>NC_137169.1:148291030-148906030 GCF_951394435.1 Stenella coeruleoalba | reverse complement strand
CAACGCTATGAGACTAATATCAATTATAGGGAAAAAAAAAACTGTAAAAAATACAAACACACAGAGGCTAAACAGTACACTACTAAATAACCAAGAGATCACTAAAGAAATCAAAGAGGAAATAAAAAAATACCTAGAAACAAATGACAATGAAAACACGATGACCCAAAACCTATGGGATGCAAAAAAAGCACTTCTAAGAGGGAAGTTTATAGCAATACAATCCTACCTCAAGAAACAGAAACATCTCAAATAAACAACCTAACCTTAACCCTAAAGCAATTAGAGAAAGAAGAACAAAAAACCCCCAAGTTAGCAGAAGGAAAGAAATCATGAAGATCAGATCAGAAATAAATGAAAACGAAATGAAAGAAACAATAGCGAACATCAATAAAACTAAAAGCTGGTTCTTTGAGAAGATAAACATAATTGATAAACCATTAGCCAGACTCATCAAGAGAAAAAGGGAGAAGACTCACATCAACAGAATTAGAAATGAAAAAGGAGAAGTAACAACTGACACTGCAGAAATACAAAGGATCATGAGAGATTACTACAAGCAACTATATGTCAATAAAATGGGACAACCATGAAGAAATGGACAAATCCTTAGAAAAGCACAACCTTCCAAGACTGAACCAGGAAGAAATAGAAAATATAGACAGATCAATCACAAGCACTGAAATTGAAACTGTGATTAAAAATCTTCCAACAAACAAAAGCCCAGGACCAGATGGCTTCACAGGCAAATTCAATCAAACACTTAGAGAAGAGCTAACCCCTATCCTTCTCAAACTCCTCCAAAATACAGCAGAGGGAGGAACACTCCCAAACTCATTCTACAAGGCCACCATCACTCTGATACCAAAACCAGAGAAAGATGTCACAAAAAAGAAAACTACAGGCCAATATCTCTGATGAACACAGATGCAAAAATCCTCAACAAAATACTAGCAAACAGAATCCAACAGCACATTAAAAGGATCATACACCATGATCAAGTGAGGTTTATACCATGAATACAAGGATTCTTCAATATATGCAAATCAATCGATGTGATACACCATATTAAAATATTGAAGAATAAAAACCATATGATCATCTTAATAGACTCAGAAAAAGCTTTTGAAAAAATTCAACACCCATTAATGATAAAAACTCTCCAGGAAGTAGGCATAGAGGGAACCTACCTCAACATAATAAAGGCCATATATGACAAACCCACAGCAAACATCATTCTCAATGGTGAAAAACTGAAACCATTTCTTCTAAGATCAGGAACAAGACAAGGCTGCCAACTCTCACCACTGTTATTCAACATAGTTTTGGAAGTTTTAATGACAGCAATCAGAGAAGAAAAAGAAATAAAAGGAATTCAAATCGGAAAAGAAGTAAAACTGCCATTGTTTGCAGATGACATGATACTATACATAGAGAACCGTAAAGATGCTACCAGAAAACTACTAGAGCTAATCAATGAATTTGGTAGAGTAGCAAGATACAAAATTAATGCACAGAAATCTCTTGCATTCCTATACATTTATGATGAAAAGTCTGAAAGAAAAATTAAGGAAACACTCCCATTTACCACTGCAACAAAAAGAATAAAATACCTAGGAATAAACCTACCTAAGGAGACAAAAGACCTGTATGCAGAAAACTATAATACACTGATGAAAGAAATTAAAGATGATACAAACAGATGGAGGGATATACCATGTTCTTGGATGGTTAGAATCAACATTGTGAAAGTGACTATACTACCCAAAGCATTCTACAGATTCAATGCAATCCCTATCAAACTATCAATGGTGTTTTTCACAGAACTAGAACAAAAAGTTTCACAATTTGTATGGGAACACAAAAGACCCCGAATAGCCAAAGCAATCTTGAGAACGAAAAACGGAGCTGGAAGATTCAGGCTCCCTTACTTCAGACTATACTACAAAGCTACAGTAATCAAGACAGTATGGTACTGGCACAAAAACAGAAATATAGATCAATGGAACAGGATAGAAAGCACAGAGATACACCCACGTACATATGGTCACCTTATTTTTGATAAAGGAGGCAAGAATATACAATGGAGAAAAGACAGCCTCTTCAATAAATGGTGCTGGGAAAACTGGACAGCTATATGTAAAAGAATGAAATTAGAACACTCTCTAACACCATACACAAAAATAAACTCAAATTGGATTAAAGACCTAAATGTAAGGCCAGACACTATAAAACTCTTAGAGGAAAACACAGGCAGAACACTCTATGACATAAATCACAGCAAGATCCTTTTTGACCCAACTCCTAGAGAAAGGGAAATAAAAACAAAAATAAACAAATGGGACCTAATGAAACTTAAAAGCCTTTGCACAGCAAAGGAAACCATAAGCAAGACAAAAAGACAACCCTCAGAATGGGAGAAAATATTTGCAAATGAAGCAACTGACAAAGGATTAATCTCCAAAATTTACAAGCAGCTCATGCAGCTCAATATCAAAAAACAAACAACCCAATCCAAAAATGGGCAGAAGACCTAAATAGACATTTCTCCAAAGAAGATATACAGATTGCCAACAAACACGTGAAAGGATGCTCAACATCACTAATTATCAGTGAAATGCAAATCAAAACTACAATGAGGTATCAACTCACACCAGTCAGAATGGCCATCATCAAAAAAATCTACAAAGAATAAGTGCTGGAGAGGGTGTGGAGAAAAGGGAACCCTCTTGCACTGTTGGTGGGAATGTAAATTGATACAGCCACTATGGAGAACAGTATGCAGGTTCCTTAAAAAACTAAAAATAGAACTACTATACGACCCAGCAATCCCACTACTGGGCATATACCCTGAGAAAACCATAATTCAAAAAGAGTCATGTACCAAAATGTTCATTGCAGCACTATTTACAGTAGCTGGGACATGGAAGCAACCTAAGTGTCCATCGACAGATGAATGGCTAAAGAAGATGTGGCACATATATACAATGGAATATTACTCAGCCATAAAAGGAAACAAAATTGAGTTACTTGTAGTGAGGTGGATGGACCTAGAGTGTGTCATACAGAGTGAAGTAAGTCAGAAAGAGAAAAACAAATACTGTATGCTAACACATATATATGGAATCTAAAAAAAAAAAAAAGGTTCTAATGCACGTAGGGGCAGGATAGAATAAAGACACAGACTTAGAAAATGGACTTGAGCATGCGGAGAGGGAGAAGGGTAAGCTGGGACAAAATAAGAGAGTAGCATTGACATATATACACTACCAAATGTAAAAGAGATAGCTAGTGGGAAGCAGCTGCATAGACGGGGAGATCAGCTTGGTGCTTTGCAACCACCTAGAGGGGTGGGATAAGGAGGGTGGGAGGGAGATACAAGAGGGAGGGGATAGGGGGATATATGTATCCATACAGCTGATTCAATTTGTTATACAGCAGAAACTAACAACACTGTAAAGCAATTACACTCCAATAGAGATGGTTAAAAAAAAAAACAAGAGAGATATGGGGACTTAACTGGTGGTGCAGTGGTTAAGAGTCCACCTGCTAATGCAGGGGACATGGGCACGATGCCTGGTCCGGGAGGATCCCACATGCCACGGAGTGACTAAGCCCGTGGGCCACAGCTGCTGAGCCTGCACTCTAGTGCCCGTGAACCACAACTACTGAAGCCCGTGCACCTAGAGCCCATGCTCCGCAACAGGAGAAGCCACCGCAATGAGAAGCCCAAGCACCGCGATGAAGAGTAGCCCCTGCTCGCCACAACTAGCGAAAGCTCATGTGCAGCAACGAAGACCCAACACAGCCAAAATAAACAAACAAACAAACAAATAAATAAGTAAATTTATCACAAAAAAAAAAAAGAGAGAGAGAGACATGTAGCACAATGTGCATTGCAGCACTATTTACAGTAGCCAGGACGTGGAAGCAACCTAAGTGTCCATCGACAGATGAATAGATAAAGAAGATGTGGCACATATATACAATGGAATATTACTCAGCCATAAAAAGGAATGAAATTAGGTCATTTGTAGTGAGGTGGATGGGCCTAGAGACTGTCATACAGAGTGAAGTAAGTCAGAAAGGAAAAACAAATACCGTATGCTAACACATATATATATGGAATCTAAAAAATATGGTTCTAATGAACCTAGGGGCAGGACAGGAATAAAGATGCAGATGCAGAGAATGGACTTGAGGACACAGGGAGGGGGAAGGGTAAGCTGGGATGAAGTGAGAGAGTGGCATGGACATATATACACTACCAAATGTAAACTAGATAGCTAGTGGGAAGCAGCCGCATAGCACAGGGAGATCAGCTCGGTGCTTTGTGACCACCTAGAGGGGTGGGATAGGGAGGGTGGGAGGGAGGGAGATGCAAGAGGGAAGAGATATGAGAACATATGTATATGTATAGCTGATTCACTTTGTTATAAAGCAGAAACTAACACAATATTGTAAAGCAATTATACTCCAATAAAAATATTAAAAAAAAGAAGAAATATTGGTGAGCATGTGGAGAAACTGGAACCCTTGTGCATTGCTGGTGGGAATGCAAAGCAGTATAGCTGCTGTGAAAATCCGTTAACATAGAATTACCATATGATGCAGCAGTTCCACTTCTAGGTATATACCTAAAAGAATTAAAAGCAGGAACTCAAACAAATACGCCAGTGTTCACTGCAGCACTAGTTACAGTAGCCAAAAGGTGGAAACAATCAAATGTCCATGGACAGATGAATGAGTAACGAAATTGTGGCACATGCATACAATGAACTATTATTCAGACATAAGAAATAAAGTTCTGATAGATGCTACAATAGGGATGAACCTTGAAGACATCATGCTACGTGAAAGAAGCCAGACATAAAAGGATAAATAGAATAGTCAAGTTCATAGAGACGAAAAGTAGATTAGAGGTTACCAAGAGTGGGGGAGAAGGCAATGGGGATTATTGATCAATGGGGTTCAGTTTCTGTTTCAGGTAATGAAAAAGTTTTGGAAATAAAGAGTGGTGATGGTTGCACAATGTTGTGAATGTAATTAATGCCACTGAATTGTACATTTAAAGATGATTAAAATGGCATATTCTACCACAATAAAAACCAACCAACCAAATATAAAACCAAAACATAAGGGAGAACATAGTGTGGAAATTAAAAAAAATAACAACACAGAGAGTTTACTCAAAAAATATTTTTTTAAAAAAAGAGAGACTGTGATAATGACACACTCTGTTGTCATGAAGTTTATTTCCAAAGGTAGAAAAAAATATAGGATAATGGTAATATTCACAACAGGGTTATATTAACTAATTTACATTATACTTATTCTATACCAGGAGCTGCTTTAAGTGCTATACATATATCAACTCATATAATCCTCGCAATAACCCCTTGACGTACCTTCTGTTATAATCCCTATTTTAAAGTCAGTGATTCTTCTGAGATAGCTAATGGTTAAATAACTTGCCCAAGGTCACACAGCTAATAAGTGGCAGATTTAAACTCAGGAAGTCTGGACCCGGAATCTGTATTTTTCACAACTGTGTCTCTTACCAGTATAAAAGACATAAGGATGAGGGTGCCCCCCACCCCACAAAAAAGGAGGTTAAGGATAGGGATGTATAACAAAATTATAGGCTAACTAAAGTAAAAGAAACAGATAAAGGCTGATGAAACTGACATAGTCCTCTTCTTTCAAAATCAAACATTAACTCTTGAATAAATAGCACAGGCTACTACTGATCTTTTAGGCTCACCCAAGTCCCTTCCAGGAAGAGGAATAATAACACAAAAAGAGCACTGGACTGGAAGTTATAAAATCTGGTTTTAAATCCTGGCTCTATCACTTTACTTATTCATTCACAAATGTTTATCAACTGTCTCCTGGGCATGGGGCACAGCGCTGGCCAGTTCACTCAATGTTTTGAATCCTAGCTTCTCAGCCATAAAATGGGAATAATTATACCTACCTCAGAAATCGTTAGGAAAGGTAAATGAAATAAGCTGTGACTGCAATCCCACTACTGGGCATATACCCAGAGAAAACCATAATTCAAAAAGACACATGCACCCCAATGCTCATTGCAGCTCTATTTAGAATAGCCAGGTCATGGAAGTGACCTAAATGCCCCTCAACAGACGAATGGATAAAGAAGATGTGGTACATATACACAATGGAATATTACTCAGCCATAAAAAGGAATGAAATTGGGTCATTTGTAGATGGACCTAGAGACTGTCATACAGAGTGAAGTAAGTCAGAAAAAGAAAAGCAAATATCGTATATTAATGCATATATGTGGAATCTAGAAAAATGGTACAGATAAACCGGTTTGCAAGGCAGAAATAGAGACACAGATGTAGAGAACAAACGTATGGACACCAAGGGGGAAAAGCGGTGGGGGAGGATGAATTGGGAGATTGGGATTGACATATATACACTAATATGTATAAAATAGATAAGTAATAAGAACCTGCTGTGAATAAATAAATAAATGAAATTCAAAACAATTAAAAAAAAAGAAAGAAGCTGTGACTGTTCTTGACTCCCATTTACTCTCCATAATGGATGACTGAAAACATTTTCTCTTGCTTAACTCCTCAGAATAAAGATTCTTGATAACGATCAGCTATATAAATCTTGGTGCTTGGTTTTGCAAGGAAGGAATTGTGTCTGCCAGGCTGCAGACAAATAAGCACAAACAGCTACCTTGTTTCTTTTGCCCCTCCCTGTTTCTTACCCTCAAGCTAGCCAGATGGTGACATGAGGCAGGGCGCTAATAAAAGTGTCAGTATATACTTTTCTATTCTTCCCAGAAGAGGTGGGAAGAAGAGCGGACAGGAAGGAGTGGGGAGAAAAAAGAACACAGAAGATAAAAAGGAAACAGGATGTGAAGACAGAGATGGGATATTACTTCTTTCCCATCCCTCCCAGCAGGGGAGGAGAGGCTGTGGTCTGTAGGAAGCTCCCACTTCCATT
Source organism: Stenella coeruleoalba (assembly GCF_951394435.1). Lineage (NCBI taxonomy): Eukaryota > Metazoa > Chordata > Mammalia > Artiodactyla > Delphinidae > Stenella > Stenella coeruleoalba. The sequence continues at coordinate 148,899,043 of NC_137169.1, read as the reverse complement.
TCTCCCTAGAATGTCCCACAGCATCAGTCATGCCCCCAAACTGAAGATGACAGCAAACTTATCTATACCCTCAAAACCAGGCCTGGGTCCAAAGGACTCCTCCCCATATCCCCCTCCCCCGGACACCGCCACATGCACATTCCCATTATGATTCTTTAGTTTGCAACAGGCCAAAGCAGTCATTAAGGAGTTTCATTTTCTAAGATTCACTAATCAAGATAACAGAGAACTCAAATACCAGGTTGAGAGGCCTTATGTTGATTGCGGGTTATTCACTGAGTCCCTACTCTCTAGTAAACTGTAGGGTTCTGGAAGGCAGAGAACGTGTCTTACTACAAGGTAACAACAGTGAGTATTTCTTAAATTCATCCTTGGTTTGTCCAGTGTTGGAAAACAACAAGATCAAAGAGTCCTTTGAAAACAATATTCTACACGGATTGAATGTCTAGATAACTTAAACCGAGACTGCCTTATTTCACCTAAGTAAGATTTTATTTAATTTTTGAAGTCCTGTGGTGGCAAAAGAAAAGCCTCCCAGTAAGCAACACATTTATTTACACTACTTCAACCAAGCCTTATGAAATGGGGCCACCGTCCTGCTCCTCTGACGGAGAGGGGAGCAAGGTTCATGGAAATGACACTCCTCAGGCCATCAGACAGAACCACATTTGGGGTCATTATAGGCCAGTTGCAAACACTGCTTTCCAATCTATTCACCTGAACTTCACTGTGATTTGTTAGTGTGAATTAAATTACATCTGGCAAAATGTACTTCTGACTAGTGAGGAAGTTTTACTTCAACAGAAGATGAATTGCACCCAAGAGAAAACATGCCACGCGAGCCCATCCATGTCTGCCCACCTACAAGTTTGATTCCCATAAGCACCTCCTCCTCTTGCCAACCCACCTTCAACCTCATAGGGAGTATCGGTGTTTTGAAAGTTTCTCCTTGCTCTAAGTACTCTAAAGAGACAGGTCTAGCTTCATTCTAGAAACCAAAAGAAATGAGGAATTCATCACATTTTGAAGGTGAGGAGAGTTTACATTAGCCACCCTTGCCAAAATCGAAATCTGAGAAGCATGCCTGTTTCCCACCAGGTGATGCGTGGCTTTGCAAAGCTGTGGTTTGAAGCAGGAACCGGCAATAATCCCATACAGCTAAGGCCAGCTCTTTCCGGGGATGACTGCAAATAGTTTAAATGTTTTTCATGATCCTCTTTTGAACTACAAATGATAGTCAAACAGAGGTCAATTCTCTGAGTAATCTTCAGAAATGCAGACCCTACAATAAACAACGTTCACAGATGGTTCCCTTCCTTGCATATCAAGGCTCTTCCTCTTTGGAGCTCAGAATAGAGCACTAAACTGACTGGGAGGGCACAGGATCCTCTGGATTGCCCCTCACTTCAAAATGAGGGGTTTAGACAGAGGCCCTGGCAGCTTCCTTTCGGTCCTGGTTCTGAATGATGCCCTAGAAGGTCACGATACTTTGTACGCCTCCCATATTCTACACCCCGTGCCAGAGCCTCTATCCTTCTGATTGTATTTGCTAGAACCAAACCCACCGTTTCTGAGAAAGCACCAAATTCATTGTAGGGAAAAGCAGCAAGGTGAGCCCACTGAGGAGACCGTGCAGATGTGACGAAAGACTCCAGTCTAAAGGGCAAGATGACCATCTCCTTGCAAAGTAGCCCCTGTAGTTGGTCCCATTGCATGGCTCATAAAAGTCTCAGTCTATCACCACACAATGTAAGTGTGTTGTACACCCTCAAATAGAAAACGTGTATGCATAGCAAGGGAGAGAAGAGTGACGGTTCCAAGTAAAGAGGATTGGTGGGTAGGACTTAGGAAGAAATGTTAAAGAGTTAGAGGGAAAGATGGTAAAAGGGCAAAGAAATACCAAGTGAAAACACGCAGACACAAGAACAACTGGAACCAGAATAAGAAAAGTGGAAAAATTATATTATGCTATGGGGCTCTAATTCACACTCCATTAGGCTTTGAGGCGTCCCAACAGAACAAAGTTCTTACCTGCTTTTCAAACCCATGGTGGGGCATTAGGCATATCCGTGCTACCACAGCGCCATCTAGTGGAGTGGTGGGACCCATAATGGACCTAATCAGAATTGTCTAGGACTAAGTCCATACTGAAAATATTCCAGGCAATAAATACAGGTGACAGAACCTATTACTAAGAAATATGTGCAACTTAAGTTCAAAATTTTTTATGTCCTGTGGGTTACCTCCTCTCACAACAAGTGGAACACAACTTGACATTCCACATTCTGAAAGACCCACCCCTCCTTTCAAAATCAGCTCAGCTATCAATGAAATTTGTAATGGAAAAAACATTGCTATTTTTTCTAATGATTATCTATTTTAAGCCTCTAACAAAATTAGATAAATATATATGTCATAAAACATGTTTATTATATTTAATACAAATATTTCATATATAGTCATTGAATATTAATATACAATTTTGTTGCTTATCTTTCTCCATAGGTTTCCTATGAAATTTCCTTAAAATGACAACAGTGTAAATCTCAGCGATTTACCGTACAACTGATTATACTAGCGATATTAGGACCCAGGACATGGGGCTCCAGCAGTGCTATTTATTGACTTCTGTGTGGCATCAGGTATGAGTTCTGGGAAGCAACATAGGGTGGCGGTGAAGCATATGCTTTGACTCTGCTCTCGGCCGGAGTTCAGACACCACCACCTACTGAGTGACCTTGGGCTTATTATTGAATTTCTTGAGTCTGTATCATTCCTACCTGTAAAACGGGAATGCCAACATTTACTTCATTGGATTGTTGTAAGGATTCAATGGACACACAGTGCTGACATTTAGGAAGCGCTAAGTAATTCTTCTCCAGCTGCCCTTTCCTGAAGAGAGCCACCACAGAAAGAACACGTCTCATCTTCAGTCAAGCAGTTGCTTGACTGAAGGAAGTGTCCTCACCTCTGACTTGTCTTATAAAAATACAGAGATGAGACAGAAGAAAAAGCCTTCCGAGATCCTGACACCCCTCACTGCAGTTTTCAGTTGAGAGTCAACCAATTAATGAGCCCTGGGGTGAAGACCGAATTCTGCCAGGCATGGTACCTGGGAGAGTTCATAACACACTTGACTTTAATTCATGTGCACTATAATCCTGTGGGTTAAAGGGCCATAAAAGTTGTTCTGTTTTTTCTTACACTTCAAAGGAAGCGATTTAATGGCCATGAATTACAGTTTCCTGATTACAGTGTAACTATGAAACACAACTGTCCTGGTAAGATTTCCAGCCTGGCTCCCTCACCAAAGGAACTTCAAGGAAAGAATTTAAACAAAATAACCTTTCCAGGCTTTCATCCAGCTTCCTCCTGCAGGAGACTCTATCCTTGGGAGCCCAAGAACACACATGCACACAAAGGGTTACGTGTGGGGTTTGGGACTAGAACAGGGTAGGCCATGAAGTGGAGTTGGGGACAACCCATGAAATCGGGAGCAAGTAAATACTGTTCCCTGGGAAAACCCATGTGATGACAGATGTTATCAGAAATAAAATAATGGGGTAATAATGAAAACATTTAAAGGGAGTAGGGTCATATTAGGAATGGAAGGAGAGAAAGGCTTCACAAATGGGGGTTCTTCCTATCTTTCTAACCACTTATTAGCTAGGTTAAGGCAAGCCTAAGAGATTCCCATTGCCCTGAGACCCAGTAGACAAAGTATAGATCTTTTTCACAGCAGCAAAGCAAATGCTTACAGGAGGGAAGCAATCTCACACGGTGGAGAGAAGACTCCACTTGAAATTGGATTTAAACCCTGGTTTCTCAGCTAACTAGCTGTCTGACCTTGGACAACTTCCCTGTACATTGGTTTGGTCATCTACGGTTTAAGGATGTAAAGAGGCAACCTTAGAATGATACTGCAAAAGTAAAACATACGTATCTGCTTATACAGAGTCCTAGGAAAACTGCAAAGGGGGTAACGAAAAGGCCAAGTCCCTCAAAGCTCCAGTCAGTCATTCACTATCATTACCTGAGGTCCTCACTGAACCAGCCCTGGCGAGAGGTCAGCACACATCTCTTGATATTTAAATTTTATCTCCAGTCTGCCTCTATACAGAGCTGACCTCCACACCAGTCATGGCGTTTGAGAATCTAGTTGTCCCCAAGCTCTGTGAGTGGGGTTTACGTACTCTAAAGACACCTGGGAAGTTCGAGGGTAAGGGAAAAAGGAGAAACGGTGGGTCTTGACTGTACTTTTGGGAATCAATTCTACTATAATGTTTTAAGATTAGTTTAAAAAATAAAGATTGTGCATTTGATGTTTGCATTAAAAGCACAAACATGCCCTGATTGTTAGAAGAAATCTAACTATATGCAATGGTCCCCCAAGGTAAATTTTAAAGTTGTTGGAGCACAAATATACTTTGTAGGGAAAGCAAGTCTTGCCATTCTGCGTTATAACTGACTAGAAAGGGAAGGGGAGGGGGAGTTGATGGAGGGGCGCGCGTGTGCACAGAGTGCTGGAGAGGCTGGGGTAGGAGAGGGGAGATAACACGTGTGGAGAGGGACAGGTCAGGAGTGTTCAGGCAGCCCCACCTACGTGGCTCTTCCTACCCAACGGCAGCTAAAGCCGGCTCCCCACCTTCCCAGACGGAAACACTGGGCGATGATACGGAAAGCCCTTCCCTCACCTCTGCCTTTCCTCAAAGTTTTAGAAAATGTGTGAGAAAACTGCGCCATGATAAGCAACCCATGCATGATTCTGACTCACTCTGAGAAGATTTCTTGTGAATAAAAGAGATCGTGAACCAGGGAAAACCAGCTAGTTTCTATTGTTCTTGGGGGCTGTTCAGGTTTGGTCATTGCCCAAGACAGCAAGGTAGATCAAGGCTATTTTAAGGCATCCTGAGGTTTGTTTTCAGGATACCTTAAAAAGGATCAGAAGTAACCTGAATTCAGCTACGGCCTTTCCAGTGTGTGGATCAACAGGTAAAGGCAACAGGTACGGCGCACTGACCTGTCTCACATAGCAAAACACCTGTCCTTCCCACCCACAGAACACAGGTGGAGCACAGACAGTGCAGCGAGCTGTCTCTGAAGAAGCCCTCCACGTGGATCCCACTACTATGTCAACTGTAATTAACATCATGAGCACAATGAACACACAGTGGCAGGGCTACTGGTGACTTGACAATGAACAAGGCAAAGGATCTGAAACCTCTAGAATATAAGAGCAATTAACACCATGAAATGCAAGAACAGGAACAGCCAGAGATTGAGAAAAGCAAGGGAGGGGAAGAGCTGGATTATTCTTTCCTGATCCAGAGCAAGAAAGGGCCACGTCTTTCCCTTCCCTGCTTCTTCCCTGCTATCCCAGTTACATACTCAGAGGGCCTTTCCCTACTGGTCCAGAACTGAAGCTAGGACAGAATACTAAATTCCCCATAGTCTGAGGAGACTGTTGGAGAAGCTGCCAACAGTTGGTACCAGACATCTTTCCCCCCAGGGCTTACGAAGTAGAACTCTGCTATCAGCTCTCTGTGACCACACTTGTCTTTCCCAGACTGTAGAATGTGAAAAATGTGAGTTTGTCTTTGGCCTTGTTTTCAAGATGAAAAGTGATTCCATGAGGGATGAGAGAGCGTGCTTTCCCTTCCAGAATGGAATGTTCTGGGGTACCTATAAGAAGTGAGTCTAACAGAGAACAGACACATGGCTGCCAAGGGTGAGCAGGGGGTGGTGGGGAAGGACAGACTGGGAGTCTGGGGTTAATAGGTGCAAATTATTACATACAGAATGGATAAACAACAAGGTCCTACTGTATAGCACAGGGAACTATATTCAATATCCTGGGATAAACCATAATGGAGAAGAATATAAAAAAGAATGTATATATGTATATTAACTGAGTCACTTTGCTGTACAGCAGAAATTAATACAACATTGTAAATCAACTATACTTCAATAAAAAAATAAATTAAAAAAAAAAAAGAAGTGAGCCTAGTGTCAGTTCCCTGGTTAGGTGTCTACCTGAGCAGCCAATTTCCTGATCTCAGCCCTGCCTACCTGAGCAGGGAATATAAGAAGGGGAGAGCTGATAAGAAGGCAGTGGCATAGCCTGTATGCTATCAATTGTTTTGTTACAAATACATAGGTGTCCCATGGGACAGGTGGACACCACAGAATATAGCTGAGTTTAAGCCCTCTTGCTACTGCCTAACCCCAGAAGTGGCCAACGAAGCTGGACCAAAGCTTCCACATCCAGCACCTCCACCATGGTGGGAGGAAGACAGGGCGACAGGGCCCTCCAACTTACCCACATGCACGTGGCAACAGTCAATACTTGGATTCTTTTTTTTTTAATTTTTTTTTGCAGTACGCAGGGCTCTCACTGTTGTGGCCTCTCCCATTGCGGAGCACAGGCTCTGGACGCACAGGCTCAGCGGCCATGGCTCAGGGTCCTAGCCGCTCCGCGGCATGTGGGATCTTCCCGGACCGGGGCAAGAACCCGCGTCCCCTGCATCGGCAGGCGGACTCTCAACCACTGCGCCACCAGGGAAGCCCAATACTTGGATTCTTGCAACAGAGGGTGTTCTAGAGCAGCAGCACCTTTCTCCATGAAAGAAAACAGCACTCGTCTTGAACCATCCCCTGACTGGCCCAGCAGGGCGCATGTGCCAAAGTGTATCATCAGAGGGAACGTGAAGTAAGGAAAAGAGAGGCTCCATAGCCCCTCTACTCTAAGCTCCCTGAGTTTTAAGTCTATCGTGTGATGGGGAGAAAGAGATTTGAATCAGATACAAAACGGGATTTGAACTGGACTGGACTATTTTTAATAACCAAGGGAAAACCAACATAGTTGCCCCAAATCTCACGAAGGTTCAAAAAAAAAGGGCGGTGGGGGGGGCGGTTAATCACAGAACAACTGTTAGCAATAAACACCTAAAGGAATAAGTAAATACCGTTAAGATTTGGGGCTCCTTAATAAAACAGATCCGTGCATCTAGCACTTTGGATGTTCATTCTACAGAGGGAGAGACGGAAGAATTAGGGGAAGAAAACGTGATAAGGAAAGAACGGAAGATTCCCCTTCTGGGTATTATCCAACAGAATTGAAATCAGGATCTCAAAGAGATATTAGCCCTGTGTTCACTGTGGCATCATTTACAGTAGCCTAGGTGTGGAGACAATCTAAATGTCCACTGAAGGATAAATGGATTTTTAAAATGTGGCATGTATATACAATGGAATATAATTCAGCCTTTAAAAAGAAGGAAACCCTGTAGTATGCGACAACATAGATAAACCTTGAGGACATTACGCTAAGTAAAATAAGACGTTCACAGAAGGCCAATTACTGCATGATTCCACTCATATGAGTTATCTAAAATAGTCAAGCACATTGGACTTCCCTGGTGGCACAGTGGTTAAGAATCCACCTGCCAATGCAGGGGACACAGGTTCAAGCCCTAGTCCGAGAAGATTCCATGTGCCGCGGAGCAACTAAGCCTGTGCACCACAACTACTGAGCCTGTGCTCTAGAGTCCGCGAGCCACAACTACTGAAGCCCATGCACCTAGAGCCTGCTCGCCGCAACTAGAGAAAAGCCCGCACGCAGCAACAAAGACCCAATGCAGTCAAAAATAAATAAATAAACTTATTTTAAAAAAAAACAGTCAAACACATAAAAGTAAAGAATAGAATGGTGGATGTCAGGGGCTAGGAGGAAGGGGGAATTCCGAATCAATGGATATAAAATTTCAGTTATGGGAGATGAATAAGTTCTAGAGATCTGCTGTGCAACATTGTGCCTCTAGATAACAATACTGTATTGTTCACTTAAAAATCTGTTCAGAGGGTAGATCTCATTGTTAACTGTTCTTACCACAATAAAATTCTTTTTTTTAAGAAAATAATGGAAGAAAAGGCAGAAGGGTAAGACAAGAAATACACTCCAGGGCAATCTGTACTCAGAAGTGAGAAACAGGATTAAATTCATTAGAAAAGAATGAAACTGAAATTTTGAAAAATTTCAGTAATTAGTCATTTAACAAGCTATTACCCTATTACCAATGTCAAGGGGGTGATTTTATACCAAAAAAAAAAAAAAAAGTATAAGTCATGGCCACTGTCCATACAACAAAGGTGCCAGGAAAAAAAAAGCCAAGCGATGCCACTAAATGAATGCTGTTCCCAGATGCTGGGTGTCTGGAGGGGGATCATTGGTGCTGTGCTTGTGTGACAGTAATGAAGTCCCTTCCCTTCTCCTGCCTTTCCTTATCTGTAAATAGCGCAAGAGAGGAGGGTCAAAACACTCAGGGCCTTTAAACTCTGAAGGTAACGAAGAGCCACAGGCTACGTTCAGTAGCTGGTCCACGTGACCTTAGAGAGAGTGGCAATCAGGCCCTTACCCACACATGCTCAGAGCCCGTGTGGGGAAGACATCAGTCACCACTCCCCTCTGTGATGTCTGAGGGCTCTTTCTATATTCTACAACTGCACATAAATAAGAAATAAGGGTGGGCCTCAGAGAGGCCAGCGCTCCTCTGAGCTGAGAACTGGCTTAGCCTGAATTTCCGGGAACGAGGCTGCGCTCTCGCCTCCAACTCCCTGGGTCCATGAACATTTTCTGTGCTCGGAAGTCCGCTGGGATCCTGGAGGGAGTGAGGGCTGTATGAATGCCACCACTATTTTTCAAACTGTGAACAGCAAATACTAGAAGGTCTGCTGGCAACAACGGTGCTTTGGGAGTAGTGCCCCTCTGAAGTTTAACTTTCCTTTCTCTCCAGCCAACACGGGGAGGGGGCCGTTTAACGAGGAGCGGCAACCCAGGGAAATAAAGCAGCGAAATTTTCTAGGCTTCGGTTTTCCATCAATGCCGAAGTCATCTGTTTAGAAAATAAGAGCCCCTCCTTTGCCCTCAGTATCCCTGTTAAAACATTAAACCACAGGATTGACTGTGTTTAGGCCGGCAGGTTGTGGGCAAATCCACTGAGACACCACAGCACCTTTTCCAGGTGAGACGGCAGAGGACAAGGGCGAAGAGCTTATTAGACCCTGGAGTCAAAGAGACCCAGGTTCAAGGACGAGCCAAGCCACTTGCTGGCAATGAGACCGCGGGCAAGTCATTTAGTCTGTGTCTTCTCCTTAGCTGGAAACTAGGGTTGCTGTGAAATGCCTGACCCCCGCATAGCCCATACATAATACATGTTAACTACATAAAACAGTGGCAAGACGAACAAAATATCTACAGGAATGTGTAACTTTGCATTGCAATGAGATATTACACTCAAAGCCCTTAACGCACGTCTGTCACGATGCTCTGGTGCTCCGGACTGTGGTGGTCAAGTCATGAACACTCTATGGATCCTTGTAACGGGGGAAACACCATAACAACGTATAGAAAGGTTAGGTGATATGTCAAGGTTGATTTTGGTGCAGAACAGCCTGAAGCTAGAGGACTTACTTAACCTCCTTAAGTGTCCTTTCCATTTGCGGGAAGATTCTACAATCCTAACTTCAATACATTCTCATCTAAGCTAGGAGTCTTCACACTTTTTGAAGTCATGGAAATATTTATGGATACACATGTATATGTGTGTACACACACATACATATGCATACATTTATACACACATATACGTGAACAGGTATCAAAGGAGAAAATAACATGGGTTTGCATGTATAACACAGTGGAAAGAATATTAGATTCCAAGTTAGACCACCTACTTCCAATACTGAGGATGGTAGGAATCTTCAGGCAAGTCTCAACCTTTCTGATCAAGTCTCAGTATTCTCATTATTTAAAAAAGGAAAGGAACATCAAACATGTTTTCTTTTTCATTAAAAATGAAAAAAACCTTCAGAATATTGTTGTGACCCCAAGAAGAATAACTAGAATGAAGAGGAAGAAGCTACTGAGCGGTGGTGTTGCCTCATATAAGACCGTGTATATCACAAAGTTTATTATTATCCCCAATAAGAGCTTGAAATAATAATGATAACAATTTTAAAAATAACATTGGAAATGGTATTTGTGGGTGTTACAAGACTCTTCTCTCCTTTTTCTGGACTTCTGATGGGAACCAGAATTCAGAATCATATTTTCTATGTGGAGCAACAATTTGGTTGTAGTCAAAATCTTGAAATGAATAAAAACGGACTTTTAAAAATTGACGTCTACTCTTGTATTCTCCTTCCCTTCACCAGTTTACTACCAGGCCTCACACCAGTGATGAAGCTTCTCCATACAGAAAGTAAGGAGCATGAGGTATTCACCAATGAGAGTCGTGCCCAGCTTTTATCCTTGGATAGAAACGTCCCCTAAAGCAAGCAGCCAGTTCAACATGTATCCAGACTAAGCATAATTTAAGAAACTCCCTCGGGCTTCCCTGGTGGCACAGTGGTTGAGAGTCCGTCTGCCGATGCAGGGGACACGGGTTCGTGCCCCGGTCCGGGAAGATCCCACATGCTGCGGAGCGGCTGGGCCCGTGAGCCATGGCTGCTGAGCCTGTGCGTCCGGAGCCTGTGCTCCGCAGCGGGAGAGGCCGCAACAGTGAGAGGCCCGCGTACCGCAAAAAAAAAAAAAAAAGAAAAAAAAGAAACTCCCTCTATGTTTTCGTCCTTTCCTACTAATTTGGTTTGCTCAAAAATGAGTTCTTAGAGGGAAAATCTGAGTGCATTTTCGGCAAGTAGTTAACTGAATTACCTTTGTTGACTTGTAGAATGAATAGTTATGACAGAGAAAATCCCAATAGGAAAAAGAACAGGAGGTGAGGAAAACTTAATATCCCCATCTTTAAATAGCCATCATAAAATATTTCTTAGATTAAAAAAAATCGTATCCATGCTTAAGGTCTGGAGGTCTAAAATAACTTCCAAAAATAGCTGTTACGAGGCATCGGATATAAAATGTATGTCATCTATTTACTATGTATTAAAGGCCAAAAATATCAGGCTGAAGAGGGTTAAGGGAAGAAGGTGTTTCCCCAAGGAAAGCCGTGTTTATCCTAGTTTATCTGTGAATCTTCTAGGAAAACTTTGGAGAATTTCTGTCACGGAAAACACGTAACTTTCTCCCAGAATCATGAGGCTAGAAGAGGGCTGGAGAGGTTACCCTGTCACCACACGTAATCCAGGGAAAGTAAAGCCCAATATTGCAACTGGACTTGAAATCTGCATTTTAAATAGTATTGTAAATTTATATATCTAATGGCATATTGTAAGACAAATTCCAAATACAAACACATAGGTACAAGAAACCTCAAAATCTTCTTATCTGATTGGACTTGAACTGCCCATTTTAGAGACAAGGAAATAAAGGCCCGAAGAGCTTGAGAACTTACCCAAGTTTAAGAAGTAGCCCTCAAATGTCTACTGTCTCCCATCTATTACTGTTTCTCCATTTTCTTTCTTTACTACTCTGCCTGAGTTTTGGCTTTCTTGAGCTTCAAAAGCCAATATGAACACCACTGGTTGGTGTCAATCCTCAATAAGACAACTTAAAGTTTACCACTAGTGGTTTAGCAGGGTCAGAAAGTGAGCACTACACGTCTGGCCCATATGTCTGAAAATGTTAGAAAAGGAGTATGAGGAAGGGGGAGAATTCAGAAAGCCACTTAGGCCACTGTCTATCCTGTGGGTGGGAATCCCCACTCCCCCAGGCTCCAGTACAAGCTCCCTACAATTTAGAAGGTTAAGAAATGGTCTAAAGAACAGCAACAGCCTCAGAGACTGGAATCCAATAAGGTTCTGTCCTTCACCTGGCCTTGTGTTGCCTTCTGACCTAAGCTACCCGTTTCTAAACATAGAGTTCTTTCACTCTGTGAAAGCCACTGAATTATACCACGGTAAATGTGTACAGCGGGCATTGGTCTCTTGCAATTCAAGTGGTCTGAAACCTACATGATCACACACCATCTGCCAGAAACTCCTCCTACGAAGTTCACATTTGCTCCACTACATACACTTAACACCAGCTCTTAACGCCCTCAAGAGCTATACTGTTTTCCCCGCAGAAGGATGAACGCACAGTAATGGCAAGTCATCTGATAACCCAAATGAGTCCCTGTATGGACAGTAGTAAAAGCAACCAGCAGTGGCCGTCACGAACTGTGGATGAGCTGCTTGCTGGATGACAGGACGCGACAGCAGTCTCAAGCACTATCCTACTTTTTCATCCCATCCATCATTAGCAGCTGTAAGGAAGAGAAATTCCTCTTTTGTTTCTGTTTTCTTAAGGGAAAAAGCACCAAAAGGGAGCGCCTTAAGCTTCACCGTGTGGAAGAAAGTGTTGAAAATCGCACAACGTAAACAAGGGCCGATGCATGTTTTCAATTTAAATTATCTTCCCATACACTGTGAAAACCTATATTTGATAGCCTACTTTATAAGGAATGCACGAGATTGTAAATGAAGTGTTGGAGTTTCCCCATGAGGAGACAAGAGATAAGCTCCCCGGTGATCGATCCTAGCGTTTGCCCCCATATTTGTGCAACAGAACTTGAAGCTGTTCCCTGATTTAAACAACAGGTGGCACTGCCATTGCTACATCTTCCCTGGCAAGAAACCTTTGCAGTTTGCGATTTCACCTTCCAGGAGGCATCAACAGTTTTTGTAGTCACCTCTATCGACAGCGTGTACATATGTTCCTATGTGGTAAATGCAAACACGAGTAGGAAAACGTTGGAATTTGCGTAACTGCAGTTTTACCAATTGCCACCCTCCCATACTCATGCCCCTCCCCACACAATCATCTACACACAGGTGTAATGTCCCTCAAGGACACACCACGGCAGGGAAGAAGCAGAAGGGAAATAGGTTCCATCACGTTTGTTCTGATCTTCAATTACTATAGACATGTATATCTCCACCCACCCCTGACACGCGCACAAGAGAAGGGCAGCGTCATAAGGTGCTGGGGCACATTCTAGGCAAATGCCTGAGAAATCTAGGACCTGAGAAGTCTGTTAATTAATTCACTTCAAGAAGAAACACTCTACTGTCCATTTTTCATAAGCTCTTGTCTTCATTCTTCTGCACCAAAAGAGCATGCTTAATATTTAGAAGGAACAAATAGGTACACAAATTGTATTCCTACAAGGAAAACAGAATTCAGGACTGTTCTCGAATGTGTCAAGAAGACAGATTACATTTCATAGGCTTTTTGTATCTGCTTTAAATATGAGAAAACTGTTATGTCAAAGAATCTCATTCAACACCTATGGCTCACTGTTTTATTCACACGCACAATTTTATTATGTAGCAGCAGTTACTATACGATTTCTAGACTATAATGTAACAGTTATTGGTTTGATATATTAATTTATTTAATTTTGAGTTTGTGGGTTGCTTTTTTTTTTTTTATTAGGACAAGTTAACAATGGAAATCTTGCCAATGAAGCAAGGCTGAGATCAAAACAAAGGATGGGCAAGTGGGACATGCCAGGTATGAGACAGTTTGGCATGTTTAGCTGCAGAAGTACTAAAAAGTTTATTTTTGTAAAAATGGATGAGTGGGTAAGAGGAATTACAAGGAAAATCATAGGCTGTACTGCAAAAAAATAATGTGCTTTTGTCGTGCTGCCTCTGTCATATAGTATCAAATGTCCATACTCTTGCTTTCCGAGAACAGAGAACCTGAAAATTCTACCTGAGAAGCCTTCTGGTGTACAGTTTACACTATCTTATTAATATTATCTATAAATACAAAAAAAAAGAGAGAAGAATGCATATCTCCTAGAATTCAAAAGCATTATAGAAATTTGGCTTTCATTAGCAACTTTGTCATGAAGAGAAAGTACGTGTCCTAAGTAACAAACTGTAAAGTTTAGCCCATATGATTTCCTGGTGATCAGGTAACATAACATTTGTGCTTTCTGGAGGAACTGGGGTTTCATGAAACAGCATGAACTTTGAACGAAGAGGTACGGGGCTTACTCCTGACTCTACCACTTACTAGCTTGTTAACCAGTCATATCATCAACCTCTCTAAACCCTGCTTTTCCAGTGTTCAATGATAACATAACAAATCCTTTGTAAGCCTATTGTGAATATTTTAAAAGGATTATTTGTTTATAGCAGATGTTTAATAAAAGTTAATTTGAGGCCTTCTGGACTTCAGTAGGTATCTCCTTTTAATTTCCCATTAAAATACCCCTGAAAATGCATAGACTCTAGCCACAGTACATATCAACTAAAGATGAGAGAAGATTCTTTACTCAACAATCTGAGGGGAGTTCCCTTTGAGGTCAGCACCAGTGAATGAGTGTTCGAGCTTCTAACTGGCTGGCATTTTGAAATCTAACAATCAGAAGCCCAAGCAATTACCCCTGCTCACATGAAAAGCGGGCGTCTTGCGCTGCTCATGGCTGGGCCATCCTGTCTGTCTACCGGCAGATGCAGGTTAGAAAGAGAAAAGCATGAACATGGGTCTATACAGTATAAGGGAAAGAGAACGTAACACTAAAGTCACAGAATAAGAGCACGCGTTTGAAAGTGTTTCAACGCGGGAAACAGATGAAATGCTGTCCTCAGTGAGATGCAAGAAGGGGGCAGGGATAGGCTGAGATGAAGATGGAGTGGGGATGCGGGGGTGGACAGTAAGCTCGCTAAGGTAAAAGAAAAACGAATACGAGGAAACGGAACTACCTTAATGGAAATAAAAATATATACTGAAAAAACAAAGTAATGGGAAAACAGCTGAGCCAACGCGTGGCCATTCAGAGCTGCCATGAGGGGTTAACACTAAGAATAATGGTGAGGGGTCGTTTCCAGTCTTTTAATGATATTTTTGCACACAGTAAAGAACCCACGGTACGTACTGCTTATTAATAGAACTTTTCCACTTAACACTATAATACAAGTATCTTTCCATTTTTTCCCCTTTCTTTCCATAGTATAGAATACCAGATATCAGTCAGGATATGAACATTTAAGGCTTTTGATACATATTGTTAATCTGCTATCCAAAGGGTTATATCAGCAAGGTACGAGACTACCAGCACTGCCATTTTTAATTTTGTTATTTAATTTTTTTTATTTCAAAAGAATATCAAACTTAAAGTTGCAAAAACAGGACAATTTATTTGTTCTGAACCCTTTGAGAGGGAGCTGCCTCATCCCCACCAAACTGGGTATTTCCTGTACACGACAACATTGTCCTACAACAGAGCCATGAAAATTAGGAAATTAACCCTGGCACATTACCGCCATCTAATCCTTAGACTCTATTTCAGGTTCGCCAATCATTCCGTAACGACTCGTATGGCAAAAGGATCCAGTTCAAAGCATACATTTCCTTAACTTTCATGACTTGGACCCTTTTGAAGATTAGAGGCCAGATATTTTGTAGAATGTCCCTCACTTTGGGTTTGCTTGATGTTTCTTCATGATTAGATTCAGGTTATGCACCTTTGACTAGACTATCACAGAAATGATGCTGTGTTCTTCTCATTATAGCCTATCAGGTGGTACATAAGTTCAATCAGTCCTATTACGGATGCTATTAACTTTGATCACTTGGCTAAGGTGGTGTCTTGCCAGGCTTCTCCACTGTGAAGTCATTCATTTTCCCTTTGTAATTAATTAGTATTCGAGGGTAGAGGAGTTACTTTGAGACTATGCAACGAATATCCCATTTCTCATCAAACTCAGCCTTTAAGCATTGATTTATTTAGATCAGTAGGGGATCATGAATGCCCATTTTATTCAACGGGTTATAATCTATTACTATCATTATTTTTGATGTTCAAACTGCTCCAGATTTGGCTAGCCCCTTTAAGCTTGCTCCTATGTCCTTTTGATGTATTCCCTACTTTTCTCTGAGCACTTCCTTACAAGATATTCCAGGCTCATCTACTTTCTCTGTCTCAGCCCTAGTATCAGCCATTTGACCAAGGAACACTTTTAAGTGTAGACAGTGCTTAGAAACCAAGGTCTAGGACTAGGTGTGCACTAGGTAGCACTGCTCACATAACACAATGATTTACATCCATGTCTATTTCTCCATCTCTCTCTTTCTACTTAATATCATGAGTTCACACCAATACCTTCAATGAACAGAGTTCATTCCAGTTTCCTCCCTCTCCATGCCTCTGTCCTGCCTCTGTCGCTCTCCCCAGGTCCTGCTCCAACATGAACTTGTGAATGTTCTCCTCACTTCCCCTAAGTTCTGACACTTGGCTCTGGGCCACTGTAGCTCTCCCCTCTCCCCGGACCCTTTCCTAACCAAGGCCCCTAATTTGCTCTGGTTCATCTAATAACTTTTACACTGAACTACGGAGAAACACCGAGGACAAGAGACATTATGAGTTTTATATATGAGTTTGAACACTTCACGTCTGCCGTTACATTTCGGTGTGAAAATGGTTTCACGTGCTTTGCCTATTTCTGCAAATGGATCTTTGTCAATCTCCTGTGGATTAGTGTATGACCTTTGTATGGTAAAGGTAGTTAATTTTTTGGCTTAACTGTTGAAAATAATTTCCTGATGTCTTCTTTAGTTCTTAATTTCTTTTACTTTTTAACGAGAACTTTTATTTTGTTGACTTAGAAAATCTGAACCCCTTGCTGCTTTTCTACTTCCTCTGAGTCCCACTTTTTTTCTGAGTTGTTGGCATTTCTGTGATTCTCTATTCCAGTGGTTCTCAATCAGGGGTAATTTTGCCCCATAGGGGACATCTGGCAATGCCTGGGGACATTTTTGATTGTTGTCACCTGGGGAGGGGGAGTGTGACTGGCATCTAGTAGGTTGGAGCCAGGGACGCTGTTAGTCATCCTACAACGCACAGGACGGCCTACAACCAAGAATTAAACGTCAACAGTGCCAAGGTTGAAAAACCCTGCTCTATACTCTCTCCACTGCTTATAGGCAGTCTTTTGATTTCTTCCAAAACAAGATATTGGAGAAGAAAGACTAAAAAGGGAAATATCTTTAATGTAGACAATGGCTTTCTCTAAATTTGATTTATAAATATTGGTCATAGAGCCTCCTATAATCCAAAGTCATTGTAAAAAAAAAAGAAAAGCTGTTATTAGTATTTCCACAAAGGATTCTCTTAGCTGAGGTCTTGACATAGACATTCACCTGCTCCATTAAGTCTTGAATCTGTGTTTGCTATATTGTCAAGAATTCATATTGATTATCTGGGTACATTTGCTCTATCATAAATGGCCACAAAACAGGAAGGAAATGAATAATTTAATTTTTTCAAATCCTATAATGCCAAGGATATTGGCAAGTACTAAAAGACATACTAATAAACATATATATTTTAAAATAAAGAGCAGTGTTAAAAATAAAATCCTTGCTTTCTTGGAACTCAGGTCCTTGAAAGAAAATATTTATACAGCAGAATAACAGGAAGAAATAAAACAAGAGTCAACTATACCTCAGTAAAGCCAAGGGGGAAAAAAAAGAAATTTAACAAGATATATAGATATATTAGAAAGAAAGGAGATTTCAAAACATTTTTCTCTTCGCATACACAGCATGTATCTTCTTGCTTATAGAATCGTTACTGGCCTGCCAGAACAGTTTACTATCATTTTCACAAGTATGCAATTCTTAGAACCAAGGGATTTCATGAGCTCCTCTACCCAATCGGAGCAATGTCTTTGTCCCAGATCCATCCGAACATAATCCTATCCGCCTGACAGATTTGACATCTACTTTCTGCCACCACTGCACAGGAATGGAGCAGAGTGCTGACGCCAATAAGACTTATCGAGAGGCTAACAGCCAAACAAAAATCTATGCTGAATCCCTTTTCTTCAACATAATACCTTTAAAAAAGTACCACAGGTTAAACAGTATTTTCAGAAACTGTGATTTCCAGTGAGAAACTGCTAAACTCGATAGAGAGGCTTCTTGTGGTCTTGATTCCCTAAGGAGCTGTGGGAACTTACACAATGAAGAGAATTCTTCTTAGCCTACTACGTAGGTTAAAAGCCTAGAAATTCTGTAACTTCTGTTTCCTCTCCTACAGTCACTAACCCTAGCTTTTGTTCAAATTTTTAACCACTCTATTTTAAATGGTTTGTCCTTTCCCTGACTTGTTACAAGAAAATAGCCTGTGAAAATGACAAATAGTAATTATTTAATAATAACAACAATCATAATCGTAGCTAACATTTATTGAATTGAGGGTTTTCTATGGTGTGACATACTATTCTAAATGCTTTACATGTGTCAACTCAATCCCACGACAACCTATGAAGCAGATACTATTATTATAATTATTAGTCCCATTTTATAGATAAGGAAACTGAAGCCCAGGGGTTCAAATAACTTTTTCTAGGTCAGAACCAGGATTGAAATCAGAAAGCCTGATTAGAAACATAGTATTAACCACTATTCTGCCTCTGATTTCCACCCTCCTCACAGCATTATGGTTTCTCTTTTAGGTTCATTAAGTTATATGCTAAAAGGAATGTTACTTTGTAATGGGGAAAAGAAAAAACTTTCTTCAACTTTTATTTTTGATTGAATCTGAAACTTCAACATTCATTATAGCATGAAACCCAGAGAGCCCCTTTTTTATAAGGCCTAACTGCATGAGCATGTTTACATAGTTGCCAGTACAAATCTTTATAGGTTTGTCTGAATCAATGGCAAGTTTGATTGCAGAAATAAAAGCTAAAGAGAACATCATTTGCTTTGTTAAGATGACAAGCAACTATTCTCAACGCCTATGGCAGAAACATGTGACTATCACAAAGTAGTCACCAGATTATCCGAGAAAAAAAACGGAGCGCATCTCCCCAAATGCAGATGAAAGGCCTCTCTATCACCTTCTCTCTCCATCTGGGGCAAAGACTGGGAAGACCCTTCTGCTGCCCTTTCTGCCATCAGCAGAGTTCAGTGAAGACAGAGGAGCTCTGAAGGCTCGTGACATGGGTACAGAATTCCACTATGTCTTTCTATCTCAGTGCAAAACATAACTCCATCATGATGGGAAGTGTCCAGAGTTAATCCTCCTGTGGTAGGATAGCATGTTCTGACTTCGGATCTACCCACACTATCCCACAAGCCCTTGCTACAGGGCAGCCTGTGGTCAGACAACAGAGTGTGGACTGAAGCCTATGCGCGGAAGGACTGCCGCCTATGGATCTGGAGTCCTACAACCACAAAGACACCTGCCTGGCCAACCAGCCACCCGATCTAGTATAAGGATCTGTCGGGTAGCTATGAGGGAAGAAAGGTACAGGAGATGCTTCTTGGGAGGCAGAAAATTCACTTATCAGTCATTGTATTATTGATCAGCCCCAACATTCTCCGATGTAGTAATGAATCACTGTATGGATGAAAAGCTATCTCAGCTTTACGATTCTGTTGCTTTCTCAGCCATACAGGCAAAAAATTCACAGGCCAAGTTTTGTTTATTTTTTATTCTTTTTTTTTTTTTTAGCAAATCTAAACCCATTCAAATGGAAAGTGGAAAAATGAAACTGCACTTTTCAGTGTGGTACTGAAAGACATAAGACATCAGTACCTCACTTTGGAAGTGTTGTATTACTTCAATATTCTGCAGGGGACCTCTTTGAAGATTTGACTCCTGACGAGTAAGCAGATAACATAGAAGAAAAGAGACTCCTGACCCCAAACTGTTAGATAATCAGGGTTTCCTCTCCTAGGCTTTGAATGACACTGATAGTTGAAAACATGGATTCCAGCAGCAACTGAGAGCCATTACCACTGAACACAGCCAAAGACTCGTAGGCCTTGTATTAGATAAATAAAAATCTAATAATACAACAAAAGGATTGAAATTCATTGTCATTATCAAGATGATACATTGCTATGCTTAAGGCATCAGCCCCTCTGGAGATAGGCTGTAACCTCTTTGCACAAGTCAATATCATTTAAAAAAAAAAAAAAGAGGTTGGCTCTCAAACATCAAAAGGTACATATTGGGCTTCCTTGGTGGCACAGTGGTTGAGAGTCTGCCTGCTGATGCAGGGGACACGGGTTCGTGCCCCGGTCTGGGAAGATCCCACATGCCGCGGAGCGGCTGGGCCCGTGAGCCATGGCCGCTGAGCCTGTGCTCCGCAATGGGAGAGGCCACAACAGTGAGAGGCCCGCATACCGCAAAAAAAAAAAAAAAAAGGTACATATCAAAGAGAAATATTTCACACACATCTATATACAAAGATGTTCACTATAGAAATATTTTTTGTCATAGTGAAAAACGAGAGACCAAAGTCCGTTAGCAGGGGGTTGGTAACGTGAATTACAGTGCACACGTGGATTCTGGGGCCTCACAGCCTTGGTTTAAATCCTGGTTCCACCACATACTGACTGCATGACCTTGGGCAAGTTACTAAACCTCTCTGAATCTTGATTTCCTCATCTGTATGTAAAGGGTTTAGTACAATACCGGACACAGAGTAAGAGCTCAACAAATGTTAGCAATCATTATACATTACTATTATGCTATGTATGTGACCATTAACAAAAGGATAGGTCTGTATCTGTTAGCATATAAAGATGATCTTGAGTCATTGTTGCAAGCTGTAGATGCATGTAAGTCGCATACCTCTGTGTGTGTGTGCACACGTCTCTGCGTGGGTGTGTGTGTGTGCACGCACGCAAGTACACATGAAAGGTCTGCAGGGATACGTACCAAATTGTAACATGGATCCCCTTGGAAAATGAGGAGTGACAAGGCGATAGAAGGCTTTCACTTTTACACTTTTCATGGTGCCAGGGTGATCCCACATCGCAGTAGTAAAGAGCAATCGTAACAACCTTAACTCTAGATTTTCTTATCTAAATTTTAATTCTGTGAAGAATTTTCTGCTTCTTTTTCACATTAGGACAGTAGGACATAATTTAGGAAGAGTGAGGCCACTTGCTAGCCCAGGAATTTTTACAGCAGCAATAAAGTATACCTCTCTACTTCTCTACCAACCCACTGTCTAAAATTCCCAGCCAGGGTTGCCTCTCCGCCTAGGACACAGGCCGATTTTTGCTCCTCTCAAACTCACTGGGTAATTGTCTTGGACTGAGTATAGTGGTGAATGAAAACAGCTAGGACGCACAAGTAATGGGAATTAAAGACGCACCTACTTAAAAAGCAAACTCTTGCTAACCACTGATCAGAGTCTCAAGAAATGATATGCTGAGAGCTCTGATGGAAAGCTTTGTTAGAATATGAGTCCAGGGAGAACTGTGGTCCTTTAAAATGAGCAATTAAGAAACAGAAGATTAGACAATATAGCAAGCTCTCACTGATAAATCAAATGTGTCTTATTACTAGATTACGGAATTCAGATACGATAAGAGAAAGTTGAATCTGTGAAAATGACCAAGTGAAGCTGCCTGAATCATTTTCCTCTTTTTCCCTGATGGTTTTCACTAGAAAAGGGTCATGCTTTGTCATTTTCCAAAGTCGTTACTATTTTAGAATTGTCAAGAAAAAAGGCTACATGTTTTTTCTTTTCAGTGTATAGGATGATGCTGAGAACGAGCTGCTTCACTTCATTCAGGTCCTGGTCTTGTTTGGAAAATGAAGCTGTGGCTTTCACTTTGAGACAAAGAGAAGCAGATAACATAGAAGAAAAGAGACAGCATGCTCAGGAGTTAAACTGCGTGAGTGCAGACCCTGGCTCTCCACTTTGTAGTTATTCATGTTGGGCAAGTTATTTAACCTCTCTGGAGCTAAGTTTCTTCATCGTGTAAATGAGGAAACTACTAGAATCCCCTTCACAGGATTATTCTAAGGAGCACATGAGTTAATTCATGTAAAGCGCTTTAAAACAGTGCCTGGTTCTTAGTACAAACCGAGTAGCTGTTAGCTATTATTTCAGAGAGAACTTTGTGGATGGTAAATAGTGGTCATTTAGCAAAAATAAATAGAGAATAATGACAGATTAACTCCTTCAAATGACTATACGTATGACTACCACTGTACTAGGTGAGAGGAGATAAAATGAGAAACTACAGAGATCATCAAGTTGACAGACAGTCAAATGTCTTGGCCAGGTCATCTAGGAGTGAACTTGAACTAAAATCAGGTCTCGTATCACAGTTCAGTATTTTTTCAACCACATCACACCATATTCTGCCTTCTGTGAAGTGATATGGAGGTGAGAAAATAGGAATCTCGGACACAGTGATAGATACACAATATAGCTTAGCCTTTTTCCAGAAAAAGGAGAACCTCAGTATCATCTCTGTCTGAACAACAAAATGCTAAAGACTATATTGATGGACAGCGTCTAAAAAGGAAATTATGACAGATCTGATCCAAGAGGAAAACAAATAAAGAAATAGAACAGATCACCTTGAATGTAAGAGCGCCATCAGAAAGGATCTGTCCCCGCCATCCAAATGTTTGCCAAACAGATTCCTCCTAACAGCCCTCTATAAACCAAAAAGCAGTGTCAGTGACTACACAGGTCAGGTCTCTGGAATTAACTCACTGAGTCATGAAGAGGATAATGTTAGGTCTGAGCCTATAGCTCAGAAAAGTCTGGCTAGGTATCCTGTACACTCTGCTGGCCTAACCCACAGAGAGGACACAGACTCTCCAAGACTCAGAGCCCTTGGAGAGAGAGACTTGGGCCTGCCTGAAGCTTAGCAGTATACCATCTTGATAAAGACAGTGAGTATAATTTCTCCTTTTTGTCACCTGAGTAGATTTATGATTACATTATAGGTGAGTAGGTAGACGGGTGGATAGAGAGAGAATGAATGGACACGGTGATGTAACGAAGACGGAGCAACAGGAATTTCAATGAATGAAGGAGCTATAAACTTTAAGCCCCAAGTGTTCGAAAGGGAGCCCTGTCCCAGGAATAAGGCTGCCCTTTCCTCAAAAACACAGAGTCCTTCTAACCTTCCCTAAGTTCTACAGAAGAGGTAATAAGGAACTCTTAGATCATGTACTCTCAATTAAATCAGCACTTTAAAATTAATTATCTGTTTATCTATAGGATATACATAGTTTAACCACAGAACCCCGAAACACACACTTGCCTAACAAAATTGTAGTTTTTCTGTTTATCTTTGGGAGAAGACAGGTTGGTTGTTTTTTTTTTAAGTACATCTAGATTAATCATATAGGTAAAAATCAGAATCTTATAGGACATGCAAAATCAAGCAGATACTTACAGCACTCTATATCATATTCTAGATGGCCAATCCACTTAAGCAGTCTTTGAAAAAAGCTTATAAGCTTCTTCAAAGTTCCATTGTTGCCAAACTTGTCACACAGGAGATAAGGGCGTACCCACACACAAATTATGTGTCATTTACTACGTACCATCGATGACGGAGCCCTGAGAAACCTCATAAAGCATCTTGACTATAATTTTCAAACTGTTTTGCAGTGGAACCCTTACATCAACCAACACATTACATAAACCCCCCAAAACACAGAATCTCAAAATAAAAGTGATCTGATGTGACGGGAGGAAGACGTGTGTATGTGTTTGGGATGCGGGGGTTGGTGCACGCACATGTCGGTGTTTGAGGGGAGAGGACAGGGCTGCTTCGCCAGAATGCTGTTTGAAAATCACGGATGCAGTGTAAGTTTCTCATTCCCAGACAAAATTAAACAGGTGATCACACTCCAGGTAAGGAACTTCCTTATACATAAACGTTTGTTTTCTCCTCTAGGCTTCTAGCAATAGTATTTCATGACTCTATGATATAGGGTCCTCATCATCATGGGCGTGATAGTCACTACAATAGATCACACTAAACAATCCTGGTGGCAAATTACCTATCTGCCGAGAAAAAAGCTCAGACCACCCTGGAATCTCATTTATGTATTTATTATATAGTAAATATTGAGATATGAAACTGAGTGAAGAATTAACTGAGAAAATCTGTTATTATAACAGAAATAATGTTGACCTCTGGAAATAAACATTATTTCAGGTTACAAAGATGTTAAGTGTGGAAGAAGCTGATTTCAAAAGGCTTCACTGCTGTGAACATAAAATCAGGTCATTTTCATTCCAGTTTCATCATAGTCTGCAGGGACTAAACTGAAATCAGCCATTTTAATTCAGAAACATTATTTAGGTGGCAGAAAGCAGTTATAACCACCCGGCCTTTGTTTAAAATCTCTGAAACAAAAGGGGTATTTCCTGTAATAGTATAAATTACACAGGCTCTAAAGTTATGTGGAAAAGACCCTTTCACTCTTGCAGCAATGTGCAATTTTGTGGCTGCAAGTTTTTGAAACTGCTTAATAAAACTTCCTCCTTTTTATTAGAAAGAAAGAAAGCAAAGTACCAATAGTTCCATAACAGATGCCCAGGTAATATCACTCTACTTATCCAGAGCATGAACTATTAATAATTAACTGTTGGTCAGGCACACAGTAAGCACTCTTCTCCCAAAGGACAGTTTCCTGTCAAGATGTCAACCAGATCATGGACAAGAAAAAAAGACAGTGGAAAACAGGCAATATTCAAATAAAGTGATTAGTTAACAGTACTGTATTAATGTTAATTTTCTGGCTTCAATATATATGTAAGATGTTAACCTTAGGAGAAACAAGGTGAAGAGTATTTAGGAACTCTGTACTATGTTTGTAACTTTGCAAAATAAAAAGTTAAAAAAAGGCAGTGCCTGACGCCAAAAAAAAAAAAAAAAATGTCATCCAGAAAAAACCCTTTAGATTACAGGAAAGGGCTGCAGTTCCCCACAGTGCATCTAACCATAAACACTGTCAGAGTTTCAGTACCCGCCACGATCAGATCACCCCGCACCTGGAACTGTCTCACTCCCCTCCCTCCTTCTTCCACTCACATCTTTCCCACAAACACAGCAATAATTGATGGCATCTGCCTTTCTGAGGATCACTAGTCACCAGCTGCCTGCCCCAGCACTGAAGGATGTACAAGCTGAAAGAGAGACGGCAACCAGACGGAAGAGGGACGGAGAGTTTATATCCATCTGAGCCCTGGCTCTGCCCTTGATTCACTGCACAAGTCCTTCAACCCTTCAGCAAAGCAGGGATTGTAAAAGTTGCTGCCTTTGCGTTGAAATGCTAGGAGCTTTAATATAATGATGTCTATCATGGACTGTGGTATCTTCTGTACTGATACTTGCTGTCTGCTCTCATGTACAGTAGCATAACCATTAAATCACTTCCTCATTTTTAGGGATCCAAGGTCAGGTGGAAACAGCATCCTCAGTCTTCCATTCCAAACACTGTTACATGTAAAGACTACGTACTGTATTAGAGTCCTTGACTGGAAAAGGTAGGGATTTGGAGAGTCAGACAGACATGAGTTCAAGTCATAGCTCTGCTACTTACTAGCTACGTAAGCTAGGGCAAGTCAACTAACTCCTCTGAGCTTCAGTTTCCTCATCTGTAAATAATTAATACTAGTAGTAGTTGTAATAAACAAAGATGATGCGTACTTTAGAGGATCACTGCAAGTTTCATACAAAACGTGCAACTACCATACAGCTTGGCAACTGTTCTCCTGAGCATTTATCCCAGAGAAATGAAAACTTACGTTTCCATAAAAACCTGTGCATGAATTTTTATAGCATCCTTATTTGTAACAGCCAGAAACTGGAAGCAACCCAGATGTCCTTCATTGGGTGAAAGGTTAAACTACTTAGTAATAAATGGAATACTACTTAGTAATAAACAAGGAAGTTAACACACACAACAATCTGGATGAATCTTCAGAGAATTATGCTAAGTGAAAAAAAAACAATCCAAAAGGTTACATAATATATGTTTCTATTTATACAATGTTCTTGAAATGATAAAATTATAGAAATGGAGTACAGGTTAGTCGTTGTTTGGGTTAAAGAGGGGTTGTGGAAAGAAAACGGATGAAGCTATAAAAGGGCAACATTCAAGGGATTCTTGTGGTGATGAAATGCTGTTTCTTTCTTTTTTTAAAATAAATTTATTTATTTGTTATTTATTTTTGGCTGCATTGGGTCTTCGTTGCTGCCCGCAGGCTTTCTCTAGTTGTGGCGAGCGGGGGCTACTCTTCATTGCGGTGTGCGTGCTTCTCATTGCAGTGGCTTCTCTTGTTGTGGAGCACGGGCTCTAAGCGCACGGGATTCAGTAGTTATGGAACAAGTCCTCAGTAGTTGTGGCTTGCGGGCTCTAAAGCACAGGCTCAGTAGATGTGGCACATGGGCTTAGTTGCTCCACGGCATGTGGGATCTTCCTGGACCAGGGCTCGAACCCATGTCCCCTGCATTGGCAGGCGGATTCTTAACACTGCACCACCAGGGAAGTCCCGAAATGCTGTTTCTTGGCTGTAGTAACGTCAATGTTCTGGTTGTGATACTGTACTATAGTTTTGTAAGATGTTATCCCTGGAGGAAACTAGGTAAAAAATACAGAGATCTCTCGTATTATTTATGACAACTACATGTGAATCTACAGTTATCTCAAAATAAAAGGTTTAATTAAAAGAAATTTTAAAAATAATAATACGTATTTCAGAAGATCACTACAAAGATTAACAAATATATGGAATTAAACAATAATTAGGGCTTCCCTGGTGGCGCAGTGGTTGAGAGTCCGCCTGCCGATGCAGGGGACACGGGTTCGTGCCCCGCTCCGGGAAGATCCCACATGCCGCGGAGCGGCTGGGCCCGTGAGCCATGGCCGCTGAGCCTGCGCGTCCGGAGCCTATGTTCCACAATGGAAGAGGCCACAACAGTGAGAGGCCCGCGTACCACAAAAAAAAAAAAAAAAAAAACTTAAACAATAATTACATAATTATTAAATATTATTAAACCTCCTAGCATGGCCAGTTCTTGGCAAAAACAGAGACTCACTAAATGTTCATTTCTTTCCACTAGGAAGTTGTTCACAGTTAGAATGTGTGTTCTGGTGGATTTTTGTTTGCGGATCAAATGAAAATGTAACTCCATGAAAACGGTCTAATAATTATTGTATTATTAATTGTTTGCAACCTTTCTTGGCCTTTACTTCTGTGAATCCAGACTTTCAGGAAAATGTGTATTATTTCATACCAAACAGAATCAGTCCAATTACCAGAGCAAAACTGTACAATTCAGAAACCGCCAAGTTTTTCAACAAAAATGTGAATAGTGGGGCAGGCGGCAGAGGATTTTGATTCAGTTGGCTAAGAGCCACTGTCAAAAGAGAAAAACCATGGCCGAAAATCAATGTGTATGTTCTGTTACAGACACTGAAGAAAGAAAATGGAAAGGATAAAACCTGGTTTCACATGCTCAAGAGTTCACGTCTACTTAAGGAAGGAAAAGTCTCACACACGAAGAGTCAGAGAACAAGTAAGTGGGGAACAGACCATCAGTGCAACACACCTGCCAAGAAGGGAGAGGTGAGCATGGTCTGGGGATCTGGGCATGTGGCTGGGAGGGGGCGGGGCATGTCTAAGCAGGACGCTGCCGATTTCACGTAGTGCCACTCCTGGTACTGCTGGCTGTACCAGGTACCATGCACCTGGTACGTGACCTTGGCCTCCTGAAGGACTGCAGCCATCCTTAGTACTTTGCTGATGTTGCAAAGTAATCCCACCTTTCCCAGAGATCTCTAGCCCCTTAGCCTGATCCTTGCTATATAAATTAGCTTGTATGAAGCTCCTAATTACAACACAGGCAAAGGAAAACACACACAAAGGCACGTGCACAGAGGATGAAGCATCATAGTGTTCTAGCCTCAGAAATAAAATGAGAAGCAAAGTCTTTGGCAGTACAAACATTCCCACCCCTTTTCCTCCAGTTCACTGCCTCGGGATATATAATTACCAGGCGCCCTGTCTGAACTCTTCAATTCTAAATTAGGGCCTGAAATGCTCTACACACTGTCCAAATCTTTTTCATGCCAAAATTAAGGTGGTAAACATACCTGTATTTCAGTGATCAAAACCTTGCAATTTGTTTTGTTAAACCCCTACTCCATAGCCATGTATTTGAGGGACATATGTTTTCAGAATAGCATCTATTGTATAAATGCCACCTTGTTCCAAGCCTTCCAGCTAGGAGAGTTCCCTGTAAGCCGCTGGTCCTGAGTTGAAATAAATGGAAGGGAATGAGGGTCACAGCCTACAGCAAAGTTCCCGGGATGACTCCTGTGCCACTCACTAAATGAGCCTTTTGACTGACTCCGACTTCAGGACAGTACTGTCATTTCATGAGGTGAGCTATCGGACAGATGCCTCCGAATCACATTAATTGGAACCTCTTGTCTCAAGACAGCAGCATTTCAATTTCTCTGTGGATGCTTGTGTGCTACACGGTATCTGGCAGGTGTAAGAATCTCATCTCTGATTGCCTATATTCTCAGTCTACTTTCTCTGCCTATTTTCGTACTGCGAGGCAATTACAGTTGAAAATTCGTTTGCAACACGCGCTCATCCATATTCAGTTCTTTCCACTTCAGGCAAATACTGCCCAGAAAAAAATAAATAAATAAAAGGAGACAGATTTGAGAAATCCAGATTTGTTCCTATATTTTGATCCTCGGATTGTCCAAATGTTTACTTGTTGATAATCCAAAATTTTCTCCATGTCAAAATAAATATTCAAAAGATGCAGCTCCAAACAACTAAAGCATACATCTATCTTAAAGAGAGACAACACATGCACAGAAAAATCTCAATACATCAGACCCATAGATGGGGGCAGGATGAATTAGTTGAAAGCCCAATGATAGAGAACATTTTAAAAAATAAATAGTGTTGGGCTTTCCCTGGTGGCGCAGTGGTTGAGAGTCCGCCTGCCGATGCAGGGGACATGGGTTCGTGCCCCGGTCCGGGAGGATCCCGCGTGCCGCGGAGCGGCTGGGCCTGTGGGCCACAGCCGCTGGGCCTGCGCGTCTGGAGCCTGTGCTCCACAACGGGAGAGGCCGCAACAGTGAGAGGCCCGCGTACAGCAAAAAAAAAAAAAAAAAAAAATAGTGTTATTGATTTCAAGCATGCTGAGGAAAACAAAGATTTAAGAGGCAGTACCAGGGACCAAGCCCAACTGGCCAGCGAAGCTGGGCTGAGGAGACAAAGCATCCTCACTGAAGCCTTAGGAGCCAGCACATCACACTGGATCTGCCAATCAGCTTCTCAGATCTTGTTTGTGAAATTATCAGAAGTCACAAGTCGGGGACTAGAATTTTGAGATTCTCCTAAATTCAATTTTCAGATGAAAGCTATCTAAGACTGCAACTAACTGGTCCACAAGATTATTCTTACTTTATCTTTAAATAGGTAGAGGACACATAGTTTTCGAGGGCAGGAGCCCGCTGTGCCCCCCTTCACCTGACAAAGCAATAAAGATACTCTTAAAAAAAAAAAAAAGGTACATACACTGACATGAATCAAAATTGAAAAGGTTCAAAAACACATAAAAGGTCTCCCTGCCCCCAGCACCCCCCTCTCCAGAGGCATCCAATTTTATCAGTTCATGGGTTTTTAAATTTTGTGCATATGTAACAAAATGTTTATGTATTCTTTTCTTTCCTAATTTTTACACAAATGGGCATATACTACACACCCTATTTTCATTTTCTCTTCATGCTTAACAATATAACTTAGATTTAATTTCATATGAGGACATAAAGAGCTCCCTCATTCTTTTTTATGACTTCTTAGTATTCCATTGAACAGATACAGCTTAATTTATATAACCCGTCTATTGGTAGACGTTAGGTTATTTTCATTCTTTTCATGTTACAAACAAGGCTGTAGTGAATAGCCTTATACATATGTCACTTCATGTATTTGCTGAAGTATCTATTGGAAAAATTCATAGAAGCGTAATTGCTGGGTCAAAGGGCATATGCATTTGTAATCTGAGAGATAATGTGTACACACACATACACACACACACACACATACACAGCTTGTTTCCCTGTACCCCTGCTAACACAGGGTACTGGGAAACACCTTGCTCTTTGCCAATCTGATTGGTAAAAAAGGACATTTCAGTGTCGATTTCCCTTACACTGCTCCTATTATGAATAAGCTGAGGATCTTTTCATCTGTGCCCCCAGGAGGCTGACTCCGGAGGACAGCATCACCTGGCCTCCCTTGCCTGGTGGGGTTCAGTAACCAGGAGGCACCAGGAGGGGACCGGAAGGTGGGAGGAGAGAGGCGTCAGCGTGTTTCTTTCCCATTTCTGTCTCATTCCAATACCATGTTTCTTATGGTTATGCCTCCATACTCCCTTTGGGCAATCCGTCATCCTCTGCCGTGGTTCTCACTGAGTTCCGGTAACACTATCTCTCTTTGTGCCTTCAATCCAAGGGATGGTAATGGCTTCCTGCCCTTGCTGGTCTGTGAGTGTCTCATCCTGCCTTGTGCATTCCCTTAATCTTGCCCCTTAATCTATGTCTCCTCATTTGAAAACTGTTTGCTGTTTTTGTGTTTTTTTGCTGAGATATTAACATACAACCCCTTGCCTATTTTTCTATCTAGTTGTTGGTCTTTTTCATATTGAGTGGTAGCTGTAGGAACTCATTATTCATTAGAGGAAGGGGGGGGGCAAACATTTTCTGTAAAGGGCCAGACAGTAAATATTTTTGGCTTTGTGTGCCATATGGTCTCTGTTGCAACTGCTCAACTCTGCCACCGTAAGGTGAAATCAGCCCCAAACAAGATGCAAACGGATGGGCGTGTAAATCAAGTCCTAATAAAACTTGATTTACAAAAGCAGGCTGGACTTGGCTTTGGAGCTGTAGTTACAGACCCAGCATTACGGAAATTATCCCTTCTCTAGGATATGAGCTGCAAATATGTTTTCCCCAGTTTGTTTTTTAACTTTTCTCATAGGGGTTTTGCCCTGCAGAATTTTTAAAATTTTTATTTTAACATGGTGGAATTCATCTGCTATTTATGGCTTCAGATTTTTGTGTTACGCTTAGAAAAAGAACAAAGAGTTAGTAAAACCACAAGAAACTCAAGGCCGGAAGCCTGTATCTTCAACTCAATCAGGTAGCTTGTGCTACCATCAATAGTCTTATTAATGAGACCACTCAGCCTTCTACGACCAGAGTTGTAACAACATGTCTCAATTAGTGGAACCTAATAAAATCTTCCATGGAAGGAAGGCTGACTCATAAAATAGAGTGAGCGCCATGGCTGAGGCAAACTATCTACTCCCAAGCACCTGAGGGACCTCCCAGGCCACTAGATTCTAGACCTTAGAAGCCACTTCTCTACACGAATACTAAGGACCTTAGAAATCAGAAGAGTTTTCTACATCACATCCTTGTAACAAGTCCAAGAATTCTCCATTGCACCATGTACAGAGGCAGATGCATGCCCACCACCTGCTGTGGGTCTCACCATGCAGGCATCTCTCAGCGTTTCCATCTCAGACCCACACAATCCTTCCCGTATAATTTTGCTCCAGGGTATAGGGGTTCTTAGCCTTAGTTTGTAGTGAATTTAGTGTAGTGAATTTCTGCCATCTACAAATTAAAAAACAAATACCTTTAGGGAAATTTTGTAAGAAGAAACAGGGCAATTAAAACATTGCCAATTTAAATACTGATTTGCATAAACTAAGATAGGTTTTTCTTGTAGGAAAAAATATTGGACATTCAAGTCTACTGGGATTTAATATTTTAAAGTCACAATTAGCTTTGCCTATTTTCTCCTACTATAAAGAAGCAAACACAGTTACAGGTAAAGGGACAAAACGCAAACTGGAAATTTGGAGGTTTCAACATGGATTTGCATTCTAAATAATAATACTAGCAATGAGTAATAACAATCTGAAATTTCTCAGTTGAGTTATAAAAATAATCCTTGAAACTGCAATCGGTTGCTCTGTCCACGGCAGAACAAATTTATTCATAGTTAGATGCCCCTCTCTCCATATATGTGCATATGCAGATACATATATTACATGTTCACCCACATGTAAACATAGATACATGCAGATATATACCCACACCATCTCATTATCTTGCCTACAAAGTATATGTTAGAAAATATATATTTACAAAGGCCAACATATAAAACCAAAATGGCCAAGGTAGATATAGGCTTTGGGGGACAAGGAAGACACAGCTCAATAATAAGTACAATACCTAGGATAATCTGAGGCAGCCTTTGAAATGTGACCATAATATCACTATATTCCTCAAAGGAATAACTGATGCTTACAAACTGGTCAGAGACCTCATGTCTCCATTCACTAATTGACTCAATAAATTTTACTAAGCGCCTCATGTGCAAGCATACCACGTGGGATTAAAAGGGCAGGAGTAATTGGTGACAGCTGAGTTGAGTCACAAGCTAACAAACATCAGTTATATGGCAGTAAAGAGAGGAGAACCCTCAAAAGAAAAGCTGTGGCGGGGAGTTTTCTCAATTGATTAGGTCATGCTGTAGTGGAAGCAAGGTCACAGGTTCAATCCTCTCTTTGCCAATTACCTTTTATTGTGCTTCAAAGACACAGCCCAGGCCTGAGACTTCTCAACATCTTACCACAAGATCAAAAGAGATTTGTGAAGAAAAGAGAGTGGCTAAACACAAATCCATCCCAAGTACTAGAAAAGTAACTTATACCAATTCAGGGTGAATCAGTACCATTGTCGTCATCTAAATTATAGTTCACGTCCAACATAATATGTGGCTATGTAAAATTAAGTAAAACATTTCTCCTGGGTAGCATAAAACTGAATTTATTCAATCACCTAACAAGACGCTATAATGAATCAGAAAAAGCATTCACTTTTCAAATGGATGTATTCTAATGCTTTGGTTTACAATTAATTTGGGGCTGTTTTGGATATTTACTGCATCACAATCTGAATGTTATTAACATGCAAAGATTAAAAAAGGAGGAGGAGGGCTTCCCTGGTGGCGCAGTGGTTGAGAGTCCGCCTACTGATACAGGGGACACGGGTTCATGCTCCGGTCCGGGAGGATCCCACATGCCGCGGAGCGGCTGGGCCCCTGAGCCATGGCCACTGAGCCTGCACGTCCGGAGCCTGTGCTCCACAACGGGAGAGGCCACAACAGTGAGAGGCCCGCATACCGCAAAAAAAAAAAAAAAAAGAAAGAAAAAAAAAAGGAGGAGGATTTATTTAGCTCCAACCTGAGGGGTTAAAGAAATAGGAAAACCACCAGGATTAAAAACTCTTGGCTTTTAATCCATCACAGTTTATTAAAAAATCACCTACTTGTGTTTTGCCACCACAGAACTAAGAAATGCTGTTGCTTATCTTTTCTCTCACACAAACATGAACGTGGGCTTGGAATGACTCTGACACGATGCTTTGCTTCTCTCAGATGAACTACCCCAATAAAGTTGACAATGCCCTCTGAACACTGCTTTCTGATACGAGTTTGCCAAATTAATTCAAAACGCAGCTCCCAAAGACAGAAACACTCAGAGTTTAGCCATATTGGCACAAAGTTTTCTGGGTGTCAGGTTTCTCAGCTGGGGCTTATATTAAACCAGTAGTTACAAACTCTGCTTCCAAGAACCTCCCCAGAGTCTGGCAGGCTGGGTAGGGGGCAATCAAGGAAGAGGCGTCAGGCTCCTGGGGACCCCACTACCCTCAGTAAGCATCTATGTACTCTTACCAAAATGGCTTGGTGGGCTCCTCTATCCTCCTTCATTTGAAGAAAGGGTTTTATGCTAAAATATTTTGACAACTCCTATACTCAGCTGATTCTTAAATTCTTATAGGGCTTTAACATTTTGTGGTCTACATTTCATTGATTCTACTGCATCTTAATATCCTGCTGCTTAGAGTTTTATTTGAAAACTGTTAAATATTACACAAATGGCAAATAACTGAAAGACAGATGGTTGTGCTTTTTCCATTTCTGAAATAAAACTGTTGAAGAACTACACACTTGGAGCTATAATACTTCCTAATTAAGTTTATACCTATCATCCTGAGGGTGGGAATAAAATCTTTCAAGTCCCCACGCAGTGAAAAGATTTGGGGCTCCTTACTTTCTCCCCACAGTGTAGATTTCAAAATAAAAACACTATACATCAAAAGAAAAAATGCTGCCCATGCTGAAATTAACCTACATCTTTATAGAGCGTCTAATAGTATATTTCTGGTTAATTTGTTCAGAGTTGACCTTTTTTATGAAAGCAAAGTACACACGTATGTGTGCCTATGCATGCATCTCAAGGCTGCTGGGGCATTTAGCATGCACACAATAGCCTGAAATCTGCTTAGTGGGCAATTCAACAATGGTTATATTCTACAAGAAAGTAATCCTAAAGAGAGAACGAGTAAAACATTCACAGCTAGAGCAATGAAATACACTGGGTACATTAGAAAAATCTGAATTTCTGGTTCTGAAAGCCAGTTAGAGAGGCCATAATCTCTTTTCCAGTAGATTCAGATGGAGGTATATCTAGCTCAATTTAGATGGTATGAAATCCTTATTTTTATAATAAAGATTTGACCAAATACATAGTTTGCATTCCTAGATGAAACTTCCAATAAGGATAGCTACTATTTCTTGGGCCCTTATGAGGTACTTTGTAACACTGTCTCTAACAGCCTCTCCTACAAAGTTAGTTTTAGTGTGTTCATTTCATAGTCAAGGAAATTGAGAATCAAAAGATTCAGAAATTTCTCTTAGGTCATGACTGATAAGTGACATTTTGAGGATGTGACACTGGGCCCATCTGATTCCAATGCCCACTTTCTCCCAACTACAACAGGCTGCTGAGGTAGGTTATCTGTGTGATCTATGGAATGCATAGCTAAAAAGACAATGGACAGCCAACTATTTTCCTCTAAAGTCTATCCTTATGCAGAACTTCCTTTGGATTTTTTATATCTTCAATGCTAATTAATATTTCTAAGATGTTCCTCTGGATTCCAAGATATAGATTACATATTGTAAGAATGGGAAAAATTAAGATTGGAAACAAATTAATATGACAAGAAAAAATTGGGGGGAAATATATACGGAATTTTTGGTAAATAATCATAATTCAAGAACCATATGGTTGTCAGAGGAAGGAGGGTTGAGCAGGGGGCTAACTGGGTAAAAGGGAGCAAGAAGGACAAACTTCCAGTTATAAAATAAATAAGTCATGGGGATGTAATGGACAGCATGCGGAATATAGTCAGTAATATTGTATGAACTTTGTATGGTGACAGATGGTAACTAGACTTATTGTGGTGACCATCTCACAATGTATACAAATGTCAAATCACTACGTTATACACATGAAACTAATATAATAATGTATGTCAATTGTACTTCAATTTAAAAAGAACCACATACTCAAACTGTCTATAAATTCCTAGTTGCAAGTTAAATAATAAGAACCACAGAACATTCAGTGGCAACAGTTTTGCTCTTTGTATTGTTAGATTATCTACCCATACGAAAGAATTTAACATTAATGAACCAATTCTAAAACAGGCACCTAGTGTGACATCTTAAGTTCAAAATGTTTCTCCCCATCGCCCAAGAAGAAATGAAAGCTGTATTCATCAACCAGTCACGTCTGCTGTTTCCTCTGCATAAAGCCCCCCTTCCTCCCTTCTCTGTCAAGTGACCTCCTTCTTAAACTTCAAGAGTAAACCCAAGACTCACTTCTTGAAAGCCTTCTTGAATTCCACTCTAGTATGGAGGCCTTATTTTGTGCCTTGACCTGGGAACCCTGCTTTTACCAAAGCCTCGACCACATATATCCCTGCTTTCTCTTCCACTAGACTAAGTTCTCTGAGGCTGTCTCCAGGGCTCTGTATAGTTCCTGCTATTATTAGCAGATGCTTAATAAATGTGTCTTGAGGGATAAAGGAAAAATCAAATGGCCTAAATGGCTTAAAACAATTTCCAGAACACAGTGGGAAATTTTTATCTATTTTTTCAGCAATTCTCACTACTTCTTTATCCTCACTCTTACCTACATACAGATAAATACATGCCGACATATGCACATAAGTACACACACAGAGACACACACAAATACACACACACACACACACACACACACACATACAAACACATCATCATCTATTCTACCTTCTCCATGGACTTAACACTGTCTCTGCTACCATTATTATCAAAAATAGGCAAAGAGGAATCAAGAAATCTAAGAATTTCTGATAACTCACACAAAATTGTATAATCCATCAGTCTCACCATGCATCGCTGCCATTCAATCAAACAAGTATTCATTGAGCTTATACTGCTATGTAAAGCAGTAAAAGCAAGTCAATTAAGACGCTCACATATTCTGAACATGAAATGCGTGAACATCACAGATATTCAGAAAAGTCCAGAAAAGCAAAATTAGTTACTGCACAGAATTAAAACATATCTTGCGATAGAACCAACACTACCAAATTAAGATTATTTTATTATGCGGATGGCCTGAAAGGGAATAACTCAATGGGACATGGGGGTAGCTCTCAGCCTTTGGACAGATAGTAGGACAAAAAATAAACACACATTCCCCTGCAGAGCACAGGTTTATGGTGAAAAATCAGTGCTGACTTAGAGCGGACAGTGATTTGATAATTTGATAAACACTGTTTACCTTTAAAATGTGATTACAGCATTTATAATGAATATGCTTAGAAACTGCTGAATGATGTATCACATGTACAGTAAAAGGATAATAAAGATAAAATAATTGTCTGAGGGGTTAGTTTTTCCCTGGCAACTTCCCAAAGCTATGACAGTCTGTTCTTTTCTCAGAAACACTGGGGTTAGAACTCTTCAAGAGGCAAAAATCCTGAACACAGAGAGTAAATTGAATAATGATTCCCACCAAGGATTTCTGAGAAGGTAAAAGTAAAGGAAAACCTGTCAGAACACTCAATATAGGAAGATTCAGGGTTTACTATAACTGCTGCAGTGTCCTCAGGTGGTTCCCGGTGAGAAAGGGTAGACCCTCTAGGTCTGTTTCATTTTTCTCCCAGATCTCAATGATGTCCTCTTGCAGCCTCTTTTATCTATGACTTGTATTTAAAAAATGAAATTATGCTGCAAAATAAGATATATTCAAATTTTCTTTGAATTAGAATGGTTTTGTAAATAATTAAACACAGATCTAATTTCAATTGATACACAGTATATTTTTCTAAATTAGGGGGAGTTGATTGTGCAATAAAAATGCATTACTTGGGTTCAGTTCTTAGTGCAAATTATAAGGATTCATGGTTCAGTTTATAGGGAATAGCTTAAATAAGTCCACATCCATACACACCAAAATAACATGTTCTAGATGAATACACAGCAGGAAAATGAAGATATCACACGATGTTCATTTTACTTTCAGGGAAATGGGTATAAACCTGTTAATGCTTATGCCAGTATAAAGACTCTCATATGAATGGATGGTTTGGGGTAGAAATCATGTAGGTACATAAAGACAGAACTAATTTAAAGATGACACAGGCTGTCTCATATTTGGCAGAGAGGCCAGAGGTCAGGTCACTGAGAAAAAGCTTCATCAAGTAAACTGATTTCCGGCCCTCCTCACCAGGCACAAAATTTTACGATGAAGAATTCTCTATTTGAATCAAGGCTGCAGAACAGGTAATGAGGCCCCTTATGGAGACCAGCATGTATACAACAAATTAGGTCGATAAATAAGTATATTAAAAATACTTAAATAGGGCTTCCCTGGTGGCGCAGTGGTTAAGAATCCGCCTGCCAATGCAGGGGTCACGGGTTCGAGCCCTGGTCTGGGAAGATCCCACATGCTGCGGAGCAACTAAGCCCGTGCACCACAACTACTGAGCCTGCGCTCTAGAGCCTGCGAGCCACAACTACTGAGCCTGCATGCCACAACTACTGAGCCTGCATGCCACAACTACTGAAGCCCGGGCGCCTAGAGCCCACGCTCCACAACAAGAGAAGCCATCAAAATGAGAAGCCCGCGAGCAGCAACAAAGACCCAATGCAGCCAAAAATAAATAAATTAATTAAAAAAAAACTTAAATAGGAAAGATGAAAATTACTTAAACATGATAAAGACAATTTAGCAAAATTCAATAGCAAACAACACTAAATGGTTAAATGTTAAAGTCATTTTTATTAAAATGAGAAACTCAACACTGCT
The DNA here is from genome assembly GCF_951394435.1 of Stenella coeruleoalba. Lineage (NCBI taxonomy): Eukaryota > Metazoa > Chordata > Mammalia > Artiodactyla > Delphinidae > Stenella > Stenella coeruleoalba. The sequence continues at coordinate 148,861,050 of NC_137169.1, read as the reverse complement.
AAATATTTTCCAATATAAAAATGTAAAAAATCGGGCTTCTCTGGTGGCACAGTGGTTGAGAGTCCGCCTGCCGATGCAGGGGACATGGGTTCATGCCCCGGTCCGGGAGGATCCCACATGCCGAGGAGTGGCTAGGCCCGTGAGCCATGGCCGCTGAGCCTGCGTGTCCGGAGCCTGTGCTCCGCAACGGGAGAGGCCACAACAGTGAGAGGCCCGCATACCGCAAAAAAAACAAAAAACCCAAAACAAAACAAAACAAAAATGTAAAAAATCAACATGTTGTACACCTTAACTTACACAATGTTATATGTCAATTATAGCTCAATAAAAATGCTTTAAATAATTATTTATGTATAAAATAAAATAAAATGAGAAACTCAACAAGGGTGACTGTCATTATCTCTTTTACTATATTGTTTTGAAGGTGAGGTTGATGTAAGAAAAATTTATATATATATAAATTTACATTTATATATATAAATTTTTATATATTCATACAAATAGTCTTTACTTGCAGATAAGATTACATACTTTGAAAATCCAACTCTAATTGAAAAAATAATTAAACTAATAAGAGGATTTACTAAGATGCATAGATGCAAGAAAAATATACCAAAAAAATCATTAATTTTTCACTATAGTAGAAATAAACAGCTAGATATTTAATAAAAGATATTCAACAAAAAGTAGCAACACATATCATATGATACATAGGGTAAATTTAACAAGAAAATATATAAGGTATATATGAAGAAATATCAATAAGTAATACAAGTTAATTAGGCAGAGGGCAAACAGTGAGTGTGTTAATACAACCAGTGGGCAGCCTTTCACAAAATGCATGGAGGTTAGGGCCATAAACTATAAGCCAATGTGCTTTTCACTTCAAAATGAAAGATTAGAGGTTTGGTATAGGCCTTCACTAGACCTATAGTCATGTCTAGAATTTTTATATCGTTCTTCAGAGGATCACCGAAAAGCCCTAGCCCCACAATGGTCTCTAGACAGGTAAGCCTGGTCCACTACACAAAAAAAATTTCACAGATATAATCTTAGCCAACTATGAATTCAAAGAGCATCCAGGTACAATATAGCACTCCCTTGGTATCAGCCACGGATTGGTTCCAGGACCTCCCCAGCCCCCTGAAGATACCAAAATCTGTGGATGCTCAAGTCTCTTATATAAAATGGAATAGTATTTGTATATAATCTATGCACATCCTCCTGCATACTGTGAACCGCCTCTAGATTATTGATAATACCTAATACAATATAAATGCTATATAAATAGTTGCCGGCGCACAGCAAACAAGTTTTGCTTTTTGGAACTTTCTGAAATTGATTATTTTTTTCCTGAATATTTTTGGTCTGTCGTTGGTTGAATGTGAGGATGCAAAGCCCATGGATATGGAGGACATACTGTGTATTTGTTAAGAGATAGCTACCAGGTAGACTAAGAGGAGGGCATCCTGTATGGGAGGCTGAGCAAAAGATAGGGGTCTCAAGAGCAGGCTAGATTGGGTGTGCTGTTCGAATAACCAAAGGTAGTCTACCTGGAGGAACAATATTAATCACTGCTGAGGAAGGCAACAAAAGCACATACAAGAGGTGGTTCTGAATGTCAGGTCCAATGTACATGAGGAGATCATAAAAAGCAAAAGGATTCCAAGGCCAAACGTGAAGAAAATCAGAAGTTAAAGGGTATAGAGAAAGAAAACTGGATCTTTGTAAGCAGTTCAAAACTAAAATTATGAATACTGAGAGATGGGTGGAGAATTTGTTATATTGTGCCAGTTCCATAGTGTGTTTGTGTGCTTATGCAGGCCACACATGGGTACAAACCAACCGGCAGAGAGCAAGGGAAGTGCAGGTTTCGTGGCTTAGAGGAGGTGGGCAAGACCAAAGTTCCAACAGAACATTAACCATCAAAGTATATTGTCTCTTACTGAATATTTTAATATTGTCTCTTACTGAATAACAATTCAGGATTGCTTGGGACCAACCACAGTTAAACTGATAGAATAAATTATCCACGTGGGGAAAAGCTATGCATGTCATTAGGATCCCATGATGAGAGCTAAAAGGATAAGGAAATTCAAGACCACAGACATACCTTGATTTAAAAATATAAAATTATGGAGAGGAACACATCCCAAGAACAATTCTTTAAAAACATGAGATTTCTGTTAAGCACAGCTTAATATTAATTTCCTTTTTAATGTGATAGACTAGGGAGTCATGCAGAAGTTAGTATCATATCTAAAGCAAATGGAGAGTAGAAGTACTCTCAAACCTTTCTACAAATTATGTAACTAAGGCTAACATGAGTCACTTTCCCTTTTCAAATCAATTTCTAGCTTAGATACTTCTCCCTGACGCTGGAAAAATTCAGCAGTTAAACTGAAGACCAGAAAACTAACTTCTTCTCCAAAACAAAAAACACAGCAAGCAAAATGTCATTTCTTCTCTTTTTGACCTAGATTATACCAATTACTTTAGATGTTTTATTTCCCACATGTACCAGGATGTTCAAATGATACCCAGCCTTCTAAGAAGACTGTGCATCATTCCCCAATGGTACTCTCTCTGAAACAACAAGCTTCACTTATTAATCATTCTGAAAATTGTACGCTCACAAAAATATGAGCAAAATTGGAAGCAAGAACCTTTCAAAAATAAATAACCAACTAAATCAGATAGGCAGATTTGAAATCTTTTTTCATCAGGCACTGCTGGCATGATCACAAAATTTAAAAGACCCAGATGATTCTGCATAAATCTAACTCATCATCTTTCTTTTCAAAAGTCCAGCTCTAATGAAGTCCATAATGATCTGGATAAAATACATTTAATTAGATTATTAACTGCAACATAAAACAGCTGCACCATGCCTTTCAACATTTTCTTCTCTGAAGATCAGAGGATTGAAAAAGGGTTATAAAACAGCCCATTCAGTTTTCTTGTCTTTTAAAAGGAGGAAGAAAGAACCATTAGGCACAACCAAAGTTCCAGAAAACTTTTAACAAGTGAAATACAAGTCTGCCATATTCTGAGACCTCACACATACGGCATGATAGTGGTGCCAGGTAACCAACACATCAATGGGGTGGCATGCGATTAGACAACTTTCTAAAATTCTAATGATTTCCTATGTGACACTGATAGTATAAGACTTATTTTCTGCTTCCTGGTGTCTAGATGAGATAGACAAGAGAGAAAAAAAATCCAGGCTAATTAATTAAAATGCATTTCAGAGATAAACCTGACATGACTTTCCAGTGGTATACAAGTCCACCATGAGTTTGAGATGGTGGACTAAAGACTTATCTATCCTTCCATGAATGTATCTATCCACTCATATAGCTTATAGATTTACTTTAGGTTGGGAGAAATAGAAGGTGAGAAATAGGCATGCAAAAATTGCTAAGAATATCTTTAAATAAATATCTGTAGTTACCAAATATAGTACCTTGACTAAGAGCATGGTCTCTGGAGCAAGCAGACCTCTCTTGAATCCCAGTTCCAACATTCAATAGCCCTGAGACTCTGGGCAAGTGACAACCTCTCTCAGTTGCAGTTGCCCCACTGAACATGGTGAGAACAATACATGCTTTAGGGTAATAACGGGGGATTAATTGTAATCTTTGTGCTTTGCCTGGCCTAGAGTAGGTGTTCAATAAATTAAATCACACTCAAAAGAGATAGACACATTTGAGAGAAATTAAAGATGACTACTAGATGAATGAAGCGATTTACCATATCCATCAGGTTGGAAAATTCAATATTAATATGTCAAATCTCCCCCCAAATGATCTATATTCAATACCATTTCAATTAAAATATCAGCAGGCTTAAAAGAAAAGACCTAACGAAACTGATTCTAAAATTTATATGAAAAGGTAAACAACCTAGAACAGCCAAATCAACTTTTAAAAAAGAAAGAAAAAGTTAGAGGGTGTAAACTACCTGACTTCAACCCTTACTAAAAAGCTGTATGGGGCTTCCCTGGTGGCGCAGTGGTTGAGAGTCCGTCTGCCGATGCAGGGGACACGGGTTCGTGCCCCGGTCTGGGAAGATCCCACATGCCGCGGAGCGGCTGGGCCCGTGAGCCATGGCCGCTGGGCCTGCGCGTCCGGAGCCTGTGCTCCGCAACGGGAGAGGCCACAGCAGTGAGAGGCCCGCGTACCGCAAAAAAAAAAAAAAAAAAGCTGTATGAATCAAGATGGTACAATATTGAAGAAAGGAGAGACAGAATAGACAATCTAGAAACAGAGCCAAATATATATATATATATATATATATATATATGATCAATTATATATGTGATCATCTTCCAACAAAGATGAGAAGGTAATTCAATAGGAAAAGGAAAGTCTCTTCAACAAATGATGTTAGAACTGAATAACTGTATAGAAAATAAACATCAATCTTAACTTCACAACATGTGCAAAAATTAGTTAAAAATAGATTATAAATCTGAATGTAAAAGCTAAATTTTAAAAGATCTATAAGAAAATCTTTGTGAATTTATGTAGTCCAAGATTTTTTAATAAGATGTAAAAAAAAAAATAAACCATAGAAGAAAAAACTGTTTCACTGAACTTTACCAAAATTAAAACTTTTGCTCTTCAAAAGATACCATTAAGAAAACAAAAAGGAAGATCACAGATAGGGAGAAAATGTTTGCAATGCATATCTGACAAAGTATTTGTATCCATACTATATAAAGAACTCTTACAATTCAATAACATGAAGAAAAAAATATATAAAATGGGAAAAAGATGTGAACAAATATTTCTCAAAAGAAAAATACAGACAGCAAAAAAGCTCATGAAAAGATAATTAACATCATTAGCTAATCAGAGAACTGCAAATTAAAACCATAATGAGACACCACTACACACCCATTAGAATGGTTACAATTAAAAGATTGGCTGCACCAAGTGTTGGCAATGACGTAGAGCAATTGGAACTCTCATATCATGCTAGTGAGAATATAAAATTGTATAACCACTTTAGAAAGTGGTTTGGAAGTTTTTTAATAAAGTTAATCATAAACACCATGTAATCTAGCCACTATGCCCTAGGTATTTACCTAAAAGAAATGAAAACATAGTCCATACAAAGATTTGTATATGAATGTTCATAGCAGATTTATTCAGAGTAAATATCCACCAATAAGTGAATAGAAAAACAATATGTGGTATGTCTACACAATGGAGCACTACTCATCAATAAGTACGAGTGAATTACTGATAGTGCCAACAAAATGGGTGTATCTCAAGACCATTATGTTAAGTGAAAGAAGTTGGATATAAGGGTATATACCGAATGATTTTGCTTATATAAAATGCAAACTAAACTACAGAAACAAAAAGGAGATCAGTGGTTGCCTAGGGCTGGGGATGGAGGGAGGGAGGGATGGGCTAGAAAAGGGTTCAACTGCAAAGAAGATATACAGATGGTCATTATTATGCACATAAAAAAATGTTCAACATCATTAATCATTAGGGAAATGCAAATCAAAACCACAATGAGATACCACTTCATACCCATTAGGATAACTATTATCAAAAACAAAACAAAACAAAACCCAGAAAATAACATGTGCTGGTAGGACGTAGAGAAACTGGAACCCTTGTGAACTGCCGATGAGAATGTAAAATGGTGCAGCTGCTGTGGAAAACATTATTGCAGTTCCTCAAAAAATTAAACACTATGTGATCCAGCAATTCCACTTCTAGGTAAATTAACTAAAATGACTGAAAGCTGAGACTCAAACAGATATTTGTACACCAATGTTCAATGCAGCATTAATGACCACAGCCAAAAGGTGGAAATAACCAAATATCAAACTGATGAGTAGATAAACAAATTGTGGTATGTACATACAATGGAATATTATTCAGTAATAAAAAGGAATAAGGTTCTCATAGTTGCTTCAATGTGGAATAATCTTGAAAACATTATGCTACGTGTAAAAACGCCAGACACAAAAGAAAAAATATTGTATGAATCCACTAACATGAAATATATAGAATGGGCAAATTCATTGGGAAAGAAAGTAGGTTAGAGGTTACCAGAAGCCGGAGGGAAGGAGAGAATGAGGAGTTATAGCTTTAAGGGTACAAAGTTTATATTTGGGGTGATGAAAATTGTTGGCAACAGTTAGTGGTGATAGCTGTACAACATGGTGAATATAACTAATGCCACTGGATTGTATACTTAAAATGGTTAAAATGGCAAATTTCATATTGTGTATATTTTACTGCAATAAAAATGAGTATAAAGAAAAACGTGGCACAGGAAATCTTTTTAGAGTAATGGAAATGTTTTGTATCTTGAGTGTGATTATGGTTTCATGGGTGTATAAAACTGTCAAAACTCATCCAATTAAATAGATTCATTTAATTGTATAAAATTATTGCTCAATAAAGTTGATAAGGGAAAAAAAAGACACACACAAATTAGCAAGAATATAATTTATCATGCCTTTCCTCCCTGCCTTCCCTCATTTCATCTTGCCATGCCTACTAGCCCCCAACCCCCGCCACTGCCATGACAAGCAGGAGGAAAAGGGAGAAAAATTCATTCATTCAAAAAATATTTGGGGAGCATCTCTTTCATCTGTTACTCCAGTAACAGGTTTATGGATGAGGAAACTAAGGTTTGGCATGGTAAAGAATTTATCCAGGTCCCACAGAGAGGAAACAGTAGAGCTCAATTTGCAACCACTGTCTGTGATTCAAAGTCTTCGCAGATGTGCACTGCAAAGATTTTCTCCCTATCTGTGATCTCACCAGGCCCACAGACGTGAGGGGAAATGATGCACGAGCAGAATCCTACATAGAGGAGTGCAAGTGATAAGATGTAAAGCCATGACCATCTTGTGTTATCAATCAAAATAAAATGTGTGGAAAACAGGTACTTCTGTCCACATTTAAGAACTTCTTGTAAAGAGTTCAAAACTTCTGTCTTTGGCAATTTCTCCTTACTTAAGTCAACATTTGAACATAGAGGTTAGGAGCACAAGCCCCAGAGTCACTCTTCCCAGGTCCCAATCCTGGTGCTGTGTATTGATATGATCTCTTCCTGCTTCAGCTTTCTCAAAGGCAAAATGCAGATTATAATAGTATCCACCTCAAAAAGCTTTTGTGATGATTAAATTAAATAACAGATGTGACACATTTAGCATAATGTTGGGGACGTCATGGATTCTCAATAAATATTAGCCTTCCTCTTCCTCCATAAACTTCACCTGTAATATCTAGGTACAGAAAGAATAGAGTTACATGCAAAAATGAAGAAGAAAAAGGCAGCTTCTTAGATGGTGGTTTAAATTCACTGGCGTTTTCCTCCCTCCCTCCCTCTCTCCTAATGCACTACTGTTCTTCAAATAAAGTTTTTGCATTAAAAATGTATGACGGGGGCTTCCCTGGTGGCGCAGTGGTTGAGAGTCCGCCTGCCGATGCAGGGGACACGAGTTCGTGCCCCGGTCCGGGAAGATCCCACATGCCACGGAGCGGCTGGGCCCATGAGCCACGGCCGCTGAGCCTGCGCTCCGCAATGGGAGAGGCCACAACAGTGAGAGGCCCGCGTATCGCAAAAAAAAAAAAAAAAAAAAAAAGTATGACGGAAACTATGAATGATAGAAGCAAACCCCAGTCAGTAACCTAAAGTAGGTTCTTATGAAAGAATAAATGATTCATTTCTCTTTGGCAGAACTGGGTCTCTTCCCTGCCTTTCTCTTTCTAGGGAAATAAAAATTTTACCCTTTCTCAAAAACTTGGGAGATCGCTTTTGAAAAGCCAGTGTGAGTAACCTTGAGGAAGTCTTTTGATAGCCCAGTATAACAGCTGGCAGTCTGAAGGGCCATGTAAAAACATTTTGCTGTTCTACAGAACTCAAATCCAAGCCCTCACAAAAGCAAAACCATTTTTATTGAGGAAACAATAAAAAATTGTTGGAAAATTTCCAAGTCATGTAGTACAGAAAAGGACTTTTAGTGTAATAAAAATAACGTATAGATAACATTCCCTGTAGTTAACAAAGGCAGCCACTTGCCTAGTCAAATCCTACATTTCTAATGGACTCCAAATTCACTAGTGGTAAAAGTAAACGAGAAAGGCAATAGATCCTTGGGGTATGATGTATAAGCCAGGTCAGGTGGCACGCTGCTGCTAGGCTTCCCAAAGTAGCAGAGTCTGGGATAATAAAAGACAGTCAGTTAGAAAAAGAAAGAAAAAATAAAGAATATTCAGATTAAAAGGATTATAAATATTTGATAATAACAGGAAAGATTTTAAAGTAGAATTAATTGTGCTTAAAACTCAACAGCTATTTGACCAACTGTAGGTGTTTCATCTGCTGTGACCCTGGAATTAGGATCCTTTCGCTCACATTTTACTAGCAGGTATGTTGAGCTGACCTTTGTCATATCAGAATGTTGCACAGTCTTGAGAACCAAAACTAAAAGCAATCTCTCTCAGAAATTATATGAAGTAATTTTAGACTTGAGGCTGAGGGATAGATGGATTTAAGGAAAACAACTGTTCCTTTCCTTTTAAGAGATCTTAAACTTTTATAAGAAGCTTCAGGAAAAAGGCAAATAAGATAGTTATTCTGTGTCATAGTAATATTTCATTTTCGGAAACTCAATTAGGAGAACTAATGAAGAAGAAATGTGTTTCTTGCTTGTAGAAGCCAGCTAAAACTGGTAGAAAGCCTAATTACCAGCAATATTTGTTAAGCAAAATCCATTTATGTTGGAAAGGAGGCATATAAGTATTATCATGAAAGTTAAAATAGAGAAGACAGTGCAGAATACTTACGTAATAATTTCAAATTTGGCAGTGCTAACAAACAGAGTTACTCCAGAGATCACTAAATTTACTGCTTTAAAAAAATAGTTTCTTTAAACAACATATTTCTGACTTGTAAATTTTAATGAATTTTTAGTTGTTGCTCCCATTTCGAGAATGAGTCATAGATCGGAGCTCTGACATAATCACTCAGTTCTCACCAAGAAAGACACTCAGGACCCATTTTATCTTCTCGTTGCTTTGCTAAGTCAGGCAGTCAGAAGCCTGGGGAGGTGGTCACTTTTACCAGTACTAGGAATAACCATCGGCTTAGTGTACCTTACTGGTCACCAACCTGACATCCATTCCTTCTTTTTCATTTCTAACATAATCCTGATTTTATTCAGGTACCTACCCTCATTAGAAATAGATGTTTTAAACTTTTTTAAATGCTTACGGGTAAAATAACAGGGAAAGATAGCTGCAACAAGATATATAAGTGGGGAGTTGGGTACCATATGAATGTTTCAGCAAATAGATAACAACTGGAAAACATGTGCTGATTCATGCTCTTTTAGGATCAAACGGGCAGCAATCCACGTCAAAGCCACAAAAAGTGTTTTCAAATGTTAAATTTGGTAAAATAGAAAAAAAAACAACCTAACAAATAAAACCCCATAAACAGTGGTTTGAGTATAACCCTCCTGATCCATTTGCAATAAAAGGAGACCTGCCTTGACAGCCTGGCTCTATCACAAAGATGTGCGCAGCCTCAGAAAGGAGCGGTACCGCTCAGGCGTTTTAAATCAAAGACTGAAGCAGGACAGACTCTTACTTCACCTGCATGTGTTTCACATCACCTACTTAGTGGTAACAGAAAGACCATCACCATACATTGCTCATAAGTGAAAGAAAACATCTGAAGACTGTTTCCCTGAGACAACAAGCAGGTCAGTCACTGATGTAGGGGACCTTTGAGTCCACCATCTGAGTGTGACTTGGCCTCTCTTCAAGAAAAAATACCCATCAGGAGTAGCCTGAAAACGTGCTGAATTTAGGGCACTTACCTAAAGTGACTACCACTATACACCTCCTAAACCAGTGAAAGAGGCTCTGAGTCTTAGTTTTAAATATATCGTGACATCAGAGGAGGACAAATATTGCTTGAGTGATGATGAACCTGGTATGTGTGGCGTGTCCATTTTGAATCAAGTAAGTACAAGTTTCCTAATTTCATATACTAGTGCCCTGGACCACTAACAGAGGAACACTTAAGGTATTGTTTCTCTCAATGACAAAAATATTTACATATTGAGATATTTCAGCAATTCATTTCTGAAATGAATGCCGTTTTATTTTTGAAAGGCAAATACCTTATTTTTCCCAGTGCAATAACTTCTTTGAACACTCGACCCATATTCCAAAGCATCAATATGGCCTATGAAATGTCAACCAGTTCCAAACATTCAGCTTTCCACAGATACTTGCTGAATGAATTAATGAACGAAGATATGTTGAAAGAAATTAATTTTTCTGATAAATTAATTTTGAAATAGGCAACTCATAGTCAATAACTAAATGTTAGCTCAAAATAACTCTAAAAAAGCAATACAAGGACTAAACTGGAAAACTTATAGTAGAACTTATCACTGCTCCCACCCCCAAACCTGCTTCTCCTTTCACGTTCTTTATCTCTGTGAGAGGTACCACTACATCGAGAGATGACTGTGTCAGGAGGAAGCCAAGAACACCCCTGGTTTTGATGATTCACGGGAAGGACTCACAAGACCGCACAGTCATACTCAAGCCTGTGACTTATTATAGTGAAAGGACACCAAGCAAAATCGGCAAAGCGAAAAGGCACGTGGCGTAAAATCAAGCAAGTATAAGTTTTCAAGGGTCCTCTCCCAGTGGAGTCTAAATTCCTCCAGCAAAGAACTGTGATAACATGTGTGAAATGTTGTCAACCAGGGAAGCTTGCAGAGACTCAGCGCCCAGGGTTTGCATTGGGAGCTGGTCACATAGGCAGCCTCTGTCTATTTCAGACTCCCAAAAAGACACTAGGTGCTCAGCATAAACCACAGTGTTTGTACAGACAGCTTATTAGCACAAGTGATATAGGGAAAACCATCCTGAAATCTAAGTTCCTGGATGTCAGGACCAGCCTTGCAAGCAGGCCTTTCCAAGGACAGCAGTTCAGGCCTGCTACATTAACTCTCTTCTGTGCAGCGACCATGCCCAAAGCCAAAGAGTAATCTCAGTGCCTACTTCTTCCTTGCTGTCCCTCATCTGTTGAAAGCCAAACCCATCAATTCTGCCCCTTAAGAACTCTTGCATCCAGCCCCTTCTCTCCATCCTATCACCACTTTGGTCCAGACCTGTGTCACTTCTTACTTGAATCCCTGCAGGAACTCCCACCTATTTCCCTGCCTATGCTCTACTCCATTTGCCACAGGGCTTCCCGCGATGAAGAACCTGCTGTCTTCATCTCACTGCTCTCAATCTCCTGGGCACAGCATCGCAGACCCTTTTCTCTTGTGCCCAAGTTCTCCGTCTCATTTCTCAAGACTTTCTCCCTTTGGTACTCTCTGTTCCAGTCATACTGAATGATTATATACGATTCTCAGAAGGCATCATGCTTTCCTGCCTTTGGCACTTTGTACAGAATACTTGCCCTGTGTCCCTGGAACATTTTCTACTTTTGCCAGGGTTAAGAAGCACATATCCTTTAGCGCTTAGCTGAGGCATTAACTCCTCCAGAAACCCTCCCCAGATACGCTTCCTCTCCCAGGCTGTGTCACGACACCTTATGCCTCCCCCCCTCCACAGAACTTATTACACTGTACTGCAAAGTCCAAGTCTATTTCACTTATTTATCCCCTCACACTGTGTACTCCTTAAGGGTATGGTCTGTGCATCCTCGGTGGCCGGCATGGTAACTGACAAATTGTTCAGGTTCAAGAAATATTTGTTAATTGGTTGAATGTTACACTTCTAGCAAGGTTCTCCTTAGGTCAGCTTTATCTCTGAGCCTTTGGGAGAGGACTCAACTTACTTCTGGCACAGACACTGGGAGTGCTGCATTATTCATGTTATCCTCTTTGTATTGGCTTTGTTCAAAAGCCAGCAGCCAAATGTGTGGTCTACCTCTTCTGACTGTGTAGCTCTTCACAGCATGGAATTTGTATACTAATCCCCAATCTGCTTTCAACTTATCTTCCTTTCCTAACTTCTCAACCTGATTACTTTATTTATACTTTATCTGTTTTGTTTTTAAACTTAAGTTCTTTCTAGAATAAGGCAGAATATAAATAAATATGCATAAGTCCCAGAGAGAGGAAACATTATCCCATTTTCCTCTCGAGAAAGTGAGCCCTTGATATTTCTCGGCGACCCGTTCCTAGCTGAATCCAAAGCACATCTTACCAGAGGAAATATTTTCCTTCTGGTTCTCAGCTCAGCTTCATGCAATTAAGTCAGTCTAACAAGAGGCGTGCACAGGTGTGCCCATATTTTCCTCAGAGGATTTAGGAACAAAACTCAAAGAAGCGAGTCCAGATGTGCACCTTGTTTTATTCAGTCAATGCACTGCTGAAAAGCTGTGTGTAAAATGAGTTGTGTAAACAAAATCAAAATTTAAATTTATTTGAGATGCTCACTTTCTAAAGGAATGCTATGGCAAATCAATGAAGTAACTCTGGGGTAAAGGGAGTAATTACCCCACAATTATACCTATTTTGTAATCCCAGATTTATATACTGAGGCTATTTTAAAATGTACTATGAGAAAATCCTCCTCAGATTCTACTGTGTATAAATACGCAATCCTTTTAATTTGTTTCATCACCTCTAAATGTAACTCAAGTTCAAAACCAGCCAGAAAAATCAAATTAATATTAAATACTGAAACACTGTTTTCACTGAATTCACACCAGAAATTATTAACACCTTAAATGTGAGAATGTGCTCAAAGCCCTGTTAATTTCTGCCCCCTTGACAAACATTCTTTAACAAAATCCTAAGTAAAACACTGTGCTAAGTATTGAATGGGATTCAATGCAATTAAGGTACAGTTCTTGCCCTCAAGGAACTTTAATGCCTACTTAATGAGCAAACTCATTCTGTTCCTTCCCACCCCCCTTTTTTCATTATTACAAGAATATCTAACTATTACTGACATCAGACACTTTTTTCCAGGTTTTTTTTTTTTCCTCCTTTACATCTGCTTTTGTTTTATAAACACCCAGGCAGGAGATAATTTTCATTAATTTGCTTTATAAAATTCCTAACAAATAACTACAAAGAGAAGGGAAAACAGTACATGCAGAGTTGGAAAAAAAACCCTGAAGAAGATTCAAGGCTTGTCACCATAAAAATATCTAAATTTAATACTAAATCTTACTAATTTTAATTACTGGATGAAAACGCCTTCTGAATTAATTACAGATTTGAATTTTTAAAGCATTTCAGTTTAATTTGTCTCAAGTACAAAGACAGTAATTCAAACTGGGCTAATCAAGGTGGCTTAGTGGACATCCTAGGAGGTTTGATTTTAATGAATTAATAGATTTGTAATTCCCTTCTCATCAACTTGCGTATAAACAAGACATTTTAGACAGCATCTGAAAACTGTTCTTTACTGTTGGTTACAAATCAGTCTCAGTATGGTGACAGATGGAAACTAAATTTTTGGTGGTGAGCACACTGTGTGAATACGGAAGAAGAACTAAATACATTAAACTTACATAATGTTATAAACCAACGTTATCTCAATTAAAAAAAGTTAATTAAAAAAGATTCAGTCTTTTAATATTTTTTACATTATTGTTTTTCAATTATTTTTTTACAAACAGTGAAAAAAGGTAAGTTTTAGCCAGTTTATGTCCAAAATAACAACTTCTAAAGTACAATCAGATGGAAACTATCTTATGAATGAATTTGACAATGAACCATGACTTAGCAAAAGAAGACACTGTTGTTTAAGCTGCTCAATAAAATTTGAGCTAAAGTCTAAATTTACAAGCAAACACTTTCTAGAACATCTGATAGATCAGTGTTTTTAAACCCTTGTTAATTGTTTAAAGGTCCCTTATTTTGTTATCTGTCACACTGCATGTACTTAACCTACTCACAGGTATCTATGCTAATTAATTAGCTCCCTCAGGGTGGGAAGGGCAGACTTTATCATCTTAAAGCACTGATGCATGGCTTCCCAGGTCAGAGACAAATAAATCTTTTAGTATAATTGCATGTTGCTTTATGTGCTGCTGTCTCCCTGCTGGGAAAAATGTTAAAATATTTAAGGTTTACTATCTGGTGTGAGAGTGGTTTGATAATTAAAGTGTGGAATGGGAGGAGAGGATGGCAGAATTTACCACTTTATTTTTGTTGGAATAACGTTTCTTGGAATTAGTAAACTTTCAGAGAGAGAGTCAATAAAAGTAAAAGTTCTGGTGAATAAGAGCTGGTAAGAGTCGTTTTGAGATCACTGTAAACAGCCATTTGGAGACAGGACAGTTCAATTAGGGCAGAGTTAGAAGAACTGGGGGACTCTGTATGTCATAAAGATCATGATTATTGTCAATGATAAACTAAACTAAACCCTATCATCTGTGCTAAAACACACTAAGCTCTAATACCACAACTGTTTTTGCATATCTCCTCCTCCATACTTGTCCATATACCAGACAGCCAGTGGCGGAGCACAGTTTTGTTCTTAATTAGCGCACGATTTTGAGCTAAACTACCCGGTTGCAGGGGTTCTTAAAATTCTTAACGCTGCTCTGCAGACTCGTATAAATAATAGATACTCCTTCACTCACTAATGCCCTCCCAGGGCCCACAGCCTTGGGGGTCTCCAAGGAAAGGAGAGCTCAATACCATAACTAACTGAGGACAACTTACTACTGGATGTGAATCTAACGAGAATCATTTGACACATTGATTCAATAAATAACTTGATTTAAATCCTCTCTATTATTTTGCTTGAATAAAAAGCATATGCATAACAGCAGCCTGGAAGAGAAACTGGAGCTTTCAGATGCCTGTTACTGTATGTGCACCATGCTCAGGAGAGGTGTGGCTCAATCAGCATCATGCGGCAGGAAAACCACAAGTAGTCGAGTCGTAAGGCCACACACTCCAGTGCCGACTAAGCTGGTGCTGCTGGCAGAGGAGCAAATGGTCCTTAGCAAGACCCTATTTGGGGGAACAAGAGACTGTGTGGAGGGTCCATGAGAATGAATTTGTGCTTTGCAACTGGCTAGTCAATTCTCAACGTAAGTGAATCCAACATATGTGACTGTTGAGAAAAACAATTAAGGACAGGTCAGTAATTCTTGGTTAATTGATTTTCATCTGGAGGTGTGGTTGGAGGAGGGAGCCTCCTGGAAACTAGGATCAGAAAGAAGTGTTTAGTGTGAAAAAAAATCACTTCCAGATGATTTTGTTTATATCCAGACTCTTTTTTTTTTTGAACTCAGATCACGTGAGACTTTAATCGTTGAACAAACAGACAATTAATAGCAGTTATACCACTGAAATGTCCTGATCCAGCATCAAGGTCATAAACCATATTGCTGATATGAACTCTAGAATACAATTACACTGTTATCCCTAGTAAAACTTGTTCCGTTGATCAGTGTTTTAGAAGAACAGGTGATAAAGCATTTTGACTAGCTGGCCTAAATTTTAATCACTCAGAGGTGGTTTTATTCTCCAAAAAATAAATGTTGCACTGACTCAAGGCACACCAGCTTCAGTAGTTGTGGCACGCAGGCTCAGTAGTTGTGGCCCCCTGGCTTAGTTGCTCCGTGGCACGAGGGATCTTCCCAGACCGGATATCGAACTCGCGTCCCCTGCATTGGCAGGCGAATTCTTTTTTTTTGTTTGTTTGGTAAGAATTTTTTTTTTTTTTACCCCTTTACTGGAGTACAACTGCTCAACAATGGTGTGTCAGTTTCTGCCCCACAACAAAGTGAATCAGCTACACATATACATACGTTCCTATATCTCCTCCCTCCTGCACCCCCCACCCCACCCTATATCCAGACTCTTAAGTCTAGACACTGGAAATTAAACTATAGGTCAGCAAAAAAAGAACACCCAAGAGGTAAAAGGTTGTCATGTCACTTTGCCTTTATTAAAGGGGTGCAGTTTGCTTCCTTCAAATCAATGTTTTATAATTCTCTTCTTCATAACAAAACTTGTATTCTGGTGATACAAAGAATTGAAAAAGAAAAATCAAAAGTAAAAATAAAGCAAAACTAAATGCCTAAGCTTAATATCTCTGTGTTGATCAATGCAATGCTCAGGAGGAGGGTACGATTAGGAAGGAACATGAAAGGCTGGGGAAGAACAAGAGCAGAAGAGACAGTACCCTTCAGCCAGTCACACTTTCCTCATCTCTACCAAAAGTGCAATAATGCACATAAGTATATTGTCCGTAGTAATGAATTTCACAAGCATTTGTTACTTACACTAATAGGAACCACAATAATAAATACCACTCATTAGTACCAAATCGAAGAATCTCCTTCATGTGGAATCAGTGTGAATGGCTCTTGGTAGGGAATCAGTTTTACAGGCATAACAGCCATACAATCTGCAAAGTCATCCGTCCAGAATCACCACACGTAGCTCCACAGAGAAAGGGCCAACGTCTAATGTTCATGGTTAATGAAAAGGTGATCTCCTTATCAAAAATAAAATGCCAAAACCAACATGGGAAGAATCGCTGACTAGGATATGTCTGAACTGGAAACGAAGTACCACCCAGCTGAAAATAGAATGAAAATGATCAACTACATAGAGTACCATTTTGACTGTTATCTCCATTTTTCAGATGGTGCAACAGAGTCACAGAGATGATAACTTGCCCAATGGCAAATTGCTAAGCAAGTGGTCTGGCTCTGGGCCCCCTGTTCTTAATCTTGACATTGTAGCTGCCCCATCTTGTTCTGCCATGAACAGAAAACTTTTGCAACAAAAATGTAAATCAAAATGTTTTAATATTTAATAAAAGAAAACAAACTATGAGAATTGGCTAGAGACATGAAAATTTTCTTCTGTGTAAGGAAAGCTTCATGTCAGATACCTTCAACTCAACATTAATATCCAACACATTTCACATAAACAAAAGATTATTGTCATGGTAATGATCACGCTCCGAAACTGGATAAAAATCTTGAAAACAAGTCTCTCTACAGAGTTAATCTGCTAAATTACAATAATGCACCGTATTTGTTTTTGCAAATAAACCATGCAAAACATTTAAGGACAAATATGTTGTCAGAAATTAAATATAAGACAAGTTCCTAAATGCATGTATTATTTTCCTAATTGTTTTAATGTAAGTCAAACAAACAATCTCAACTCAAGAAACAAAGCCAACATAAAGGAGAGGATGGCATTTGTAATCCCAAAAGATATCACCTCAAGCTTTTCATTATGCTATTTCAAACTCACCTCTATCCAACCCCAAAAGTACGTAGAACAGCTTTGTTGCTTCGAAACAAGAATTCAACATTCTCTGCAGGCTCATTTCTGAATCAGAGGCAGCAGTATTCTCTCCCTACTTCAGCCACCTGCTAAGGCCGAATTCCACTTGGAGTTAGCACTGGGCAGGCCCTGCATAGGGTACTGCCTCGGACCCCATCATTCTCCCCACATCCTCACGATGTGTAGCCTCAGTTGTGAGAAGTGAATTATAACACCCCATTTCTCTGTCATGCTCATGGATGTGGTGGTCACTTCTTAGGCATGAATCTGTGCTCTGAGAGATGTTCACCCTCCCTTTCTTAATCTACTGTAAGGCAATGGGGACTTAAGAGTCACAAAAACCAGAGACGAAGAAAACTAGCAAGGAGTGAACTAACAATTCCTAAATACAAGGCAATAGCATATGTCTCAGGTCCTCTTCCTTTCCTGTCCCCCTCCATCCCTGAGGGCTACACTGATAACATCCACCTTACCTCTTTGTGTAAGATGAGAAAACTTGCCACAAGTGAGTTAAATTCTCAAAGAAGGAGAAACAGAAAGTAGTATTTAAAATTGATCAGGTCCAATTATACTTTCTTGATGTTTAGCCAGAAATACAATTGGGTATTTCTGTAGCAATCTGTAAGAGAATTTACAAAGGTATCCATTTGAAAACACCCTTTACTCATTCCCATTTTATCTTTTATCCAAAAGATATATCGTTATATCCAAAACGATTTTTTAAAAAAGTTTTAGGCTATTAGAGCACCAGAAGAGAAAGTCTCTGTCTGTATTCCATTCCCCTAACTACCCCAGGGATCAGGCCCAAGGGGAGTACCCCTCACCCAGGGATCTGTCAGAACTCTAATCAGAAAGTAACAGAACCAAGCAAGGCAGTGGGACAAAATGGAAAGTTAATGATTGTGTCTAACTTTACAAAGGCAGAGTTCCTAATTAGTGACAAATCTGACTGTGGAATTATTTTAATGACATGTACCTTTTATTGCTTTCAAATGCATAGAGTTAGCAGAAAAAGCTACTACTTTGTTAGACAATGAAACACAAAAATTTATATGTAATCGGTACATTTTAAACTACGGTATAAAAGCAATTTATCTCTTAGTTAGAAAAAATATTCTTTTAAAGTCATTAATTGGCAACCATAAATTTTCATTCTATTCTTGGCCCAATTATCACAAATTTCAAGAAAGTAGGCTCCAAAACAATGAAGCTTTACTGGTTCAGTTAAGAATACAAGTTGAAGGGTTTCCTAAGGAGATTACAACAGGATAAATTAACTCTAACTTACAATAGGATAAATTAACTCTATCTACAGAAACACTGGAGAATAGAATACCAAATGTAGTAGATCTGTATGTGGTAAACATGGAAAGATATCTAAGGCCTGTTAGTGAGTAAAAGTAAGGATGTTACACACATACACACACACACACACACACACACACACACACACACATAATATAATCCTACCTATCAAAACAGCACAGAACAGTTCTCTATTTTTCTTATGGGATGTGTGTTGTGTGTGTGTCTGTGTAATCTTGAAGATCACATGGCAAAATGTTAGCACCTCTGGGAAGGTGCACAGGACAGGTAGAAGGAGGGAAATGGGGACTGAGAACAATGACTAAAGGGGGGGTTTTAGCTTTGTACGGATTTTTTTAAATGAAATGATTGTGTTTATATTATTGTTTTTGCAACTAAAAATTAATTTTAAGATTTCAGATTATTTATACCTCACTGTAATTAATCACAAGTCATGACTGCTGGGTACTGTAGAAGCCTAGTGCCTAAAGGTACTAGGAAAGCATTATGGTAGATGATGTAGAAATTCCTAAAGCATATTACTCCATTAATGTTCCACCTTTTGAGATCCATGTCTCAGACACAATTTCTGAAGAAGAAATCAAATGTAATGATTGGCAAATTGATTGTGGTCTAGGTCTTTAATACCAGAGAAATATCTAGACAGGATCATACTAAATTAAGAAGTAGCCTGTACCTCCAAAGAATTTACTTTGATACTTCTGAGAATAAGAGTAACTCTAAGTAAAACATATTTTGCAAATAAAAACAGGAGAAGAAAAAATTATCTTCCTTCTTTATTGGCTTGCCAGAAAAGCTGTAAACATGTACTAGAAGTAACAGTTATTAAAATTATAATAAGGCTTCTGGTAATGATGAAGTAGCTTCTATCATACCAACCCTCCCAGATGTAATGGCTATAAACTCTAGATAAAATATAAAAAAACAACTATCTGAAGGCACTGGAGAGTGATGAAAACTAGGCAGAAACTGTAGGGGAGTTAACATTTGAAATAAATGAACAACACTTGGTGAGTTTCTTGTTTTTAATGCTTTTTTCACTGAAGGAAGATCTGTGCCAGCTGGGCAACTGAAACTTGAAGAAACAGAAGAAAGTGAGAAGAAACGTCCCAATAAGCACCACATAGAGGAAACCCTAAATTGACTGCATCAACTCTACCTGAATCTCTGGTTAATCCCTGCAATCCACTTGCATCAAGCAGATGACAAGCAGCCCAGCTAAGGGCAAAGGAACTGAAAGGCTGGCCTTCACAGAGTTAACAAACTTTGGAGCATGAGTTGAGCCAAATTAATAGCTTCCTGAAACAAACAAACAAACAAATTCAGTATTCCTCAGAGGAATAAAACAGAATCCAAAATCCTATAGGAGATTCAAGATGATGGAGGAGTAGGTGGATGTGGAGTTCATTTCTCTCCACGGATGCATCAGGAATACATCTATAGATGCAACAATTCTCACAGAACACTGGCTGAAAACTAGCAGAAGACCTTGGACAACGGAAAGGACTATAAAGATCCCCGTATAACTGGGTGGGACAGAGAACAGACGGGTAAAGGAGGAGGAGAGGAAGTGGGATGGGACCTGCACCCAGGGGTGGGGGAGCTGAAGCAGAGGAGAGATTCCCGAATTTGGGGAAACCCCCTCTCCGACGGGGAAATCGATTGGGACAGAAGGGAAGTATTTGAGGCTGCTGGAAGAAGGTGAAGCGGCCAATCGGTGGCAGATGGGGGAGAGTGAATAATACACAGCCGGTCCCGGCCCTACGTGCCCCGGACTGGGATGTGTGTTCACGGGTGTGCAAGGCAGCTGGGAGCTGGAGCGTGAGGACTGGAGAAAAGGCCCAGAGCGAGAACTGCTGTTGGGGAGATGGACTGATGGGACGGGAGGGGGGAAATCTACAGCAGAGAATACCTATGGAGGAGGACCGGACTGCCATGGAAGGGGGGCGCAACTGCTGAGTCCCACTCAAGGGGAGGAGCCACTATTGTAGCCTCTCTCTCCCCACAGGCCAGCACCTGCCGATGACAGTAAAAGAAGCCCGCTCGGGGCTGGCTCTCGTGGGCCATCTGCCAGCAATAAAAAAAAAAGCCCCCTCAGGGATGGCCCTTAAACGCCTGCTGCCGACTGCCAGAAAAAAAGCCCGCCCAGGGCTGGCCCTCACATGCCTTATGCCAGGCACCAGAACAGGCCCTCACTAGGGCCATATCTCTTGCGCCTGTGGCCGATGGCTTCCATGGGCATTTGGTGCCACTGGGGCTCCCGCGATCCAAGCAGTCATACCACCTCTGCGCCCAGTCCTCACAGAGGCAGACCCAAGAGCTCCAAGGCAGCCTCAGGACAAGACTCCTGTGGGTGGACAACATGCAGAGGTGGGGATAAACCAAAGCTGAACCCCAGGGATGGGGCGACTAAGGAAGAAGATCGAAAATCTTTCCATCAGCTGTACAAGTTGCAGATTCATCCCCGCAATCAGCTAGGTAGACCTTGAGTCTATGGAATATCTGAGCAGACAGTGACTGCTCCCACAAATGGAAACGGTCTAGCTCTGGCAGCTGTGGCCTGCGGGGGCAGCACACGTGGGAACTGGGCCACATCAGAGTCTGAGGGGTCCCAACAGGGCCCACAGCAGGTCCAGAGAGCAGCCCAGAGGCACAGGAGAGCCTCTTGGGGAGGCGGAGGTGGAGGTGGGCTGTGGCTCATGGCATGTGCAAGGACACTTACAGTGGAGACCCCAGGGAAACAGAATTATTACTATTAATTTTATTATGTTTTGGTTCATTCTGTTGTTGGTTCTGGCTTTTTTTGTTGTTGTTTTTTCTTTCTGTCTTTCTTTTTGTTTGCAGTTGTTGTTTCAGTATTTTTTTTTTTTTTATTTAGTCTTCTGGGATCTTCATAGTCTATAACATTTTTATAAAATATATATTTCTAATTTTACGTTGTTTTTCTGTTGTTCTTTTCCATTATTTTTTTCTTCTTCTTTCTCTTTAACATATATATATATATATATATATATATTTTTGTTTTGTTTTGTTTTGTTTTGTTTTGTTTTTTTGCAGTGCGCAGCCCTCTCACTGCTGTGGCCTCTCCCATTGCGGAGCACAGGCTTCGGACGCGCAGGCTCAGCAGCCATGGCTCACGGGCCCAGCCGTTCCGCGGCATGTGCGATCTTCCCGGAGCGGGGCACGAACCCGTGTCCCCTGCATCGGCAGGCAGACTCTCAACCACTGCACCACCAGGGAAGCCCAACATATATATTTTTTATATTTCCATTTCTACTTTGCTTTTCTGTTGTCCTGGGTTTTTTCCCTTTTTATTTTATTTTATTATTTTTTGTATCATTTTATCAGTTTATTCTGTTTCCTTGCTTTATTCTTCAGCTGGCACACTGCTTTGGTTTTGTTTTTAGGTTTTGTGTGTCTGTTAGTCTTGATCCTAATTGCTTGATTTCGTTTTTGAGTTCTTCTGTTTGTCTGGTCCTTCCCTTGTTTTTGTTTTATTTGGTTCTGTTTTTGTCTCTTTTGTGTGTGTGCGCGTGTTTCCTTGTTTCTGTTTTTGTTTCCCTGATTTTATTTTTTACCATTTGTCTGGGCTTTGTTAGTCTTGTCTTTTCTTTTCTTTTTTAATCCCCTTTATTGCCAGGACGAGTGACTTGTAGAGTGCTGCTTCCTCGACCAGAAGTCGGGCCTGAGGCTCTGGGGTGGGAGCACTGAGTACAGGATGCTGGACCACTAGAGACTTCCCGGCGCCAGGGAAGATTAACTGCTGAGAGCCCTCACAGAGGCCTCCAAATCTAAGACCTGGCTCCACCCAGCTGTCAGCAGCTCACAGCACTGGACGCCTCACACCCAAAAACAAGTAAGACAGGAACACAAACCCACCCATCAGCACACAGATGAACTAAAGTCATACTAAGCTCACAGACACCCCAAAACACACCACCCAACACGGCCCTGCTCATCAAAGGGAAAAGACTCAGCTCCACCCACCCAGACTTAGTTCTCTACCCAGAATGCAGGCACTAGTCCCTACCATCAGGAACCCTATGCAAGCCCCTGGACCAACATCACCACCAGCGGCGGAGAACAGAAGCAAGAGGAACTATGACCCTGCAGCCTAGAGAAAGGAGACCTCAGTTACTGTAAACTAGACAAAATGAGAAGACGGAGAAATACCTTGCAGGCAAAGGAGCAAGATAAAAACCCATAAGAACAAGTAAATGAAGAGGAAACAGGCAAACTATCTGAAAAAGAATTCAGAGTAATGATAGTAAAGATGATCCAAAATCTCAGAAATTGAATAAATACAAGAAACGTTTAACAAGGACCTAGAAGAACTAAAGAGCAAACAAACAGTAATAGACAACACAATGACTGAAATTAAAAATACTCTAGGGCTTCCCTGGTGGCGCAGTGGTTGAGGGTCCGCCTGCCGATGCAGGGGACACGGGTTCGTGCCCCGGTCCGGGAGGATCGCACATGCCACGGAGCGGCTGGGCCCGTGAGCCATGGCCGCTGGGCCTGCGCGTCCGGAGCCTGGGCTCCACAACGGGAGAGGCCACAACAGTGAGAGGCCCGCGTACCGCAAAAAAAAAAAAAAAAAAAAATACTCTAGAAGGAATCAATAGCAGAATGACTGAGGCAGAAGAACGGATAAGTGAGCTGCAAGACAGAATGGTGGAAATAACTGCCACAGGGAAGAATAAAGAAAAAAGAAAATAATGGAGAACAGTCTCAGAGACCTCTGGGACAACAGTAAGCACACCAACATTAGAATTATACGTGTCCCAAAGAAGAAAATAAAAACAAAGGGTCTGAGAAAAGTATTTGAAGAGATTATAGTCAAAAACTTCCCCAGCATGGGAAAGGAAATAGTCAATCAAGTCCAGGAAGCAGAGAGAGTCCATATAGGAAAAATCCAAGGAGAAACACGCCAAGGCACATATTAATCAAACTATCAAAAATTAAATACGCAGAAAAAATATTAAAAGCAGCAAGGGAAAAGCAACAGCTAACATACAAGGGAATCCCCATAAGGTTAACAGCTGATCTTTCAGCAGAAACTCAGCAAGCCAGAAGGGAGTGGCAAGATATATTTAAAGTGATGAAACGGAAAAAACTACAACCAAGATTACTCTGCCCAGCAAGGATCTCATTCAGATTCTATGGAGAAATCAAAAGCTTTACAGACAAGCAAAAGTTAAGAGAATTCAGCACCACCAAACCAGCTTTACAACAAATGCTAAAGGAACTTCTCCAGGCAGAAAACACAAGAGAAGGAATAGACCTACAAAAACAAACGCAAAACAATTAAGAAAATGGTAATAGGGACATACATATCAATAATTACCTTAAATGAAAATGGATTAAATGCTCCAACCGAAAGACACAGAATTGCTGAATGGATACAAAAATAAGACCCGTATATATGCTGTCTACAAGAGACCCACTTCAGACCTAGGGACACATATAGACTGAAAGTGAGGGGATGGAAAAAGACATTCCATGCAAACGGAAATCAAAAGAAACCTAGAGCAGCAAAACTCACAGCAGACAAAACAGAGTTTAAAATAAGAACTATTACAAGAGACAAGGAAGGACACTACATAATTATCAAGGGTTCAATCCAAGAAGAAGATATAACAATTGAAAATATATATGCACCCAACATAGGAGCACCTCACTACACAAGGCAAATGCTAATAGCCATAAAAGGGAAAATTGACAATGACATAATAATAGTGGGAGACTTTAACACCCACTTTCACCAATGGACAGATCATCCAAACAGAAAATAAATGAGGAAATACAAGCTTTAAATGACACATTAGACCAAATGCACTTAATTAATACTTATATGACATTCCATCCCAAAACAACAGAATACATTTTCTTTTCAAGTAAACACGGAACATTTTCCAGGATAGATCACATCTTGGGTTGCAAATCAAGCTTTAGGACATTTAAGAAAATTGAAATTGTATCAAGCATCTTTTCTGACCACAACGCTATGAGACGAGATATCAATTACAGGGAAAAAAAACTGTAAAAAATAGAAACACATGGAGGCTAAACAATATGCTACTAAACAACCAAGCTTGATCACTGAAGATATCAAAGAGGAAATCAAAAAATACATAGAAACAAATGAGAGTGAAAACATGACAACACAAAAAATATGCAGCAAAAGCAGTTCTAGGAGAGAAGTTTATAACATTACAATACTGCCTCAAGAAACAAGAAAAATCTCAAATAAAAAACTTAACCTTACACCTAAAGCAATTAGACAAAGAAGAACAAAAAAACCCCAAAGTTAGCAGAAGGAAAGAAATCATAAAAATCAGAGCAGCAATAAATGAAATAGAAATGAAGAAAACAATAGCAAAGATCAATGAAACTAGAAGCTGGTTCTTTGAGAAGATAAACAAAATTGACAAACCATTAGGCAGACTCATCAAGAAAACAAGGGAGAGGACGCAAGTCAATAAAATTGGAAATGAAAAAGGAGAAATTACATCTGACACCACAGAAATACAAAGGATCATGAGAGACTACTACAAGTAACTATATGCCAACAAAATGGACAACCACAAAGAAATGGACAAATTCTTAGAAAGGTATAAGCTTCCAAGACTGAACCAAGAAGAAACAGAAAATGTGAACAGACCAATCACAAGCACAGAAATTGAAACTGTGATAAAAAATCTTCCAACAAACAAAAGCCCAGGGCCAGATGGCTTCACAGGTGAATTCAATCAAACACTTAGAGAAGAGCTAACACCTATCCTTCTCAAACTCTTCCAAAATATAGCAGAGGGAGGAACACTCCCAAACTCATTCTATGAGGTCACCATCACCCTAATGCCCAAACCAGACAAAGATGTCAGGATAAAAGAAAATTGCAAGCCAATATCACTGATGAACACAGATGCAAAAATCCTCAACAATATACTAGCAAACAGAATACAGCAGCACATTAAAAGGGTCATACAACATGATCAAGTGAGGTTTATCGCAGGAATGCAAGGATTCTTCAAGATACGTAAATCAATCAATGCGATACACCATATTAACAAATAGAAGGATAAAAACAATAAGATCGGCTCAATAGATGCAGAAAAGGCTTTTGACAAAATTCAACACTGATTTATGATAAAAACTCCCTAGAAAGCAGGCATAGAGGGAACCTAACTGAACATAATAAAAGCCATATATGACAAACCTGCAGCCAACATCATTCTCAATGGTGAAAAAATGAAAGCATTTCCTCTAAGATCAGGAACAAGACAAAGGTGCCCACTCTCACCACTATTATTCAACATAGTTTTGGAAATCCTAGCCATGGCAATCAGAGAAGAAAAAGAAATAAAAGCGATACAAATTGGAAAAGAAGAGGTAAAACTGTCACTGTTTACAGATAACATGATACTATACATAGAAAATCCTAAAGATGCTACCAGAAAACTACTAGAGCTAATCAATGAATTTGGTAAAGTAGCAGGATACAAAATTAATGCACAGAAATCTCTGGCATTCCTATACACTAACAATGAAAACTCAGAAAGAGATATTAAGGAAACACTCCTATTTACCACAGCAACAAAAAGAATAAAATACCTAGGAATAAACCTACCTAAGGAGACAAAAGACCTGTATGCATAAAACTATAAGACACTGATGAAAGAAATCAAAGATGATACAAACAGATGGAGAGATATACCATGTTCTTGGATTGGAAGAATCAATATTGTGAAAATGACTACTACCCAAAGCAATCTACAGATTCAATGCAATCCCTATCAAACTACCAATGGCATTTTTCACACAACTAGAACAAAAATTTCACAATTTGTATGGAAACACAAAAGACCCCGAATAGCCAAAGCAATCTTGAGAAAGAAAAACGAAGCTGGAGGAATCAGGCTCCCTGACTTCAGACTATACTACAAAGCTACAGTCATCAAGACAGTATGGTACTGGCATAAAAACATAAATATAGATCAATGGAACAGGACAGAAAGCCCAGAGATAAACCCACACACATACGGTCACCTTATCTTTGATAAAGGAGGCAAGAATAAACAATGGAGAAAATACAACCTCTTCAATAAGTGCTGCTGGGAGAAATGGACAGCTACATGTAAAAGAATGAAATTAAAACACACCCTAACAACATACACAAAAATAAACTCAAATTGGATTAAAGACCTAAATGTAAGGCCAGACCCTATAAAACTCTTAGAGGAAAACACAGGTAGGACACTCTATGACATAAATCAGGGCAAGATCTTTTTTTGACCCACATCCTAGAGAAATGGAAATAAAAACAAAAATAAACAAATGGAACCTAATGAAACTTAAAAGCTTTTGCACAGCAAAGGAAACCATAAACCAGACGAAAACACAACCCTCAGAATGGGAGAAAATATTTGCAAACAAAGCAACAGACAAAGGATTAATCTCCAAAATATACAAACAGCTCATGCAACTCAATATCAAAAAAACAAATGACCCAATCCAAAAATCGGCAGAAGACCTAAATAGACATTTCTCCAAAGAAGACATACAGACAGCCAACAAACACATGAAAAGCTGCTCAACATCACTAATTACTGGAGAAATGCAAATCAAAACCACAATGAGGTATCACCTCACACTAGTCAGAATGGCCATTATCAAAAAATCTACAAACAATAAATGCTGGAGAGGGTGTGGAGAAAAGTTAACCCTCTGCACTGTTGGTGGGAATGTAAATTGATACAGCTACTATGGAGAACAGTATGGAGGTTCCTTAAAAAACTAAAAATAGAACTACCATATGACCCAGCAATCCCACTACTGGGCATATATCCTGAAAAAACCGTAATTCAAAAAGCATCATGTACCACAATGTTTATTGAAGCACTATTTACAATAGCTGGGACATGGAAACAACCTAAGTGTCCACTGACAGATGAATGGATAAAGAAGATGAGGCACATATATACAATGGAATATTACACAGCCATAAAAAGAAACGAAATTGAGTTATTTGTAGCGATGTGGATGGATCTAGAGTCTGTCATACAGAGTGAAGTAAGTCAGGAAGAGAGAAACAAATACCGTATGCTAACACATATATATGGAATCTAAAAAAAAAAAATGGTTCTGATGAACGCAGGGGCAAGAAAGGAATAAAGATGTAGAGAATAGACTTGAGGATATGGGGAGGGGCAAGGGTAAGCTGGGACTAAGTGAGGGAATAGCATTGACATATATACACTACCAAATGTAAAATAGATAGCTAGTGGAAAGCAGCTGCATCGTGCAGGGAGATCAGCTTGGCGTTTTCTGACCACGTAGAGGGGTGGGATAGGGAGGGTGGGAGGGAGACGCAAGAGGGAGGGGATATGGGGATATATGTATGCACATGGCTGGTTCACTTTGTTGTACAGCAAAAACTAACACAACATTGCAAAGCAATTATACTCCCATAAAGATGAAAAAAACAAAAAACAAAATCCTATAAAATATTTAAAATAATCAGGATAAAATTCAACATATGAAGACAGAGGAATAGATGATCCATTCTCCAGGGCAAAATGCGACCAGTGGAGGGCTTCCCTGGTGGCGCAGTGGTTGGGAGTCCGCCTGCCGATGCAGGGGACACGGGTTCCTGCCCCGGTCCGGGAAGATCCCACATGTCGCGGAGCGGCTGGTCCCGTGAGCCATGGCCACTGAGCTTGCGCGTCCGGAGCCTGTGCTCCGCAGCGGGAGAGGCCACAACAGTGAGAGGTGCGCATAAGGCAAAAAAAAAAAAAAAAAAAAAAAAAAAAAAAATGCGACCAGTGGAGACCAACTGAAGATGATACATATGTTGCAATACCTAGATAGGAATATTTTTATAACTATGCCTAAGGAAAGAAAGGATAATATGCTTGTTATAAATGAATAAATAGGAAATATCATCAGAAAGTTAATTTTTTAAAAACCAGAAAGAATCAAATGGAAATTCTAAAAGTAAAAACTTCAGTATCTCTAATAAAAAATTTATTGGATAGCTTAATAGCGGGTGGCAAATAACAGAAAAAAGTAGGTAAAATCATCCAATCTAAAGAACAGAGAGACTAAGATTCAAGAAAACTTTAAAAAGCCTCAAAGACTTGTGAGGAAATATCAGAAGGCCTAACGTGTAATTGGAGTTCAGAGAAAGAGCAGAAAGAGAGAAAGGGGAATAGGGTGGAAAAAGTTACTTGAAAATGCAATGACCAAAACTTTAGTAAATTCGGCAAAAGAAAAAAAACACATTCAAGAAGTTTAGCAAACCACAAGTAGGATAAATACAACACCCCCCGCCCCCCACATTTAGGTATCATACTCCATCTGGTGGTAAAAAACAAACGGAACGAGAAAATCTTGAAGTAGCCAGAAAAAATCATATTACATACATACAGGGAAACACTGATAATATTATTTTGAGGGACTTCCCTGGTGGTCCAGTGGTAAAGATTCCACCTTACAATGCAGGGGATGCGGACTCGATCCCTGGTCAGAGAACTAAGATCCCACATGCTGCAGGGCAACTAAACCCATGAGCCATAACTACTGAGTTCATGCGCCTCAACTAGAGAGCCTGCGTGCCACAAAATACAGAGACCATGCGCTCTGGAGCCTGCACGCCACAACTAGAGAAGAGAAAACCCACATGCTACCACTAGAAAGGATCCCGCACGCCACAATGAAAGATCCCACATGCCTCAATGAAGATTCCACGTGCCGCAACTAAGACCCAAAGCAGCCAAAAAATAAATAAATAATAAATCTTTTTTAAAAATTATTTTGAGTTCTCCTTAGAAACTGTGAAGGGTAGAAGGCAGTGGAACAATATCTTTAAAGTGCTGTGATAGGCAAATAATTGTCCCCCAAAGATGTTAAAATCCTAATCCCCAGAGCCAGTGACTGTGTTATGTGGCAAAGAGAGTTAAGGCTGCAGATAGAATTAAGGGTGCTAATCAGCTGACCCTAAAATGGGGAGATTATCCTGGATTTTCTAGCTCGTCCCAATATTATCACAAGGGTCTTTATAAATGGAAGAAAGAGGCAGACAAGAAAGAAAAAGAAATGGCAATGATAAAGCGTCAGCCTGACATTGCTGGCTTGGATGATGGGGCCATGAGTCTAGAAATGCAGGCAGTCTCTAGAAGCTGGAGAAACAAGGAAGCAGAGCTTCCCTTAGAACCTCCAGAAGGAATATAGCCCCTGCTGGCACCTTAATTTTAGTCTGCTGAGATCAATTTTGGACTTTTGACTTCTAGAACTGTAAGATAAAAAAATCTGTATTGTTCTACGCCACTAAGTTTGTGGTAATTTGGTACAACAACAATAGAAAACTAAAACATGTGTTGAGAGGGGAAGAAAACCCTGTCACCCATAATTCTATATCTAGCAAAAATATTATTCAAGAATAGAAATAAAATAAAGACATTTTCATATAAAAGAAAGCTAAGAGAGTTCACTGCCCGCAGACCTGCAAACTACAAAAGGGCTAAAGAAAGTCCTTCAGGCTGAAGGAAAATGATATCAGATGGAAACTTCAAATTTCATGAAAGAATGAAAAGTACTAGAAATGGTAGTTATGTGGATAAACATAAAAGACTTTTTCCCCCTCTATATTTCTTTAGAATACATATAACTATTTAAACAAAAAAGTAAAACATTGTATTGTGAGGTTTTTTGAAATATGCAAATACTAACAACTGTGAACATTTAAGCATGTGTATTGTAAACCCTAAAAAATAATTCAGAGGTATAGCCAGAAGGCCAAAGGATAATATTCAATATTTTTTTTTCCCCAATTAACCCAAGGAGGGCAGGAAAGGAGGGACAGGAGAACAAAAAACAATAGGACAAAGAGAAAAATATTGGTGAGATGGTACACCTAAAAGGTATAGTAACTGCAATAAAATAAAGCAGAATTTCCCAAAGTAAGTTGGTATGGACTAAATGTTTCTGTGTCTGCTAAGTTCCTGTGGTGAAGCCCTAATCTCCAATGTGATGGTACTTGGAAGTGCGGCTTTGAGAGGCAATTAGGTCATGAAGGTGGAACCTTCTTAAATGGGATTAGTGCTTTTATAAGAGACACAAGAGAGAGAATCTCTTTCTCTACCATGTCAGGGTATGGTAAGAAGGCAGCCATCTGCAAACCAGGAAGTGGGCCCTCACCAGACACTGAATCCACCAGCTCCTAGATTTTGGACTTCTCAGTCACCAGAACTGTGACAAATAAATATTTGTTGTTTCGGCTCCCCAGTGTAGGGTAATTTGTTATAGTAGCCCAAGCTGACTAAGACATAAGTGATAAGTGAAAAAAGTGTTCTACCATCGTACAAGTTTAAGAAACATAGGGATAAACAAAGTTAAACAAGTTTTTTTTTGAGCAGAACTTCTCATCCTTTAATATGCAAATATACACTGGGACTCTCCAGGGGTTATACCACCCAAGCCCTGTACCTTGATACCATCACTTAGGATTAGTTTTTCATGAAAAATACTTTTGGCAATGGCATTATAAAGTCTCAGCAGCAATGATCTCATTCATCCATTCCTTGCCAATATGGTCATTTGCATAAGAAGTGGTATGAGACACACTGGCAGATTTAAACATGTACACAAACACATACAACCATTAAAATGTCTTAGTTCTCTACTTTTCATTCAATTAAAGAAGAATGAAACCATAGAAAGAGACACCAAAAGGCAAAATAGCAAATCCATCTCTAGTTCCGCTGTGTCCATTCACACCTCCCACTTCTTCTTTGAAAAGCTGAAGAAAAGAAACAACTGAGCTGAGACTTCATGTCCTACATATGCAGCCAAACAGTGTTTGTTTCTTCAGTGTAATCCACCCACTTACCCACACTGAAAACACCCAGGGTGGAGAAACACTACGTTAGGTTTCAGTGTCTTTCTAATAGATCCCCTTTTATTCAGGGCAGAATCAAATTTGATTCAGTGTAACTCTTCTGGGTTTAAGACAAACTTCAAAATCTTAGACTATACTGTATGGTTGATTACTATATAAACTAATAATTTAAGACCATAAATGGTATTGACTAAAATACTAAAAAATAAGCCAAGAGTATGTCAGTCACTTGCCCTTTTTGGCTCCTTTATTTGAACTGCTTCCACTAGCATCCTATAATTTTTGCCATGGTCAAGGCAGAAAAATGATTTGTCTTCCCTTCGGTCGAGGTAAAAACAGAAAAAAACACTATGCTTCATAGTGAGTCTGCATTTATTAAATGTATTTATTGTAACGCTATTTATTGGCAGGTAAGGACAGATCCACAGATGACTAAGACAGCCCTCATCCTCTAGGACTTAAGTGAAATCCTACGCTATATACACAAACAGATAAA
Source organism: Stenella coeruleoalba (assembly GCF_951394435.1). Taxonomy (NCBI): domain Eukaryota; kingdom Metazoa; phylum Chordata; class Mammalia; order Artiodactyla; family Delphinidae; genus Stenella; species Stenella coeruleoalba. The sequence continues at coordinate 148,829,031 of NC_137169.1, read as the reverse complement.
AAACAAGTCTGACTGTCATATGGAAGCAGATATGAGGAAACATTGTTTCTAGTCAGAGAATCAGGAGGAGCTGGTCCTTGATGAGTATTTCAGAGGTGAGATCAGAGTGGGGAACCTAAGGTAGAAATAAGAGAGCAGAGAAGTGTAGGGCATTTGAGCAAAAGGCAGGGGGGTAACCCAGTATGGCTGGAGTATACAGTGGACACAGGTGAAAGCTGTGTGAGAGAGAAAATGCTGGATATGTAATTTTGGGTCTTGACGCCGAGCTAAAAAGCTCAGACCTTATTCGACAGGCAGTGGGTTCACTGAAGATTTTTTTTTTAACTGTGAATTAGCATGCTTCTTTATTTACAACAAATATTCTTTGAGAGTCTATCGAGTGCCCAAAACTGTGCTAACAAGTAAGAGTACAAAACTGAATGCCACAAAGTCCCTCAAGAAGACTATGGTCTAGTGTGGGAGCTAACTGTGTAAACATAAATAATTTCCAAAGCAGCAGTGTGCAGAACAGACTGTAATATGGCTCTGCCCAGCAACTAAGCCAAGACTGGGATTGCCTTACCCAACTCATGCCCTCTGGGCGACATGTAACACAACATGCAAAACTGAGTAATTTAAAATAATAAAAAATAAAGGAGAGACTAGAGGAATCAATTTTTGCCGTAATCAGAATACCCATCATCTAGTAAAAGGTCATAAAATAGTGCAAAATAACGCCACTAGCCTGAGAGAAGAAAGACATTTTTTTGTGGCAAAAATTATTGCAGAAACCTCTTTTGCACATGCTCTGGTGTTCCCTTCTTGTTCTGGTGATATTCTCATTTAAAAAAAGGAGATAATGGTTTGTCAAATGAAAACAAAAGATATGTTTTCCCTTCTTTAAGGTTTCAAAATTAGCTCAAATAAAAATCTATACTGCCAGTGCTCAATAAAAGTATATCTCGGCAGCTTCTTTTAAGTGTCCTCCATAAAACAAGCAGGAGATACGCTCACAAACATACACACACACTTTTTTTTTTTGTGTAATTTGAGATAATGTAAGTTTTTTTTTGTTTTGCTTTGTTTTTTACCCTAAAGCATCTGGGCAACTTTTATTTGAGCCATTCAAATATTTTTTTCCCCAAAACACTCCTTATTGGGCTATTGTTATCCCAATTTCACTCTTAGAAGACAAGGAGAAAAAAAAAAAAAAAGGAATGAAATGAAATGACTTAATGACTCAAATACCACACAGACCCAGATGCCCTCAATTCCCAGTGTTCCCTAAGACGGTCATAGTTTATTTCTAACAAAAACAATAAAATGAACTCTTTTTTAGCTGGTTCCCCTCTACCCTACAACTATGATATTCTCTCACCTCTAATACTATTCAGTTCACTTTAGTCTTGAGAGTATATGAAGTCCATCCATCTGTCAAGTGGGATACTCAAGTCCCAATGAATTAGCCTTTCACTCATTCACTTAATATTTATTGCACACTCTATGTCAGACCTATGTTTGCTTCTAAAGTTATAAAAAATTCATAAGATAGGGTCCCCAGCCTCAGAAAAATAAAAGAATACCAGGGGAGGCAGATAAGTAAACAGGCAATTTCAATACCATGGGATAAGCACTCTAATTAAAGAGAGAATCAGGACACTATGGGAGCATAAAAGTGTAGAAGCTTATGACCCAGACTGGAGAGTGCAAGGAAAGCTTCATAGAAAAGGAGCCAATGGAGGACTTCCTCGGTGGCGCAGCGGTTAAGAATCCGCCTGCCAATGCAGGGGACACGGGTTCAAGCCCTGGGCCGGGAAGATCCCACATGCTGCAGAGCAATTAAATCCGTGCGCCACAACTACTGAGCCTGCACTCTAGAGCCCACAAGCCACAACGACTAAGCCTGCGTGCCACAACTACTGAAGCCCGCGTGCCTAGAGCCCGTGCTCTGCAACAAAGAGAAGCCACCGCTGTGAGAAGCCTGTGCACCACAACGAAAAGTAGCCCCCGCACGCCACAACTAGAGACAGCCCGAGTGCAGCAACGAAGACCCAACACAGTCAAAAATTAATTAATTAATTAATTAATTAATTAAGGAAAGAAAAGGAGCCAATGGCCATTGTGGGTGTGATTTCAGACATGCTCCTGCATCACTGAGAACATGAATTTTCTGAACTGTATCAAACTCAAGGACACCACCAGCCGTTCTCAAAACAGTATCTGCTAGCAGCTGCAGCGTTATGGTCTCAAGGTCTCCCCTTCTAACTATGCAACCATTTCGGGCCCCAACTAATCCTAGCTTAACAAGCACCCTTACTTCATGCCAGTTCCAATCCTAATTCTTCACAAACAATTTATCTAACTTTGCGGTTTCTGCCTTTGTAATTCTCTCCCATTTTGTAATCCCATGGAACACAATTCACGTGCTTCTTGAATCTGTGTTTTCCAGGGTATGGTCCTCAGTTTGGCTCAAATAAAACTCCTTTCTGTTCCTATTATAGATTGTTTATTGATTATTTCCACTGACAAATGTGATCTCTAATGACTCACCACAGAGCAGTTTAATGCCCAAATAATTACAAAAGAATGAGAGAGGTAGAATAAGAAAAGGGATGATCAAGTAAGGAAATAGACAGTTTGGGAGAGGGCCTTTTCAGACCTTTTGGGGCAATATGGAATATTAGTGCTGCACAGGAAAACACAACTGCAATAATCCTTAAATTATCTTTTACTTTCTTCATCAACTCTTAAGTCAGTGCCCTGGCAGAACCTTACCTTTGTAGGAAAAGTCCTTTAAGAAAGCTGGGGAATCTAGAAGGAAAGAGAACTATTATAAAAAGAAAGACTATCAGGGACTCTTTTCTTCTTTCCACACAAAGGGGGAAATCCTTAAGATATCTTGAACTTAATGTCCAAGTTCAGTGTACTCTTTCGCTACATAACACACACCTTTATTTTACCATGTTTCTTGTCTATCTCTCAACTAGAACGTGAACTCTGTAAGGACAGGGAGCTACAAAAGAGATAACATTTCTTACAAGCTATAAGCACAGTTAAATGTAGGACTTTTTTTTTTTTTTTCCTAGCTTCTGTCTCTTAATTACTAGTGTGCCAGCTGAGAATTGAATACACCTTTCCCTTTGCTAGAAAAATTTTTAAATAGATGTACTTCTCTCAAGTTGGCCTAAGGGCCAAATTGAGCTCCTGGATTTTTGAAGAGCTCCCTTCATACAGAATAAAAGCGCCAAGCCAGTAACACAGCTGGTCTTGCTTACATTTCAGATTAAGTCAAAACTATTAGCCCTTTCTTACTGGGTTCCAAGTTCCACTCCTTGATCCAAACAGATAAACAAACCAAAAAACAGACAAAACACAAAGGTCACAATTTGGTATCTGCTTAAGAATCACATAATTCAATATAAATCAAAGCCAAACTAAACAAAAACCTTTGTTAGGAAAAATTACGAAAAACTTGGAAATAAGGATAACTTTGTGTCCTTTCAAGGTCAGACTGGATCACTGTCTCACAGGCCCAACAAGGATTATTTAGCAGCGTAGGACACTGCACCTTGGTGTGGCCTACTATTTATTATCTAGCAGGGTCTAGACTGCTGTTACTTGTTAACTTGTAGATTTTTGTCCGTAGAGATGCAAATGATTGTTCTGTGGTAGAAAGATAACCCCAAAGATTACAGTTTCATTGCCCTATAAAATAATAACCCAATTTACTAATCTTACAAGCTTACTTCGGCATTCTGTAAGTGCTTATGTACACTTAGCCTCTGGATTTGGGGGAAATCAACTTTACCATGCTGTTTGCCACACTCATTAGGCAAATGAATTGATGACGCGTTCACTTTGTATTTGTATGAGAACCTTATTTTCATGTATTTTTTGAAAAATACAGTTTGACGTCTTAAAGTTTTGATATACTTTCTTCTCAGATGCCTACAGAATATAGGAAAGGTAAATTGTTACCGCCCTACCACTGGCAACGACAGAATGTAAATCAATTGCATTATTCATTCTTCAGCAGGCTGATTATTGATCCTATAGTGCTACTGTTGAATTTTTTACTTAAAAAGTCTAGTAAGTAATTACAAATTATCAGTGACTATCTGTATTCTTTAGTGTACACTATTTTACCCCTAAAGATGCACATTAATATTTTATGATTAGAGTACCCAGAAGAATACATAAAAGAGAGTACATATGGTTGCTAAATGCTGCATTTACCTGTTTTCCTCCCAATGCAGCCTTAAGCTATATTTACACTGTACTTACTAAAGAATACTGCATTTTCTCTTTTAAAACCACCCAATTTTATCTTCTAGCAAAGGCACTGTTACACTTTCTATAGTAACTCTTAAGTACTTCAATACAGAAGTCACTTTCTATAGTAACTCTTCAGTACTTCAATACAGAAGTATCACGGTGTGATTTATGTTTTAGTGAGTTTCAATTCACACCCAAAAGGTATTAGTTAACATCTCAAGTACTTTAATGAGGAATTACTCCAGAAGTGGTTAGTTACAATCTGACACTGCTCACTATGCCTCAGAGCCAGAAGTAGCTACAAAAAGGTTTCAAATATCTTTGTCTCTGGTCAACCTTAAAAGGTATGTTAATTTGCATCAACGATGATAGAAATAATTTTTCCTTGGTGGAAACCATGAGTGTTTAAGACATGCGTATGGATAAAAACAGTTTGTAAATAGGTATCTTTGCTTTGCATGAGCAGGGTATGAGAATCTAGCCTGTCCAATGCTAGGATAACCATAGGTTCCAATTTGCGTGGTATAGTCCCGGTTTACACCACTTATCCCACAATAATTACTAACAGCTCCTCCTTTTGTTCTCAAAAGTATTCTGGCTTGGACAATAAATTATATGGACACTGTACAATATAGCATACGCGTCTTAAAGGCCCCCTCTATTTAAAAATACGTTGGAACCTGAATGGACTTTTGTCAACCAACTAGGTTGAATAGCTGAGTCCTGAAGCTAAAATACCACTGCATCTGCCTCTGGTGAATGGTCGTTGCAAAGTGCTTGTTACAGTACTAAAAGGACAAACTTCAAGAAGTTTACAGAACAGGCAGTGTGACAATTTTTGTGCCTGCTTGATCATAAATGTTCATATTTGTGCATGATCCCGTCTGAGACCTGTTTTCATTACAACACACTGCCTGGAACTGCCTGCAGGTGACAAGACCTTCAGTTCTCATTTACCTCTAACTGCTGGAGGCTACAGACATATTTCCAAATAATCAATAACAAATAAGTTTGCTTAGGTCAGTCTGCAATAGATATATACCTTGAGGACGTCATGACGTTTGTCACCACGCGCATACCTCTGAAGACCCTGGAAAGAAAGCTGAATGGCAAAGTAGTGACGTGAGAGGACTGTACATTTACAAAAAAGTACAGCGAGGAAGGCAGTAAAATGCTTCAGTCCCTGAAGCAACAATACGACAAGGACAAACAAAAGGAATTAAATACGTTAAAAACTCCAGCTCTGGGAATCAAATCAAACTCCGAGGTGGAAACCTTGTGATGAGCTGGATAATAACAGACTCAAATACAGCACAAATGAAACACAGCGGAACTACCGATAAGGTTTATAAAAGGTCATCTAAGGAAATGGGGTTTTCTTTCATGTTAGAGGCTGAAGCGCTTCTCTCCTTCCCTCCTAGGGCTGCAGAACACCTCAGAAGCAGTGCCAGCGGCATCGTTCACTCACTTCTCTTTACTCTCCTCTTTGCTATTATTACCTATAAACATGACACAGTTTGCGCAGATGTGTTTTAAAGGCAAAGGTACTTCAGTACTTTTACAGCTTTGGAGCACGACACAGAGAACCAAAATGCATCCAAAAATTCCTCAGTTCCATCAGCTTTTAATCACATTCTGTTATGGCAAGTGTATTAAAGCTGTGTGCTGACACAAGGCCTAATCTGACATAAATAAATATGAATATGTGTCTGTGTATAAAATCATTAAGGATATTGCCAAATACAAGAAGAGGAATAATATAAATGCAACTTACTTTTAAAAAGCAAAACACATCAGAGATATAGCCTAAGAGGTGTTATCATTGATTTCCTTTTAAGTAGATTCCAACCTATGGGAACAATTAAACACAACCTAAAATTCCTCTCAATACACTGATCTCTAGAGCTGAACTTTGAGGTGGAAATCTTGTTTACGACTGGCTTAGGCAATAATGACAAGCTCTGACAAGTTTTTTCTGGTCAGGACCCCAAGCAAAGCCTACCAGAGCTGCTTGCCCAACTCCCACCCATGAGGCTGGGATCAGCGTCCCCGGGACTGAGGTTGTGGGCACATCCAGACAAAAGTAACCAGTCATGTGGAACTAAAACTAAAGGTAAATGGGGTTAGGGAATATATAAGATCCTCAATGGCAAAATATTTCCTATTAATATTTGAAAAGAAAAATTGAGCATTTTTGAGATATCTCTTAGGAATACCTGCTCAGCACAGACTAGCACAACTTGATGTAATACACTGTATAAAACACCTTTTTCATCTATCTATACGAAAGGGAAAGAGAGATCAAGAAAAACTAAGTAAGGAAAGAAGGAAAAGTTTATTGAGCATGTACACTTATTAGGCATCTTTAAAATATCTTCTTTAGTTTAATCTCATTTTAAATTAGCTACTTTTGTAATTTATTTCTCAGACAGGCAAATACCAGTATCCTCAGCTCCCAAAGAAGGGATCATTAGCCAGCATACCCTAAAAGGATGTCTTTTTCTTAAGAGTTAGTGCTTTCTATAGTGCACACGATGTCAATTTTAACCATTTTGCCAACTTCAAGATCATATAAGCTCTTGAAAATTTCTTATGGCTCAAATGTTTTTAACAAAGGGATAAATCCTCCACATATTTGCTAGAATAAACATAATAACTGAATGAAAATGGAGAGATCCTCAATATCAATACCCTCATATGAATGAACAGTAAGAATTTCTAAGAATATCTGTCTGCCCCTGCCGCGATCCAGACCTTCAGTGGACCCAGGGAAAAGGAAAACCACGTGACTGAGAAGCTCACATCCCCATCCATTCATGGACACCACTCTCAACTAGCCCTAAATTTTGTCTTGCAATTCTAGCCTCTCCATTCTCTCATGACTATTTCAGGTCTTTCTGACTCTCCTCAAACCCAGACTCCCCATTTACCCTGCCTGCAATTCCCAGCAGATGAATGCTTGTCCTGTATCTCAGAGCAAATAGAGCTTTTGGCCAGAAGTACCCTCAAATTCTTGCCACCAAATCCACAAGTCCATTTGCCTATTTCCAGATGCATCCTGCTATTCTTGTTTTAAGGGAATTGGAATCTTTTGCTACCTTTCATCACTTGTCCAATATCTTTTTTCCAACACTAGACTATAAGCCCCATGAAGTCAGTTGCGTTGCCTTTCTTAATCATCTCTATATCCCTGGATTCTAGCACATTTGGCATGGACTGATTAGTCAATAAATATTTGTTGAATGAGTAAATAAAAGAAAGATTTCCTGGTGTCTCCTTTAGACTTCAATAGTTGCTTTTCTCCTTTTGAAACAATGGGAAAGCAATAGCAAGGAAAAAAAATCTGAGGATAGAGGCTCTTAGAAAGGTCGCAAGGGAAGAAAGTTTAGATAGTAGTTGTTTTCTGTGGCACCCATGACACTTTTCTCTAAACAAGCAAAGGGTTCTATACAAGCTACTTTTACCCACTGACACAGCAACTCTACCTACAAATATGACATGACTGTACCTGCTTGTGCATCTTGATTTCAATTTTTAACATGTAAAACAAACAAACAAAAAAACCCTCAATTTGGCAAAGTCGAGTTCCAACATCGCTGTGATTGCAAGGTTAAAGTCCCAATGATCAGGTCCACTCTGGATTCCACACGATGATTTAAACTGGAGCCCCTCCAAATGTTAATCAAAACAGACTCCCAACTCTGACTAGACTTACAGCAAGTATATGTTTAAATTTAAACTTAAAAAATAAAGTATCGTTTCTAATCTGTTTCATACACTGACTTTCTAACTAATGCCATACTCTTGTTCCTCTATGGATCCCTTTGGTACATGAGCTGCCAATTTCTGAAACCTCCAATGCAGACTGTCCCTATCTAAGGGGGGGGGCCGTGCACATTTTCAGCAGGAAATGCACATCTGACAAAGCCCAGAAATGCCACAGGAATGTAACCCATGTAAAAGCACATAAATATACATGCACACACATGTACTCTTCAGGAGTTCTCAAAATTTGAGAGGAACGAGAGAAATTTCACAAAGTAATCTAGTTAAAATTTTATTTTACCCAAGAGGTAAGTCTGAGGAGACTGGTGATCGCCCATTTCTGTTTTGAGTACGACATCACAAAATGTTTTTTTTTTTTTTTGGCAGTACACGGGCCTCTCACTGTTGTGGCCTCTCCCGCTGCGGAGCACACGCTCCGGACGCGCAGGCTCAGCGGCCATGGCTCACGGGCCCAGCTGCTCCGCGGCATGTGGGATCTTCCCGGACCGGAGCACGAACCCGTGTCCCCTGCATCGGCAGGCAGACTCTCAACCACTGCGCCACCAGGGAAGCCCACAAAATGCTTTGAAAAATTAGCTTTGTATAGGCCATAACATACTTCCTACGTTGCATCCCATTTTAATAATTTCAAAAAAGCTTATAATTTCTACAGGAAGGAGTCACATGTTTATTTTATGAATATGATGACAAACTGAAATTATAATGAGGCAATCATAGTTCAGGCATACAAAAATGGAGTCGGGTGGCCATTGAGGATCTGTTCTCAGACATGTCCCTGGGCCACTGGAAACCTGAATTTTCTCTGAACTGTATCCAACCAACCATACCTGGAACAACATCCACCAGCTGCAACTTTATGGTTTCAAGGTCGCCCCCTTGTAACTATGCAACCATTTCAGACCCCAACCAATCCTTGCTTAACAAGCACCCTTACTTCTTGCCAGCTCCAATTATAATTCTTGACAAACAACTTACATAACTAACTGTGGCCTTGCAGCCTTTGCCTTTATAAGCTTCTTCCATTTTGTAGTCTGTATTCATGTGCTTCTTAAATCTGCGTCTCTTGGGCTATAGTCCTAGCAAACCCCAAATGCGTGCCTCTTTATTGCAGTCAGGTCTCTATTTCTGAAGTTTTGGTTAACAAATCTGCATGTCTGTGTGCATTCATACTACATACATATATGCTATGTCCAGAAGAGCTTTAACCACATTGTTGGTTTCAGAGGTTTTTGAATCCTTGGACGACTGTGTGGGTAATTACCTGACCTTATTTGAAATTTCAGTGCATAAAGATTGTATTTCCCTAGTACATTCCTTTCTCCTAGAACTAAACATTAGGCACTGGGAGTTACATTCTCCATGTCCATAAATAATATGATACTATATTTCCTAGTATGTATTTTAATTGTAAATATCTGATCCATAGAATTATTATTTTAGAAAGGATGTATATCCAACTCATCTATATTTCTAGTTGGAATCACTTAAACTGCCCCAAATCACTTAAACTGTTCCTTTAAGGTCTCCAGAAAGGAATATTTCCAATCTTCATAAAACTTTCACAGAAGCTCACTGAAGTTACCAGCTTCCAAAACCATTCCCATTTCACCTGATCATGATGTTCACATCTTTTGTACACCCATGAAAATAGGCTTATGACTATTCAACCAAAGCCTCTGGTAGAAAATGCCCCTTCATCTTCAGTAGTAGTAAAGGCGTTGAGGAGTCCAGGAGATGAGTAGACACGATGATAGACTTTTACTGACCACCTGTTCCCACTCCAAATGCCAGTCACTCATACATACATTGTCTCATCCTCCAAATCGCTGAGTTTCTATGGTGCTGCTATTGAATACCTAACTCTGGATTTTTTTTTTTGGCGGGGCGGGGGGGGCGATGTTTGTATAGGGAGATTGGGAGAAATGTGGGTATGGAAAAATTTTCATTTCCAATTCCCAGTGGCTGAGACTAGAAAAAATCGAGTCTGTTTTTTTCCCCTTGGTCCTGTAAGAGTTGTACTCAGAGAGTCTACTGTTCCATCTACCATTGGATAAGGAATTATTTTCCCATCAAAGGAAAGGTAAAACTGTTTCAAATCAAGGCTTAAACTGCAGATTGATAAAATATTAAAGTTTAAAAATTTTAGAAAAAATGCATACAAACTGCAAAACTGACCAACACACAAGCTTCTGCATGAGCACTGAATGGGTCCTAAAAGAAAGAGAAACCAGTTCTAGAAAAAAAAAGTTAATCACATACAAGAGGCTCTTCATTTCTAGCCCCTCAGCGACAGCTACAAGTTGGTCATTAAATGGGCACTGGGGAAACAGAGAGGATGCGTGCTCTTTCTGAAGAAAACCCTGACGTCAGCCAAGAACTAAAATCAGTTCTGGCTTCACACTGGGAAAATGTGCTTTTAATTTGGCTGTGGTGGTTTTCTCCAATGGTCAAGGAGAGTATGCTAGTGATTTGTGCTTTGGCATTTCCATTGCACACTGACAGGCAGCTCTTTTTGAACACATACTTGAGTGATTTAGACAAAGCTCTGTGTATGACTGTAGCTTCAGCAGAAACCCTAATAGTTCCTGGAAAAGCATGTGCTCACCGAGCGAGATATAGTGGCAGCAGACATGAGTAATTAGCTTGGTGCTAACTCTGCATCAGGAATATTAATTTTGTGCTTCAAATGCTACTTTCACCTTTAATTTCAAGGGATATTTATATAAACATCAATGTTCATAATACCTGTAACCTTTCTATCAGGCATGGAAGACCGAACAGTGAAGAAAACAGGTGTTTTAACCAAGTTATCGCTGTTCATCACCGGCAAAACTGGTAATAATCACAGAAACAGAGATACCTGGATACTTCCTCTAATCATTTAATACATTTTTTTCTTTAAAAGCGTATACAGGGCTTCCCTGGTGGCGCAGTGGTTGAGAGTCCGCCTGCCGATGCAGGGGACACGGGTTCGTGCTCCGGTCCGGGAAGGTCCCACGTGCCGCGGAGCGGCTGGGCCCGTGAGCCATGGCCGCTGAGCCTGCGCGTCCGGAGCCTGTGCTCCACAATGGGAGAGGCCACAACAGTGAGAGGCCCGCGTACCGCGGAAAAAAGGAAAAAAAAAAAAAGCATATATAGTCATTACTCATCTATGTTATACAAAATTCTGTCCTAATTATGCATGTGATTTATTCAAATCTTACTTTAAGCATAAAAGATCAATTTAGATGAAAGGCCATGCGTGTACTATTATACTTTACTTATGATAAAATGTGATTAATTAAACTGCATAACTGTGGAGTTCATCTTACTTTTTTGGGGTTGCAGTCATTTTAAATGTTTATTTTTTTCCAAAAGAGAAAATGTTGAAATAACTTCAAAATCCTTACATGGCCCAGTGCAAACTTAAGCTGCTGTTTAAAATTATCCAAGACCCATCAGATAAGACGAAACCACTGGAGAACCAGGAATAAACACATTCCTACTTTTGGGGGAAAAAAACCTGTACATTAAAAATTTGAAGTTTCTAACACTAGAAAACAGTACCTTTGAGCAACAATTTTCTAGTTTATTTTTAAAATTCCAACAGAAATTATATCAGCATGAGAATAAAGTTCTAAAATGTTATCGGAGGACGCTGTGCCTATTTGGATTCATTTAAAATGTAAATAAATCTCATTTACTGGCATTTTCTCCTCCTCCCCCACCCCAAAATTTTTTAAAAAGAAGAAACACACAATCTATACAAATTTCTGGTTTATGTAAAGTATGTGTGGTGTGTACCCTGTCACCCAACATACGTTCCCCATCAGGACAGGGGCAGGACCGTTAAAACACCAAAACCCACTTACTTAACTACAAGGAAGGGAGCTTCCAACAGGTCGGTTCCCACTGGGGAGGAGCTGTATTCTCAAAGCAGAGACTTCTCTAGCCCCCATCACAGGGGCAACTGCCTGGGAGAGAGACCCCTAGGAGTACACAGGGGTTTTCATAGTCACGCTCTTTCTGGCCACAGGAAAAATACTACCACGAAGGCTGGTGATAACCTTATAATGCAACCAAGAAAGAAAGAGAAAGGGACTCAGATGCCAGGCTCTGAGCTGGGGCTTTCCATACGCCACATCCTTTAATCTCCAATCTAATCCCCACACTGACTCCATGCCGGGGTCACAGCTGTTGGTCCTAAGCAGCCTTCAATATGTTACGTAACGTTCCTAAGCTCACGTAGTAAGAAATGGCACAGTGAAGGCCGGAACATAGGCGTTTCTGCTCACTGCACAACACTGCACCACTTACATCTGCGTAACTGTGACTTAGAGTATATGTCTGGATACTTGGGCTTCCCCAGGTCGATCCTCTAGAGAGGGTTTTCCCTCCCACAGTCTGTAACTTTCCATACTTTCAGACCTCTGGTTTGTCTGAGTTCAAAGAATCACCCTTCATGGCTCAGGCAGGTACACAAAGGTCCAGAGTAATTGTTTTTTCTTTTCCAAAACAAAACTTACAGAGCTATTTCTGGCTGTCCCTTGGGAGCTTTAAAGTCATACACCACATGAGTCACACCGCATTTCTTCAAGTCTAAGTATCCCCCCACAAATACCAGAAATTTGTTAACATAGAGCACTGAACACATACCACGGTTCCCATTTTTCACATCTAACCAGCACCAAAATCGACTGAGTATTATGTATTCCACTCTGGTTCCTCCTTGCCGTACCCCACTCCCTGCCTTGGTTAGACCTTTCTCTTCTTTGGCCTTGGGTGTATGCAGGAAGCGCCTTATTGGTGAGACCCCTCCCCCCATCAACGGCTTCTCCACACTGCAGCCAATGATCCTCTTCTACTCGGGCACCACCCTCTCCAAACAGCCTTTTCTGGTCTCTCAGTCCTCCCCTGGCCTTCTAAAGCCCCCTGTACACATTATCCTATCACTGATGCACAGTATTGTAATTTGATTCCTTGTCTGTCTCTCTGTACACCATGGGCTTCCCGGTGGCTAGCACAAACTTGACATGCCTGTCCTTAACAGGAAGAAAAAAACCTAAAAACATAGGTATGAGAAGAAGGAAGTACCCCACAGTCACTTAGTATCTCTTAATCTTTCTTAGGCTTCAGCTATTTAATAGTTCATTTAACAAATACTTATTGAACTTAGACTTTATGCCAGACGCTCTGCTAGGCACTACAAGTACAGAGATGATTAAGACACAGTGCCCTACAATATGTAAAGGAGTCAGACATGCAAACGTAACTGTAAGATGGTAAGGTAAGCACAAGGTTCTCTGAGAACACAGACTGAGAAGACAAATCATGCCTAAAGATTTGGAGAAGACTGCACAGGAACCTAGATGCCTGGGCTAACGACAGTCACACTGGTAGTTCTCCAGCAAGAGACATAGGGAAGGGCATACCGTGAGACCAAAATCACCGGTCAAATCAATCAAGCCAATAACAGAGCCTTGGTGAACCAGCTCTGAAGGAGAAATGACCTGAAACATCAACTTCAATCCTACTGTTATTTTCATACATCCGGACCACCATTAAGACTCCTTTTAAATAAGCTAAACATTCAAAGATAGACACCCTCTATCAAACCATGATTATAGTAGTATTTCCCCAAACTTAGTGAAAATTATAAAATATTTTTCTATATGAATACTAGAAAGGCAATGCTGTGAGGATTGACTAAGCAAAACGTGTGGATATCAAACACCACCTTCTCTACAAATGAGAAGCGGAAGCATCTTCTGTATAAAAAAACACCCCAAAATGTTAAAAAATAATGTAGAATATATATATGCACTCATGCTTATTTCTGTTGGCTCAAGTGTCCAGAGCTGCTTTGTGTCTAGAGCTTGCTTTCTTCAATCAGCAAACTCTAAGCAAACAGAATAGACAATCTGAAACACTAAACCCTTAACTGGCCTTGCCAGAGGACTTAGCAGAAGCTCGATGGAGATGGCCCCTTATTACCCCCTCCCTGGTCAAGGCCTCTTTGCTGGCAAAATGTGTAACTGAATAAACAGAGAGACAAGGTCTGCAATGCCTCAGCACTCAGAAAATTATGACAGCGGGAAGAATGAAGATCTGAGGTCTCGATACTTTAAACAGGAATAATCTTTGAGGAAATCTGGCAACCTCAGTCCACTGCATTTATGGGAATGCTTTCTAGATACTCTGATTAATATGAGTACTCTGAAGCAGGACCACAAAGACCCAACTAGAATACGCTGTAAACCAGAGCCTCAGTCTCCAAATAAGTTAATAAGCGTCTACAGGCCTGAGAAAACAACGCATATGAAAAAGATACCAGAACCAGTTTTTGTTGAACAAAGGATTCATGGCTCCTGCAAGTGTTTATTGTCTAAACCGTACTTCCAATTACATGACAACAAACACAGTTTATGAGAAGAGACACTTATAATAACTGCCACATGACCTGCCCATCTTACCAAAGGCAAGAAAAGGATGGGCTCTCTGCTAGTGCATGAACACTTTTTATCCAAGTCTGATTTGTATGTGTTCAATCCGTTTTCTCATGCATAATCCAGGAATCTAAGGAGTTTTATAAGTACCAAGCATAGATATACAATTTAAAGTCGCCCTACTGGGCCAGTTAAATGTTCTTGCATCACAAAGTATTCATTTCTTGAGTTCTTAAATTTGTGGGAAATTTATAAAACATATGAAAGGATAGTTTTTCAAACAAAGAAACATCATTCTGATCTTCTGTTTTCTCCCCAGGAACAGAATTCATTTCAACCCATTTCCTTTAAACCCACTGTTTTCCTAATTTGTGCAAAGCACTGAGCAGAAGTTGGGAGGGGGTGTAAATTACGGTGATTCCCTGTAGTGCGCTGCACTCTGGGTGAGTCCAACCCTCTGAAGGGATAACAAAGGCAGGAAGTGCACAGCAAGCACCAGGCCTGCCGAAATGGTTCCAAGCGGGCTCACACTGGGCCCCAGGGGAGCCTCTCCACTTCTCCCAGGCCAGGTTCTCTCCATGTACGAAAGGCCCCCCATGTTGCCAATGTGCCTGTGCAAACTCTACTGGCCTGACCAGAGTCGCCTGGAGAAGCAACAGGTCTTTATAACTCCAGGATTCTCAAACAGACATGTCTAACTCCCCATCACTCCTTTCTTCCAACCTTCAACTCCAACTCCCCCTGCACCACACCCCAGTTCCAACCAGTACTTCCCACTGGGGGGGCGGCTGTGCTACTCCATGGGATGCAGTTACACATCCCTCCCACTTGACCATCCACCTCCTGACCTCGCATATTAATATGAAGTGAAGAAATATTTGGTGGCTGAGACCTAGCTCACCTTCTTAGGCACCTGCACTGACCTTCCTTGGAGACAAGCCTAAGTCTAGTTGGCTTTCCTTAAGAACTTATTTCTTTTTCAAATATGCTTCTGTGATTGCAATTATATGGAATCAGAATTTTAGTTTCTATTACATTTTATAGACACTGACTGGCACTAAGTTATACCTACTTGCTTTTCCACCATCCTTATAATTTTGTTTCTTTTTGTTATAATCTTGTTTTTCCTTCCTGTATCTACTTATTTCTAAATAAGCAGTGTTTGTTTCTTTTTGTTATAATCTTGTTTTTCCTTCCTGTGTCTACTTATTTCTAAATTACCATTAGACTCATTTTAATATTTTATTTGTATCAAAAATATGAATAAGTTACAAATATATGCCCTCAAAAAATAATAAGCAATTGGGGGAAAACTATATCTACACACGCATCCAAACAGACAATATAATTCAGTGCAAAGTTGTAAATCAAGAACAAGAAAGAAGACGGGATTAATTCTCAAACTACTGGTGTTCATATTCATTTGCTTGTTGCATGCCAATAAGCGTATCTCAAATATTCGCTCACTGCCAACCTAAGAAAGTCCTAAGTTAAAAGCATTGTATGCATGACTTGAGTTCTTCCAGGTATCCTGCACATTCGAGAACTTACCGTCTTAAGAGAGTTCATGAACAGCCAGAAACACCAACCATAGACTTTAGAAGAAAATACTTCCTATTTCGTGAACTTAGAGCCCACTGTTTGAACATTCAAATCTTAAAAGCTAATAAATAAAGAGCTATTATTTTCTTTTTAAAATATCTCTTTTCAAATTGCCCTGGAATATTTTGTATGCCATTTACAAAATAATTATATGCTGATAACAAAATGTTAGGAAAATTTTCATGTTGAGTGGCTTATTTTATCTATATTTTGCTGAATTTTACATTAAGAAACAAAACTATATTCATCACTTAGAATATAACACTGTATTTCTTTAAACAGCTTCCCTTGTCCTATTAAAATAGTTTTTAAATTATAAAAAATGTATTATACCCAACTTTTTAGGAACATTATTACATAAAGACAGGTATGTGTGTATACACACACATCTGAACTTGAACCCTCTGATGAAAACATAAACACACACGCATAAGTCTTATACATAAAAACGTTAAAATATTGAAAAAAGTTCCAAAAATAACTAAAATGCCATTTGCCAAACTATTTCCAAGCAGTCTCTGAGCAAAGAAAAGTGGAATTCCAGCCAACCTCTTCCAACCAGTCTCAGTCTTCAAATAATACTAGAGATCGACAAAATTTTTCAACTAACAGATTTAGCCTGTCTGGTTTTGCGGGACGAGAACAAAAGGCGGTAACCGCACAGTTCACGTGCTGTGATGCTCTGGAGACAGACACTGCCCTCGGACCCTCACTGGCCAACAGTCTCTAAACAAACGAGGTGGCACCAAGCCTTCGCTTATCAAAACGTCTGATAAACTACTTTTCAAGCTCTTCTTTGATGTGAAAGAGAATCCGTATTCATCATTCACTGCTTGTTACGTAAAGTGTCTCGAAAGAGTGTTGACAGAGCTTTAAACCGTGAATCTAGGTCCAAAACAAGTACTTAAAGACTTCAGCAAAAAGTAGTTCTTATTATTAATATCCTTGGGTCGAATAGGCAAATTATTTCCTCAGAATAACATTCAATTTGATCTTTATTTTGGCACAAACGTTTATTCTGTCCCACGGCTGGCTGTGAAATAAACAGCTTTCTCTGAGTTATTGGTAAAGGGCTAGCAAAATTCGACCACGTCATCTCCCCATCTGCCTCTCTGTGGCAACAAACTGATCTACGTGCAGCAAATAACTACAGCAAAGCTGTCTGTTCAAAAGAACAGAACATGCCTCTAAGAAACAATGGAGCAATTACTGAAAACGAGCACTAAAAACTGTCACCAGTAACCACAATAATAAAGCTTTAAACCCAAAAAGATGTAAAGAAAACCTAAAAGTCATTCTGGTTTGGTCCCTGTGGGGCTATGAAAAACTATTGTCTATTAAACACTGATTCACCAACAAGTGGAGGGAAAAAATATAAAAAAATACAAATTCCAACAATTATGATGTTAATAATAATTTCATCTGCAGGAACATTCAGGAAGTTGATTAGATGATCCTAATGGGTGATTTAAAGTGAAAGGAAAAACACCCTTAGCATAATTTAATAAGTTCTTCAGACTGAAGCATCTTCAAGAGTTTCATGAAAGAACTTCTTTAATAGCTCTTTCCAGGTCCAATTAACTTGTTAAATGCCAATTCTCATTACCTCATCAGAAATCTAAAGCCAGCCCTTTCTGATTAAATCATTAAATAACCATTAACAGCACAATGTCTAGTACGTATTTATGGACAGTCCAACACAGATAAGCAGCTTGTAATTTTTCATGCCAACAGAATAGAAAAGCTGGAGTTTTTCTCCAGTTAATAAAAAAAAATCATAAATTTGTCTTCAATTTTGGGATGCACTAGGTTACATTTACCTAACATGTCATCCTTCCTAACTGTTTAGATTAGCATAACCTTTTTGTAGACCCTCAATACACAGTGCAGAAATGTTGATTAGCAGAGAGTTCATTTACATGAAAACCCAGGTTGGTACTGAAGAAATCAGAAGGCACTTGTCAAGTGTGAGCTGCCATACCTGCCAGTGTGATGAGTAAAGTCACCCCACTTATGAGTCACTCAAATGTCTGCAGACCTCCGCTGGGCAAGCACTACACTGACAAGCACTGCCAGCGTCAATCCTATATTAACACTCACTGTCTCCACAAATCTGCCTGCAACCTTCACTTCCCCACCTCCCAGGCTGCGTGCTGCCCCTGAGGACTGGAAAAGCCTGGCTCAAGGAACCAACAAGCATACCCAGGAGTCTGGTTCAAAGTTCAAGGTTGTGGGTCTTCCCTGGTGGTCCAGTGGGTAAGACTCTGTGCTCCCAATGCAGGGGGCCGGGGTTTGATCTCTGATCGGGGAACTAGATCCCGCATGCATGCTGCAACTAAGAGTTCACATGCTGCAACGAAGAGCCCAAACGCCGCAACTAAGACTCAGCACAGCCAAACAAACAAACAAACAAAAAAACTAGTAAAAAAAACAAAGTTCAAGGTTGTGCCCACCCTCCCAAGACAGAGGACACCTACCCACTGGACTGTGAACAGGTCAGCTCTGCTGCATCCTCTTTCCTTGGACTTTGATTTCTTGTGTTTGTAAGCAACCTCAGACACTGACCCTCTGAGAGGCTGACTCTGACCCTCTGAGAGGCTGACTCTGAATCTGCAGAGGAGGATCCACAGGTACTCAAACCTCCTTTGCTTACAATGTTATACACAGAACACTTCTGGTCTCTGTGTACCTTTTTTATCCCCATGAAGCCTTACAGATATTATCATTGAGAAAACAAAATAAAACAAGATCAATAAAAAGTACTATTTAACTTACACTGTAGGTCACTATGCTGAATGAAGCAAAGGAATTATTAAGTTTCAGTCTCTTCCAAAAACCAGATAAATTGATAAAACTTATTCCAATGAATATGTTACTAATAACATTTTGATTTTTTTAGTTGAAATAGAGTTGATTTACAATGTCAGTTTCTACTGTACAACAAAGTGATTCAGATATATATATATTCTTTTTTAATATTCTTTTCCATTATGATATGTCACAGAATACTAAATGTAGTTCCCTGTGCTATACAGTAGAACCTTGTTGTTATCCATTCCATATACATTTTGACATTTTTTATGGATTAAGAAGCTTGTAACGTGACGTCCTGTCAACTACTTCTTGAGATGCTAGGGTTGGTTCTGCTTAGATTATACTTCTATTCAGAGGCAGCCAAAGATAAGACTGACTGTGAAAAAAAAAACAATTGCAGGGACTTCCCTGGTGGCACAGTGGATAAGACTCCGTGCTCCCAATGCAGGGGGCCTGGGTTCAATCCCTGGTCAGGGAACTAGATCCCACATGCATGCCACACTAGAGTTTGCATGCCACAACTAAGAAGCCCATATGCCACAACTAAGGAGCTGGTGAGCTGCAACTAAGGAGCCTGCCAGCCACAACTAAGGAGCCCACATGCTGCAACTAAGGAGCTGGTGAGCCGCAACTAAAGGAGGCTGCCGGCTGCAACCAAGGAGCCCGCCGGCCACAACTAAGAAGGCTACATGCTGCAACTAAGGAGCCGGAAAGCTAAAACTAAAGAGCCCACAAGCCGCAACTAAAGAGCCCACAAGCCACAGCTAAGGAGCCCTCCTGCTGCGACTAAGACCTGGTGCAATCAAATAAATAAATAAATATTTTAAAAATTGCAATGCCAGTATATCTTTATATCTTCCAATTAAGGGCTAACATCAACAAACAGGAACAAATATAACAGTACCACATTCATATCAATGGTTTAGTGAAGACAGGGTATTATCCTTTAAAAATTGTTAAAAATATTACTGGACTCTGCCTATTTATCCCTACCTCTTCCAACGCAAGACCCGAAACAAAGTGGGTTCCTTAAATCTCTGCCAATACCCATCCACACATTCTACAAACTAGCAGGGAATTTCCCTGATTAAACGCTACTTGCAATATTTTTAACTTACTCTAAATCATCATAGTACTTAACTAATTAGTTTATAGCTGTATCTTTTCATATTTTAAAAATATGGCTTATATAATTTTCATAACGATATTTTATGTGTAAATATGTTAATATATTGTTCCTCTTCTCAAATTATTTCACGCTTACTTTTAAATAAATAAATAAATTTATTTATTTGTTTGTTTGTTTTTGGCTGCATTGGGTTTTCGCTGCTGTGCGCGGGCTTCCTCTAGTTGCGAGAGCGGGGGCTACTCTTCGCTGTGGTGTGCAGGCTTCTCATTGCGGTGGCTTCTCTTGTTGTGGAGCACGGACTCTAGGCATGCAGGCTTCAGTAGCTGTGGCACGCGAGCTCAGTAGTTGTGGCTCACGAGCTGTAGAGCTCAGGCTCAGTAGTTGTGGTGCACGGGCTTAGTTGTCCCACAGCATGTGGGAACTTCCCGGACCAGGGATCAAACCCACGTCCCTTGCATTGGCAGGTGGATTCTTGACCACTGCGCCACTAGGGAAGTCCTCATGCTTACATTTAAAAAAATTTCTCTAACTGTACAGTCCAAGGAAATTTCTCTAACTGTACAGTCCCCCCTTTTCTCCTTTAGTAGCTTTGCACTCGTCCTAGTAGATAAGCAAAAGATCAACACCAACAGTTGCACTTAAATTGGCTTCTTTTGTCTTCTGAGGTCAATTCCCTATAAATTTTAATTAAAGGATGGAGCAGTATGATGTTGTTTGACATTCCCTTAGCTCCGCCTGTGAAAACTCCTCCATTATCAGTTTAAACTACCTATTCCTACATGTTGGTGACTCCCCCATTCTCCACCAAACCCTCGCTGGCTTCAATTTCTCCACAGTCCTCTCTCTGCACATGAATATCTAGCTTCTTGCAGACAGCTCCAGGTGTCCCATACAGTGTCTAAAGCTGAACTCATCGTCTTTCTCCTCAATATGATTGCCCCAGGCTCTTAGTGGTGGTCCCACCACTTACGTAGCTCAAGATCGAACTTGTGTCATCTCATACTCCTTCCCTCTCTCTCACTCTCTGACCTCAATCAACCTCTATCTCCTGTCAATTCTCCTTCTCTTTCTCATATTACCTCCTTATTCTATCCTCGATACTGCCTATCTAGTTCAGATCCTGATCATTTCTCATTTGAGATACTGTAGTGTCTTACAGCTGGTCTCCCTTATTCTGCCCTTGAAGGGGAGAACTTATACCCCGCTCTCCACAGTGGCCAGCATACTCTATCTAAGCCTTTATTTGTTCAGTTAACTCCTCCACTTAAACGTTTCAAAGGTTCTTCCTCACCGGAGCACAAATTCCCACATGTCATATTGGGTCTACAGGAATCTGGGCCCTGCCGACCTCTTTCTCTAACCTCTACCTTCCCGTCTCCTCTTTCTTTTTTTTCCCGGTACGCGGGCCTCTCACTGTTGTGGCCTCTCCCGTTGTGGAGCACTGCCTCCAGACACGCAGGCTCAGCGGCCATGGCTCACGGGCCCAGCCGCTCCGCGGCATGTGGGATCTTCCTGGACTGGGGCACGAACCCGTGTCCCCTGCATCGGCAGGCGGACTCTCAACCACTGTGCCACCAGGGAAGCCCTACACTCCCGTCTTCTTGAAAAGTCCCTCTTACTTCTTTTCACCTAACTTGAACTCATCTCTTAAGACTAATTTCAAAACTCATCTCTTCCAATGCCTTTCATAGTCCTCAGTCTTATTAGCAAGATTAGCCATCTCTCCTGTGAGCCTACTTGCCCAGACCATATTGCTGTCCCCACATTTATCCTGTGAGCTCCCTAAAGGCAGGGCTTACATCTTACATTTATATGCCCAGCTCATAATCCAATGCTTCTCACAAGGTAGCCTTCAATAAATACTGAAGAATGAATGAACATGTGGAACTCAAAAGTGAGAGCTAAAGATCTATATCAGAGGGCTTTCCCTGGTGGCGCAGTGCTTGAGAGTCCGCCTGCCGATGCAGGGGACACGGGTTCGTGCAGGGGACACTGGGCCCCGGTGCAGGAAGATCCCACATGCCGCGGAGCGGCTGGGCCCGTGAGCCATGGCCGCTGACCCTGCGCATCCGGAGCCTGTGCTCCGCAACGGGAGAGGCCACAACAGTGAGAGGTCTGCGTACCGCAAAAAAAACAAAAAAAGATCTATATCAGAAAATGAAAGTCAAAGATCCTAGCTGCTATATAATAAAGAAATCCCTACTACGTTCTCTAGGGCAAATCTGTATTTTGTTCATTGTCTTCTATTTCAATTGTTACACTGCTTCTCCCATTCCTGAAGTAACCGCAATTATTTGGAGAATACCAAGACCATTGAAAGTGACACTTCTATCCTCTCTCCTCTTTGCTGCAAAAATCATTTGTATTTTCATCCACGGAAAAACGTGTCCCTCTGTGAATCAGTTTATCCATGTGAAGGAGCTCCTGACCCTCACCTAGCCTCTCTCCTCCTGCATTCCACGCCTTTACTTTCACCTCAGATATGGTCCTTAGGTTGTTGCCCTCCTCTAAATTCCCAGAGTCAGGTCTTTAACACCTCTCACTAAAACTATTTTATTTATTTATTTATTTATTTGGTTGTGCCAGGTCTTAGTTGCAGCAGGAGGGCTCCTTAGTTGGGGCAGGGAGGCTCCTTAGTTGTGGCACGTGGGCTCCTTAGTTGCGGCTTGCTGGCTCCTTAGTTGCAGTACGTGGGTTCTTAGTTGCGGCATGCATGTGGGATCTAGTTCCCTGCACAGCGATCGAACCTGGGCGCCCTTCATTGGGAGCGTGGAGTCTTATCCACTGTGCCAGCAGGGAAGTCCCTCTCTCGGACTATTTTAACAACCTCCTAACTAGTCTCCCCTCCCCTAGCCTCTCCTTTGAATAACCTACTCTTTATACTATCTGATCCCTACACACAAATCTGGTCAGGCTTTAAAATTGTCTCATGTGATCAAGGAAAAAATGTAAACTTCTCAGCCTGAAATTCCAGGCCCTATACCATCTTGCCCCATCCTACCTTTCTAACCTCACCTGCCTTGGTGCATTCTAGAATCACGCCCATCTGTCAATCACTGATCACTTCTTATCAAGCTATGGTCTGCCATATCTCTCCAAGTTTGCTCAAATGCTGTTCCTTTGACTATCCGTTTGTCAGTTTGAAAAATCCCTACTCATCCTTCAGGAAGACCCAGTTCAAATAAGCTTCTCCTCTATTAAAACTTCCAGCCTGCCCAATTACAAATTGTGACTGTTTTCAGGGTTTCCATAGCATTTAGTTTATACACCTGTCTGGCATACAAAATACTGACTCTATACTATAAAATGGAAACTCTTTGAAAAAAAAAGTCTGTGACTTACACATCTTTGAATACTCACTACCTAAGATAAATCCTAAAGCAAAACGAGTGCTCCAAAATAATAATAATAATTAAGCTGTCTTCATTACACAGCAAATTCTCAAAGGCAGGAACAATGTCTATGCATCCCTGCATTTTTAGCAGCACCTAACACAGCTGCAAGATCAAGACAAACTTGCGGAATAAAAGAATGACCTGCTTTTGGGTCAAACACACAGAATAGGTAAATGAGCTAATGTGAAATATTTGGAAAACATAAATATTTCCAAAATGATTTAAACACTTTTATTATGAAATATTTCTGGCATACAAAGCCTAGAGTGTGCCATTGACTACGAACACAGTTATGGGTCTACTGTGAGATAAGAACTGAAATAAAGAATAATTGTTTAGAAACTTTTATAGCAACTTCACAAGGTTGACACATCCATATACAACTTCCATGGGCTTGTCTTAAGGTACTGGCTGGGTCTCGTTGAACTTATGTGGTAAGTGGCACATACAGCAAGAGCTGAAGGCTAGTAACGGCTCAACAGGTCTGCATATCGGTCCGCGATGGATTGGAAGTGAAAGGAAAAAATGGTCTTTCACTAGAGACAGTTTGAAAAACACCAGCAAAGACAATAATGTAACAATGTCCCATGTACCACAACCAATTTATATTCACCTTCCATATTCGCCTGAAACCTTTTTCCTCGTGACATAAAATAATACAGACACAGTTGAAGCCTTCTCTATGTCCTTCCCCAGTCCTTGTGTCCTCCTTTCCTCTCCAGAGACAGCCTCCAATATGACTTTTTAAATAGGCTACTAAATCCTGTTTAGTCACGTGAAATTTTCCTGCTGAGGTTTACTGCAATGTTTCACTAAAAAAAATACTAATATTTACCAGTGATCGATGTTATTTTGAACACTTCTGCCTATTTAATATCACTGTATGTGAAAACCTGTGTTGTGTCTCCTTATCTCTGATCCTCCAGCCACTGACAGATCTGAACTCCAAGTAAAGGGACATCTGCCACCTCAACCTTTAGAGAGAGAAAGACCTTCTTAAAACGCCCACAACTTGAAAAGAAAGATTAAAGAGCACCGGGTAAGAGTATAGAAAGAAAGAAATCAGTGGGAACACTGATTTCCACTAATAAAACAGGCTTTCTGAGAACACTGGGCTGGTGAGACTTAACTATAAAAGATGCATCTTTCAATGTTAGAGGTCAGCTTGGAGAAGACACAAGAGAGAGAAAAGATGCCTGACATGACAGGTGGAAAACACACGCTTTCCACGGTTAATCAAATGGGCACTGCCAAGCCAATACACCTCCTGAAACTCAAACCTTTGATTTTTGCACGACTGCCAACTCATTTACAAAGCATCCACAGCTAATCAAACTTGTTTGGCTGCCTCCTTATCGAAACTTCACAAAACTTTAATTTCAGCCTCATGAGCCCTGCAGCTGTAAATTAATTGGATAAAATTTACAAACATTATGCAGTGAAATAAAGCACTTTCAAAGTCTTTTCCCTGTTCAGGTGAGTTAGCTGCCTAGCGCGCCAGTTTTTCTTGATGTAAGTTCAGAGCCCCTGGAAACCTTCCCATTCCTGCTCTCTAGGCCTTGTGCCTATTCACGGAACCATGTTAATGCGTATCCGGAAAATTAATAAACCTCAGATGGGTTTAAACACTCAGAAATATTCCGGATACTTCTTGCCACTCATTATATCTAGGCATCCTTTGCAATGGGAGAATCCTTCTCAAAAGATCACAGTAGCAGCAGATAAAATCCCTGAGGTGGGCTTCCCTGGTGGTGCAGTGGTTGAGAGTCCGCCTGCCGATCAGGGGACGCAGGTTCGTGCCCCGGTCCGGGAGGATCCCACGTGCCGCGAAGCGACTGGGCCCGTGAGCCGTGGCCGCTGAGCCTGCGCGCGTCTGAAGCCTGTGCTCTGCAATGGGAGAGGCCACAACAGTGAAAGACCCGCGTACCGCAAACAAACAAACAAACTGATAAAAAAAAAATCCTTGAGGTTATTAGCATGCAACAAAATATCTCATTTAAGATTTCTGTGGTCTAAAGTCCAGGCCAGGAATTAAATTTACTGAAGGTGAAATCGCTTATGCTTTGGTTTAATACAGATATTCTCAAAACTGTTTTCTGAACTCATCCATCTCACAATGAGAGTGCAAAAATTATCACGAGTTTTCAAACAGCAAAGGGAGTAAAACCACTCCCATGTCTGCCAACAAGCGAGCAGCTCGCCAGTGCTTACATGACCCTACATCACACTGACAGAGAAGACAAAAGACTTGATTTCTTAAAAGGCACAGTCCTAATATACCAGGCACCATAATTAATTTATGATTTACGTGGTTACCAAGAAAAAGTCGAAATGTCCCCCTCTGGTTGATTTTCACAGCACAACTGCCACCTCTTCCAAGGGAGGTCAAGTCTTTCAGCTTCTCAGAAGCTTCTGAGATAAGCTTCTCCCTCATGGATGGAAGACTTGGGTTTGAAACAACCTCTGATAACTACTGCTAAGGGAGTTTTGTAGATTTCGTAAGCTCTCTGAAACATTGTTCTGAACAGTAAGGTGAGGATAACAATAGTGCTCAAGCAGGGTTGGTGTGAATGTGAAATAAGAGAAAGTAATGCAAGAGCTGGGCACAGAACAGGCTCTCAATGAGAAAACTTTTGAAATGTAAATGTATCTATTTTTCCCTTCTTTAGACAACAAACCAAAAATAGAGCCAATTTATCCAACTGGTGACTGTACTTTAAAAATATGGCCCTTGCCAAGGGATAGGGGGGTGAGGGGGATGGATTGGGAGTTTGGGATTAGCAGATACAAACTATTATATATAAGATGGATAAACAACAAGGTCGTACTGTATAACACAGGGAACTATATTCAATATCCTGTGATAAACCATAATGGAAAAGAATCTGAAGAAGAATGCCTAGATATATAACTGAATCACTCTGCTGTACAGTAGAGATTAACACATTGAAAATCAACTATAATTAAATAAAATAACTTAAATAAATATATAGCCTTATAACAGAATCAAGCAAGCACGCAAATTCTTAAAATTTAGTCACAGAAAGATCAAAATATCAGGTGTTTGATCGCTGTAAAAGTGATACCCCTGCCTCTGCCCTGCTAAGCAAGAACTGGATAGAGTAATTCCTTGCAATAAATGCTCATGACTCCCCTCAGAATTCTGGACAGTGGGAAAATTAGCTAACTCAAACAAAGTTCGTTAAATAAATAAAATCCCAGCACTTGTCTCTTTAGACAAAAAACAGATGGAAACAATACAAAAGACGGCTAATGCTTTGGCACACGAATCATTCTTCCAAATGCCATTTACAAAAGCCCACCAGACCTCCGGCTGTGGCCATGCCATGGGAACCCCCTACAGCGATTATAAGTGTATTTAACTCAAGACCATAAACATAAGACTGTTTTTTAAAAAAACTCCCAAATAAACAAATCTAGAAAAGAATTAGTTTATATCACAGAGTCATAGGTTCAAGTAGCCAACGTTAATGATGAAAAAAAATATATGTATATATTCACACATGTATATTTCAGGTAGAAGGAAATCCACCCCCCCACCCCGCCTTTCTTGAGCTCTTGTGGCTAGACTAATAATAAAATTGACACAATACAGATTAACAGAAGAGAAACAAATTTTAATTCATGTGCATGAGGTCTCATGGAGATAGGACCTATGATGTCACCAAAGCAGGCAGTTTTTATACTTTTCAGACAAACAAACATAAATTTATGAGGAATCAACAGGACAAAGAAACCTAGGCTTTGGGTGCTTACTAAGTGAAGAATCTAAACAGAGTTTGGCCTTGGGGTAGTAAATTAAAGAAGTAATAGGTTTGTTTATACAGGACTCTTGGCCCCAAATTCCCTATGTCTGGCAATAAGGGGTATCCTTCTACCTTCAGATGTCCAGAGTGTACCTTTCACATGACAGATTTATTTCCTGCTTTCAGGGGAACAGAGAGGAGGGTCAGAGTGTCCCTCTTGCATTGGCTGCTTCTTAAGTAACTCTAATTCAAAATAATCAATATGCCATTGAGGCATATTTTGGGGCTGCCTGTCCTGGGCCCCTATATATATATATGTGTATGTATATATATATATATATATATATATATCTCCACTTTATCATGTAATCTCTAAACAATAAGAACTTTAGTGAGTTGTCAACAAGGAAACAGTCAGATCTAAGAAGCCTGGGCAGTTTCTGGAAAATGCAAGTCCAGAGAAACTGGCTCATACACTGAAAATGATAACTGACTTTTAGAACTAGCTAGCCTTGTTTCTGACAAGAAACAAAAATCTTGGGCAAAGGAAGAATTCAAGAGAGGAATACCTTATGCAGGCGGCTGATGCATCCATCAAAACATCCAAGTACTTACCAAGCACCTACTACACACCAAACACCGTACCAGGTGCTGCCGTAACAACAGCAACAACAAAGTGAAACTGGTCCCTGACCTCAAGCAGTTTATGGTCCAGGGGAACAACTGACGATGACAATACAAACAGCACAAGAGCTATGCCAAGGAGGGTCACAGGTTAGCTATGAATGCAGGAATCCCAGAAAACAACCTTAATTACAACCTCAACAATCACAGAGATTATGCCCTCCCATAATTAATGCCATCAACATTAACCTAGTCTCTAAAGTTCACCTCTTCTAAGTTCCTTGCTTTACTGAGTTCCAAATCTCCCTCTAAAACATCATCCAAACTGGTTCTGACATCGCAGCCTGCTTCTTAACATATACCCTACACCTTCTGTTACAAATGCTTCTCCACCTGCGCCCTGACTTCCAGCAGACACACCCTTCATTATTTACTAGTCATCTACTAAAATATTTTCCACCAACAAGAATCTGATTTTCACTCCCTTTCTTAAAAGCCTCCAACAGTTCCTGATGGGTAGAGGCTGAAGTTCAAACTAACTAGTACAGCTCAGCCCAACCAGCAAAGCAAATACTGGCTTTATTTCCCCCAAGCAAGCTTCCACAGACGCGATCAGACTGAACTCAGTATTGACAGACCACCCCACACTCTATCAAGCAGCCAGTGCTTTGTACATGCTGTTCCCTCTTCTTAGAAGGCCCCTTCCCCCCGGCCTTGCCCAGCTAGTTCTTTCTCTTCCTTCTACTGTGCTGTCTTCTGTGTAGTCTCTTCTGTGTAGTCTTCCTTGGCTCCGGGCAGATTTAACATCTGGCCCTGTGCAGCTGTAATACTCTGCATATGCCACAAAACCGTATTCAGTATACTGGCGTAATTTTATTTGTCTTTTCTCTTCCTAGAAAAAGGCCATTTCTTAGTCATCTCCCAGAACCTAGCACGATATGCGACACAAAGAATATATTTGATAAAAATCTGCTGAATAAACTAGAAGAATTACTAATCCATCCTAAATACAAGTCTAATAAAGGAAATTACTGCCTATTAGGATGGTACTGTACCACGTTAGAAAGATAAAATTATCCTGGGCCTGATAAAGAAATACTGTTATAGTCCTGGAAAGAGCCGGAATGGGAGGCTGTTTATAAATGGATTCTTTACGATTCACTGCATCAGCCTCTAGGGCTGGCTCCACAGCGGTCACTTTGCAGTTCGCAATGCATTTGAGGTTTGAAGTCAGCTCAAGGGAAAACAGGACTGGTTTCTGACAAACTTATTTTTAAGCTTAAGGTCAGCTTTTATTCTAAAAAAATAAATATAATGTGTTCTAAGAAGCAGAAGAATTTGTTTCAATCTCTCTCTTCAGCTGAAATCTCTGTATGGTCAAGAAAACATTAATTGTTTGCTCGCCTCCAGGAAAGTCATTAACCCACACTAAAAAAAATTCAGGTTTCATTGATAGCCTCACACATCCAGCTCTCAACAAACCATGAATAGAGCTCTCTTACCAAGTTGTCCCTTACAACCGAACCACTGATTATAGATGCCCAGGTCTCCAAGTTTGTTTTCTTCGCTAAAATAAATGTCTCCTGAGGCTACAGATGCATACCAGGCTGCTGATCAGGTGGAAGGAGGCCGAGCCTCACGGTGAGGATGTCATTTTGCCACCTGGGAGCACGGAAGAGGAAGCAGAGCCTCGGGCGAGGGCACAGGAGTAAGTGCTTTCTTGCAAGGTCCCAGGACTCCCCATTAAATGCCACAGGAAGGCAGGACTCTTAGGATAAGAGTAGGAGCAGGACACAAAACAAGGGGTGGTGATGCCTTCATATAGTCAGAGCTCCAACTGCAGCCACAACAGGACACACATCCAAGCTGTTTCTCACTCGGCAATGCACACCTACTCCAGGGTAGACAGACACCCAGAGGTGGCAGACCTCAGCAGCAAGTAAACAGAAACTGCGAATCACACCCCACTGAGGAAGGGTCATGGGTCTAGAAATCAGAAGTCAGGTTCTGTCTTGGCTTAGTCTCTAGACGTGTGGCCTTGGACAAGTCAGTTAACGTTTGGGGGGCTCAATCTCTTATCTGTAAAATAAGAGTCCAGTCAGAGAATCGCTTAGGTCCCTTCCAGTTCTAAACTACTATAATTCCAGGTAAGGATTCTAAACTATGAAAATTAAGATGTTATAATATTAGATATTTTTCCAATACAAATTTAAGAAAGAACCTTTCATTAGGATGTTTCCTCTTTCGTTGTCCAAGAGATAAATCACCATATCCTCTCACAAAGAGAAACAAATATAAAATACAACAGAAATGACAATTAAGCCTCGCCAAAGACCCTCACCCAGCACAGCATTGGAGCACAGCATCATATTCGAGCACGGTATTCATATGATAGAGACATGCCTGGAGCTTTCATACCCCCCTATTAGCTCATTAAGAAGTTTTAACGCCCAAAGAAGAGAATCTAGGTGTTTTCACCACTGACGCTCTCTCTAAGTGATACCAGCCATAATAACCAGTGTTCTACCAGTGTTACACCCATCTTAAGGTTTCCTAAGTTGAATGCCCTCCCTCTTATTTTGACTCAGGAGCAAATGATCTTGAAGGCAATCCACGTGGGCCAGTGCAGCTGGAAAAAGCCACACTGGGCAAGCAGAGGTTCCTTCCACACCACACAAACAAGGAATGCCTACGGTGACAGAATTCAGTGCAGCCTGAAGAATCTTTTGCTTTTCCTTAACACTCTTCTGGATAGCTTTGCTCAAGAACAAGTTTACCTGAGCTCCATATCTATCATTCCTCTATATAAGCTCCTCTACATCAGGAGGCCTGGTTTCCTTCATGTGGGTAATGTCTCTATACAGCTCATATGTGATCCTTCTTTCTGGGCTCCACTTTTTTTTTTGCGGTACGCGGGCCTCTCACTGCTGTGGCCTCTCCCGTTGTGGAGCACAGGCTCCGGACGTGCAGGCTCAGCGGCCATGGCTCACGGGCCCAGCCGCTCCGCAGCACGTGGGATCTTCCCAGACCGGGGCACGAACCCGTGCCCCCTGCATCGGCAGACGGACTCCCAACCACTGAGCCACCAGAGAAGCCCTCAGGGCTCCTCTTGACAAGGAGGAGTGCCCAACAGTCACCAAACAGTGGACTTCCTCTTTGCATCCCCACAGCATTCTGCTCGTTTATGTAGTATCACAATCACAGCCATCCATCTGGAGGGCATCAATGACAGTACTTTTTCCCACATTATTTTACTATGTAGGGTGAACAATACAGTTAGCAACAGGTCTGCTCAGTTTATGGCTAATACAAGATAGGCCATCAAGAGCTGCTTATTAACCAGCTCTTAATTTATACATACTGCACAGAAGTTAGTTTTGGAGGAATATTACTTGTACTATACTATGCTTAGGAAAGGATTCTGTAGCCTTCAATAAGGAATGCTTACCCTGGATAGAGTGGGTGCATACTCCCTACACACTTAAAATTGCTGATTACTAAGTTATCCTAGGATTAAGGCTGTACTGCATTTATAAACACTGCCAAATTTACCCTTATGAGTTTATTCTTCAAAAGATAAGATAAATTACCAGGCAGAAAGAGAAGCCAACCTTCATTTCCTTGTTGTTGCCAAAATTTGAGCTGTTTTCTCTAGGATTTCCATTGACTATTGTGAAAAAATTCAAAATTGGTCAATTTTGGAAGCAATTTAAAAGTGGTCAAATGTTCTAATAAATCTATGTTAAATTTTTGGTTCTACAATGACTGTACCACTGGATTACTTTATTTTGTTACTCCCAAATCAATTCTTTACTAGAGTCTACTAAATTAGGTTAATAATTAGGTTTCTTTAAGAGAAATGACGATATACATAGATTGCTACCAAGAAAAGGATCAGAGCTAAATAGGTCCAGTGTTTCTTCCTTCATGTGCAACGTAAGACAAGGCTACTGAAAAATTTATATTGTGGATTATGTGTGCTTTGAAAATCCAAGCTTTGAGAAGTACTATTTTGTTTGTTTGTTTTGGTATCAAAAGACAAAACAAAGAAAATTAAAAGCTAGGTATACTAATGTACTTTTTCAAATATACCTGGAAAAGAAACTATTTCATTTAATAATATCCTGGAGAATAGCAATGCTTCTGTAATGTATTTTTACAGAAATAGTTCTGCTTCTTAAAGCACAGGTTAAAATACCAATGCGAACCCAACACTCACAGTTGTTTTATAGAAAATAGAAGAGATTTAATAAAAAGAGACAATCCTATTTTTTCCACTAGAATTGCTGCCAAAGGGAATACATATTGAAAGATCAAGGCTTAGAAATGCTGCACATGGTAAACAGAATAAAACTCGTCACCAATCTGAAAAATTATATGAACAGCAAATTCTACACAGATGACTACAAATTAGTAAATTGATAAAAAGTGTCACCCGGAGACAGTCTTGGTAAGAAGAAATGTCTAAAATATTTTTTTGCTCTTTGATGGTTTGTTGATAAATGATAAAATAGAGAACTTTGGTTTCACCGAGAAATCCAAAGTACATAAAAGCACCAGGATGGTTGGTATTGTTCAGCTTATGCTAAAATGGTGCAAGGAACGACTGAGACTGTCTCTGTTGCCTAGGTCTTTAAATAGAAAAGCCACAGCTTATCACATTTTATTACAATTGCCTATCTGCGTATTTCTTTCTCCCATAGACAGAGCTTCCCATGGACTAGGACATCTGCTTCTCACTCACCCTGTATCTTCAGCACCTGTATGGTCAAGACTGGCACACAGAGAGACTTTAAAAGTACGGCAACTTACAATCTCATTCTTGAACGTTTTAAAAAGAGTCTGTGGGGAATAATAAACATATTTGCTTAGAACTGACCACCTCCGTCTGCTCTTTTTCAGAATGTCCACTCCATGCTGAGTCACCATCAATAGGCAGAGACTTGGCCATCCCCTTGGCACTCCCTGTAAACCTGTTTAGGAACCCACAAAAGGAAGAGGAGTCCACTAGGCAGCATGGGGTTGGGACTTCTTGGGGATGCTGTGTAGTTTTCCATGGTGGGACCTATATCTTAAACTTATACCACTACTAACATAACTCCATTATCAAGAGGAGAGAAAAAACACTAAGTTCAGATGGGCTCTGAACAGGGCATGGCATTAAGAATTTAGATAGAGAAACTCCACCTACCGGCCCAGATGGAGTAGTAAGAACTGGATCTACCCTTCCACATGAAACAATAAAAAACCTGGACAAAGTATATGAAAAATATGAAAAAAAAAAAGTTTTCATGACACTGAACATTAGGAGATGAAAACCAGAATCACTGAGAGACGGGAAAAGAACAAAAAGATGGCCCCAGTTTACTGAAGAGAGTTATGGTGCAAGAAGAGGGAAGCCTGGTGGATTCCTTGAGAGAAGATGATGAAGTTGAGTGTAGAAGGAGACCAAAAGGGCTAGACCTCCCAGGTCAGAACGCCGGAGAGGAAAAAACTGCACAGTGGGAAATCTACAAATCTGCCATTGCTCACCCTTCAGGACTCAACACAGTACTGATCAGCACAAGCACATGAAGACACTACCCTAGCCTGGGGACACACCAACTGAAAGGACTGGAGGTAACAGTACCAGGCAGTCAAACAAGGACAAAAATCTGCTCCCATCAGCCCAAGGAGAAAACCCAAGGAGAAAACCTCAAGATTCATAGGGCACTGGAAAAGGACTCGGAGAGTCTTGCTACAGTAACTAACCAAGACCAGACATTGCTCTGGTACCACCCTGTAAATCTTGAAAGCAAGACTCCTCAAAATCAGACTGTTTCCAGGTAACTTAACTATGTCCCAGAAAAACAGCTCAAGAATAATTTGAGGGAAAACAAATATATCCAGCACTCCAAAAGGTAAAATAATGGATATCTAGCCTGCATTCAAATGTTACTAGGCATAGATAGAATCAGGAAGATACAATCCATGAGGAAGAAAAAAGCTATCAATTGAAATAGACCCAGAACCAACGCAGATGTTAGCATGAACAGACAAGAACACTAAGAGATATTATAATTGTATTCCATATGTTCAAGAAATTAGACACAAGGAAGATATTAAAAAAAGACCCAAATCAAACTCCTAGAGATGAAAAACCACAACGTCTGAGGTGAAAAATGCACTGGATGAGGGGGCTTCCCTGGGGGCGCAGTGGTTAAGAATCCGCCTGCCAATGCAGGGGACACGGGTTCGAGCCGTGGTCCGGGAAGATCCCACATGCTGCGCAGCAACTAAGCCCGTGCGCCACAACTACTGAGCTCACCTGCCACAACTACTGAAGTCTGCGCACCTAGAGCCCCAGTTCCTCAACAAGAAAAGCCACCGCAATGAGAAGCCTGTGCACCGCAACGAAGAGTAGCCCCAGCTCGCTGCAACTAGAGAAAGCTGCGTGCAGCAACGAAGACCCAAGGCAGCCAAAAAAAATAAATAAATAAATAAATTTATTTAAAAAAAATGCA
Source organism: Stenella coeruleoalba (assembly GCF_951394435.1). Classification (NCBI taxonomy): domain Eukaryota; kingdom Metazoa; phylum Chordata; class Mammalia; order Artiodactyla; family Delphinidae; genus Stenella; species Stenella coeruleoalba. Next base: position 148,794,732 of record NC_137169.1, on the reverse strand, counting down.
CTGGATGAGATTCATGGAGGGTAACTTGAAGACACAGCAATAGAAAATATCCAAAATAGAACACAGACAGAAAAAATAATTTAAAAAAAAACTAAAAAGGGAAAGAGCTCAGTGACCTGTGACTTCAAGAGATAAAATACACCTGAGAGGAAAGAGCAGTCTGGTGTCAGCACATTTGCACTAGACAGCTGTCCCACAGTGTGGTCAAGGATGTGGTCTGGGGTCATAGATGACCACAAAGGTAACAACTGTTCCTTGATGAAGTCAGACCCATTACTTCTGAACACTTAGCTCTTACCAAATGACACCTTCCACACAGGGAGAGAATGAGAAGGACTCGGATCAAGAGGAGATGGACCGGGCTTCCCTGGTGGCGCAGTGGTTGAGAGTCCGCCTGCCGATGCAGGGGACGTGGGTTCGTGCCCTGGTCCAGGAGGATCCCGCATGCTGCGGAGCGGCTGGGCCTGTGAGCCATGGCCGCTGAGCCTGTGCGTCCGGAGCCTGTGCTCCGCAATGGGAGAGGCCACAACAGTGAGAGGCCCGCGTGCCGCAAAAAAAAAAAAAAAAAAAAAAAGAGGAGATGGACCACATGAGCCACTAAGCGCCGTCAGTAAGAATGAACTGTAATCCTACGCATAAAGCACCTTGAGATTCAGACACACACACACACACACACACACACCATACACACACACTTTCTGTTTGACACTAGGCCATGGTTTACATCGCAACCTTCAGAGCACAACTAACACTTCTCAATTGAGGCCACTTCCTTCACAGTTTATCTTATAAAATAGGGCTGTAACAACGAAATCAATAGGTTAAATTTACCACAATATAAAAACAGCACACATAATAGATTTAGAACAGAACTGCAGCTTTATCTTCATTGGTTCCCTTGCAGAGGGAGATCCTGTAAAACTTTATGATTCCTCTTTTCACTTATAAACCAGAGAAAAGAAGTACTAGTTACTTGTTAAGCACTACACGCTGTTCTTTATCTTAAACACAGAATGCATCAAAATACCAGAGTGATGGTATTTTGATGGTATATCTTTTCTTTCAGAGAGAAGCCCTTAGCTGTGCTGTTTTACCGTCCTTCATCATGGGGAAAAAATATCAAATATTAATGAGAAACAAGAATAGATTTCATACACAGTAAATAAAACTAGTTAGCTAGGCCCATTGACAGGACTTCAGCCATCCTTTACAGAAAAATAGTATTGCTTCAATTAATTTGGTAACATATTTTCGAAGGTCAAGGGCATGAAAACAATCAGTCAGCTTAGACCTCATTCCTTGCAACAAATAGGAAAAAAAAATTTTTATGCAGGCAATATTTTTTAAATAAAACAACAAAAAATTAGATCTCTAACTCTAAAAAGCAAAATTTGGTCAAACGGCATTAAGTTCCCCTTTGTTTTAACAAGAAATGAAATGGTTTTCCTTAGAAACTCTAACTCCAAAGGATAAACATATTAAAATAAACCACCAAAACCCATTGGAGCATCTGCTTTTCTATAAACACACAGGATATCTTGTGGGAAACAAGCCTCATCGAAAGCAGGACTGCATTAAATAACACAGTCCACATTTGCTTGTCAGATTTTAGAACAACAACAAAACCCACAAATACTATATCTACTTTGCAACATCTGTATAACTAAGCTAAAACTGACAAGTAGAAATCTAAATCATGTTATTTTAATTTTTTCTAATAATTTTTAGGTTTAAATAAATAAAAGGTATTAATTTCAACATTCATTTCCCTTCAGCATATTTACATGGTACAACCACTTCTATTAGAAGGAAGCAAACCAGGCTGTTGACTTTCCAACTGATTTCTCTGCTGCCCCCTTCTGCTTCAACAGGACACAGGAAGCAGGTTCCCCAGACGACAAAAATATCTCAAAGCCAGGTTAACAGAATGCAAAATCCAGACTGGCATTAAGACTTGATTAACTCATTTTTTTTTTAAAGGAGTTTTTCATTTTGCCACAGTACTCATTTCATGTACATCCTGAAATCTGATCCACGTGTCAGGTTATGCAAACCCAGTGATGACAAGGCACTTATTCTGTTAAGTAGGAAGCAACTTAGGAATCCATTCTGTCATGCATGCAGCCGGCAACTTCACATTTATACTAAAAAAAATTACTCTTTAAAAATTGGGTTCCTTTATTCCTAAAAAACAGTGCAATAATAGTATTTCTCAACACTGGTCAAATGTATGTATCCTATGACAGGGTGTCTTTCTGTTAGGGACTTATAAGCTAATAATTACGATAACATGATTACTTCAAAGGCATGTACCCTCATTCGCTCCTCTGCCTTCTTCAGTGCAGAAACAATGGCTGATGCTCCAACAGCTGCCTTGAGCCATGCAGGACCTTCAAGAAGAAAGCCAGGTGCAGCACGGCCAAAAACAGACTCAGCCAGGAACTCTGAGGACTTTTAAAGCTGTTACTCCAGCCCTGCAATACTTGCCTGGTTTCTTTTTTTTTTTTTTGCGGTACACGGGCCTCTCACTGTTGTGGCCTCTCCCGTTGCGGAGCACAGGCTCCGGATGCGCAGGCTCAGCGGCCATGGCCCACGGGCCCAGCCGCTCCGCGGCATGTGGGATCTTCCCGGACCGGGGCATGAACCCGTGTCCCCTGCATCGGCAGGCGGACTCCCAACCACTGCGCCACCAGGGAAGCCCTGCCTGGTTTGTTTTATGTGCCTATATCTATGTCACCGTAGTTGGGTCTCAGTTGCTTGCAGCTAAGTGTTTTAATGAATACACTCCCTCCTGCATGACTCTCCATTACCCATCAGATGTCCCAAATCCTGCTCCACCTTCTGTTACATGCTTCTCAACTTCACCTTCTGTCACATGCTACACCGTTTTTCCTAAGAATTCTATTCCCTATCATGCCCCAAATTTTCATAGATCAGGTTCCTCTGCCTGAAAGCAGACCCCAATCCACCCACTATTGGCTTACAAAATTCCTAGCCCCCATCCTAAGCTCAAGGGTCACTCCCATGTGGTCTTTGCTGGCCCTTTCTTCCCCAGCCCAAGTGAGGCTCTCCTTTTCTGTGTCTCTCTTCCCCCTCTGCCAGTATCCCACTCACAGCTCTCCTTGTTGAATTTTAATCATCTGTATATGTATCTGTCTTCTATAAATCCCTGTTTCTGAGAGCAGGGAGTATGTCATATTCATCTCTATATCCTCAGCATCTGGCGTGGTGTGTGGCTCATGACCTTGACTAGAGGACCAATATCTTGATTTATAAATAATGGGTGACAGGCCAGCCAAGCTTGAATGTGACTTGTTCTGTGAAACCATTATCCTTAACCCAACCTCTACCTCCTGTGTACCTCCAGAACACTCTGTACACACTACTGAGTAATGAACTGTGGTTAGCTATTTATACATTTGCCTCTCCTACCAGACTGGGAGAACCAGAAGGGCAGGGACCATGTATCACACAAGTTGGTACCAACACTGAACACTGTGCCTGACTTACAACGCTTGCTCAATAAATATTTACTCAGCCTTGACACAGAATGACTAAATAAGGAATGCCTTCTTTAATCTCCTGTTCACCACACTACTACACTAGGGATACAAAATAATCATATAGAGTCCCTGCTTTGACTGAGCAGAGATTCCTCCCACACGTTTGTTTGTTTGACTTTACTTTCCAGCATTATCATAAATTTTGAAACCCCTCCCATTTTGTCAAGGACAACTGCTCTCCTAATTATTGTTCATTTTAAGGGCAATCTTTTAAGAATGAAAGAGCAAATCTCACTCCCTCTTGTGAGAACACCAGAATCACAACTACCTGCTGGACAATCATCAACAGGAAGACACTGGAATTCACCAAAAAAGATGCCCCACATCCAAAGACAAAGGAGAAGCCACAATGAGATGGTAGGAGGGGCGCAATCACAGTAAAATCAAATCCCATAACTGCTGTGTGGGTGACTCACAGACTGGAGAACACTTACACCACAGAAGTACACTGGAGTGAAGGTTCTGAGCTCCATGACAGGCTTCCCAACCTGGGGGTCTGGCAACGGGAGGAGGAATTCCTAGAGAATCAGACTTTGAAGCCTAGTGGGAATTGATTGCAGGGCTTCGACAGGACTGGGGGAAACAGAGACTCCACTCTTGGAGGGCACACACAAAGTACTGTGCGCATCGGGACCCAGGGAAAGGAGCAGTGACCCCATAGGAGACTGAACCAGACCTACATGCTAGTGTTGGAGGGTCTGCTGCAGAGGCTGGGGGTGGTTGTGGCTCACCGTGGGGACAAGGACATTGGCAGCAGAAGTTCTGGGAAGTACTCTTGGCATAAGCCCTCCCAGTTGGCCATTAGCCCCACCAAAGAGCCCAGGTAAGCTCCAGTGTTGGGTTGCCTCAGGCCAAACAACCAACAGGGAGGGAACACAGCCCCACCCATCAGCAGTCAAGTGGATTAAACTTTTACTGAGCTCTGCCCACCAGAGCAACAGTCATCTCTACCCACCACCAGTCCCTCCCATCAAGCCTCTTAGATAGCCTCATCCACCAGAGGGCAGATAGCAGAAGCAAGAAGAACTATAATCCTGCAGCCTCTGGAACAAAAACCACATTCACAGAAAGACAGACAAGATGAAAAGGGAGAGGGCAATGCACCAGATGAAGGAACAAGATAAATCCCCAGAAAAACAACTAAATGAAGTGGAGATAGGCAAACTTCCAGAAAAAGAATTCAGAATAATGATAGTGAAGATGATCCAGGAACTCAGAAAAACAATGGAGGCAAAGATCGAGAATATCCAAAAAATGTTTAACCTAGAAGAATTAAAGAACAAACAAACAGAGATGAACAATACAATGACTGAAATGAAAACTACACTAGAAGGAATCAACAGCAGAATAACTGAGGCAGAAGAACGGATAAGTGACCTGGAAGAGAGAATGGTGGAATTCACTGCTGCAGAACAGAATAAAGAAAAAAGAATGAAAAGAAATGAAGACAGCCTAAGAGACCTCTGGGACAACACTAAACACAACAACATACGCATTATAGGGATCCCAGAAGGAGAAGAGAGAGAGAAAGGAGAAGAGAAAATATTTGAAGATATTATACTTGAAAACTTCCCTAAAATGGGAAAGGAAATACCCACCCAAGTCCAGGAAGCGCAGCAAGTCCCATACAGGATAAATCCAAGGAGAAACACGCCGAGACACGCAGTAATCAAATTGACAAAATTCAAAAACAAGGAAAAATTATTGAAAGCAGCAAGGGAAAAACAACAAATAACATACAAGGGAACTCCCAGAAGGTTAACAGTTGATTTCTCAGCAGAAACACTACAAGCCAGAAGGGAGTGGCATGGTATACTTAAAGTGATGAAAGAGAAGAACCTACAACCAAGATTACTCTACCTGGTAAAGATCTCATTCAGATTTGATGGAAAAATCAAAAGCTCTACAAACAAGCAAAGGCTAAGAGAATTCACCACCACCAAACCAGCTTAACAACAAATGCTAAAGAAACTTCTCTGGGCAGGAAACACAAGAGAAAGAAAAGACCTACAATAACAAATCAAAACAATTAAGAAAATGGTCATAGGAACATACATATCGATAATTACCTTAAGCGTGAAAAGATTAAATGCCTGAACCAAAAGACACAGGCTTGCTGAATGGATACAAAAACAAGACCCACAAATATGCTGTCTATGAGAGACCCACTTCAAACCTAGGGACACATACAGACTGAAAGTGAGGGGATGGAAAAAGATATTCCATGCAAATGGAAATCAAAAGAAAGCTGGAGTACCTATACTCATATCAGATAAAATAGATTTTAAAATAAAGAATGTTACAAGAGACAAGGAAGGACACTACATAATGATCAAGGGATCAATCCAAGAGGAAGATATAACAATTATAAAAATATATACCCCCAACAGAGGAGCACCTCAATATATAAGGCAACTGCTAACAGCTCTAAAAGAGGAAATTGACAGTAACACAATAATAGTGGGGGACTTTAACACTTCACTTACACCAACAGACAGATCATCCAAAATGAAAATAAATAAGGAAACAGAAGTGTTTTTTTTTTTTTTTGCGGTACGTGGGCCTCTCACTCTTGCGGCCTCTCCCGCTGCGGAGCACAGGCTCCGGACACGCAGGCTCAGCGGCCATGGCTCACGGGCTCAGCCGCTCCACGGCATGTGGGATCTTCCCAGACCGGGGCACAAACCCGTGTCCCCTGCATCGGCAGGCGGACTCTCAACCACTGCGCCACCAGGGAAGCCCAGGAAACAGAAGTTTTAAATGACACAATATAACAGATAGATTTAGTTGATATTTATAGGACATTCCATCCAAAAACAGCAGATTATACTTTCTTCTCAAGTGCGCACAGAACATTCTCCAGGATAGATCACATCGTGGGTCACAAATTGAGCCTCAGTAAATTTAAGAAAATTGAAATCATATCAAGCAGCTTTTCTGACCACAACGCTATGAAATTAGAAATGAATTACAGGGAAAAAAGCATAAAAAACACAAACAGATGGAGGCTAAACAATACATTACTAAATAACCAAGAAATCACTGAAGAAATCAAAGAGGAAATCAAAAAATACCTAGAGACAAATGAAAATGAAAACATGACAATCCAAAACCTATGGGATGCAGCAGAAGAAGTTCTAAGTGGGAAGTTTATAGCTATACAAGCCTACCTCAAGAAACAAGAAAAATCTAAAATAAACAATCAAACCATACACGTAAAGAAACTAGAGAAAGAAGAACAAACAAAACCCAAAGTTAGCAGAAGGAAAGAAATCATAAAGATCAGAGGAGAAATAAATGAAATAGAAACAAAGAAAACAATAGCCAAGATCAATAAAACTAAAAGCTGGTTCTTTGAGAAGATAAACTAAATTGATAAACCCTTAGCCAGACTCATCAAGAAAAAGAGGGAGAGGACTCAAATCAATAAAATTAGAAATGAAAAAGAAGAAGTTACAACAGACACCGCAGAAATAAAAAGCATTCTAAGAGACTACTACAAGCAACTCTATTCCAAAAAAATGGAAAACCTGGAAGAAATGGACAAATTCTTAGAAAGGTATAACCTTCCAAGACTGAACCAGGAAGAAGTAGAAAATATGAACAGACCAATCACAAGTAATGAAATTGAAACTGTGATTAAAAGTCTTCCAAAAAACAAAAGTCCAGGACCAGATGGCTTCACAGGTGAATTCTATCAAACATTTAGAGAAGAGCTAACACCCACCCTTCTCTAACTCTTCCAAAAAACTGTGGAGGAAGGAACACTCCCAAACTCATTCTATGAGGCCACCATCACCCTGGTACCAAAACCAGACAAAGATACTCCAAAAAAAGAAAATTACAGACCAATATCACTGATGAATATACATGCAAAAATCCTCAACAAAATACTACCAAACAGAATCCAACAACACATTAAAAGGATCATACACCATGATCAAGTGGGATTTATCCCCAGGATGCAATGGGATACACCATATTAACAAATTGAAGAAGAAAAACCATATGATCATCTCAACAGATGGGGAAAAAGCTTTTGACAAAATTCAACACCGATTTATGATAAAAACTCTCCATAAAGTGGGCATAGACGGAACCTACCCCAACATAATAAACACCATATAGGACAAACCCACAGCAAACATCATTCTCAATGGTGAAAAAATGAAAGCATTTCCTCTAAGATCAGTAACAAGACAAAGGTGCCCACTCTCACCACTATTATTCAACATAGTTTTGGAAGTCCTAGCCACAGCAATCAGAGAAGAAAAAGAAATAAAAGGAATACAAATTGGAAAAGAAGAAGTAAAATTGTCACTGTTTGCAGATGACATGATACTATACATAGAGAATCCTAAACATACCACTAGAAAACTACTAGAGCTAATCAATGAATTTGGCAGAGTAGCAAGATACAAAATTAATGCACAGAAATCTCTTGCATTCCTGTACACTAATGATGAAAAATCTGAAATAGAAATTATGGAAACACTCCCATTTACCACTGCAACAAAAAGAATAAAATACATAGGAATAAACCAAGCTAGGGAAATAAAAGACCTGTAGGCAGAAAACAATAAGACACTGATGAAGGAAATTAAAGATGATACCAACAAATGGAGAGATATACCATGTTCTTGGATTGGAAGAATCAATATTGTGAAAATGACTCTACTACCCAAAGCAATCTACAGATTCAATGCAATCCCCATCAAATTACCAGTGGCATTTTTTACAGAACTAGAACAAATAATCTTAAAATTTGTATGGAGACACAAAAGACTCTGAATAGCCAAAGCAGTCTTGAGGGAAAAAAAATGGAGCTGGAGGAATCAGACTCCCTGACTTCAGACTATATTACAAAGCTACAGTAATCAAGACAATATGGTACTGGCACAAAAACAGAAACACAGATCAATGGAACAAGATAGAAAGCCCAGAGATAAACCCACGCACCTATGGTCAACTAATCTATGACAAAGGAGGCAAAGATATACCATGGAGAAAAGACAGCCTCTTCAATAAGTGGTGCTGGGAAAACTGAACAGCTACATGTAAAAGAATGAACTTAGAACACTCCCTAACACCATACACAAAATTAAACTCAAAATGGATTCGAGACCTAAATGTAAGACCGGACACTATAAAACTCTTAGAGGAAAACATAGGAAGAATACTCTTTGACATAAATCACAGCAAGATCTTTTTTGATCCACCTCCTAGAGTAATGGAAATAAAAACAAAAATAAACAAATGGGACGTAATGAAACTTAAAAGCTTTTGCACAGTAAAGGAAACCATAAACAAGACGAAAAGACAAACCTCAGAATGGGAGAAAATATTCGTAAACGAATCAACGGACAAAGTATTAATCTCCAAAATATATAAACAGCTCATGCAGCTCAATATTAAAGAAACAAACAACCCAATCCAAAAATGGGCAGAAGACCTAAATAGACATTTGTCCAAAGAAGACATACAGATGGCCAAGAAGCACATGAAAAGCTGCTCAACATCACTAATTATTAGAGAAGTGCAAATCAAAACTACAATGAGGTATCACCTCACACCAGTTAGAATGGGCATCATCAGAAAACCTACAAACAACAGATGCTGGAGAGGGTGTGGAGAAAAGGGAACCCTCTTGTACTGTTGGTGGGAATGTAAATTGATACAGCCACTGTAGAGAACAGTATGGAGGTTCCTTAAAAAACTAAAAATAGAATTACCATATGATCCAGCAATCCCACTAGTGGGCATATACCCAGAGAAAACCATAATTCAAAAAGACACATGTACCCCAGTGTTCAATGCAGCACTATTTACAATAACCAGGTCATGGAAGCAACCTAAATGCCCATCAACAGACAAATGGATCAAGAAGTTGTGGTACATATATACAATGGAATATTACTCAGCCATAAAAAGGAACGAAATTGAGTCATCTGTAGAGACGTGGATGGATCTAGAAACTGTCATACAGAGTGAAGTAAGTCAAAAAGAGAAAAACAAACATCATATATTAACACATGTATGTGGAACCTAGAAATATGGTACAGATGAACTGGTTTGCAGGGCAGAAGTTGAGACACAGATGTAGAGAACGAACGTATGGACACCAAGGGGGGAAAACCGCGGTGGGGTGGTGGTGTGGTGTGCTGAATTGGGCGATTGGGATTGACATGTATACATTGATGTGTATAAAATTGATGAGTAATAAGAACCTGCTGTATAAACAAACAAACAAAAAAAACAACTAATACTAAATCTTAACCACTGTGCCACCAGGGAAGTCCCAATTATTTTTCTTTCACTTCCTAAAATTAAGTGCAGGTAACACCAGACTCTTTTAATGATAGATGGATGGATAGATGGATAAAGACTTGTCCTTAGATGGATAAAGACTTGTCCTATAGGGCAGTAACTACAAAATGACTGCTGTGGAAAGGAGGAAGTATGCATTCTGGAACTGGCCCTTAAATGAGTATTTAGTGATGTCACTCTGGGATAAAGAACACAGTGTTAATGGCATCTGGGAATATCACCCATGACAGGAGCGTCACAGCACAACAAAGAGATTTACTAAAAGATTTCTAATCAAACAAAATATCATAAGCAAATTAAAAATGTCCATGCTCAGAATAAGATACCAGTTAATACAATACCTATATCCTCTTTTACAGTAACGTATATCACCTCCAGTGAGCTACCGTGATACTCAAAAATAATGAATATTTCCATTTCCAAGGGAAAACCCCCCTTTATTCTCTTAAATTTTTAAAAGAAACATATTTTATAGAATGTTTGGGGAAGAAAAACTGATACCACAGAGAGGAAGAAATGAAAAAAATAATTTCCAGCATTTTATGGAGCCAAGGAGACACAACATCGAGAACATACATGCTCCTCTCAGTCACACACATCTACATCCTTATGAAAATGTATTCGTGTAAGAGGTTCCTAAGAATTCTGAAAACTACTCCTTACTGCCAAATGATAAACTGCTAAAGCCCCAAACATCTGTCATGTATTTCAAAAATGATTCACTAAATCCTATTACATGTTAATGAAATATCCCCAGTTGCCAAGTAATTTTCAAAAATGCACCAACCATTACAGAAAAAAAATCACATACTTGACTAAAGGACATATTTCATTTAACTCTTACTGAACCTTGTCAATGAACTCTAGGTGGTCATTCTGATAAATCCAGCTTTATGACAGAGCTGGAACGCAGCAAACAAATGCAAGGTGGCAGCATGTGCTGTGCTGTGATAGACCAAACTCAGCTGATGTCCTAACCAAGGAAATCAAGCAAACATTCTTCCTCCTATCCAGGACTATTTTCATATCTGTACTAAAAAAACGCAGTGTGGAATATAGCAACTACTAACTTCAGGCAAATCCTATGGTTCCCAGAGGAGGCATAATTTTAAATCCATGATTCATGGAATTTATTCATAGGAAGTTTCTGTCAAGAGAAAACACACTTTGAGTTTTTTGGTTTTTACTGTGATTTCCAGGGAACATCATCTCTATAATATTCAGTGAAATGAAGTTAAAGAGAAAGATTAAAGGGGAGATAGGAGACTATCCTCCACAATGAATTCTCCTCCTTTTTTATCCTGTTCTCTCACCAAAAACTGAATAACTTGAGTCAACTATGGAGTTCAAATCCACAGAAATCCAAAACTCTGAAGTACCAGAACACCCTCCAGATAATAATTCGAGCTGAGTATGTTCAAAGCAATTCAAAACTAAAGAGAATTTCGTGCTGCAGGCATTTGAGGGCCCAAACAGAAGAAGAGCCATAGATGCCAGTCTGGGCTGTAAAATACTACTTTTCCTAATGGTGACCGTCCTTGGTTTGCATCTTTATATTTTTGTTCTAATAAAACTAAAGCTATTAAAATTGTATTACATGCTTTTATTGTTTTACATAAGGTAGTATATATACTAAGTACAAAAGACCTAATAAAACCATCACACAGAATTGTGTGCTGTCAAATGTTCCCAGTTTCCTTTATTCTGGGATATGTGTGATTTCAGACAGGAACCATCAAGGTAATAGCAGCCCCAGCACCAAAGGGTGGGCCTAGCTCTCCATCTGCGTTCATCAGCCGTTCTTCCCATCAGTGACTCATGCAGGTCATCTCAGCCACCCCTCTCACTACCCCCTCCGTCACTGTCCATCTATAAATGCATTACACTTTATTTATTTTTAAATCTCTCCATTTAAGATCCTTCTCAGAATACAATTTTTGTCTTTGTATATACCTCACTGCTAAAGCCTAATAGATTTTGTGCATAAAAATGGTCAATACATATTTGTTGAATTAATAATGAACTAGCCTACACTGTCACTGTGAAAGCAGCAGTCAGGTTTAATAAGTGAAAAATAATCTCTTTCTGAAGAACTTTAACCTATATTCTTGACTTCGTTCTGTTACTAACTGGCTAATGATTTAGGGCAAGTCACTAACGTCTCTAGTTTTCTGTTTCCCCATCTGTTAAACATGAAGTTGGCCAAGGTGATTGCTTTTTTTTTTTGCTGTACGCGGGCCTCTCACTGTTGTGGCCACTCCCTTTGTGGAGCACAGGCTCAGCGGCCACGGCTCACGGGCCCAGCAGCTCTGCGGCATGTGGGATCTTCCCAGACCGGGGCATGAACCCGCGTCCCCTGCATCGGCAGGCAGACTCTCAACCACTGCGCCACCAGGGAAGCCCGAAGGTGATTTCTTTAAGAAATTCTTTCCAGCAATAAAAGTCTACCATTCTATAATTTTTTTAAAGGCTACATTAACTGAACCAGTGTCTAAAAGTCTTTGAAAGTGATTAAAGAAACAGTGTAAAATTGAAAGATGCTGTGCTCTAATAAGAAGATGAAGCGGGAGCAGAGCTGATTTCCTAATATGTACTCATCACTGATTAAGTGTAACACACTGTGCTAGGCAATATGAGTGCACAATACCGCATAAGACGATCCCTAGGGCTTCCTTTCTAAAGGGGGGATGAATAAGTAAAAGACTAACTGTAATATAAGGCAGATGTCCTAAGGCTAGAGAGACACACAAATAGCATAATTTTAAAAAGAAAACAACTGGCTATGATGATGTCTCAAGCTAGAATACGTCTCATGGTCACACACAGAGATCTGGACAGGTCTCATCCCGGCCACCCATGACACTGCAGTGGAGTGTGATCTTCTACTTAAAACAAAATCTGATCCTATTTCCTTTAACGGATTTCTGATGTGTCAACAATTATGAAAATTTCCTCTAGTTGGTAAAGATGATGGTAACAGCATATGTAAAACCTTGAACGATTTTCCTTAGTGCTCCATATATTGAAGTAGAATCAACATTCAATTTTTCTCAAAAAAAAAAAAATCCACAAAAAAACCCCTGCAGAATGAATACAATTTACGTCATTAGAATACAACTTTCATCATTTCACTCATCTCAAGAACATGTACTGACTCTACTGTCTGTCATATCAAATGAAAGACAAGGTCCTGCTGTGCCCATGTGGTAAATGTGATAACCATTACATACTAGAGGTTTCTATGACAAAGAAACTAGGGCTTGCTAGATCAACTCTTTTAGATATTTCTTATTCTTGTATAGATAGAATAAAAGAGGAGTAAACAAAAAGCAACATGAATTTAAACTAATTTAAACTAATTTAAACTAATATTAGGGCTTCCCTGGTGGCGCAGTGGTTGAGAATCTGCCTGTCAATGCAGGGGACACGGGTTCGAGCCCTGGTCTCGGAAGATCCCACATGCCGTGGAGCAACTAGGCCCGAGAGCCACAACTACTGAGCCTGCGTGTCTGGAGCCTGTGCTCCGCAACAAGAGAGGCCGTGATAGTGAGAGGCCCGCGCATCGGGATGAAGAGTGGCCCCCGCTTGCCGCAACTAGAGAGAGCCCTCGCACAGAAACGAAGACCCAACACAGCCATAAATAAATAATAGATAAATAATAAATAAATTTTAAAAAATACTATGATCAGACAGAAAATGTTAAAAAAAAAAAACTAATATTAAAGAAGCGACCCCCGAGTTTACAGCAACGTTAAGAGTACGGCTGAGGACCATGATACTGATGAGTTGTAAGAAAAGAAATACTCTGATGGAGTGGAAACATATCATAAAAGACACTTTGGTAAAGTTAAGAGGAACGAAAGAAAGAGAACAGCAACAATGACGACGGTCATGATCAGAAGTGGTGACAGGGATGCTGAGCAACAGACAAATGTCAGTACATGGCTGTGAAACTGAGATGACAACAGAACGAAAAACAGCCCATCGGTCAATAAACCCTCAACAACAACCAGTTCTGTAATCAGAACGGTGGTGAAAAGGAGTGAAAACTACCTATCCGTTCTATTCCTTTTATACACAATAACTTTTGAAGAATCTGTAAAATGTATCTGAAGAAAGGGGCTGGGGAATCAGGAGAATTAGAAGCCACCTGAACAGATTTCAGCCTGCCCAGAAGCTATCAGCCAGCCATCTGGAAAGTGCTTCAAGTAGAACAGTTCCAGAGCACGAAGGGGCAGCACGGTGCCAAGCTAAGTCATGAAGAAAAGAGCACTGTAGCTTGGGTAGGACCCCACGTGGCACAAGAAGTGCAGAACAGCTTTAGACCAGTAGTTCTCACTGGGAGTGGTACCACCCCAGGGGCCATTTTGGGTGTTTTCAATTATCACAATGGCATTTGGTAAACTGGAGCCAGGCACGCACGCTCGACAGGACAGTCTTCAATAACAAAGAATTACTCTGCATCCTGCAAGTCTTTCAAATGTCCCACTGGACTTTCTCATAGAAGAAAAAGTCCTGTTTATAATTATCTAAATTTAGAGCCCAACCTCAATTTACTTATAGACACAAAGTTCCTTGCATATTTTAATATCTACTAAATTTTCAAAGACTACAATTTCCTTGAATCTAAATTGAGGAAGGACGGTACTTTGTTTTGTTTGAGGGACGTGTGTCAAGGGACTCACTAGCGGTTACATGAAGGGGCTGCCAGGAGAGGACTCATCTGTTCACACAAGAGGAATAATTTCTCCATCAGGGTTGAGGAAGTTCTGAACACATTTCTTTCTCTCTTTTTTGGACTGACAATAGAGATAATTCCACAGTACCTGTTAGCTGGTAAGGCAAAGACTGTACTAAACTCTTGACATATAAATATTCATGACCCCATAACAGTAAATTCTTCTTTGGTATGCCCTTCACTGAATTATCTCAAGTATTTCTAAAACTTAAAGTTCTGGTGAACCACGTATGTGATTGTAGGTATGTCTACTCCTATTTAAAGGCACAGAGACTAGGAAACTAAGAACATTAAGTGATGCCACAATTCGAAGACAAGTTAAAAACGCAAAAAAAAAAAAAAAAGAAGAAAGAAGGAAAGAGTAGCCCCAAGAAGATAGGTTCTCCAGAAGCAGGTGACCACAGCAAGTTACCTGCAGAATGACTCACGTGTTATTGGGTTTTTCTAGTACCAGAGAATTCGTCACATCACTTTGGGATCCTCAACCACTGTGCCACCAGGGAAGTCTAATGCACTGATTCTTACAGAGCGGTCGCCCTTTCAAAATCAAAACTGCATCACTCAAAGAAAATTACAACCTATATTTATTATTTATAAAGCAGCTAGAAATTTTAAGTAAAAACGATGCATTTTTGTTTTCAAAAATCCAATTTTTACTCTCCTTATAGAACAGAGAACTTGAATCTCCTCCTAATCACAAGGAGAAAATGCTGTTTGGATTAAACAGCAATTACGTGCCACTCACTGCACTTCAGATGGTTCTGACCTTTTTGAAAGAGACCAGTTTTGCATTTCCATTTCTCCTGCCTAAACCATTGCAAGGGCTTAATAGCCGGGCTCCTTCCCTCCAGCCCCTTGACTTTCTAATCTATCTTTGACACAATTACCAGAATTATCTTACTAAATCATCATAATCATGTTATTCTCCTGCTTAGAAACTTTAAATAGCTCCCTATTTACTACAGAATAAAGTCCAAACTTCATAAAAGAGCATTCAAGAACCCCACAATCAAAGCTGGTTTCATCTTTCCAGTCCCCTGTATCACAACAAAGCTCAACGGCCCCAGGGCTCCAAGGACTGGGTGCACACCGAGTCCTTTCATGGGTCCCTCCACTGGTCTGCCGCTGAAATTTAACATCAACCTTACTCCACACATATTCTACTTCTTTCATGAAGATGTTCCTGACCCTCATAGTCAAAATTACTTGTTTCTTCCTTTGAATTCCTACCACACACAGGGTTTATCTCTAGAATGATGCTTAGTTTATCATGATTAGCATTATAGGTGGCTGCCTGCATTGCCCTCTTTCTTGCTACTGTATGAGATCAAAGATCCTGTCTAGTTTAACTGCAGATCATCAGAGGTATCTAACAAAGAACCATGTACATGGTGGTCGCCGTGCAGTGAATGCTTGCTGAATGAAAGAATGAATGAATCATGCAATCACCCAGTCAGTCAGTAAGAAGGGTACAAGATGAAGCTTTGAGTCAATGACAGGGCTTTGAATACCTGCACTTACACATGTCATTACCACAGGTTTTTCAGGATGCAAGGTAAACTTACCAAAATCAAGTAAGAGTGTGTGTGTGTGTGTGTGTGTTTGTGCGCATGTATGTACGCAAGAACACATGGACACACAGAATTTTAAAATCAGTACCATTTATAATTGCTCAAAAATGAAATACTTAGTTATAAATCTAGCAAAACATATATAGGAGTTGTATGATGAAAACTACAAATTGATAAAGGGCATCATAGAAAATCTAAATAAATGGAGAGACATATCATATATCATGTTCACGGATTGGAAAACTCAACATAGTAAAAAAAGTAAATTCTCCCCAAATTGAAACACAGGTTTAATGTAATTAGCATCAAAATCCCAGCAAGAAATTTTGTAGATATACACAAGATTATTCTAAAATGTATTTGGGGGGTTTCCCTGGAGGTCCAGTGGTTAAGACTCTGTGCTTCTACTGCAGGGGGCATGGGTTCAATCCCTGATCGGGGAACTAGGATCCTACATGCCGCGTGGCACGGCCAAAAAAAAAAATTTTATTTGGAAAGGCAAAGGAACTAGAATAGCTAAAACAATAATGAAAAAGAATAAAGGGGGAAGTATCAGTCTACATGATTTCAAGACACTACACAGCTTACAGTGACCGAGACTGTGTGGTACTGGTAAAGGGATAGACACACAGATCAATGAAACAGAACTGAGAGTCCAGAAATAATGATAAAGTCTTTTGGATCTAGGACTAGGCAAAGAGCTCTTAGACTCAACACCAAAAGCACTATCCAAAAAAATAAAATACTACTGATAAACTAGACTTCAACAAAATAAAAAGATGAGTTACATACTAGGAGAAACTACTTGCAAACCATGTATCTGATAAAGAACTAGAATCTAGAATATATAAAGAACACACAAACCTCAACAGTTTGAAAAATTGAACATTTGATTTAATGCAGAAAAGGTAACTTTCCCAAAACATGTCAATTAAGTCAACTTGTGTAACCTGACTGAGGGAAAAGCAGGGTAAGCATTCTGCTCCCAGGCTCTGCAGTTACTGAAAATGTCAGTTGGTCCACTTCCTACAAAATCAGGAAAGGATGAGAGTGTTTTCCATAGCATATCTCCATACTTTACTAAATGGAGAAGCTAGAAAGCTTTAAAAAAGAAAAGAAAAGAAATACTTTCAAAAGGCCTGAATGTTATTAAACTTGCTATCTGATGATAATAGTTCATTGCCCTTCAGTAGTTTTCAATTTTGTTTCCCTTAGTTGGGAATTTCTACAAAAAGAAGGGCTTAAGGGGCCCATCTGTTATAACCACTTACCCGGTCTAAAACCTGATACTTGACTCATGTCATCATTATTGGCAGCTACTAATAGAGGAGTATACTATACTGGGAGCAGCATGAGGAAACATCTGCTTAAAGAAATTAAAACTTTCTCTCTTTCATGAATATATTTTTTAAAAAAACAGCAGAGAGAGCGAGAGCGAGAACGAAATAAATTCAACTGCTACCAAAATGATACTTGAAAACATTTCATTATTTTATTAACAGCCAAAGCTAAGTTAGCAATTGACACCGCTATGGCTATCGTTATTATAATTAAAATTATACCCTAAGTTTTCATTTTAAACTCCATAATTAAACCATTGCCATCTATAGGCTAAAAGTACTTCAAAAGGAACATATTATTGTTATGATCAACTATTTAAAAATGCAGGCTATTTGCACCACAAGAACCCATTTCCATACACACTCAAAGATAGCCCTGGGGAAATGACTAGTGAACCTTCAGATAAAATGACATTTTAATCTTCCTTTATAAACCACATCTCCTACCTGGCTTCATAAGCATGTCAGCTCACTTTGTCACTTGCTGTATTACATTAAGAAAAATGTTTTTATTTTCTCACCTCTCCTTCTAGAAGTGGCATATGACTGACATTTCAAGAGGAATAGCCTTTACTTGGAAATATTTTCCTTTAGAAATAGTACTCCAAAAGTATACTCCAACCTAAACTCCATTAAGACATAATTTAAATTGGGGCTTTTCATAAAAACATTTAATAAACATGTATATATTCAGCTCAGCTAGATCATCTATATAATTTATAAATAATCTAGATAATTTATAACTGTGGGCAAAATTTAAATTATATATTTATAATATAATTTTCATAAGATAAATTAATACATACTATTTACGTGCTCCTAGCAGGTCCACTAATGTGCTTCAGGATCCATGAACTCCTTGAAATTATATGCAAATTTTGTATGTATGCTTAGTTTTAAACAGTTTCTCAAAAGAATCTGTGAATCATTGGTTTATTCCCAAATGACCATTATATTATTTAACTATAAGTAGCATCGCTGAACAGGAGACATAATGCCCTCTGACTTTTAGAGGACTTAAATCATGTAGCTTTCCATTTACTTCTACACTTATATGCAATTGAAATGAGTTTGGATTTACCAAATTTTCTTTTTTTTCTCACTCCTTTTTGATGACTCATTTTTAATTTCCACTCAAGCACTAATAGCTACCTTTAAAAGATGCTTGTTTGTACATTAAGCCGACCTAAAAATTGTGTCCCCTAGAAAACGTTCACGGTCAAATCACGAAGAAAATTGGGCACATATACTGGAGGGGCTATTTGGACTCTGGGTAAGTGCTGAAGTAGGCAGTAAGAACTAGAAATGAGGAGGAGCGTCTCTGACTTAAAACTACATCACTATTTGAGTGCAAAAACTTACTATCATTTAAAACTCTAATACGCTCATTAAAATCAAAAAGTACATCTTCTTCTGCCGTGATATATTGAAGAGCTACAACAGTTTGGTAGTCTACCTGAAAGTTTCTCAATTCAAACCTTTTAAAATAGGTCTGTCTACGCTACTCCTCTATGTGCTGCTTAGAGTAGGACCTTTGTCTCATTCATCTTTCTATATCTAGTGTCAGACATAGGGGCTGGTTAACACAGGCAATTAAAATAGTTTTTTTTTTTTTTGCAGTACGCGGGCCTCTCACTGTTGTGGCCTCTCCAGTTGCGGAGCACAGGCTCCGGAAAGCGCAGGCTCAGCGGCCATGGCTCACGGGCCCAGCCGCTCCGCGGCACGTGGGATCTTCCCGGACCAGGGCACGAACCTGTGTCCCCTGCATCGGCAGGCATACCCTCAACCACTGCACCACCAGGGAAGCCCTGTTCAATAGACTTTTATTTTCACAAAGGGTGCTTCTTTGCCTGGCATATGATAAGAATGTTACAAGTGTTTGTCAATTAGAACATTAACAGACCATTTTTTTTTTTTTCGGTACGCGGGCCTCTCACTGTTGTGGCCTCTCCCGTTGCGGAGCACAGGCTCCAGACGCGCAGGCTCAGTGGCCATGGCTCACGGGCCTAGCTGCCCCGTGGCATGTGGATCTTCCCAGACCGGGGCACAAACCCGTGTCCCCTGCATCGGCAGGCATACTCTCAACCACTGCGCCACCAGGGAAGCCTATTAAAATAGTTTTTGATTAACTTTAATAATGCATGACCTGATTAAATCTTATAATTTGAACTTTTGAAAGCTATCCAAATTTAGACAGCTTCAGTATGCTCTAAAATAATGGAGGGTCATAAATAAAATAAGTCATACTAGGGACATGTGTCAATTTCTTCCATAGAACTATCACTTTTGGTAGCATTCCTTGAGTCATTTCATAACAAGTCAGTGGTAGTAAACATAGAAGTAATTGGGCAAAGAACATAAACTTGCTTAAAATACAGAGACAATAAGTGATTCCAATATCAATCACCCTAACGCTTCTCAATTAAATGAATGTGGGAATTTTCACCAAAATAATATATGTAAAACCAGAGTAGAAATACACAGTTGAAATTATTTTCATATTCAAGCCAAAGTGAAATTCTAAATAAAAGAGATGCATATGAGATCACACAAGTAGAAGGAATTGCTAGGAGTTATCTCACTCAAAAGGCATAAAGCTTTCCAAAATCATCCTTTGTTCACTTATGCAACCAGGAAAGAAAACTGGTTGAGAAAAGCAGAGGGTTCTCAAATCTGGCAGTGCCCACTGATAACAACGGTACTTGGGATTGTTAGATCAGTCACTGGTACTGATTCCTCTATCCTTCATATCCTTAAATCCTCTCAAATATGTCAGGAGTTACACATGTTCCCAAACTACCATCTCAACATAGTTCCGACAGATTAGAGTTAAGCATATACAGAACACTGCAGAGTTGAAAGCCTAGGCCAACTCTGATAAATATGCAGATCTTCCTTGATTTGTAGTTACCATCCAGCAATAGCAAAAAAAACAGGTGAAGAGTAGCTCTTCATTTTTTAGTTTGATGTCTGTTATCAATTCTAAAAGCATAGGTTCCTCATGCTCAGATCTGAAAGTTGAAAGAAAGGCAAATGTTTGAGATCCCTCATGGAGGAGTCTAGAGACAGCTGGGAAGAATGAATCTCCTGCTGTCTTCATTCCTACTTTGAGATAGAATCTTCTTTTGTTATTTATTGGGCACTTTACACAGAAGAAACACTGACTCTACAGTGGTAAAGAGAAGTAGCAGAGAAGTGGTGGGATGTAAGGAGGGCCTTGAGAATGCCTAGGAGTGAAGAAAAAAGATGGGAAGAGGGCTGGGATGAAGAAAAGAATGGGCTCTGCATCTCAGGCAGAGTGAACATACCAACTAGCAGGCAATTTTAAGATAAGGAATATAGTTTATGGAATGAATGAGTGAATGAATGAATGAACCAACCAACAAAGCAACCAATGAACTAATGAAATAAATAAGTGAATGAGTGAACCCATAAGTGAACCCATAAGTGAAAGGCTGGAACTAAGATACAGCTAGTCCTAACGCAATGAGTTTGAATCTACCCTAAAAAGCAGGTAAGAAAGGCACTCCTTAGAGCCGTACAGTACACAGTCTGCCCAACTGTATGCAGACTTGCCAAAACCAAAGAGAGTTCACTGAAAGTTTTTATCACTATGAAATAAGTGATTGAGGAAGATTAATTAGGAAGCAGTAGGTAAAATATAAGAAACAGAAGACTTACAACAGGTATAATAACTACAAGCTAAGCCACTACTTTGACTACACAAAACCAACATATGACATGCACATGATAACTAGAAATTTAGCATTAATAATCTCTTAAAAATTGAGATATAATTCGTATAGTGTATCTGCAAAGTTATGCAACCTTACCACTATCTAATTCGAGAAAATTTCATCACCGTACCTATTAGCAGTCACTCCCCATTCTCCCTCCCTCCAGCCCATGGAATTAACATGGTGTAATCTCGATATGAATTTCTATTTTTTTTATATCTCCACAAAGTGCATATATGGAGATTTGTACTTAAGAGTCTCAGTAGAAGATAAACGATCATTTACGAAAGAAATACTGTCAGAACTGAGGGAGTATCAAAGAAGAAAATTTTCTTTTCTATCTACCTGATGTGGCATTTTTACTTTCACTTGGTAAATAACAATTTTCAAGGTTCATTAAGGTTTTTAAAGTACCATTTGGTTTCCCAATTGCAAAAATTTAAGGGTTTTTTCTCCCCTTTGGATATCATAACAATTTAAATATAGTGGCCAGATCAAAAGATGGTTAAAGTAGATGGTGTACAACTAATCACCCACTTCAGCAACCACAGCCTTAGATCATAATTGATTTTTCCTCCAAGCCCCAGAATGAAACTGAAGTTCGTCCAAGAATGCACCGATATTTCTCTGCAAGTCCCTAGATGGAATCAGTGGGTTATAATGTAACCGAGCAGGACCCTATGGGGCCTTCCCGGGACAGGCCTTTCCCCATATCCTCTGCTTTAGCTCCTTTCTGAAGTACCTAGATAACAGTATTTGATGCACATCTCCTGAGCTGTTTTACAGATGTGAAAAACCCCCACCAAATGGAAGATGTTAACTACTTGATGACCATGAGCACGCTGCCCCCAGGCCTCCTGGAGTCTAAGGGCTGATAACGTTAACCCCATTGATACCGCCCTGTTACCTCACCATCAGCCAATCAGAGAACTGTGCACGAGCTGATCACATACCCTGAGACCCGCCCCCCTCCCCCCACCATGCCCTTTTTAAAAGCGACCTGGCTTTTAAAAACCCTTGGCCGAAACCCTTCGGGGAGCTCGGGGCTTTTTAGGGCCTCAGCCACCCGTCTCCTTGAGCGGCCCCTAAAATACATCTTTCTCTGCTCCAAACTCCAGCGTTTTGGTGTTTGGCCTCACTGTGCATCGGGCACGCGAACTTGCGCTAACAGTAAGTTTAGCTGAATTCTTTTTTTCCATTTTAAGGTCAACTAAGAATGAACCTCCATTAAATTTTGTACTCATAATTCTACTATTGGGCTTTGGGATTGTTCTTTAGTAGCACATTTTAAAATAAGCAAATCTCCGAATTTCTCTCGGAGATTATTACCATGAATTTTAGAAGAAACCTCATTTGCCTTTATATGCCCCCGACACACATTCTTTTAAAAATGCAAAATATTTTCATTTTAAAAAATATTCCTCAAGTTAATGAAATCAGGCTGAACAAAAATAATATGGGGTTTTACTTATTTTCCCCATTCTATGAATATGGCCCAAGAGACTGAATTTACCAACAAGACAGGAGTTGTACACAGTTCTCATCTGCCCCATTCCCATCCTGCCTCCAGCTGCTGCCCTCTGAGGACCCACACCCCCTTTACACATGTGCACACACCAGTTGTAAAAGACATTAATATTAAAACAACTGTTTGAATGATACTTGCTTCTGGGACTGAAAAAATAAAACCCAAGCCAAAAAAATATAAAGAATGTGTTTTGGTCAGTTCACGTTTTCCTATCAACTATTAGAAAAAGAACTATTTTCTTGTTTTAAAAGTTTAAATACTTCCTACAATGCCTACATTTCTTTGAACAGCTCTCTATAAACGAGCATACGTGAAACATTTTTTCTAAAGTGGTCAGGTCCATTACGTGTGCTGGGCACAGTCTAACCCTTTATGTCTCTTCCTGGCAACTCCAGATTTTGTAGGCAGGGTGGTTGAGAAAGCAGGGAGCCAGGGGAGGTGGCCTCCACAGGCACCTCGGCCACCACACCAAGCCCTCGTCTGAGCATTCAAGGCAAGAGATTTTATTTTCTCCCTTCACAGTGCCTGAATACCCTGAGGGGATCTTCCATCAATAATTCATGAGCAGCAAAAAGAACATGCTTTAATCAATAAGGAGTAATGGTGAAACTCACAGCAGGTTCCACAGGACTGATGGGGTGTTATATTAATATCTGATTAAACTTCCCAGGAAGTTTAATTTTTCATAAACCAAAGACCTAAAATTAACCTTTTAACCTTATGTTTATAAAGGATCTTTCCCAAGAGCACAAAAATATGTTTTAAAAACATATCTTAACGAAAGCAGGAGGCTAAAAAGAGTATTTCAATACCTAGGAGATTTGCTCAGGATCACACAGAAAAAGAGAATTAGAACTTAGTTTACCTCATACTTACCTAAAACATTCTTAATTGGAGTATTTTTACACACCTTTAATGATTATTTTCAAATGTATGCTATAGGGGTTTTAAAATACACTCGAATTTTTCAATCACCAATTCCCCACATTCAAGAAAAGGACTTCGGAGCACTCTGCACCTTATTCCTCCTTTTCTAATAACTTCCCTGTCCATTCATGGCAAAACAATCAAATCACATGCCTATGTGAATTGTCATGAAGTCAAATTAGTAAAAGTCAACTATGTATAAAATGAATAAACTACAAGGATCTGTTGTACAGCACAGCGAATATAGCTGGTATTTTATAATAACTATAAATGGAGGATAACCTTTAAAAACTGTAAATCACCATGTTGTACACCTGAAACTTATATAATACTGTAAATCAACTGTACTTCAATAAAAAAATTAGTAAAAGTCTAAATTCTCCAGATTTTGCTTATTTATGTTTGGGACCCCATAAGAAACTTCTCCCTGGGCACAATACTTCTCAAAGTTGCCCTGGATCCCCCCATCAGGTGAGTAAGTCAATATCATTTATCTGCTCATCTGGAGGAACACCCAACTTACATAACCCCACAGAAAGGCACTGGATGAAGATAATGAAATTTGATTTATTGCAGAAAAGGTAACTTTCCCAAAGCTTTCGCAGTGGGCAGTCAGATGTGTTCATCCTCACAGAGCAGTAGCATGGTGAATAAATTGCTTCTAGAAGCTCCTGTAAAGATTTATAACTTTAGCTGGAAGAAAAGCTGGAGATTTCTTTTCCATTCCCTGACTGTACTTATACACTGCTTACTGCAGCCCAGCAAGGCTCTCCTTGCCCAGATCGACAGCATCCTTGTAGAGCTGACAAGTGGTGATGGATATACCCACCGGAGTATTACTGAGGATTTGAGAGGCTGTTACTGCCATGTGTAACAGAGGCTGTTACTCTTCGATGCAATCCTGTGGACTACAGTGTTTCCCCTCAGATACGCAAAATTCTGAGATGAAACCAGCCTTATAATTCTAATCCAGCCCCATCGCAATTCAATTTCTTCTCTGGGTAACACTGAAGAAGCAATGTGTTTTTGGTATTTGAAGCTCATTTTTATGTTTGCCATAGTGTCACTTTGGCTGACCCATTATTATTAAACTACAGTTCTTAATGAAACTCCATTTCACCATAGCATCTAAAATACTACAACTGAAATTAATTATACCCTAGAAGAGAGTAGTAACAGACTTCCCTATTTGAAATACAAAATGGAAAGCTACTGTTTTATTTATTCTTCTAATTATATAAGAATGGACAAAGTAATACACCCTCCCTATCAACAAATTTCAAGAATCTGCTTTTAACTTTCTCTTTTTTTTCTCCAGTCAGAATTGCTATTAATGACAGGAGCATATCATAATTTAATTAGCTGACACTGACTGGCAAGCTATCCATTTCTTTTTAATTGGAACCATTTCACAGAACTATCCATAAAGGCAGATTATGCATAACTAATAACCTTCATAAGTAAGACCTTTAGAAATCTCATAGAAACATATAAAATACTTGGACATAGTCACTATGTTCTCACATCACTGAAGACTAGGGGCACAGAATTTCCCCACAGCATACCTACATGGCTAAGTTGTGAAAGCAAGAAACAGGTGCCCTGGGTAGCACAAATCTGCCAAAAAGTTAACTTGGCCACCACCTTACATAAGCATCACTTAACAATATACAGTGACTCAGAGGTGTGGCTCTGTTTGTGAGTGCCATGGAATGCATTTCAAGAGACTGAGTCTCACTAACCTGTCAAATCGAATTAAAAGGGGAGTAGTTGCATCTTAAAAACATAATGGGAAATGTGGTTACAGCCAAATGTCATTTTCACGGCCTTAAGATAAAATATACACTTAATCTGCCTGAAAATAGTTTGGAGACAATCTCTAGAGCACATTATTCTGGGTAACTGGTGTGAGGAAAGCATGGGTGTGTGGTGTGTGTGGATACGTGACTCCTGAAAATTGTACAAGTATTTTCTTTTAGGGAACAAAGCCTGTGGAACTGAAAAATAGTAAAATAATTTTTAGATTTAGGCTCACTCCTTTTATAAAATGTCAGGCTCCTTGGAAGTAGATTTTTTTAA
This sequence comes from Stenella coeruleoalba, assembly GCF_951394435.1. Lineage (NCBI taxonomy): Eukaryota > Metazoa > Chordata > Mammalia > Artiodactyla > Delphinidae > Stenella > Stenella coeruleoalba. Next base: position 148,768,922 of record NC_137169.1, on the reverse strand, counting down.
ACACAAATATCAATAAAATAATTGTTTAAAACATGATTCCATTCTCAATTCACAACATTTTCATCCATCCACAACTTTGTAGGAATTGGACTAAATCAAACTGGAGTCACCCTAGGCAACAGGGTTTTTCCCTTTATAGGATTACGGTAGTTTCACTGAGAAAGCTCCACATGCGGTCAAATAGGCTGGCTCTCCAGTAACAGTCCTAATTAATTAGGTGTGTGTAGTGGAAAGAACATGGACCTGGGAATCACATCTGAGTTTCAACCTGCGCTCTGCAACTGTAGCTACAATGTGACCTTGATCACTTTTGTTGACTTCTCTGAGCTTCAGGTTCTTATTTGTAAAATGAGTCATGCTATGAACATGTAACTCACAAGGTTGTCATGAAAATTAGTTAAGTATGTAAAGTGCTCTGCAGTGAGTAGCTGCTAGATAAACAGCAACTTTTATTCTCACGACGATAATACATCAATTTTGGCTAATTATACTGAGTTGTTTAGGATCACAGTAAATAATTTTGTGCAAGTGCTTAGACAATTAAAGATACTGTAGGTATCTCAGCTTCACTGGATCAAGGACCATTTTTAAAGTGTAGTTCCTGCCCTTCCATTGTTTTGATTAGCAAACTGTGGTTACTAAGTAACTGCTATATTCTTACCAAACATTCCTACCTTTAAGGAACCTGCAAGCTAAGGAGCACAGGCTCTGGAGTCAGATGACCGAGTATTAGCTTCAAGCTTTGCCACCTTCTAGCTGTGTGACCGTGAGTGAGTAACTCAAACTTCTTAAAGCCTTGTCTTTCTCGTCAAAAAATAGCAGGTAAAAGGAAAACAGTATGGGGCTTCCCTGGTGGCGCAGTGGTTGAGAGTCCGCCTGCCGATTCAGGGGATGCGGGTTCGTGCCCCGGTCCGGGAGGATCCCACATGCCGCGGAGTGGCTGGGCCCCGTGAGCCATGGCCGCTGAGCCTGCGCGTCCGGAGCCTGTGCTCCGCAACGGGAGAGGCCACAACAGTGAGAGGCCCGCATACCGCAAAAAAAAAAAAAAAAAAAGGAAAACACTATGGAGGTTTCTCAAAAAACTAAACATAGAGCTACCATATGACCCAGCAAGTCCACTCCTGGGTATATATCCAAAAAATAAAAACCACTAATTTAGAAAAGATATACGGGAGGCTCGGGCTTCGGTCTGAGCGCAGGGAGAGGACTGGCGGCGTGAACAGAGCCTGAAGGGGTTAGAGCACCATGGCTAGCCGGGAGGAAGTCCGGGAAAAAGTCTGGACCTGCCGAAGAGGCAACAGACTTTTTCTTTCCTCTTTGTTTCCTGGTGCTCGAGGAGAGGGAATTAAGAGCGCTGCTTAAAGGAGCTCCAGAGACGGGCGCGAGCCACGGCTAACAGCGCGCACCCCAGAGACGGGCATGAGACGCTAAGGCTGCTGCTGCCGCCACCAAGAAGCCTGTGTGCGAGCACAGGTCACTATCCACACCTCTGCTCCCGGGAGCCGGTACAGCCCGCCACTGCCAGGGTCCCGGGATCCAGGGACAACTTCCCCCGGGGAACGCACAGCGGGCCTCAGGCTGGTGCAACTTCATGTCGGCCTCTGCCGCCGCAGGCTCGCCCCGCACTCCATACCCCTCCCTCACCCCGGCCTGAGTGAGCCAGAGCCCCTGAATCAGCTGCTCCTTTAACCCCGTCCTGTCTGAGCGAAAAACAGACGCCCTCAGGTGACCTACACGCAGAGGCGGGGCCAAATCCAAAGCTGAACCCCGGGAGCTGTGCGACCAAAGAAGAGAAAGGGAAATCTCTCCCAGCAGCCTCAGGAGCAGCGGATTAAATCGCCACAATCAATTTGCTGTACCCTGCATCTGTGGAATACCTGAAAAGACAACGAATCATCCCAAATTGAGGAGGTGGACTTTGAGAGCAAGATTTATTATTTTTTCCCCTTTTCCTCCTTTTGTGAGTGTGTATGCTTCTGTGTGAGATTTTGTCTGTATAGCTTTGCTTTCACCATTTGTCCTAGGGTTCTATCTGTCCTTTTTTTTTTTTCTAAAAAATTTTTTTTCTTAATAAATATTTTTTATTTTAATAACTTTATTTTATTTTACCTTACTTTATTCTATTTTCTTTTATCCTTTTTCTTTCTTTCTTTCTTTCTACTTTTTCTCCCTTTTATTCTGCGCCGTGTGGATGAAAGGCTCTTGGTGCTGCAGCCAGGAGTCAGTGCTGTGCCTCTGAGGTGGGAGAGCCAACTTCAGGACACTGGTCCACAAGAGACCTCCCAGCTCCATGTAATATCAAATGGCGAAAATCTCCCAGAGATCTCCATCTCAACACCAACACCCAGCTTCACTCGACGATCAGCAAGCTACAGTGCTGGACACCCTATGCCAAACAACTAGCAAGACAGGAACACAACCCCACCCATTAGCAGAGAGGCTGCCTGAAATCATAATAAGTCCACAGACACCCCAAAACACACCACAAGACGTGGACCTGCCCACCAGAAAGACAAGATCCAGCCTCATCCACCAGAACACAGGCACTAGTCCCCTCCACCAGGAAGCCTACACTGAACCACTGAACCAACTTTAGCCACTGGGGACAGACACCAAAAACAATGGGAACTACGAAGTTGCAGCCTGCAAAAAGGAGACCCCAAACACAGTAAGATAAGCCAAATGAGAAGACAGAAAAACACACAGCAGATGAAGGAGCAAGATAAAAACCCACCAGACCTAACAAATGAAGAGGAAATAGGCAGTCTACCTGAAAAAGAATTCAGAATAATGATAGTAAAGATGATCCAAAATCTTGGAAATAGAATAGACAAAATGCAAGAAACAATTAACAAGGACCTAGAAGAACTAAAGATGAAACAAGCAACAATGAACAACAAAATAAATGAAATTAAAAATACTCTAGATGGGATCAATAGCAGAATAACTGAGGCAGAAGAACAGATAAGTGACCTGGAAGATAAACTAGTGGAAATGACCACTGCAGAGCAGAATAAAGAAAAAAGAATGAAAAGAAGCAAGGACAGTCTCAGAGACTTCTGGGACAAAATTAAACGCACCAACATTCGAATTATAGGGGTTCCAGAAGAAGAAGAGAAAAAGAAAGGGACTGAGAACACATTTGAAGAGATTATAGTTGAAAACTTCCCTAATATGGGAAAGGAAATAGTTAATCAAGTCCAGGAAGCACAGAGAGCCCCATACAGGATAAGTCCAAGGAGAAATACACCAAGACACATATTAATCAAACTGTGAAAAAATTAAATACAAAGAACATATTAAAAGCAGTAAGGGAAAAACAACAAATAACACACAAGGGAATCCCCATAAGGTTAACAGCTGATCTTTCAGCAGAAACTCTGCAAGCCAGAAGGGACTGGCAGGACATATTTAAAGTGATGAAGGAGAAAAACCTGCAACCAAGATTACTCTATCCAGAAAAGATCGCATTCAGAATTGATGGAGAAATTAAAACATTTACAGACAAGCAAATCCTGAGAGAGTTCAGCACCACCAAACCAGCTTTACAACAAATGCTAAAGGAACTTTTCTAGGCAAGAAACACGAGACAAGGAAAAGACCTACAATAACGAACCCAAAACAATTGAGAAAATGGGAATAGGAACATACATATCGATAATTACCTTAAATGTAAATGGACTAAATGCTCCCACCAAAAGACACAGATTGGCTGAATGGACACAAAAACAAGACCCATATATATGCTGTGTACAAGAGACCCACTTCAGACTAGAGACACATAAAGACTGAAAGTGAGGGGATGGAAAAAGATATTCCATGCAAATGGAAACCAAAAGAAAGCTGGAGTAGCAATTCTCCTATCAGACAAAATAGACTTTAAAATAAAGACTATTAGAAGATACAAAGAAGGACACTACATACTGATCAAGGGATCAATCCAAGAAGAAGATATAACAATTGTAAATATATATGCACCCAACATAGGAGCACCTCAATACATAAGGCAAATACTAACAGCCATTAAAGGGGAAATTGACAGTAACACATTCATAGTAGGGGACTTTAACACCCCACTTTCACCAATGGATAGATCATCCAAAATGAAAATAAATAACGAAACACACGCTTTAAATGATACATTAAACAAGATGGACTTAATTGATATTTACAGGACAGTCCATCCAAAAACAACAGAATACACATTTTTCTCAAGTGCTCATGGAACATTCTCCAGGATAGATCATATCTTGGGTCACAAATAAAGCTGTGGTAAATTTAAGAAAATTGAAATTGTACCAAGTAACTTTTCTGACCACAACGCTATGAGACTAGATATCAATTACAGGAAATGATCTGTAAAAAATACAAGCACATGGAGGCTAAACAATACACTACTTAATAATGAAGTGATCACTGTAGAAATCAAAGAGGAAATCAAAAAATACCTAGAAACAAATGACAATGGAGACACGACAACCCAAAACCTATGGGATGCAGCAAAAGCAGTTCTAAGAGGGAAGTTTATAGCAATACAATCCTACCTTAAGAAACAGGAACCATCTCGAATAAACAACCTAACCTTGCACCTAAAGCCATTAGGGAAAGAAGAACAAGAAAACCCCAAAGTTAGCAGAAGGAAAGAAACCATAAAGATCAGATCCGAAATAAATGAAAAAGAAATGAAGGAAACGATAACAAAGATCAACAAAACTAAAAGCTGGTTCTTTGAGAAGATAAACAAAATTGATAAACCATTAGCCAGACTCATCAAGAAAAAGAGGGAGAAGACTCAAATCAATAGAATTAGAAATGAAAAAGGAGAAGTAACAACTGACACTGCAGAAATACAAAAGATCATGAGAGATTACTACAAGCAATCTATGCCAATAAAATGGACAACCTGGAAAAAACAGACCAATTCTTAGAAATGCACAACCTGCCAAGACTGAATCAGGAAGAAACAGAAAATGTGAACAGACCAATCACAAGCACTGAAATTGAAACTGTGATTAAAAATCTTCCAACAAACAAAAGCCCAGGACCAGATGGCTTCACAGGCGAATTCTATCAAACATTTAGAGAAGAGCTAACACCTATCCTTCTCAAACTCTTCCAAAATATAGCAGAGGGAGGAACACTCCCAAACTCATTCTACAAGGCCACCATCACCCTGATACCAAAACCAGAAAGGATGTCACAAAGAAAGAAACCTACAGGCCAATATCACTGGTGAACATAGATGCAAAAATCCTCAACAAAATACCAGCAAACAGAATCCAAGAGCACATTAAAAGGATCATACAGCATGATCAAGTGGGGTTTATTCCAGGAATGCAAGGATTCTTCAACATACGCAAATCAATCAATGTGATACACCATATTAACACATTGAAGGAGAAAAACCATATAGTCATCTCAATAGATGCAGAGAAAGCTTTCGACAAAATTCAACACCCATTTATGGAAAAAACTTTCCAGAAAGTCGGGATAGAGGGAACTTTCCTCAGCATAATAAGGACATATATGACAAACCCACAGCCAACATCGTCCTCAATGGTGAAAAACTGAAAGCATTTCCACTAAGATGTGGAACAAGACAAGGTTGCCCACTCTCACCACTCTTATTCAACATAGTTTTGGAAGTTTTAGCCACAGCAATCAGAGAAGAAAAGGAAATAAAAGGAATCCAAATTGGAAAAGAAGAAGTAAAGCTTTCACTGTTTGCAGATGACATGATACTATACATAGAGAATCCTAAAGATGCTACCAGAAAACTACTAGAGCTAATCAATGAATTTGGTAAAGTAGCAGGATACAAAATTAATGCAGAGAAATCTCTGCTATTCCTATACACTAATGATGAAAAATCTGAAAGTGAAATCAAGAAAACGCTCCCATTTACCATTGCAACAAAAAGAATAAAATATCTAGGAATAAACCTACCTAAGGAGACAAAAGACCTGTATGCAGAAAATTTTAAGACACTGATGAAAGAAATTAAAGATGATACCAATAGATGGAGAGATATACCATGTTCTTGGATTTGAAGAATCAACATTGTGAAAATGACTCTACTACCCAAAGCAATCTACAGATTCAATGCAATCCCTATCAAACTACCACTGGCATTTTTCACAGAACTGGAACAAAAAATTTCAGAATTTGTATGGAAACACAAAATAGCCAAAGCAATCTTGTGAACGAAAAATGGAGCTGGAGAAATCAGGCTCCCTGACTTCAGACTATATTACAAAGCTTCAGTAATCAAGACAGTATGGTACTGGCACAAAAACAGAAAGATAGATCAATGGAACAGGATAGAAAGCCCAGAGATAAAACCACACACATATGGTCACCTTATCTTTGATAAAGGAGGCAGGAATATACAGTGGAGAAAGGACAGCCTCCTCAATAAGTAGTGCTGGGAAAACTAGACAGGTACATGTAAAAGTATGAGAATAGAACACTCCCGAACACCATACACAAAAATAAGCTCAAAATGGATTAAAGACCTAAATGTAAGTCCAGAAACTATCAAACTCTTTGAGGAATCCATAGGCAGAACATTCTATGACATAAATCACAGCGAGATCCTTTTTGACCCACCTCCTAGAGAAATGGAAATAAAAACAAAAATAAACAAATGGGACCTAATGAAACTTAAAAGCTTTTGCACAGCAAAGGAAACCATAAACAAGACCAAAAGACAACCCTCAGAATGGGAGAAAATATTTTCAAATGAAGCAAGTGACAAAGCATTAATCTCCAAAATTTACAAGCAGCTCATGCAGCTCAATAACAAAAAAACAAACAACCCAATCCAAAAATGGGCAGAAGACCTAAATAGACATTTCTCCAAAGAAGATATACAGACTGCCAGGAAACACATGAAAGAATGCTCAACATCATTAATCATTAGAGAGATGCAAATCAAAACTACAATGAGATATCATCTCACACCAGTCAGAATGGCAATCATCAAAAAATCTAGAAACAATAAATGCTGGAGAGGGTGTGGAGAAAAGGGAACACTCTTGCACTGCTGGTGGGAATGTGAATTGGTACAGCCACTATGGAGAACAGTATGGAGGTTCCTCAAAAAACTACAAATAGAACTACCATATGACCCAGCAATCCCACTGCTGGGCATATACCCTGAGAAAACCATAATTCAAAAAGAGTCATGTACCAAAATGTTCATTGCAGCTCTATTTACAATAGCCAGGATATGGAAGCAACCTAAATGTCCAACATCGGATGAATGGATAAAGAAGATGTGGCACATATATACAATGGAATATTACTCATCCATAAAAAAAAACAAAATTGAGTTATTTGTAGTGAGGTGGATGGAACTAGAGTCTGTCATACAGAGTGAAGTAAGTCAGAAAGAGAAACACAAATACCATATGCTAACACATATATATGGAATTGAAGGAAAAAAAAATGTCATGAAGAACCTAAGGGTACGATAGGAATAAAGACACAGACCTACTAGAGAATGGACTTGAGGATATGGGGAGGGGAAAGGGTAAGCTGTGACAAAGTAAGAGAGTGGCATGGACATATATACACTACCAAACGTAAGGTAGATAGCTAGTGGGAAGCAGTTGTATAACACAGCGAGATTAGCTCGGTGCTTTGTGACCACCTAGAGGGGTGGGATAGGGAGGGTGGGAGGGAGTGAGATGCAAGAGGGAAGACATATGGGGACATATGTATATGTATAACTGATTCACTTTGTTATAAAGCAGAAACTAACACACCATTGTAAAGCAATTATACTCCAATAAAGATGTAAAAAAAAAAAAAGAAAGTACAAACTTGCAACCAAACTTGCAACCAGTAGATTAAAAAAAAAAAAAAAAAAAGAAAGGAAAAGATATAATCACCCCAATGTTCATAGCCACACTATTTGTAATTGTCAAGGTATGGAAGCAACCTAAATATCCATCAACCTAAGATGAACGGGTAAAGAAGATATGTGTGTGTGTGTGTGTGTGTGTGTGTGTACACACACACACACACACACACACACAATAGAATAATGCTCAGCCATAAGAAAGAACAGAATTTTGCTTTGAAGCAACATGGATGGACTTGGAGGACATTATGCTAAGTGAAATAAGTCAGATGGAGAAAGACAAATACTATGTGATATCACTTATATGTGGAATCTGAAAAATACAACCAACGAGTGAATAAAACAAAAGGAAACAGAGTCGCAAATATAGAGAACAAACTATTGGTTACCAGTGAGGGGAGGAAAGGGGGAGGGGCAATATAGAAGTAGGGAAGAAAAAAGGGTTATTATTGAATTATATGAAATCATATGTATGAAACTTCTGAAAATTGTAAAGCACTATAGAATTTAAAGAATCATTCAGTTAAAAAAATAAAGTGCTGAACTTATGACTAGACAGACACATCTATTATAAAATGAGCATACTGCACATAGATAAATGCTAGCAATTCTCTTATTCTTTTTCTTTTTTTTTTTTTTTTGCGGTACGCGGGCCCCTCACTGTTGTGGCCTCTCCCGTCGCGGAGCACAGGCTCCAGACGCGCAGGCTCAGCGGCCATGGCCCACGGGCCCAGCTGCTCCGCTGCATGCGGTATCCTCCCGGACCGGGGCACGAACCCGCGTCCCCTGCATCGGCAGGCGGACTCTCAACCACTGCGCCACCAGGGAAGCCCTCTCTTATTCTTTTTATCATTGTAAATAAAGATATCTTTCCTACAAGCAGCCAAAAACAAAAACAGCAGGTAATAATAACAGTACTCACCTCACAGACATTGTTAGGGTTGAATGAAACAATCCCTGTGGATTCCTTAGTACAAGGCCTGGCACGTAGTAAGTACCCCGTACATGTCAGCCATTACTATCCAATTAGTGACAATTCGAGATTATATCTGCTATAGAGGCTTAGAAAGGTCCAAGAGTCTTGCTGCTGCTAAGGAGTAGAGGTGGGAATTTTATCGCAGGTCTGTCTGACTTATTATGATAATGAAGAAGATGAAGGGTATACCTGGCCTCAGGGAGCTTACTACATATCCTGGAGAAACAGATAAGAGACTGGACGTTACAAGATAGGGTGCCCTGCCATCTGATAGGAAAAATACACAGGGCTCAGGGAGCACCACAGGGGAGAGACAGGGAAGTGAATAAACATGGGACTTTTTAGGAGACAAGAATACAGGTAATAAAAATGCTTACATGAACTCACACTTGACCTTTTCTTAAAACCAAAATTCCCAGAGATGTCCAGCAGCTCAGGATGTTTGAGTATCAAGGATTCAAGCTGCAGGTGTGCAAAGGCGCCAAAAAGAAGGAAAATGCTTATGGATTGAACTCAGTAGGGCAAGTATATGCAGGGTAACATCAGGGTTTGAGAAAGAGTCCCCTGCCAACCTTTTCAAACAAGGGGCAAAACAACTTCTTCTACAACTAAGGAAAAATGTAACAGCACACAGACCTGAGGCATGGTGAGGCATGAATGACCGATAGGAGACCTTTCCAAAAGGTGAGTTTTGAGGAGGACAGAATCAAAGGGCCTGGAAGGGAAGCCGTGTAAAGAGAACTGTAGTGGGAAATAGGATTAACAGAAATGAGGTAAACTAGCTGAGGAATCTAAACAATGGAGCCTCTACAGCAGAGCCACAGACCTACAATTAACCAATAATTAACAAGACAGAAAAATACATTCTGAGAGGAGGAGAAAGAAGGATTGAGAACCGGGAGAGAAAAGCAAAAGAGGCATCTTAACATTTCAAGGTCCAAACTGTTTCTAATCTAGTGAAGATTCAGGTGTTGTCCATCTACTCACTGAGGTAAACACACAGAGAACCCACAGATGGCCCTGTGTGGTTTTCAAGTTAGATTCGGGCCACTTTCTTGTTAATCTGCACACAAGGATGACAGTGCTTGGCATAGGACAATCTGTTCAAGAATAATTAGATTCCCCCTCACTTCTTGCCTTGGTGGCAGAGGCACCTGGTGTATTTACAATATCCCATTTTTGCTTCCATCTGAATCCATATGTTCACTGGTGAGGTTAAACCTGGAGTTGCATGGCACATTTTTCACTGTAAACAAACTTTGCTTCGGCAAACCCTAAGGGAAAGTAGGGGATCCTGCTATATTAATTTCCCAGGCCTAGGAAAGGCTCACCTCCAAGAACAGGGGAAGCTCTGCTGATTTATTGCTGGAAAAAGGCCATGCCTCAGAGGATTCATGTCAGGAGCTGCAGGTACAGCCAGGGGAGCAGCCCTCATTTACAGTGAGACAGGAGAGAAAAGCAGGGAAACAGCCCCCATGAAGAATATGCCTTTATCACATGTTGAAAGCAATGTGAATCAGGATGTGCTCCGTGGTTATAATTCCACGCTATGATTTAGAGGCCAAGACTAAAGGGTGGAGGAAAGATGGAAGGAGGAAAAAAAGATGGAGAAAAATCTTACAGGTATAGAGTGCCTGCTATTCAACTGCACAGTTCTAGGCACGCTACACAGCTGATCTCAAAGCACAAGTTACTTCGTGACATCTAAAGTTAAAAGCACAATTCCCGGATCCTTTTGTAGTTCATAAGTGTGATGATTGGGTGTTCACGCGCTTGTGTGACATGTGCCTCCTTCCAACCTTGTTACAACTGTGGCACATTACCCGTCTGACATGAAAAAAAAAAAAAAAAAAAGCACAATTCCCATTTTAGCCTCCAACAACCTCCTGGGATCAGCCCTTTACTTGTGCGGTAAGAGATAACTAATCTGTCACAACTCTGACATCAGGATGACGTTATGGCAGAGACCCGCACCACCTAAGCAGCCAAGGGCACTTGAAGGCTTGGTCTAGTGTCCTCAGGTGGGTGCGTAGCAAGGAAACCCTACATCCCATGGCCGGTCCTAGGACAAATGCGTTGGGTTTAGCAATGTGGTTACCTTGACAGGAAGTCTCAGTGGAGTGGCAGGGACCAAAGGGTGATGGAGTGAGTTTAAGAAAAACTGGGAGGACAAGAAGTAGACCAAGGAGTAGAGACATCTCCTTTGAGACGTGTTTCTGTAAAGGAAACTAGGGGCAGTAGCTGGTCAAAGGTGTGGGGTCAGAAGAGTTATGAAAATTGAACAAGGTGGAATTGAACAAAATACCTCCTGTTGCATTTGGATTAAATTATAAAAACAGTTAGCACTAAAAAGAACCTCAGAGATCTAAATCGAAGCCCTTCTTTCTATATGAAGAAACCAAGACTCAGAGAGTGTAAATGACTTTTTGTTCAGAACACAGCCCTGATGAACATTCAGAATTTGGGAGTCCATCACCATCACTTAGCCTCTGCTCCATCCCCCACTAGGCCATGCAATGCTATGTCCCTCCCTCCACTGTGATTTTAGTTTTGGTTTTGTTTTCACTAAGATGTTTCAAAAGAGCTTGAAGACAAAGGTATCAGATTAACTAGAAGAAGTGAATTTTTTTTCCTTTCAGAAGGGAAATTTTAACTCCCTTCACTAATAAAGGGAACTGCATTAAAAATAATGAGGCAGATAAAGAAAAGATTTTATTATTTTAATGAATTCAAAAGCTGGAAGCATTAGTGAGATGAGCAATGTGTTCATTGCCCTAATCCGATGTAATCATATTTAAAAAATTATTCTGCTTAGGAATTTTTCTGCTACATCAGACAAAATCCAAAATGTCAAGTAGACAGAATATCAGAATTAACTTTAGATCCTGAGTGCCTTCAAAACAGAGATCAGTATTCTAAGGGCCATCTTTGAAAGTACCACACAGAAGACATGAAGCTCCTTGACATTCCAAGATGGTCCTACTGTCCACAATCTAACCCAAAGATTTCTGTCTACCATTTAACTCATGTCCTGAGAAATGTATGATTCTATACATTTTTTTAATCTGAATCAACCATTTACTTCTGTGTATAAGGGAGCCCATTTAACCTCTCTGTTCTTTTGCATCCGCAGCTATCGAAAAAGAAATTCAGTTTTCTGACTCACCTTATCACTGGGATTGATTCTAAAGAAGAAAACACCACAGTAACTTTTAGCATAAACATAAATTTCTACACAAATGTTTTAATCTTTTAAGTCACAGAAGAAAACATCAAAATCTTTTCTTTCCCAAACAACTTGAATGCCCAAAGAAATGTTACCCAAAGAAAGTATAACATAGGATAACTATAATACTACTCCCTTCTTTCTCAAAATACATCACATTTCTTGGCTATTAGGTTCTGCTACAATCTTGACACACTGAGCTTAGATATTAGTACTCAGGTAACTGGGGCAAAAATGACTTTGATGAAGCAAAGTTAATTGCATTTCACTTATTTTGAGGTTTTGTATTTTTTACTATAGCTCACTCATGCTGGACATATCAGTTCAACAAAAAAAGTGAGTCACTAATCTCAGGTTCAGCTTTGATTTCAACAAGAGCACAGCAGTAGTTATAATTAAACTTGGAAGAAGAGTTCAATTCATCTTCCTACAGATTTGTGATTAAAACCACTTATTGCAAATTATTCCAAAATTCTGTCCCAGCTATCATAAAATGATTATGCCATGGTCAACAACCCCCAAAACCTCACTAAAAATCCAATCGAGAATACAGCACATCAATCAGGCAAAATTCTCTATACCCCAAATTTGTAATAGAATATAATATAAACTTCAAAATTAATATAAATATTAAATGAATGCGTGAATTTGTAATTCAGATTTTGTAATTAGGGGTCAACTACCTGGTTTATCATTTCCCAGAATCTCCCATTAACATCTTAACTGCCTACAGTCTGCTAAAGCTGTTGGTCTGAGTTTCCACAGGAATAAGGGAAACAGACTATCCCCACCCTCTAAGTAGCCTCTAAGCAGGGCTAGTAAGAAGGTCTGATGAAACATGTTTTACATCTATTGGTTAAAATAATGTAATACTATATTGCTAATTCTAGACATATTAATGTTTCTATCTGCATAAGGCATAAGAATAACCCATGTGGACAGACTGGGACCCAAACCAAGGATTTCTCCTCTGCAGCCATGGAGGGGACAGACTGGGACTGCTTGTCCAAGAAAGGAAAGGCCTGACCCAACCATGAAAGACAGCAGAGGTGGGGACACAGGGAAGAGGCCACAGGGAGACAGAACCAATAAAATCCTGTCCATGTTACCATGGTTATACCCCAATGGCTTATTTTCCTATCTAGAACCCTGCCAAAAAAACCCTAAATATTTGGAAAATAATGTCCCCAGTTTACCAACCTGAAGGATATTGGAGAAAAAAGGCTGTTTTAGAAGCTTGGCTCAGGCTAAAATGAAATTCCACAGAAGTTACAACTTAAACTATTCTTTAAGGGAAAATAATAGCCCTATAACTCCCTATTTTCCATGCGTCATTATGTCCTTCTCCATGCAGGATGCAGCTTCTATTTGCTGGTGAGTCTTTCTGAGACAGCAGGAAAAACACAGGGTTTGAGGCCAAGCTGTTTAAAATCCTGGCTCTGCTACTTACTAAATACAGTGCAACGAACAAGTAACTTTAATCTCTGATCTTCAGTTTCCCAATTTGTGAAATGGAGATAATAAACCTGCTTTGAAAGACTACTGAAAGAATGAAAAAGTAAAATGAAAAGGACCTAGCCTAAGGCCTACGTTCAACAGACACTCAATAAATAATTATTTGTTCATCTTTTTTCCACAATCTCCATTCTACCAAGAGGTAGGTTCAAACATCACTTGATTAGATAAACAAATATGTGGCTAGTTAAGAAAAATTATCTTTAAGGTCCATTTTAGCCCTGGAAGTATATTCAATACTATACAAAGATATTTTAAGAGCCTACACCATGTATACCCAAGGATTGAGATACATCTAGGCAGGTTTCACATTCTAGTAGACTTCCTCTCCAACAATCTGCCAGTGAGAAGAACCTAGAATCTTCTGAAAAAAGTAGTCATCCTAAGGGGAAAAGCAGATGCCTACAAATATGGTCAGAGAAGAGTGGAGGAGTAAAGAGAGGAAGAAGAAAATTCTCAGACCTCCAGGTCTGAGGTCAATGCCCTCAGATGTTGGGGGGAAACAACAATAAATGAAGAATTGCTTTACTGAAGGGGCTGTTTCTGGGCGCGCAATACAGCATGACTTCCTTTTGAGCCTACAAAGCAGAATATAATCACCTGAGGTGAAGGGTGAAGCCTAATGGCTGCTGGAGCAGGACATGAAGATAAGAGAGCGTGGGTGATGGAGAGAAGAGGCTCCCAGCAGGTGGCCCACATCTTGACTAGAGAAGAGATAGCTGAGGATGCCTTGCACCTAGAAGCAAGGATGATGAAGCTAGAGAAGTGGAGGGAAGAGAGTGTCTATGAGCACATCCCGCAGGCACGGTGCACTTGACAGCCACAGGACTTGCAGAACTGACGTGGAGGGAGGAACCTGCAGTTGGGTATGTGGAGACAGAGCATTGCATTTTGTTGCTATTTTCATCCTTAACTCGTATAACCTGGTAAACCCAGAGTTACATGCCTTTAATGTCATCTCAAACTAGGTGCTTATTAAGAGTGGAGTGGGGAGCAGAGGAAGGGAACCAATATTTTCTATGCACTTACTATGTTTAAGCAGCGTGAGGCTTTTTCTCATTTAATTCCATGTAATTTCATTCTAAAGAACTGAATGTCAATTTTATTTGCTTAGATATACTTCTACCATAAAGGTTTTTGAGTGAAAGCAGGTTTAATTTTGATGCTCAGGCTATATTCTTTGAATGCTATTACCAAAAAGATGACTTACCCTGGAATTCACATCAAGGATTTTTATTGATTTATTTGGAAAACATACCTACTATGCACACCAGTGGTTCTCAAAGCAGCTCTCAAAGACCCTTTCAGAGGATCCGAGAGGTCAGAACTATTTTCATAATAATACTAAGATACTATTTGCCTTCTTCACACTTATCATCTCGTGAGTGGACAGAGGAGTTTTCCAGAGGGCACATGTTATGGGAGATCACGAGGGACTGAATGTGCAAGTAGATGTAAGAACTCAACTGTTGTCTATTAAGCCAGACATTAAAGAGATTTGCAAAACCATAAAACAATGTCAATTTTCTTACTCATTTTTTGTTTTTGAAAAGTTATTTTCCATAAAAATATTTTTATTAACATTTAATGGATTATTTTAAATGAAATAATAAATACTTTAAATTTCTCAATTTTAAATTCTAACATGGTAAAAATTGATAGATATAACCCATATAAAAATGTATCTTAGGGGTCGTCAATAATTTTGAAGAGTATAAAGGGATCCTGAGATAGAAAGTTTGACAATCACTAGTGTATATCATAGTTCATCTTTTTTTTTTTTTTTTGCCAATGGTAATGGATATGTAAGGATATTGACGACAACATTGGAATAGCAGAGGAATTGAAAATGCTATACATTGATCAATGGGAAACTAGCTAAATTAATTATATTGCATATACACAATAAAATACCATGAGGAAAGCAAACACATATATAGTCTTTGGTTGAACCATAGACCATTCTAAGTGCTCTACATTACATATACTATCTCACGTGATTTCCCAACAATACTACTACTATCCCATTTTACATATGAGACAAGAAGTTAAGTAACATGCCCAAGATGACACATATATATATATATTTTTTCTATGTCATAATATTGACATTCAGTCCAGTGATCCTGCACTGTAACAGCTCCTTTACTTTGCAGTGAAAATTGATTTGTATATTTTTTGCCTCTGAGTCCCTATGGGATTTTTTTTTTTAATTCAAACAGAAAGTCACAAAAATTATAATCATCCTCATCAGTTCACTCAGTCCCATGTAATTAATTTTTTTTCATCTTGATCTTTTGTTAGCACGTTTATGAATTCATCAGTTTTCCATCAGAGTTCTGAAAATGCTTATTCACTCAGTTCAGTAGCATAGTCAGTTATTAGAAACCTGACCTTGTCAGAGTCTTTCCCATGAATTCCTTGAAGATGAAACCCTCTTATAGGAACATTTTTGTGAAAGCATCAGAGTACATCCAGAACTGTCTGTAAATGACAAAAGACTTAAAAATGACCATGGTTAAAGATTTGATGAAAGTTCATAATAATGCAATTGACAAGGAAATTTAGTTATTTCTGAGATATACATTTTAAAGTAATAACTAGAATTATGACTTATAACATTATACCAGAACATGTAAGATTTTTAGAAATTTCATGTAATGTCTAAAACATTTATATTAACACATTTCCATACAAATAACCCAAAGAAAGTTTAGTATTAGTTGTTTTTTGTTTGTTTGCTTGTTTGTTTATACTGCAGGTTCTTATTTAGTCATCAAGTTTGACAATCACTAGTGTATATCATAGTTCATCTTTCTCCGCCCTATCCTAACTACAGGAAATCAAGAAATGGATGATTCTACCTCAAATCATGCTGACCTTGCCTGGGATGATTTGAAATCCAATTTTCTACAAAGAACAAGGAACACATGTCCTTTCTTCTTCTGCTCTTCCCAACTAAGCTGTATTTCTTTCTGAGTTATGTAGGAAGCATTTTTTAAATGAACAAGCTGTTAGATTTTAAGGGGTCTATATTTTTGCTATGAATTTCTGGGGTTTTTGTGCTGTAGTTATTGAGATTTTCTTTGGCCTAATGCATAATCAAATTTTGTAATTAGTTTTATGATCATGTAAAAGAACAAATGAACTCCTAATTGTTCCTTACTCAAAGCTGTTTTCTCTTTCTCTAGAGATGCAATGTACTCTTGAATCTCACGGAGAAACAGTTTTAAAGTTTTCTCCTATTCCCTCAGTTGCTCTGGAGTGAGTCTGAGGGCTGCCAAGTCTCTTCATATGCAAAAAGACTTTTTAAAAATGTTGGCCTGTATTGTTTGGTATTGATATGCCCTTACAACCCATGTAAGTCACCGTTCAGTGTTCATACACTGTCCTCAGTAGGGATTCCTGTCTATAACGGGTGAGTGAAGAAGTCAGCCAGTGCATTTCACTCTGGGGGATCTAAAGGCCAAAAAGTTTTAATAAACTCATCACACAGTCCACTGTGCAACAGACCACATGAAGCAGTGTTATTGCTTACAGTTTGTATTTCCCAACAGAGTGGTATTAGTTAGAGCCAGTACATTTCCTCCCTATTAATGCTGATACTCAGCTCCAAGTCTTTCGGATGGAACTTGAAATATCTCAAGTACTAAGCTCTACTTCTATGGTAGCAAATTGTGCAGCGACTGATCAGTCAAAAATAGTGCCCACAGGAACACCTAACATGGCCAAAACTTTTTAAAGAAACAGAATACCTCAGGAAAAGTAAACTTCCAAATGTATATTTTGGATGAAAACCTTACCCCACCCTCCAGACCCACTGTGACTCCCCTCCTATTATGTAACCACTCCCCTTGCACTCTGGTCCCTTGGGTACTCTGTTCTCCAAAGACACTAAACTCCTAAACCCACTCCAGCTCTACCCCCTTTCCCACCTTCCCAGACCCCAAGGGGCATCATTTAATTCCACACAACTTCAACCCTTCTATCACCAGCATCATCAACTCCTTTGCTTTTTGTATTTGTGTCTCATCTACCCAGCAGAATGCAACACGTTGTAGTCCACTGTGCACTTTTCTGCTCTAAGCCAGGAAAGCACAAGCGAGTGCAGGCTCTGAAACAACACTGCCTGCACTTGGACATCAGCCCTGCTACTTATTATCTGTAGAACATTGAGCAATGTATTTAACTTTCCAGTCCCATTTGCAAGATACAGATGGTAAAAGCAGGAGCTTATTTTACAGCATCGTTGTGAGGACTGCGTGAGTTACTACAATAAGGTGCCTGGCACAAAGTAGGCACTCCATAAATGTTTGCTATTTTTATTTGCTATAACACCTGGCTGCTAAGCTGTGATGGAGAGACTCGTGGAACTCTGTGGATTGGTGCTTCGACACATGGATGGTGCCTGGTTGACCCTTATAACTTGCACGTGACCCCGGAATCCTATCACAGGGTCCAGATTCATTCCCTCAGTTCTCTCAGATCTTCAACCCTCTGCTCAAGCCCCAATCCTGTGTCTGCTCTTCCTCAAATGACAGTCGTGCTCCCAATTTTACAACCTGCTATCAACTTCCTACCCAGACCCCGTGAACAGCATGTGTGCCCATCCTTTAAATTCTCCCCTTTTGAGAGAAACAGTCCTCTTCCTACTCAGACAACCCATTCTCCCGTGTTCTACACTTCATCCTTCCTGCCTCCTTCCTGCTCCAGCAGTTATAACTTCTACTTCCTACCCTTTACTTTCTTTCTCTCCCCACTGACTACTTCTCCTAAGCCTACAAACCTACTCAGAGCCTTCCATCTTAAAACAAAGTAAAACAAAGCCCTCCTCAACTCCATTCACCTCTAGCTACACTTTATTTCTCCCTTTATAGCCAAGTTGCTAGAAAAACCCTCTACACTTGTTATCTCCATTACCCAAATTTTCAATATTTTATAATATGTACCATGACATCATTAAGCCCTCGCTCTAATCTTGGTTTGGTTTCCAATGACCTCTTATATGCAAAGTCAGAGGATTTTAAAGTTTGTACTTTTTGCTTACTCTCCCACCCTTGAATCATTCTTGTATATTTTGGTGGCTTCACTATACTGTAAGTTCACTTGGCAAAGTGAACAATGGCAAAACAACGGCATGGTTTTGTCTCTATATCCAAGCATATAATACGGTACCCAGACAGTACTGAATGAATCAGTGAAAATAATCTCAGAGTCTTGGTGGCTCCAAAGCCTTTAGTGTGCTATCTCTGCTGATTCCATCTCCAGTAAAAACTTAAAAAGTGATTCAGCAAATGACTTTGTCGGCAAAGTGAGATATCAAGGAACCAAGGTTCTGCCTGATGCCGCTCTATTCAGCTCTTGGTTTTTTCCTGGTGGGAAATATGTTCACTGATATAGTGAGTGAGCCAGGGCTTAAGTCTTCAAAGCCTTACCCTGGCTCACCGCACAGAAGGATGCCCAATACAAACTTCAAGGCCACATAGCTTTATCAGTAGTGTTACAATGATCTTGGAAGCTGAAGCCAGTACCCCTCCTAGTTAATCTTTCTTTTAATACAGTCTCAGACCTAATGTTTTCTCCTCTCCTTTCTTTTAAAAACAATGGGATGGTACCTAACAAAATTTTGCAAGAAGCACTACAACACAGAAAGAGCTCTTCCTTTATTTTTTTTAACGTTTTTAGACTTTATATTTTTAGAGCAGTTGTAGGTTAACAGCAAAATTGAGGAGAAGGTACAGAGATTTCCCATATACCCCCCCCACACACACACAGGCACAGCCTCCACCATTATCAACATCCCTCATCAGAGTGGTACATTTGTTACAATTGATGAACCCACATTGGCATCATAATCACCCGAAGTCTGTAGTTTCCATTACTCTTGGTGTGGTACATTCTATGGGTTTGGATAAATGTACAGTGACATGTATCCATCATGACAGTATCATACAGAGTATTTTCACTGCCCTAAAAACCCTTTGTGCTTTCTGCATTCATCTCTCCTCAATCTCTCCAACCTCTGGCAACCTACTTAATTTATGACAATGACAGTGTATTAAAGAAATGAAGTTACTACAAAATGAACATTACACTAACCAGCGAAATGAATTAATGAATTAGTATTCTTCATTCCCAAACTCCTTTACCCTAAACAAACCATGCATCTGATGAAGAGAGTGAAAGGAACTAAGAAATTTACCTTATTATTATTATTGCAAATAGTCTGGCATTACTTTAAAAAGGAAAAGATTATTGCTTAATATTCAGCTTTTTCTCCATGGCAAATTCCAGTTCTTTGAAGATAATAAAAAACATAAAGCAGATAATCTTCATCCCTTTCATTCTATAATTTTCTTGATTCAAAACAGCAACCCAGTGGGAATAATCCACTGTTTCTATATGTTTGGATTAAATAAAAATATAAAGCTTTGAGCCCATCAACCAGCTCTTCTCTACAGTAATCAAAACCTATCTTCACTATAAACAAAAAAGTTATCAAACCAAATAGGTTGATCAAATAATCTCTCATCAAAGCTAAGAAGGAAACATAATCATTCATTTACTGATTCATCTCTCACCAAACATCCATTACGCTAGATGCTGGCAATATAGTGAATAAGATCCACTTCCTGCCCTCAAGATTGTCAAGAGTCAGTGGGAGAGGTAGAACCCAAACTACAACATGGCAAAAATCTTACCTATCCTCAGCTATGACAGTTTTGAGGACAGAATTTTTTTTTTTTTTTTAGTGTTACGCGGGCCTCTCACTGTTGTGGCCTCTCCCGTTGCAGAGCACAGGCTCCAGACGCGCAGGCTCCGCGGCCACGGCTCATGGGCCCAGCCGCTACGCGGCATGTGGGATCTTCCTGGGCTGGGGCACGAACCCGTGTCCCCTGCATCGGCAGGTGGACTCTCAACCACTGTGCCACCAGGGAAGTCCCAGAATTTTTTTTTAATTAATATTAAGTTCTGGGAGGTTTGCCTTGGCTCTTAACTTCAAATACTTAATTTGACTATTATGTGTTTACTAGGTGCAAAAAGACTTCCTTAGGTGTGCTCATCATTTCAAGTAAATTTAACTAAGACCCTTTCCTCAGACAGTCCTTACCCTTGGTCCCAGAAATCCAAGAATTGGTAACAAAAAAGTGAAAGGAAATAAAACAACAACAGTAAAAGGACTGTGAAAATCCTGCCACTGGGATGTCGTTGATGAGGGCGACTGGCAATTCACCAGCACACAGAATCAAAATTTTTAAACAGTTTAGATACTAAACTTAACAAAGGAACTTTTAGAATGCCATCCGCTGATACTCTAAAGCTTGTAACCCTAAGTTATTTTATTTTCCCATGAAGGTAAGTTCTACATCATGGTTAGGATCCCAGGTTAACTCACAAAGACCTATTTCTCTGATTCCTTCAATAAACATTAAATGCCTATGAGGTACTGTGTCAAGAATTAGGACTATAAAGTCAAACAAGGCCTAATCTCTGCCCCAACGAGCTCAGAGTCCAGCGGAGGAAATAATGCTTCCAGAATAATACTCGAAGTGTTTTCTAGAATATTCACAGGGCGTTTTGAAGAAAACGGCCACCGAAATCAGACTGAAGAGGGAGAGCCCCAGAACACTTCCCTATCAGAGGTCATGTTTGAGCTGAATTTGAAGGTTGAAAAGGAATCAGCTAGTAGGTAAAGACAGAGAACACACCAGACTGCTGGCTGATTGCATGATGGAGGTGGGTGACACAAAGGAGCCTGGAATGACCCAGGTGTCTGGTTTGGGTAACTGATTCATGGTGGGCACCCTTCATGGAGAAAGGAGTCACAGGAAAGATGAAGGTAAGGCTGAAAAGTTCACATGCAGACCATGAAAAGTTTAAACCTCTGCCTTACATCTGTTTGGAACAGCAGGGAATTTCTATTTAGGGCTTATATCAGAGAAGCTGAGGAGTCACATGGTATGAGACAAAGGACAAGAGCTGCCCCAGGCACCCCTGCAGTGACAGTGCACAGGTGTTACCTGCCCTCTCCCCCCACGTGGCATTATGGACTCCACTTTTATTTTTTTTTATTTTTTTTATTTTTGCGGTACGCGGGCCTCTCACTGTTGTGGCCTCTCCCGTTGCGGAGCACAGGCTCCGGACGCGCAGGCTCAGCGGCCATGGCTCATGGGCCTAGCTGCTCCGCGGCATGTGGGATCTTCCCGGACCGGGGCACGAACCCGTGTCCCCGGCATCGGCAGGCGGACTCTCAACCACTGCGCCACCAGGGAAGCCCTGGACTCCACTTTTATTGCCTGTTTGCGATTCGTACTTCAGCCTTGGCAGTAAAGCACGCCTCAGGAAGCTCTGGCTAGCCACAGTGCACAGATGAGAAGACAGGCACAGAGACAGTCAATAACTTGCTCCAGAGCAGGCGTGTGGCCCTCTAGCCTCAGGGCCCGAGCTCCTCCCTAGGACACTATACTGCCTGGTTTAAGAAATAGCAGCAATTCCTTCTCTTACGAACTCATGTTTTCCAAAGACGGGCTCTCAGCCACTAAGACACCATGTGTCGTCATCAAGGAAAGAGATGCTGAGAGGCATTCCCTTTCAAATGGTTCCTTCTGATCTCGTCCTTTGCTGCTGTGCGAAAGGCCTGCGTGAATACCAGGACTCCTCTTTAGCCTTACAGGGTCATCTGGGTAGCCCATCCCAAAGGGCTGCGGTCTCTAGTGCCACAGCAATAAGCTTGTCTTCTTTCCACAGGTCTTGCTTCCTTTTTTCATGTTCCGCTACGATCTGCTGTCGTGCTTAATCACACAAGAGTTCAGCAACTATATCAATCCCTACGGAAACTGCTTTGAGAATCTGCAAATCAGGCCATCTGTTACAGGGCTTCTAACTTCTCGGTTGCCACAGAACCACATGCTTCCAATCACTGCGTTAAGGATCTGGACCCACGGTTCATATAAAAGATGAGCTTTATAAAAGAGACATGTTGCCAGTGAGATCCCAGTAGTTGAAGACTGCAGGAAACTGAGATGCGTAAATTATCCTGGTTAATGGGCTTATTCTCCGCTGGTTATGCACGGTAGATTGAACGGACAGTTGCAGGTGCAAACCGAGAGGTAAACAGACTTCTAAATAAGTAAAGAGCCAGGGAGCACTGGCCTAGGAAGCGCAGGTTTCAGAATGAATTATTAATACTTCCACTGGGGCTTCCCTGGTGGCGCAGTGGTTGAGAGTCCGCCTGCCGATGCAGGGGACACGGGTTTGTGCCCCGGTCTGGGAAGATCCCACATGCCGCGGAGCGGCTGGGCCCGTGAGCCATGGCCGCTGAACCTGCGCGTCCAGAGCCTGTGCTCCACAACTGGAAAGGCCACAGCAGTGAGAGGCCTGCGTACCACAAAAAAAAATAATAAATAAATAATAAATAAAGAAATAAAATACTTGTACTGGTTCACAGTCAAGGGTACGACTGATTTCTAAGTGAGGACATCTTCCGCTGAATGCTGCGACTTTAAGGTAAAAATAGACTCAATTCCCTTCGCTCTCTCTCTCTGTCATTGGTGAAAAATGAAATAGCTCCGTTGGTTTGTAATTGATGCGTCTGACACTAAAATTTCATTCTCTGTACTGCCATCCTTTGAAATGCACAGTAAGGGAAGAAGAGTGTCTTGACGTGCAAAATAGCACGTTTTTGACACAAAGCCATTGAGATATATGTGAAAGAGCATTTTCTACTGGGACAGAAATGCAGTTCTATTTCAAAGTTCACCACACATCTCAAACTTCACTTTAAGCAAACACTTTAGAATAAACAAATATACGGTGGTGAAAAGAGGAAACTGGCTTTACTTTTGCTTTTTAGAAATACCCAGGAAAGGTAGAGTAAGGTGTAAATTTTTATATTTTCTTTTTTTATACAAACTATTTATTGAAAAATATGAAAAGCTAGAAGGTACTTTAGATTCCCAACCACACAATAAGTGCCCAATTTATTGATCTGAATTACATAAAGATATGCACAAGCACAGACTATATAAATATATAGATATATAATCAGCCCAATACCATTCATTCTACTTCAATTTATTTTTCCTCTTCCCAACAAACTAAATCAAAAAAGTTGCTCTTTAATCCACATAATACATTTTATATTCACTTAAGAAATATTTACTAGCATCTACTTTGTATCAGACACAGTTCTTCATGCAGACAGAGCAGTGGATAAGATACACTAGGTCTTTATTCTAATGCAGTTTAATTCTACACAAAGTGAGGTGTACAGTACCAAGAAGTAAAGAAACAAGATAATTCCACATAATGTTAACAATGTGATGATACGAAAACAGTGATGGAACAGGAATGTGAAAGGAAAAGCTATTGATGGCAGGACCTGGGAAGGCCTCTTTGTGGAGGTCGTTTTTAACTGAATCCCAAACGATGGGTAGGAGCTGGCCATACAAATTAAAAAAAAAAAAAAGTGGTGGGGGAAGAACACATATAACATTCAATTAAATTCAGCTGCTTACAACAGTAAAACAAATAAAATAGTTCACCCAAACAGTCAGTTCTTTTTCTCATAGCTTGGGCCTGCCATTGGAGACCCAAGCTCCCTTTAATGTTTCCTTTGCCACCCCTGGTGTGTATCTTTCCACCTTATGCTCACCCAGAGGGCCATTCTACCACTTTGCAGGAAATCAGCATCCTGCTGGGGAAGAATGGAGAAGGGTGAAGGGTGAAAGGCCCAGCCAGCCTAGTCAGTCCCTTCATATGGGAAAATAATAGCTTTCTCAGAAGCCCTGCCCGTAAGCCTCAACTTACATCTGCTCTGAACACTGTACCACAGCGACTGCAAAGCAGCTTGGAAAGCTGCATGCCTTTAACTGGCCTGGGCCTTTTGCAGCTCCCAAACCTAGAACTTTGTTAGTAAGAAGAAAGCATGAATGGGTGTTGGCCTGCGAGGAGCTGTGTCTGCTGTGCCTTGCTAGACAGGGCAGTGGCAGGTGCAAAGCCCCTGATACGACAACAGGCTTGGATTGTGACATAGAAGACCAGTGTGTAGGAGTGTAGGGAACACCAGAGTGCAGTCCAGGAACACGGTTAGTGAGATGACAGCCACTGGTACTGAGGGCCCTCAAGTCTTAGATGTGGTGAACTAGAGAAGTGTTTTTCATACACCATCTCATTTAAGTCTCCCCACAACCCCATGGGATGGGTATCACCTTTGTTTTACAGATAAGGAAGGAAACTCTTAGGTTAAGTAACTCACTTCAATTCACAAAGCTACGAAGGAGAGGAGACACAACTGGAACTCCTAAATTCACGCTCATAACCCTTTCCTCTTCCTCCACCTTCATTTCCCTGCTTTAACTACGCCTCTGAATACGTTGAACTGACAGAATTCATGCTTCCAAATCCATCCTGGTTATTACCACTGTTCTATTCACTCACATTTATGAGAACTGCTTCTTTATTTGTTCTAATATTTTCATTTATTTGGAATTCTAGATAGATTTCCATGTGATTCTTTACCTATCTAATATGTATGGGAAGAAAAAAAAATTCTTAAAAATCGAAACTGATTGGATCTCTTTCTGACATTGAGGTTTAGGGTTATGAAACTCATATTAGTGGGAAAGTAAATCTCTATACTGCTCCTTTTCACTCTGAGATACACGGGGAGGCAAAAAGAAGAGAGTGAAATTTCAAAGCTCCTGCCAGCTCTTCAGTGCTGTGAAACATTAATGAGCTTCTAGATTTGCAAAGGTGGGCCCAGAGCCTAAGGATGTTTGAGAGTTAAATTGCTCTGCATAATGAAATAAAGGTAACTGAGTTTCCCGAGGAATTGGAGAATGAAGAGTTCTAGGAAAATGGAGAGAGCAGGGAGCTAGGGAGGCACCTTTTGTCCAACCTCACATTACACCTTGCAGGATTCCAGCACGACCCGAGTTTCCACAGGAGGGAAGTGGCAGCAGAAAGTGAGGATTCTGCAGGTGAATCCTGTGGGCAGGCACTGGGCAAATGCATAGAGATCACATCACACCTAGGACAAGCCATTATTTAAAAATTGGGAAGATTAAAAGGAGATGGTGAGTCTTAAAGAAGGGCACGAGGTTGGCAGAGCTCCTCTGGTTTCTCCAGGGCAGAGACACACGGAAGGGGGGGCTGTTTGCGTACACCTCTCGCCCAGAATGTTACTGCCCTGCACGCTGAGACCAAAAGATAATAACATCAGACAAGCCCCGTGTTCTAGCAATCGCTTTAGGTGAACCTCATTCCTTCCCCCCCGGGCACCGTACCTCCACCCAGCGCCTCCAAGCAGAGTCTTCTGCAAATGCAAATGCATCTGGCAGGGCACCTGGTGTAGTTGAACCCTGGCGGCCAAGCGTGACAGACTGTTTTCACTGTAGTGCTTAAAAAGCTCTGTTTTCCTCCAGAGACCTCTTCTTCTCTGGGCCCAATGGCTTTCGTTGTAAACCTCAAATTCATGTAACTGTGTATTAAAATGCTTCTGAGCGGCCCTGCCTATGCTCCGGCCTCACCTTGTGCTACTCCCCACCCGCCCCTGACCACCAGGAAGACTGAGCTCCTTCTGTCTCCTCTGTGCCAGGTTACATGCTCTCCCACCCTCACACACACAGGCCGTTCCCGCTCTTCCACGCTGCACCTGCTTTCATAAAACGATCTTCTATGGGCACGTCAAAACCCAATTCAGGCATCACTGCCTCCAGCAAGCCTCCCCCAGCCTCCACATCTGACTCAGGTGGCCTCCTTCACCTCCCCTCCCCAACGCCCCCCATCACCCTTAGGTTACTCTATCCCAGCGCATCACGCTCTCCTGAAGTCATTAATTTACTTCCATGCCTCCCCAATAGCGGTACCCAGAGCCTAATACTGTGCCTACAACATAGCAATTGTTCAATAAATTCTTGATGATAAATGTATGACCTAAAAGTTTTCATTCCAAAGCCTAAAAATATAATCAGCTACAGATCTGCCCTAGAAGAGTACATTTCAAATGGCTGTCAGGCAGGAATACGTCTTCCCAAATCCTGAGTTTTCCTTCAACACATAGCTAGGACTCTTCTGGCCTCTCTCCAGACCCTCGTGTTACTGTTCCCTAGTTAAACCAATAGCAGCCTTCAAACCAAAAGTATGAATGCTATTTATGAAATGGTAATATTCTTTCATTCAACAAGTGTGTATCATGTGCTTCACACAGGAAGCTCCGGGAATACACTAGCGAACAAACCCGACATTAATCCCACCTCGATGGAATTAAAGCAGTGAATAAATGTCTACAATATTACAGTTTGATAAATGCTTTATGATGAAAATAACAAGGTTATTATGAAGAGTGTTAACAGCTTAGTAGGGGAACCTAATCTAGTCTGCGTCAAGAGGTGAGAGGTTTGCCAGTTATACGGATTAGGGCAGGCTTCCTTTTGAAGTAGGATTTGCCATCAACAGTGTGTGTGTGTGTGTGTGTGTGTGTGTGTGCGCGCGCGTGTGCGTGTGTGTGTGTGTGTGCGTGTGCGTGCATCTGTGAAAAGATGGTTATTACAGAGGTAAAAGCCTGTGTGCAGCCTGGAGGAGCTTAGAAAGTTTCGGGAATGGAGAAAAGGACAGTGTGGCTGGAGCCGTGAGCTCCCGGTATAAGCAAGTGAGGTTGAACCAAGCTGCAGCGTCTCCAGTTGGCTAAGCTAAATTAGTTTTTCCTTGGTGAATCTGTCAGAGAAAGACTAACTGCTCAGGCTACATCGGTAGGAGCAATGTATCTAAAGTGAAAAACAAGCATAATAGTGAAGTAACGCCAGACTGAAAAGATCATCCATTGAAGAGGCAGCATCTCCCAATTGCCTAAATGAAGGGACAGTCTTACCCCAATTACTCCAAGAGAACCCTCCAGAACTAGGTTAAGCTAATGAGAATAAGTATATGGGGTTGGGGGTGTTTCTGGGAAAAGGAGTCTGTCAGACCCTGGCACAAGTAACAGCTCAAGTTGCCTCAGACACAGCGTGGGCTAAAGCCCTATATAGACAGAAGTATTTCTGAAGACTGCAGCCAATTGATCGGAATGCTACTGCCACTCCAGGCACATTAATTCTTTTTAAAAATAGAATGGTGTGAATGCTGTTGGATCATTTAAAATTCTTATCTCCTACTTATAAGGATCTGGGATTTTGTTTGTGTTACCTCTGTATTCAAATTTATACGAGGCTGAGGAGTCCATGATTTTCAGGCATAATTACAAAATAACCAGCACTTCCTAACAGCTGGTGGCAGCAAAAATCTGAATCTTGAGATCAGATTTCTTAGCTATGATGCCTAGCTATGAATCACTTCAAACGCTCAGGCACAATAACATGTGAGGATTATTCCAGATGTAGAGATTACTAGTATGTCAGGATTCCCTAAAAGGATATGAACTATATACCATATACCTACATAGTGAACGACTTCAACTTCCTATTTAGGTGTCATAATTGCAACTCATGTTGAAGATCTTATGTTACTAGTATTTGCTTTATGCAAGGAAAAATTATTTTCAGTTAAAGTGGTAGGGTGCCAGCAGCTTACTTAATATTATATATATCCTAAATGGCTTAGGGGCTAAGTACATAATCCTTTCAGTTGGATGCCTCAGTTCCATTTATCTTATTGTAGCGACCTATTGCACAGTTAATCACCTTCATCTGTATTGTTAACCTGATGCTTTAAATATTCATACTCTCAGAACACATCAATTATTTTTTTGGCCATTCTTTCATTTGAAAAGATGCTCGGAACATTAATGGTTGGTGAGATAATAGATGCCATGTTCCTGATATTATAAATTATTGTGACTTTTATACTCAGGGACTGGTTGTAAGTTAGAAATTCAAACCCACAACTATATATGACTATAAAACGACAATGAAAATAGGAGTTCATTCTAAACTTACAGGCTGCTTGACATTTTCCAGCTCGCCCTGATTTTATAAAAAGAAATGACCTTGAAAATAATTAAGCATATCAAGTGGCAAGGCTGCAGCTCACTGAAATATGACAATATGTTCATGTCTTTATAATGCTGCTAAGCATTCATGAAGTAGAACAAAATTTTATTGCTCTTTAATCAATTTATGCTTGTATTTTATAGGCTTATGCATATTCACCAAAAGGCCATTCTAATCTTTGTTTACCTATATCCCTCTGAGCTTGGAAATAAAGGCAATCATGTCTCAGCCTACTAGACTGGGAAAAAGATCAGATTTTCCAAGAGGCGTAAGGGTCTGGCTGACATTTTATAAGCCTGTGTTTAATTAGAGTGCTCTCAGTAAAAACACAAATTCAGATTAGCTGGCTTTGCTCAATGTTTATTAACTTAGACACGCTTTACAAGGGAACACGTAAGCATCTTGATAAATAAATTCAGCTGCTGTCACTTTATAAAAGGAACAAGTGCAACAATAACAACAAGAAAAAATGACAGTGAGATGGAAAGAAAAGACCTATGAGACCTGGATGTTATCAGGCCCGCTGTGTCCGACTGAGAGTGCCCCCTGCAGTGCCGGGACAGGCTCAGGGAAGTCACCTTCAGCCACATGTCAGGACCTCAGGGTAGAGGGGACTGACAGAAGGTCCTAGGAAAGTCAGAATCGCCAAGAATGGAAGACCAAATACTCAGAGATCTAAAGAAGAGATCCTCCAAATAAAAGGAATACTCAGGAGAGAAGGTACTTTCCCTAATTTAGTTCACGTTCTCTTCGGGGGCCTCCTCTTCTACCCCCACCGTAGCAGAGTCAATTCAGAGCACAAAGTTTAAATGTAAACATAGTGTTGAGCTCATTTTTCCCAACAGGTCCCTTTGAAAAGGGCTTGAAGGAGGATGGTGTCAACATAAGGCTGTTCTCTTGAGGTGAGGGGCTATTTTAGAGATTTTGTGAACAGATATGGTAGGAGGTTCCCAGAGAAGGAGAATCAGGCACGGCTCTCTTGACAGAAGAGAAGACATTTTTGGCCTAAGCCATTCTGTGATCTAAGCCTGGTCACCATGCTTGCCCTTGAACAGGTCTCAGTAATGAATGGTCTTAAGGGAAGTGAGGGAATGCAGGAACAAAGGAAAAGCAGCCAAGAAACAATCGTTCAGCGATAAAACAGAGTCCTAGTTCCTCCTCAAGGGATATACATAACAATCGGATACATATCTTGAGCTCTGCAGGATCTAAGGCCCCCATCCAGGTGGAGGATGATAACTACATGCTGAGACCCCAGACTGGTCAGAGAACCCAAGGAATGATGATTGTTTCTACCCTTCAATGACTTTAATCAAGTAAAGCTTGGACTCTGGCAACCTTTGCCCCAATTCAATGCTGAATTCTCCTCTGCTCAGCCCCTTCAGACTATGCATATACCCTTAGCTGAAAGCTTCCCCAATCTTGCTGTTCTGGGAGACGTTGCTTTGGGAAAGATCTCTGGTGCTCTCCTTACTTGCTGCAAGTAGTAAATCCTTCCTTCTCCCGCTCTTTGGTTTGGTTGTGTCTTTTGGCTTGACACCCACCAAGAGGGGAACCCAGTTTTCAGGTAACAATCTGACATTTTCAAGTGCCATGATGCCCAGGCCCAGTAAGCCAAACACTTTATGCTTAATCCTTTCCTCTTTCCATGTGAAAAAAGTCAGGGGAGCGGGAGTGGGGGGGGGGCGGGAGAAAGAGAAGGAAAGTTTCTTAGAAAACATTCTGACTTTCTACTTAACATAGGCGGCAGCAGCACTAATGGGACCGGGATGAAAAAAGAGTTCGGGGCTTCCCTGGTGGCCCAGTGGCTGAGAGTCCGCCTGCCGATGCAGGGGACACGGGTTCGTGCCCCGGTCCGGGAGAATCCCACATGCCGCGGAGCGGCTGGGCCCTTAAGCCATGGCCGCTAAGTCTGCGCGTCCAGAGCCTGTGCTCCGCAACGGGAGGGGCCACAACAGTGAGAGGCCCGCGTATCGCAAAAAAAAAAAAAAAAAAAAACTGCACAGGGAGATCAGCTCGGTGCTTTGTGATCGCCTGGAGGGGTGGGATAGGGAGGGTGGGAGGGAGGGAGACGCAAGAGGGAAGAGATATGGGAACATATGTATATGTATAACTGATTCACTTTGTTATAAAGCAGAAACTAACACACCATTGTAAAGCAATTATACCCCAATAAAGATGTTAAAAAAAAAAGGTAATTAAAACACAGGTGAACTTTGGGGATCAGTCACACTTAGACAGTAAATGCGAATTAATGAGGTCACCCAGAAAGAGTGTGTAGAGAACAAAGGAAGAGTGGAAACGAGCCCACAAACGTGGAAGGTGGTGATGTAGGAAGTAAACTGGGAGCGTATGGTGTCTCTTAAACCAGGAGAAAGCATTTCGAGGAGCCATCCATAGTACACACACAGTCACAAAGTTAACTATAAAGAGGACCCAGTACTCACTGGATTGAGCAACATGAAGACTGTTGGTGACATCCACTAGAGTGGTTTCAATGGAATTAACGGACCTGAACATCAGACTGCACTGGGCAGGTGAGCCAGTGAGAAGGGAAGGCTAAGAGTGCAGACAATTTCAGTTTTTTGTGAAAGAAGAGACTGATTCAAAGATACGTAGAGAAAGAGGTGGGGTAGAAGAGTTTTTCTTTTTCCCTCCCTTCCTTCCTCTCTCTCTTCCTAAAATAACCACATGTAGAGGCTGAAAAGAGAAAATAATGGAGAATAACTTGGTGGAGTGAGGTCCTTGAAAGAATAAAAAACAGTGGAATCTAGAAAGCAGGAGGAGACATCCTTTCCCCTGGGAATTGAGGGACAGGAGGAGGAAAGATGCTGATGGGAGCAACGGTGGGGTGCGGAGCAGAAGTAGACAATTAGAAGTTGAAAGAATCTCCTACCTAATGCCTAAGGCCAAGTAAATTCTCAGGCAAGATTCAGTGCAAATATAAGAGGCCCCCAGAGATAGGAACATGTACTTTAGGTTAGGTTACTTAACAACTGGTAACAGTGAATGGGGAGTTCGAGAGAGGAGAAGGTGGGTTATAGTTTGATTAATATTTACTTAACAGAGGGACATATAAAATTTGTCCAACTAGGCAGAAATACTTGGGTAACACAATGATTCGCACATTTTTAAATAAAACATTTCCATTTATAACTCCAAGTGTGGGGTAAAAACCCTGGAAATGTAGATACTGCCGAATCGAGTTCAGTAACCAAAGAGGACATCCACACGCGTACATGTGAACTGAAGAGGTGAGGAATTCAGCGAGACCAGGTTCATGCACTGCGAGGCGCAGCCCAGTTACCTAACCTCAGGCAAGCTGTTTCCCCTCGCTGTGTCCCAAGTTGTCCTTCTATTTTTTTTTTTTTTAAGAAAAGTACTATCTATTTTTTTTCAACTCCTCAGGGATACTGTGGAGATGAATGCAGCATATATTTAAAGCTTCTGCGCAACTTAGCAAACCACCTGAGAACATCAAAGACCTGCACTGAACAGGAAGAATCTCTGGGCACAAGCTACCCCGGGCCACACACCGGTAGGCTCCCTTCATTCACACTCAGGAAGATAAAAGTACAGAGGTGCATAGGGTCATTTCAGGAGCATTTCTCTCACCTGAATCATTTGTCCCAGTATGCATGACTGAAACCTACCCTAATTAGAAGATAACATCACGCTGCCTGAACATGCTTGAAGCCCTGTGACTCCCTTCTTACTTCTCACTGTGAGAAAAGGCATATTAGTTCTTTGCTTACCCAAAATGTAAGCCATTTATTTACCGAGTGTCAGCTCAATAAACGCAGAGTCTTCATATTTGTCCGCCCCTCTGTTAATTCTTGGAGATGGTAGGATCCTAGAGCCTGGGAACCATGTCAATCACTGTGCCCTGCACATGTTAAGTACTCAACAAATGTGTGCTGGTGACAGTGCTTGCCTGCCTTGCTCTGCCACAGAACATGTGAGCATGTGCTCCATAAAAGCAGCGATAACTGCAGGCCAGGTGATGGGGGATAGCTTAGTCATTTTCATTTAATTTTTTATTAAGGTGAAATCCACATTACAAAAAATTAACATTTGAAAATGAACAAATCAGTAGCATTTAGTGCATTCACAATGTTGTACAAGCACCACCTCTAC
Source organism: Stenella coeruleoalba (assembly GCF_951394435.1). Lineage (NCBI taxonomy): Eukaryota > Metazoa > Chordata > Mammalia > Artiodactyla > Delphinidae > Stenella > Stenella coeruleoalba. The sequence goes on along the minus strand of NC_137169.1, from coordinate 148,736,214 downwards.
CTAGTTCTAAAACATTTTCATCACCCCAGAAGGACACCCTGTACCCATTAAGCAGTTGCTCCCGATTCCCCCTTCCCACAACTCCTGGCAACCACCAATCTGAGTTCTATCTCTGTAGATTTATCTATTTTGAATATTTCATATAAATGGAATCATACAATATGTGGGCTTTGGTGTCTGGCTTCTTTTATTTAGCATAATGTTTTTGAGATTCATCCATGTTGTAGCATGCATCAGCACTTCTCCCTTTTCATGGCTGAAAAATATTCCATTGTATGGAAATAACACAACTGATTTACCCATTCATCCATTAATGAACATCTGGGATGTTTCTATCTTTTGGCAACAGTGCTGCTATGAACATATGTGTAAATATATTTGTTAAGTATTGGTTTTCAGTTCTTTTGGGTATATACCTAGGAATGGAATCACTTAGTCACATGATAATTCTATGTTTAATTTTTTTAGAGGAACTGTTTTCCACAGTGGCTGCACCACTTTGCATTCCTACCAGGAAATGTACAAGGGTTCTAATTTCTCCATATCCTCACCAACACTTGTGATTTTCCATTGTTTTGATTATAGCCATCCTAGTGAATGTTAAGTGGTACCTCACCGCGGTTTTGATTTCCATTTCCCTAATGACTAATGATGTTGAGCATCTTTTCATGTGTTCATTGGCCATTTGTATAACTTCCCTGGAGAAATGTCTATTCAAGCCCTTTGCCTTTTTTTTTTTTTTTTTTTTTTGGTACACGGACCTGTCACTGTTGTGATCTCTCCTGTTGCGGAGCACAGGCTCCGGACGCACAGGCTCAGCGGCCATGGCTCACGGGCCCAGCCGCTCCGCGGCATGTGCAACCTTCCCAGACCGGGGCACGAACCCGCGTCCCCTGCATCGGCAGGCGGACTCTCAACCACTGCGCCACCAGGGAAGCCCTGCCCATTTTTTAATTGGATTGTTTGTCTTTTAGTCATTTTTACACAAGGCACTCTAATACTTGTCTCTAAACATACTGCTTTAAGCAGACAAGACGCAAAACGAGACATTAGCAGTGTAGTAGTTAAGAGGTTATGTTCTGAAATCGGATTGCTTGGGTTCACTCTGCAACTTACTACCTATGTGACCCTGACAAAGCTACCTCTCTAAGCCACAGATTCTCATCTGTAGAATGGAGACAGTAAACTTCATGGATGTGTGGTGAACAGTAAATAATGGAATCAATGTAATATGCTTAACAATAGTGTCCAACACAAAGTAAGAACAATAAAATGTGTCAACAATCAATACAGTTTGTAGGGATAGCATCTCCATGTAATTACATGTGTATTCCCATAGAGCTGGGGGAAATGCATGAACCTCTTCCACATTCAGCCATGCGAGGGAAAGATGAACTCCAGGGAGGAAGTCAGTATTTTCCCCCCATGTTAAGTATAAAATAGTCTCAAAATAATGAAAAGCGTTAGACAAAATATTGTTCTTTACACCGTTTTAACAACATAGGAAAAGCATTCTTACACTGTGGCACGGAAGGCAGAACCCACATCTGCGAAGACAGTTTAGTGACACAAACAGTAAACAAGGACCAAACCTTCTGTCCCATCATACATTCCATAGAACAGAAAAGATGGAGAAAGTTTGCAGGCTGCTGTATTTTACAACTGTGATTTCTTTGAAATGTCTATCCATCACTGTGAGCGAGAACAATAAACCATCATACACGGCTGAGAAGCATCAAGACTCTCTCCTTTCCATACAAAGAGAAACGTCATCGCACCCAGCGGAATCATGTCAAGCAATGCACCTGCTCACATCCAAGAGTCATATGCGTCTTTCTGCCAAGTCTATGTTACTGCTATTACGCTTTGCACACTCTTTAGAAAGGAGCATTCGGTATAACATGTGACACCAATCCAAAGTCAATGTACAGGGCTTCCCTGGTGGCACGGTGGATAAGAATCTGCCTGGCAATGCAGGGGACACGGGTTCGAGCCCTGGTCGGGGAAGAACCCACATGCCACGGAGCAACGAAGCCTGTGCGCCACAACTACTGAGCCTGCGAGCCACAACTACTGAAGCCCGCGCGCCTAGAGCCCGTACTCCACAAGAGAAGCCACCGCAATGAGAAGCCCGCACACCGCAACCAAGAGTAGCCTCCACTCGCCGCAGTTAGAGAAAGCCCACACACAGCAACGATCACCCAACACAGCCAAAAAAAAAAAAAAATTCAAAGTCAATGTACAAAGGCCTCTATGCTCCAGTTCTATCCTAGATTTGATAAATAACGGTCCTTCCAGGATAGGGGTTCAATATCACCTACTACATACTCTGGTCCAATTTCAATTTGTAATATACAATTTCATACCTGTAATTTTTCCTATCATTTTACATTGCTTTAGTAAGGAATGGAGTCCTGACTTCACCTGAATTCCTTAGGGAGCCCGGGTTTTCTAAAAGCTTACGGATGTCCTTCCCCACATCCCCTGCACCAGCAAATTAAAACCTTGACCTACTAATTAACTTGGATTTCAATCCATGAGCCCTGCAAAGGACAGGTGCCAAGGAATTAGAGTCATGGGTAAGTTCATATTTATTCGCAATACTAGAACAAATGAATAGGAAGGAAGGGGCGGTCAGAAATTAGTAACTTAAGAGGAAAAATGCCAAAATTAATTTACCAAGTAGAGAGAAGAGAAATTAGTGAAAGTCTGCAAGAAACTTTCTTTCTTTGAAAAACCTCTAGCAATATGACATATGAAATGGGCAAGCTTAGTAAGTGAAACTACTCTAAAAAATTATGTTCCTGGAAAAACAAATAAATAACAATAAGTCCTGGATTAGACATCAAAATATTCTTGCTTGTCCCAGATCACAGTTAAAAAAGAACAGGGGCTTCCCTGGTGGCGCAGTGGTTGGGAGTCTGCCTGCCGATGCAGGGGACGCAGGTTCGTGCCCCGGTCTGGGAGGATCCCACATGCCGCGGAGCGTCTGGGTCCTTGGGCCATGGCCGCTGGGCCTGCGCGTCTGGGGCCTGTGCTCCATGGTGCGAGGGGCCGCAGAGGTGAGAGGCCCACGTACCGCAAAAAAAAAAAAAAAGAACAGAATAGTACAATGCACAGTACTGGGAGTCCCAGGTTTGAGCTCCAGCTCTAAAGATATGATAGGTTACTTAAGGTCTAAAATGTACCTAGGAAGCTCATTTTTCATAGATTATTGAAATGATTTTGATTTTCAAGTTTAATGACAACCAGAATTTGTTGCAGCTTGATTCTGGGTACTGCATTTTGTTTGTTTGTTTGTTTTCTAACCATTATAGAAGATATAGAAATCACAGAATAATATAAAGAAGAAAAAAGAGAATCTATATATACTACATATTATAATATATAGTATATATAATATTTAGTATATATACTTTATCTTTTCCCTCTAATGCTATTTTTAATTGAGTTATAATCCACAAACATAACATGTATAGATTTAGATATAATTTGACTAGATTTGAATTGATAGGTATTCATGTAACCTACACTCCCATCAGTACATAAAGTATTTCCATGACCATAAAAAGTGTTACAATATTTTAATTTATAATACTATAATATGCCTAATTTTAAAATTAGCAGAGAACCATGGAGTAGCAATCAGAGAAAACCACATTCAGTTTATTAGGTATTTACAACTTAAGAAAAGGAATATTTTGGGTATATTTCCTAATTATCAAAGGCGATGATTAATTATTAAGAATTTACGTACTATGATTTCCTCCCTCTCAGAAATACCTCTGATAACAAAATATCAGAATGATGTTATATATATGTCATTCAACTAATATTGCACCGTGGTTATTTCCCCATGTTATTAAGTAAGCTTAATGGTTTAAGTAACTTCTTTTTAGTTTTATTTATAATTCATTTAACCACTTCCACATTGCTGGACTTTTTCTTGTTTTGCCATTAAAAAAAAAAGTACAATTACTAGTTGCATCAAATAGGATCATTATGAATTAATAATTTTAGACTCGATAAATATTTCTAAATTTGCGTTGTACCAATTATAAATCAATGTACAGAATAATAGTAGTAATATGCAAGTGACTGCCTTACTAAGCTCTTGCTAACATTTCAGTTAACATTTCTTGTTAATTTCTGCCAAATGGTCTCGCTGTTTGCCTTTCTTTGACTATTAGTAAGATTAATTTTTTTTCACATCTTCATAGGCTACTTTTTTTGTGGATTCTCTGTACAGTACACTATCTTGTCTATTCATTCTTCCACGTGAACACTAAATAATCATCTGGAAAAATGTCTCAAAAACATTTAGTTTGGAAAGACTGCCAACTTTATAATGCTTCGCCCTTCATCTATGAACATAGTATGTTTCTCTAATTAATCTCCTTCTATCATTTCTTAAAGTTTGCAGATTTCTTTGTATTTTCCTTGTGGTATTTGTGGCCTTTAATGAGCTTATTGAAAGACTTCTCAGAGTTTTTTTGTAAGCAAAATATATAGTACTTTCCATATCACCCTCCAATCTTGTTTCTTTAAACCAGAAAATTTTTATGGTTGTGACATGAGAATGACTATTTTTAAATTATGAATTTCTGAGTACAATTTTGCCTGTTTTCTATGTGTTATGATTCTCTATTCTTATTTTCCAAAAACTTTTGATTTCCACTTTGGTCCAATAGTTACATTTTCTTAGTTCCCAAACAATGAGTGCAGTTGAACTAATGTTTAATGTTGCCTATGTTGAAAGAAAAATCAATTTTAATAAATGTGTCAAGGATAACTGAATAAACAGTGTATTTCCTTTTTTGGGGAATATAGTTGACAAAAAATATTATGTTAGTTTCAGGTGTACTAAGTAATGATTTGACATTTGCATACCTTAATTTGACACTGCCTAAGTCTAGTAGCCATCTGTCCCCGTACAAAGTTATTACCGTATAACTGACTATATTCCTTATGCTGGATATTACAACCCCGTGGCTTATTTACTATATAACTGGAGGTGTGTGACTCTTAAATCCTTTCAAGGATTTCACCCAACCCCCCAACTCCCTCCCTCCTAGCAGCCACCCAGATTTATTTCCTTTATGAAAGATATAAAGTTTATTCCATTTAATTCTTTTTATCTTGAATTCTATTTATATGACATTGATACTGTACTCCCTTTCTTTTAGTTTAATGTACCTGATTCACCTTGCCTATCATTTTACTTTAATCACAAAATTTTGGGGGGACGGGGGGTGTAGTCACCTGTAAATATCTTAAACTTTAGAGTATTTTTTTATTAATAGCAGATCTATTCTAGGAGCTAAAAGAACACCTGCAAAGAACAGAGCCTCAACAACTATTAACTTGTTAATTTTAATACATGTTTTTTTCCATCATGCTTTCCTCTGGTAAGTACCTAATAAACTGAAATGAGGTTTTCTCTGATCACTACTCCAGGGTTCTCTGCTAATTTTAAAATAGGAATACTATAATTTTACAAATTAAAATATTATAATACTTTCTATGCTCAAGGAAATGCTTTATGTACTGATGGGAGTGTGAGTTATATGAATACCTACACATCAATATTCAAATCTCATCAAATTATTTCTAAATCTATACACCTTATTGTCTGTGAATTATAATGCAATTTAAAAAAGAGTATGGGAAAAAATATGAGTATGATTCAAGGAGTCATATAACCCGTGTAGAAGAGACACTGGTGATACAGACATAAACATCAATTTTATTTATAAAATCATATTTGAGTAAAAAATACTATGTCATGGTATTTTGTGACAGGATAACTATCCCTTTGTTGCACCAAAACTTAAAGTTAGGTTTCAAGATGAATTATGATAATAAAATTAGTACTTTTCGACTGATACATGACAGTATCACAAACAAAACAAAAAGCATCCCTGAGAGAAGTTTATGAATCAAGCAAAATAATTGCTTTGGTCTTTGAGATTTAAAAGAACAATTATTCATGTATATAAAAAAAAAAAGGTTAGTTTTTTTTTTTAAGTAACCTTTACACTGTAGACTTACCCTAAACTCTAAAATCCCTTCACTACCTAAAGATTAAAACGCTATAAATATTCACATCTACCTACTTAAGTTGAACCACACTTTCCATCACAGATCCGGAAGTACTTCATAAACCATCCAGGAAGACAGGGCATTACAGCATGAGCATTCATTCAATTTGTGGAAATAAAGTATCCTTCAGTCCCTTACAATTTTGCTGAATAACAATTGCTAAGGGAAGTTTCAAATATTTGTTGGAGATACTCCTGGAAAATAGAGGGCAATTTACTGGTGTGTGTGATTGTCAAGTGGGAGAATATGTCAATCACCTAATTACTAACTATTCATTGAGGAAGGCTTTTAAATACATTGCAAATGAAACGTGTAAATTAGCCACAAATTCCAAATGTATTATACTATATAAAAGACAGAATAGAAACCTTTTTCAAATATGTAATTTATTCAAAGGAGTTTCCATCTTAAATACATTCTCCGTGAAAAGCAATTTGCATTGACCCAAGTTACTACATCTTCCATGATCCTTTTAGAAAAGGTATTTATTCAAAAGCAACACGATAATGGGGAACAAGTCTTCCAGTTTAAGCTGTTAGGCAAAGACACTAAGGAGATCATTTTTTATTCCACTCCAGTACCCTTTCCTTTCAATTGCCTCCTCCAGGACCCTGCACAACCTCCACTACCAGTAACCACAAAATAATTCTTATTTTTTACATGACCCTTAGTCTCAGAAACAAAGTGCAGAGTTGCAAAACTGGAGATCAGTAAACAAAATAAGCCTCCCTCAACCACACTGATGAGTGCCAGTGTATAAAAGTCATTCCTAATTCCTCCCACTGCTATCCAGATCCAAAAAGGGAATCAAAATTTGGGGCCGTATTTGGCTTTTCAGAGCCCTTGGCAGAAAGAGAAAACATTATTAAAAAAAATAAAAATGCAGCATTTAAAACTGAACTGGGGACTTCCCTGGTGGTGCAGTGGTTAAGAATCTGCCTGCCAATGCAGGGGACATGGGTTCGAGCCCTGGTCCAGGAAGATCCCACATGCTGCGGAGCAACTAAGCCCATGCAACACAACTAACTGAGCCCGCACGCCTACAGCCCGTGCTCCGCAACAAGAGAAGCCACCGCAATGAGAAGCCTGCGCACCACAACGAAGAGTAGCCCAGCTCGCCGCAACTAGAGAAAGCCCGCACGTAGCAATGAAGACCCAATGCAGCCAAAAAATAAATAAATTTATAAAAAAACAAAACAAACAAACAAAAAAACTGAACTGATACTGTGACCAAAAAGTAATTTTTTGTTATTTAAAGCAGAAATTACATACATGGTCTAAAATCAGCAACAGGAAAACATTTTCAAAGCAATGAGAATAACACTTCTATTGGGCTTTTGTCAATGACGCTGGTAAATGCTGGCTCTTCCCCTTAGGTGATGAGGTTAGCCACTCTTGAGCTAAAAGAACACACAACATGGGCCTGCCATATCGCACAGGGAACAACTATATTCAGTATCCTGTAATAACCTATAATGGAAAAGAATCTGAAAAAAAAATGTGTATGTGTGCATATATGTGTGTGTGTGCATACATATATATAACTGAATCACTTTGCTGTACACCTGAAACTAACACAACATTATAAATTAACTACACTTCAAGCTAAAAACAGAAAAAAAAGAACACACACATAACAGACGAACATAAGGTATGAATCCCCAAATTACACACTTTAACCAAAATTGGTGGAAATACATAATATTCCTATTTAAATATAAAGTAAAAGGAAGAGAAGTTTTGAAATTTTTGTCAGGCTTATGCTTCACATATTGTAGGAACCGCTGTGATTCACATTTGGCCTGAGGGTACAAAGATCTCTGCTTATATCCATGACTTAGTCAAACCTTTCATAACATCAGATATACCTATTTATGATATTAAGATCACTGCTTTCTTAAATTAGAGCCCATTGCTTACAATCCTTATATCATTTAAGAGTCTGTAAACTTCAAAGAAGAACAAGAACAAAAATGATAACAATTCATTATTATCATTATTATCAAAGGCAGAGTTGTGCCCAGAGGCATGGTGTCAATTTTCTAAATAAATTCTAGACTTATTAGTCTATTGAATAAATAAAAGCAATTCATAATCCCAACAACTAACGACAGACTAAAATGATCTTCCCAAACCTTGCTGAGTTTTAACTGCCCACACACTACTCACGGAATGAGGTTAAAAGCAGCTAAAAATGATAGCTAGTGGGAAGCAGCCACATAACACAGGGATATCAGCTCGGTGCTTTGTGACCACCTAGAGGGGTGGGATAGAGAGGGTGGCAGGGAGGTGCAAGAGGGAGGGGATATGGGGATATATGTATACGTATAGCTGATTCACTTTGTTATACAGAAGAAACTAACACACCATTGTAAAGCATTTATACTCCAATAAATATGTGAAAAAAAAAAGCAGCTACAGACCATCTAGTACTAGCTCTGTTCGCCATTACTACATAATTTAAAGGGCATTCCTCCTATACTCTTTGAATTTACAACTTCAGTACTGCCATTAAGAATTTCTAAATACTAGACATGATAATGCCAGGCTAGACGCTATATTGAGCAAGAAAGGTATGTTCACTCTTTAGTGGAGCTCAAAGGCACAACGTAAAATCAAGAGACCACTCAGGAGAAGAATAAACATTTTCATGGCAGAAGCTCAATGAATAGGTAAGGAATGCACGTGGAATTGCCGAAAATTAGATTCTGAAAAGGCTGTGAGTTGCATTCCAAGCAAAGCCTAGCACACAAAATGTCTTGTGACCAGACTGGTGTCCAGTCCTACTTGAAATATGGGGGAAAAAAAGAGATAAGAAAAATATGTAGGGCCATGAGGAGAAAGTAGATGATGATAAATGCAGAGGAAAGTTGCTATTTCTAAGGATTTAGATGAAAATGGGGCAATTCAAAAATCAATCTCTCCAATTACACCAATCTCATCCAGACAGATTTTCTAAACATTCAACCTAGCAACTCTCCCAGACCTTACACCAGGCTTCAGGGAGGGGGCACCCTCTTGTTTCCTGCTTTCGGAAGGGGAGCTGCCTCCACTTGGTGATGTTTATAAACATGGCAGCAGTTTCCTATTTGAATGTTAATTACTGTTATGACACACAAGATAATTTAACTTGCTTCAGTAATTTATTCTTCCTTGTAATTAGATGTAGTAATTGGAAAATCTTCCAGAGTGTAACAACAGTTCCAAAGGTGAAATGGCAGGGGGAGGGAGCTTTCCCATAGGATCTCAACTATAAATCTGGAGCTGGCTGTTCAATGGGCAGTCACGGGATGAACCAGGCCAGGAATCAGAGAGGGTCCTTCCTTCTGGAATCGAGCAGGGGGCACCCACAACCTTTAGGAACTGGATGATTCAAGAGGAAGGCAAAGCTCCAGCAGATGGTTAGAGCTACCCTGTGAAGAATATTAACGACTAAACTTGAATGAGTCCAGGCATGATACCACACAGTGCCTTTTTTTTTTTTTTTTTTTTTTTTGCAGTATGCGGGCCTCTCACTGTTGTGGCCTCTCCCGTTGCGGAGCACAGGCTCCGGACGCACAGGCTCAGAGGCCATGGCTCACGGTCCCAGCCGCTCCGCGGCATGTGGGATCTTCCCGGACCAGGGCACGAACCCGTGTCCCCTGCATCGGCAGGAGGACTCTCAACCACTGCGCCACCAGGGAAGCCCCACACAGTGCCTTTTTAAACCCTCTGGTCTGGGAGCTATTCACATTCAGTTCAGAGACTGTAGAATGAGTACAGGCCAAAAATACCACTGGGGTGTGATGGGCTCTATTCGTTTTACTTGATTTACAGAAGTATTTTAGTACTTACCACATCATACATGTTTAATAAATATTTACTGAAATAATCAATAGATTGGATAAATGAATGGGTACATGCATGGCTTAGAAATAATTATAGCCAATAATTCAATTCAAAAATTCAATACATAGAACATACCAGGTAACATGTTAAGCACTTTATATCTCTTTTCCTCCTCTCCCAATTTCCTTTTCATTGTATCCAAAGCTTTACTACATATCTTGACCTAAAATTCTTTTTTTTTGTTTGTTTGATTTTTGTCTTGTTTTGTTTTGTTTTGTTTGGCTGTGCTGTACTGCGTGGGCATGCGGAATCTTAGTTCCCCAACCAGGGATCGAACCCGTACCCCCTGCAGTGGAAGAACAGAGTCTTAACCACTGGACCGCCAGGAAAGTCTCTCACCTCAAATTCTTTTTTAACAATATTCTATGACAGATTATTTCAAACATATACATAATTAGAACAACCCATGTACTCATCTTCCAGCTTTAATAATATTGACCAATCTTTCTTCAATTATACCCTATATTATTAGCCTTCCTGTATTATTTTGAAGCAAATCCCAAATATCATATCATCTGTTAATAGTTATAGATGTAATAACTTCGATGTAATAATTTAAAACTTAAAACTTTGATGTAATAATTTAAAACTTCAATGTAATTATTCCTTAAGTATATTAACAAGAATTCCTTAATATCAGTCAGGCATTGTACCTCTTCCCCAACTGTATTATAATCTTTTACAGTTTGTGTAAAATGGCATCCAAGAAACATCTAGACATTAGGATTAGTTGACATATCCCGTAAATCCTTTTAATCTATAGATTTCCTCTCCATCTCTTTTTTAATTCTGTTGCATTTTTGCTGTTGTTGTTGGTAATGAAACAAAGTCATTTGTCCTGGAGAGCTGCCCAGTGTAGATTTTTAAAATCGTATTTCCATGTTATTTAATTCACTCTGTTCCCCTGCCCTCTGTATTTCCTGTTAATTGGTAGTCAGAGAAAGAGGTCAGATCAGATTACAGTTTGAAATTTTGGCAAGAACACTTTATAAGCTGTGTACTTCATTAGCTGAGATTTAATCTCGGGTTGACTTTCTTTGTGATGTCTATAGCAAGGGGTAGTCACCACTTGGATTCATCAACTCACTGGGGTTTGCAAAATAATGAATTCTGACTTTCTGAATCCTTCCTCTGTTGAGTGGGACTGTCTCTCTAAAAGGAGACTGTCTCATCAACTATTCGGTTAATACGAGGTACAATTTGTTAAGGAAAGCAAGTTACATACTTGATTCTTTCCTTTTATTTGTCAGTTTTCAAAATAAGGATCTGACTCCCTAATATCATTACAAAAAAACACCAATAAGGGTTTTGTTTTTAACGCTGAAATTTCCGTGAGGGGAACATTCCCCGTAGCCGTGTCAGAAATCTAAAACTGTCCATTACCTAAGTATTTCTAGGGGTTGGAGTAAATAAAGATATAACCTGCTTTAGAACGGTCTGTTTCATTAAGTCCTCTACAGCAAGCAGATCTTTTTTCTTAATTTGAACACCTCCAAGTAAGAAAGTTAAAAAAATTCTGTGCCTTCAGTGGTTGAGAGTCCTCCTGCCGATGCAGGGGACGCGGGTTCGTGCCCCGGTCCGGGAAGATCCCACATGCCGCGGAGCGGCTGGGCCCGTGAGCCATGGCCGCTGAGCCTGCGCGTCTGGAACCTGTGCTCCGCAACGGGAGAGGCCACAGCAGTGAGAAGCCCGTGTACCGCAAAAAAACAAAACAAAACAAAAAATTCTGCGCCTTTATTTAAGAATATTAAATATCTAACACCTTCCTCTCAAAGTCATGATGCAGACGCTTGCCACCTGATTATAGAACCCCAAAGGGCAGAAGAGAATAGGGAGCAATCAATATATAGCTGTCCCTGGTATCTGCGAGAGACTGCTTTCGGGACCCCCATAGATACTAAAATCCGGGGACGCTCCAGAGTCCCTTATATAAAACGGTGTAGTATTTGCATAGAACTTACACACATCCTCCAGTATACTTTAAATCATCTCTAGACTACTTATAATACCTAAGACAATGTAAATGCTATGTAAATAGTTGCTGGCATGCGGAAAATTACATTTTTACTTTCTGGAATTAAAAAAAAATTTTTTTGATCCTCAGTTGAATTTGTGGACATGGAATCTGCAGATATGGAACCCATGGATAGGGAAGGCTGACTGCAGCTAGTTTCCAGCAAGAGATGCCTCCCTTTGCAAACATTCCTCAGAAGTGATAGAAACAGAGTCTGTGATGTAAGGAGCCATAAAGAGACGTGATAAAAGCAACCAAATGCCACGCAAGGAACATATTCTATTATGGTATGTACATCACATGGGTTCTATTTTTTCCCTAGAGATAAAGTGATCACTTAAACTATGACAATTACTATCGTCTCTCTCCCCACATGCATTTCCACACTTGAGAAGTGGTGGGAACTATGGGCCTACATGGTGTGCAAACAAATGCTCTTGTGAACAGAGGAGAACTCGTTCCTAGAGGTTCCATTCCACACAGAGGAATAACTACGCAAAACAGTGCCTCAAGAGAGCAAGGCCGATGGAGGTTCACCGAGAGTACACTATAAACAATTAAAATACAGCTGACTGCAATGGAGGAAAATGTTTCTCCTGTATTCTTCCTACATCCCACCTTCAAACAGACAGCCTCGTCTCCACTTCAGTGGAAAGGAGAGGTGTCCTTGAAATTATATGCCGATGTGATGTAAGCAGTCTCTCTACTTACAAAATTAATGAAAAGCATTTCAGACTATCAACTGACATTCTCTCCACCCCTGAAAGCTGATACCGCTCAGGAACAGCAGTACATCTGACATCTTATTTGCCACATACAGGACTCAGGAAATTCAAGAAAATGTTCTGAATTATATCAATTCACGAACAGCACTATGGCAATCAAAGATCCTCTCTACACACAAACACAGGAAATCTCAGTATTTCTGTTCCCCGGGGTACAGATATGTTGTTAATCTGTATAATTTTATGTATAAGAGACAGAATTCAAGTTACAGTAAGTCCCCTACATACGAACGAGTTCCATTTTGAGAGTGCGCTTCGTAAGTCCAATTTGTTCATAAGTCCAACACAGTTAGCCTACGTACCCAACCAGCACAATCAGCTATATAGTACTGTACGGTAATAGGATTATAATACTTTTCACACAAATAATACATAAAAAACAAACACACAAAAAAAAAGAAAACATTTTTAATCTTACAGTACAGTACCTTGAAAAGTACAGTAGTACAGTCCAACACCTGGCATACGGGGACTGGCATCGAGTGAACAGGCAAGAAGAGTTACTGACTGGAGGAGGGAGGGGAGGCGGGAGATGGTAGAGCTGAAGGATGGTCAGCAATAGGAGACAAGGGCAAGCTGCAACTTCACTCACGCCTGGCACTGATGGCACAGGTTCTGGCTCCTTGCTGGATTCAATCCTACCTACGCTCTTGAAAAAACGATCCAGTGATGTCTGGGTAGGAGAGCGTTCACATCTTGGAAAGTTGGCAACTTGAAGGTTCGTATATAGGGGACTTACTGTACTGGATTATGAAACAAGGACATAGACTAAGGTGGTCTGGTTTGGGATCCATTCCCAAATATGAGTTCAAGAGGATGAAGGGCTCCTATCTTTTTTTTTTTTTTTTTTTTGCGGTACGTGGGCCTCTCACTGTTGTGGCCTCTCCCGTTGTGGAGCACAGGCTCCTGACGTGCAGGCTCAGCAGCCATGGCTCATGGGCCCAGCCGCTCCACGGCATGTGGGATCTTCCCAGACCGGGGCACGAACCCGTGTCCCCTGCATCGGCAGGCGGACTCTCAACCACTGTGCCACCAGGGAAGCCCCAGGGCTCCTATCTTTGAGGTATAGTATTACTTCTGCTACCTGTGTGCCAAGCACCAGTTGTCTAAATAATATATCCTCCAGATACCCACACACAGCTGAAAGCAGAGAAGCCTCACAGAGAGAGCTGAAAAATTGGATTCTAGCACTAGCATATTATTTCCTAAATAAATCGCTTACCCACCTTACACCTTCATTTCTCCACTTTATGGAGATAACTATTGATACATTTGGTTATTTTGCAGGGGTATTTTTGAATAACAACAACAACAAAATTCTTTGAAATCTTCAAAGAAAGGGCACAACTTTAACCTAATTAGGAAGGAAACAGAAAGAAAACCTTGAACAAACAGTCTCAAATCCTGCCCTATTAATCCAATTAAAGAGAGAGAGATCAACTTCTAAGACTAGGAAGAACCCATTATCGGTGGCCATAAACACTGTCTTCTTATCAATTCCTTACTGAAATTAAAACCTCCTCACCTTGCCTTTGCATCTCCTTCCTTCCTCCTTCTCCTACCACCACAGACTTTCCCCAGGTACTCTTGATATCTCTGGGACCCCATATCATTTCCATCTCCCCTATTTTAGCCCCTCAGCAATTATAACCTCCCTCCCACTGTCACCCATCAGAGTGAGCTGAAAGGGATCTAAATATTCTAATGAAGCTCACGCACAGTAAAAATGGAAAGGTGAGGCCTAAAGTGATGTAGGCACAGGCTCAGCGTCGGGTAGCCGATCATTTGCAAAGCTGGGTCCTCATCCAGAGATCTGCCTCCTGGTATAAGTGCTCTTTCCACTGCACCACACTACCTTCTACCTGGCACTATTGACTCTTACCCAAGAAAGGGATTTGAGGAATCAGTTGATGGCATCCCATTGTTTTCTACCATAAGAAGGGCTTCCAGTCACAATTAGAAAAGTAAGATAAAACTGATCACATCAATCAGATTAGAATCCTCTATCTAGAAGAATCCTCCAAAGTTCAGATTTCTTCACCCTTAATCCACCTCATCCAGGGAGTAAGATTTGAGGGCCGATTCCACAGTGACCCTCTCCCAATGGTTCTTTCCACTGTTCAACATGGCTGGAAGGATATCTTCTACGGGTCAAACCTAAATCCTTCCTGAATGAAGAAACAGCCCTTCGAGCTATATTCAATATCCTGTGATAAACAATAGTGGAAAAGAATATTAAAAAAAGAATGTCTATATGTGTGTGAGTCACTTTGCTGTACAGCAGAGATTGACACAACATTGTAAATCAACTATACTTCAATTTAAAAAAAAAAATTTTTAAAAAGGAAGAAAGAAACAGCCCTTGATTCTTAAATGTGATATTGAAGCACAATCACCATAAAAGGTTGAAAAGGCACTCGACGCAAGCCCCGAAGTGCAAGTGGGCATGATTAACAAAGAGAATACAAGGAACTTTTGTAACAACAATAGCTAAACTTCTCCACAGCCTTACCTTTAGCAGGTTAAATAATCTTAGTTCCTTTATCAATCCTTTAGTGATATATTTGGCTTTTGTCTAAGGTTGCTTCAAATTGAATATGTTGCTTTTTGGAAGCTAGACTCTAGAACCAAGAACAGGTTAATATAAGGACCAAGGACATCCTTAATATAAGAGAAAAGCCATCAACAAAAGTGTTAGAAAATTCGTATAAGTCCAGGGCAATTGATGACACCTCCACGCAAAAGAGGCAGAATTCAAGACAACAGCACTTTTGGGATAGACTAACTTGTGAACTTAAGGAACAACCAGAAACGAAGGAAAAAAACATTACATTAGTCTTAAAAATATTTCCAAGCACAAACTCAAATATAGTCAGTCCATTAGACATTATTTAATCTGACAGCTCTAACCATGTAGCTAAATATGAGGTTAGCCTAAGAGATGAAAGCCAGAAATGTCCTAGCTAAATCCCTTAAATAGCTACAGAACAAAGTTAGGAAGCAGCAAGGTGAAGAAATTAGGGAAAATGCAAATAGAAATTCCATTTCCTACAAGGAAATAAACAGACAAACAAATAAATACATAAAATTCCTGATTGAGCTAGGGGAGTGTGTTCAGAAAAAAATAAAATAGTATGTATACTCCTGGTATAAAGTCTTGAGAATAATAAGGCTGCTAAAATTGCAAGCATCAGGGAAGTGAAGTACTAGCTCAAAAGATTATGAAAATTTAGCTTTCCAAACTGAACTGGAAATGGAAATGGGTAAAAAGAGGTCAGTGCATCATAGGCAGGAAGGAGTTTCTATTATTTAGCCAGCCGTTTCAAATTAATATCCTGGAACATTAGCAGGTTAAAGAGCCCTATAAAAACAGAAAGAGAGAAGCAAATGGTGTAGAAACAACAGCGTTTACACCTTAGTAATAGAAAGGTATTACTACAAGGATTTACAAGATACGAACATGACATATATCAAAGTCCAAAAGGCGAGCTTTAATAAATGATGAGAAAAGGCATTAGGCATGGAAGTAAAGCCAGAGGACTTGAAATAACTCTATCTACGCACATACTAGATTATTTTAAACCAAGTAAGCCACCCCCAGATCCATGAAAGATCATACTTTATTATTCCCTAAGAGGCAGTATTCCCATTGCATCAAACCAGTAAAGGCAGTTAGGTGGAAAAACTAAGAATGAGAAGAATATAAAACACTTGTCCTTTCCCAGATCCTGTTACAAATGCTGAAAGAATCTAAAGAAATACCTTGACCCAAAGAGGTCCCAGCTTTTAAATTAAAAATGAAAGAAAAGCAACTGCATTGCCCTTTTTTTTCTATTGGGAAATACTTGGAAGATAACAGTTGAAAAAACAGATGAGTAGTAATAGGTCAGTATGTCTAACAGTTTCCAAGTCAGCACACACACTGGCAGCACCAAACTCATCAAGGCTTGGCTGATGTCCTCAACACTAACCTGGTCACCTCTGAGGACAGTACTTCCTGTCATCTCCCAATCTGTACCTTAGATGTGTGATTTCTGCTTCTAAAAGTATCATACCTTGTGATGTTTGTGGCCTTGCAAAAGTCGTATGTTGAAGCCTTGACTCCCAATGTGGCTATATTTAGAGAAGGTGCCTCTAAGGAAGTAATTAAGGTTAAATGAGGTCATATGGATAGGGCCCTGATCCAATAAAATTAGTGTCCTTTTAAGAAGAGACAGCAGAGAACCTGCCCTCTCTCACCACAAGTACACACAAAGGAAAGGCCATGTGAGGACACAGCAAGAAGGCAGCCATTTGCAAGCCACAAAGAGAGTCCTCAGCAAAAATCAAATCAGCCAGAACCTTGATCTTGGACATTTAGGCTCCAGAACATAAGAAAATTAATTTCTATTTTAAGCCACCCAGTCTGTGGTATTTTGTTGTAGCAACCTGAGCTAAGACTGACCTACTCTATCGATGTTACTTAGTGGCTTCCTAGAAAGCAGGAATGAAATCTTAAATTTATTTCTTATATTTCATAATGCAATGCTCTGTGAGGCTGAGTGCTTCAGAAATGCTTTTTTGAATATAATAATGGTTAAAAAATGCCACTGACTACAATAACACCCACAGTTTTCCATAAGCACTGACAGTAATATAAGCCAAGATATCATTTTGACAAGCAAACAAATGTTTCTCCTATTAAAAACATTGTGGAACACTCACCCTTTATTCACTCACTACTGAAAACTGTCAATAGCAATTCAAGTACTATAATTCCTTGACAAGAAATATAAACAGCAAAATAAACTATCTTCTGTAATGCTAATTTATATGACATGTGTGCTAAAAATAAAACAAAGAATTTCTGTTGCAGTTTTTACATAAGTAAGATACTTAAGTTCCTTGATTTTTATGCCAATTCACCTAGACATTATCAAACTTAAGACAGTGCACTTCAGGCTTACAGAACATGAAATCATAAAATCACAAAATCAGAGAATCATAGACTAGAGATCATTTAGGTCAGCTTCATTTTTTTTCTAAATAAGAAAAGCATAGCTCAGTGACATGAGTGCCTTATTCAAGGTGACATAAATAGATCCTTTAATTCCCAGAACTGTGTTCTTCTACTATATTGTTAAGGAGTAATTTTTTAAAAGTTAAAATAATGAATCTCAAAAAAAAGTGTGAAAGATTTTATTTAATTCTTTAATGGGGAACCATTAAGATGTTATAACCTGTTCAAAAGAATCCAAAGCGCAAACAAATATATAAGCATCAGTAGTGCTAGAAAAAAAGGCAAGGAAAAACTGATCACTATACATAAGGGCAATAATCTATTGCATTTACTGATCACAGTTAGCTTGTCATGGACAAGATCATTTGCTTTACTGTCTGAATTCTACAATATGCAGAGTCATAAAACAGCCCAAAGACAATGAAAGGCAGAGAGAACTAGGTGAGCTAGACAGAACACACACTAAATTTTTTATAATTTCGAAGTCTTTCACAATTTTTCCTCACAGTCTCCTACCATCTATAAATATTATAAAACTAGAGAACAGCATGGTGGTTATGCCAAGAGGCAGAATTCTTGTTTAGTTGTTTAGTCAAAAAACGGTCCACGTTCATTTCACGTCAGCACAAAGACTTAGAGACAACAACATCTCTACCAGGTTGGCCCAGCATTGTCCACGCTCAGAACTCCTCCCCACAATGATCCCTGTTAATACAGGCAGTAATTCCATGAGGGCAACAGATTCAGAACAGAAGTTCCTTATGCAAGTAATGGTAAGGCCTGTATGTAAACTCAGGTCTTCTGCTTCCGAGTCCCACTCTCTTTCCACAACATCACAGGTCTCCAAAGCCCCTTAAAGTCTATGAAAAGGAGGTCTAGGAGAACAAATTTTTATTGTTCTTCAGATAAAATATAAAATGAGAAAAGACATGAGAAGAAATAATCTGCTACACAAACATACAAAGAATGTATAATAGGATAAATAAACAAGTGACATGCTGATCAAGTTTAACTGTGACCCCAATTCCACAGCTCTGGTCAGAAAATCTACATTTAAGAAAGGGGAAATAAATGGGGACGAAGAGTAGGAAAAGTATAACATGAGGAATCAAAAGTGCAGTGAGGAACAATGAGAAACAATAGGTATTGCTCTTGTGTGTTGTATCTAGGCAAAGAATCACAGGACATGGACAGGAGGAGAATGGGAATCAAGGGATAATTTCTTTTTTTAATTTGGCACAATTTTTTTTTCAAAATACTCAAGAGGATCACTGCAGAAAACATTCAGAAGACCAACAATAACATAAGTAACTGAAGAGATTTTAAAATAGCTCCACTGTGAAAAAAAAACAAACACATCTTAAAATTGCAAGCTTTGAAATTTTTAAATATCTTAATTAAAATGCTTCTGGATTCAGTTCATTCTTAAGCAGTACTGGTGCTCTAAAGGGACTACCAAATTTCTAATTTTTCTTGAAACAAACATGCTTACATTCATTGTTTGAATAGCAAACTATGAATAAAAGAAAAAAAACCAAGCAAGCAAATAAACAAAACACCATAATGGAACCCATTCCCTGGAGATAATAATAGTGCAAAGCGAAAGGGAAAAAATGAAACAATATTCAGTTAAGTATTAATCTCACTGAAGACCTATTGATAGAAATATTGCTGGTAAGTCTTCTTAAAAAGTCTTTGGGGCTTCCCTGGTGGCGCAGTGGTTGAGAGTCCGTCTGCAGATGCAGGACACACGGGTTCGTGCCCCGGTCTGGGAGGATCCCACGTGCCGCGGAGCGCTGGGCCCGTGAGCCATGGCCACTGGGCCTGCGCGTCCCGAGCCTGTGCTCCGGAACGGGAGAGGCTGCAACGGTGAGAGTCCCGAGTACCGCAAAAAATAAAAGAAAAATTAAAATAAAAATTAAAAGTCTTTGGCACACATTCCTCACATGCACTAAGGATGGCCATGGTAAAAATCATCTAGCAGACCTCAGAATTCAGTCGTAAACCTCTAACGCATTTCAATATTTTTAAGAGTGTTTAATAAATAATAATTTATTCATTTACAATGAAAAGATGATGAGTGAAAGGTTCAGATAGTCATCTTCTGACCAGCATGTTCTCTCCCTGCATTAGAAGCCAAATTACAATCGGAATATTGTTTTGTCTGACACTGTAGCGAGAGCAGTAAGTTGCATACATAAAACGCTGAATAAGAGGCTATTCATTCATTCAGCAGGTGCCTGCCTAGCAGTGAACAAGAGAGCAGATTCCTGGCCTTGTGGCGCTTACAATCTCTGGACTGAACTGCACAAAGAGGGTCTACTTTGCACTGGATCTGTGCAGCATGATACTAGTTCCACCTTTCCTTGGACTGGATTACACCCGAAGGAACACTGTGAATATTCACCTCACTGACTTTTTTAAATAACAAAATGTGTCATTTTAACCATTCGTAAGAGTTTAATTCAGTGGCATTACCACTATTTCCAAGACTTTTTTATCACCCCAAATGGAAACTCTGCAATAATTACTGCTTTTTTAAAGGGCCACAGGTTACTAACATTTCTGGTTGACATATTAAAATCTGTCCCTTTAGCCTATGTGATACTTCAGCCATTGTGCTTTGATTTTATAATCATTCTCCAGAAGCAAACATAAATTTCTTGAGAAGAGAGGCAACTCATTGCCATGCCGTTTTCCCTACCCAGACACTGCAGAGATGCACTTTCTTGTGTGGTGTACTATCTTACCCAAGTCTTACAAATATCTACAGAGACATTATTATCACATTTTCACAGATAAGGAAGCTGAGGCTCAAAGGAATGAAAAAATTTTCTCAAGGCTACTCAGCTCGTAAGGGAAAAATCCAAGAATCAATACCAGTTATTCTATATTGTAGCAATGATGAAAGAAAGCAAAGCGGAGCAGAAAGAGAAGGAGGAAGGGAGGGAGGGATGGAGAGAGGAAAAAAGGAGAGAGGGAGGGAAGACATATGGTTGGTTTGGGTATAGGGTTACCATTAATAATAAATATTCACTAAACCCTGATCCTAAATCTGAATGCTGTGTTATATCTGTTATTAAAATACATATTCATATAAGAAGAGACACATAAGAAAAAACAGGAAAGATGAAAATGATTTTTTCAAAGATACAGGAGAGGCTAAGGAAGGATTTTAAATGGATATGCTTTGGGAGATATTCCCAACTACCTCCCTATAAATGGGTCACCTCAATCACTTAGGGTGGCTGTCTTGTTCTAAAAGCTGCCGAATATTTCAAGGGCAAAATAAAGAAAAAGAGCCTGACGTACCCTCGCAGTTTACTGTTGTTTGTATCATGGGAGCACTCTGTGGTTTTAAGACAAATTGAAAACTCCATCACACACTGCTTTAAAGACCAAATGACTAGAATAAAAACTCTCAGGAACAGCAAAGGCAAGATACTGCCAATTTTGTGTGCTTAAGGGAGAGGCAAATATTGCTGAAAAAGGGAGAATTCTTTCCTTCTCTTTACAATAATTTAGAAAAAAAAAAAGAACTGAGAAATAAGAGGAAATATGGAGACAAATTTAAAGTCAGGATGTTGTTTTTTGTGGATCCTAATTTATTTCAAGAAATCTAGATTATTAAATTCAACTATCTCGTCTGAGTAATGGTCTCAAATGGGAAGTAATACAAACTAGTCCTTAAATGCATAAGCTCTGGAGTCCAAAAGGCCTGATTTCAAGACCCAGCTCCATGACATACTAAGTGTGACATCTTGGCCAACTTACATAACCTCTATGACTCTATTTCCTCAAAATCATACCTCATAAGGTCGATGTGAGGATTAAGCATCAATAAAATGGTGCATATAAAGCACCACACAGAGCCTGCCACACATTAAGGCTTAATATAAGTTTTAAGAAGAGTGGAAAGAGGGGAAGAGAGGCTGAAGACCAGGATGAGTTTCAGGTCTGAAAGCACAGTGATTTAAATTCATACTCAATAAGACTAAGTAAAACATATCAAATCTTCCTCTGTCCTACAGGAAAAAAAAAAAGATAAGAGCAAAATAATAATAATAGAAGACAGTCAGGGTCATGACTTTCAATTTGTTCTCCTTCCATTATTTTTCTCTACTCTTTTTTTTTGGATTACAAGGGTTCAAGGTCAAAGTACAACAAAAGGAGGAAAGCAAGAGAACACAGAAGGTAGGAACTAGAAAAAACAGTATCAGAAAAGTGCACCAGGGCTTCCCTGGTGGCACAGTGGTTGAGAGTCCGCCTGCCGATGCAGGGGACACGGGTCCGTGCCCCGGTCCGGGAAGATCCCACATTCCACGGAGCGGCTGGGCCCATGAACCATGGCCGCTGACCCTGCGCGTCTGGAGCCTGTGCTCCGCAACGGGAGAGGCCACAAAGGTGAGAGGCCCGCGTACCGAAAAAAAAAAAAAAAGAAAAGTGCACCAACATTTGCCTCATAATATGAGAAAAGATCACTAGGCAACATTCAGAAGGCAAGCTCCAAATACTGGGTGACACTAGGTTTGACTTATCATTCTACAAACATATGCTGAATACCCTGAACCAGTTCAGACAGAAATTGTGAGGAAGGGGGAGAAAGCACATGGCATAGTTCATTCTGGATGCCACCGTTCTGCACACAAGAGTTGTGATTTTAAGGTTCCTTGTTCTGGATCATTCATGATCCATCCTCATTTGCTACACCCACAAATAGTGGTTCTGCCTAGAACCACCACCACAAATTAGAGTGAAAAAATGCCAGAGCACTAGGCTAGTGGGTAAAAAATTCAACATCTTTCCTTATGATTAAGGGAAGGCCTTAACAAGTTATATCAGCTTGGGTGGCCTTAACAAGTTACATAAGATTTTTGTTTCTACAGAAGGACTGGCATTTTTCGAGCATCTTGAGGAACAAAAATCAGTTATATCTTTAAAGGGGAAGACTATTTTAAACACATATTTATTAAATGTGACTACCAGGGGAGGACATATCTACATAGAAAAATGGGTCTGTATAGAATGCAACAAAAATATCAAACATCTGAAATCAAGAGATTTTTGGGGGGAACTGAATGAACTCTTGTCCTGATCAGGAGGACAACTGAAAGGTCCTCATGGGTTCTCATCTTTAGTCAACCACTAATTCATTACGTGGTACGGGGAAAATCATGAATTTCTACAAGGCTCAGGTTCCTCGTCTATATCTGCCCAACACCACACTGGGTTCTTGTAAGGATCAAATATACTAACACAGTCATTCTTGAATCGTGGTCCCTGTTACCAGCAGCATCAGGAACCTGGGAACTTCTTCAAATTGCAAAATCTCGAGCCCTACCCTAGGCCTACTAAATCAGAAACTCCAACAATCTGCAATTCTAATGCACTAAAACGTTTGAGAATCACCACAAAAATATATATGAAAACAATCATGAAATTTTAAAACATTAAAGTTACAGTGGAAAAATGAAGAATGTTACATTTGTTCAAAGTTTTAAGG
Source organism: Stenella coeruleoalba (assembly GCF_951394435.1). Lineage (NCBI taxonomy): Eukaryota > Metazoa > Chordata > Mammalia > Artiodactyla > Delphinidae > Stenella > Stenella coeruleoalba. The sequence continues at coordinate 148,712,923 of NC_137169.1, read as the reverse complement.
ACTTTCATTTACACGTAGTTGTATATAGATAAGGTGTGTGTGTGTGTTACACCCAGATTCACATTCCAACAGCTTTTTTAGTAAATGTCACTATAAAATGAAATCTGAAATTATGAAACACCTATCAATGCTAAAATGTATATTATTTAGTCCTAACGTTAAAAGGACTGGGGGAAATGAAATCAAATTAATAATCATCACATTTTCTTTAAAAGAGTAACCATTAGACTAAATTGACTTAAATCCAGTTATTAATAAATTAAAGAATGAATTTGAAATTAGATCTCTCTTGGGGAAGGAAAAAAATAAATCTTACTGAGATCTTTACATTTGCTTGGTAACAGTAATGCATTCATTATTTTTTAAAAAGGTAAAATGTGAAGTCAAAATAAAAAGAATGTGGTTGCAAAGGATGCGTTTCAAAGACAATGTAGGCTTTTCATGTAATAACTATAGGAAGTCTTTGAGGAATTCTAATAAGTAGAACTAAATTAAGAATAAAATATGCTAAGAAAACTGAGAGGTGGTATGAAGATTATTTTTTCATTCTACATTCTAGTTAAGCCCAATAAAACATGGTAAACAAAAATATTCCTTATTAGAAATATTCTTAGCTTATTTTCATCTTCATATCCCATTTATCACTTCTAGTTAAGGGAATCCAGGGCTGCAGGCCCTGACAAACTGGAGACAACTTGACAGTCACATTGCTAACAATATACGTTTCTGAAGTAAATGAGATGGAAAAGTAAGGAAGGAGAGGGGTGAAGAATAAATTAACATTTAAAATACAATAAAAAATAGGACTAACTAATGAAAAGCTTTGTCTGGAAAGGTGAAATTACCAACTGTTTGGAGCTTAGAACCGAACTATACTGTAAATGGAGGACCTCCATTTACACTAGACACATCCCTCGTCACCTCCAGAAGAGAGCCTCCACAATCAGGCTATTGGTACCCTTAGCTCCGCAGATACTTCCCTTTCTTTTTCTCTTTCCTTAATTCTAGGTCTGTTTTCTTTCCTTCCTACCTCTGTATCCCCTTTCAAACTTCTCCTTTTATTCAAGGAGGGGAAATATATGGCAAAACTAGCAAAGCATCCTACATCATGCTCACCCAGTCCTGAGCTGGGGAACAAAATGGAAACAAATTTATCATCTATGTTCTCTTTCATTCTGGGACACACATGATTAAGAGAGGTGTATTCTTTTCAGGTATATTTCTCTATAATTCCAAAGTTCTAAGGGTTCCTGATTCTGTCTTGAAATATATGAGATATATGTGCAATGGTGCTATATTTGGAAAGTTAAAATAAGAGATTTATTCTCCTCTAGGATGTCATTTAAAAGAAGTATCATATCGATCTACACACTTCCTAAAGGGAAATTTAACATTTTTTGTGTTCTCTACTGTGCCACAGTTTTTGGACATTATCTGATGAAAAGACGTGACAAACATAACGCTCTAGAGCTGTGCTATTTAAATTAAAAATTAAATTAAATTAAATTAAAAATTCAGTTCCTCAGGCACATTCGCCACATTTCAAGTGCACAAAAGATGCATGTGGCTAGTGACCACCATATTGTCCTGATACAGGTCATCTACATCATCGCAGAAAGTTCTATTGGACAGCACTGTTGTCCTTTCTCCTTACTGAAGATTTTCCACAAAAATATCTGTAGAATTACACTTGGTCCCTCTGGCACAATGAAGATGAATTCTCTCACTCCAAAGCTCTTACTAGAACCCTGCAGGCTTCTGCATGAGCTCTCTTAGAACTGTCTCATTTTTCACCACTGCAATTTTCTACACTCTACCTGGCCCATAGAGAGCACGAGTCTTCCAATTCTGACTATATTCTAACCTCTCCTGAATGTCTAGCAAAGGTCTGGGCCAAAAAAGACATCAAATTGTTGCACATATTGTTGCACATATGTTCCCAGGGCAGTGGCAGAAGTCAACTTTATGCTGCTGAAGTTTTGCTTCAGCCCAGGAGATCGAAAGGACCTGTGCTACTGTGAAGTAAGTAACAGTAAATAACTTAATGGGTTTTTAAATGAACGTAAAAAAATTTTTAATGGGTATAATGTCACTTTCAAATAACAAAAGCTATATTTGAAATAGACCTCAATTTTAGTTAGATTTCCTTTAAAGTCTGAGAGCAATACTGTAGTGCAGGCCCACATAATGTAACGTGACATTGGGCCTCTGTGACAATACGTAAATTTTCACAAACACTTAAGCGCATCTGGACTCTATTCCAGTGACCTACAAAGTAATACATCATTCTGTCAGTTATACAGTATATTCATAAACCCAAAAGGATCCAGGAATTCTTAGACCATATGACACACACACACACACACGCACGCACGCACGCACGCACACACTGAAACAGCATTATAATAGTTCAACTTTCTTCTAAATTTTACCTTCTGTGATTCAGTCTTTCCCTATTCTGACAAAGAACACCTCTCACTAAGTTATTACTTTGCAGGTTACTAGAATATATATCATCACATGCTTGGATTATTGAAATGGGCGGATAGTTCTTCCATGTAGCTCTGCAGCAGGTTGGGAAGCTCTATGAAAACTCTGATTTTGCTAAATTTTTAACCAAAGGATTCAGAGACTTTGTCAATATCCATTGTTGCAGTGGTTGGCTGCCTGTGATAATAGGCTACTTTTTACCTTGAAAGAATGAAGATTTTTCTCAGAATAATATATTACCATACAGAGGACAGCACTGTCTTAAAAGCTAGCAAAGATAACTTTTACTGTCATTTCTGGATCTAAAAACAAAAACAACATACTTTTAGAAATATCACTGAAATTTAAAAGATTGTTACTTCGTAACATTTAAAAGCCACAAGATCTCAGACCTTTGGCAATTCTTTAGGCTTGGGCAGGGGTGATATTTGTCCAGAAAACACCTGACGTGATCTCGTCGTTTCTGGCTATCCTGTTCTCACCGATCAATCAGTGCTAGCTATTAAATACTCTGAAAATTACTCTGGGGCACAGATACTGAAGTCTGTCTTTTTTTTTTCCCATTATGTAACTAAGATAGTAAATCTCCAGCTTCCAAGTGCTAAATTCAATTGCTGACCTATTTGCATTTCTAATTCTAATCCAAATTAAATAAATGGAAATTCCACTGTAAAAGAAAAGCACAGATGGTACTCTTCACAGTCACTAACCAGGGAACCATTGTTTTAAAAAAATATCTTAAAATCTATAAAGGCAAATTTAAGGAGACAGTTACACAATTCTAAGACAAGAGTGCAAGTTCCTATAAAGTATGTTTTCTTTTTCAATTTTATTTTTGGCAATTTTTGACTGTAGCTATAATAGAACATTCTCTCTACAAGGAACAACAAATGAAAACATTTAACATTTTTGGTTACCAATGTTTAAAAGTACTGCTCAGTATAGAAGCTCAGGCAGCTCAAAAAGCCAGAGTTAAAAACTTTTTCTAAGCCCTAGCAGCAAAGACATGCCAGTAGCAATAAACACGACTAGCATCCAGCTCTTGGCTTCTAATACCATTCCACGATAAAAGAAACCAGGGCTCATTGAAGAAATGGTGGTTCAGGGAGTAGAGTGGGAAATACACAAGATAAGCGTGGAGCATTTTGTGATGCCAGAAAGTGAGGAAATGTTAAAAAGAAACAAACAAAACTCCACAAAGGTGGGGATATGGCAAAGGGACACGGGAGGACTCAACTGAAAGAGCTCCCAATGACCAAAGATGGAACAATTTGAACAACAGCATAAATGAAGCAGTATTGAATTATGACCCAAAGTGTAAAATAAATATCCATGAGTCCATGTATGATAAATAAATAAATTCAGTAAATAAGGGAGAAGAGACAACATTCCTTTGCAGAAGAATCCCAAGCAATTTATGTCAATACTCCCCCTTCAAGGAGATGGGCCGTAACTCTCCACTCAAGTGTGAACTGCACATAGTGACTTCCTTTCAAAGAGGACAAAGCGGAAGGGGAAAATGTAAATTTGCAGAGGAGAAACTTCACAAACACTACACTCAGCCAAGTGATCAAGGTCAAAATCAACAGTAAGTCATTTCATTTTTCTAAAGAAGACATACAGATGGCCAACAGGCACATGAAAAGATGTTTAACATCACTCATTATCAGGGAAATGCAAATCAAAACCACAAGGAGATACCACCTCATACCCGCTGGAATGACTAATATCAAAAAAGCAAGAAATAACAAGTGTTGGCTAGGATGCACTTGATGGGAATATAAATTGGTTCAGCCACTGTGGAGTAGGGAGAATCTTCAAAGAATTAAGAAATTGAACTACATACAATCCAGCTATTGCACTTCTGGGTATTTACCCAAAGAGTACAAAACACTGATTCAAAGAGATATATACACCCTAAAGTTACCAGCAGCATTATTTACAACAGCCAAGATATGGAACAACCTAAGTGCCCATCAACAGATGAAGGGATAAAGATGATGTTGTACATATATACAATGGAATACTCTTCAGCCACTTTAAAAAAAAAAAAGATGAAATCTTGGTGTTTGCAACAACATGGATGGACCTTGAGGGTATTATACTAAGTAAAATAAGTCAGACGGAGAATGGCAAATACTAGATGATTTCAATCATAGATGGAAGACAGATGATAGATAGATAGATAGATAGGCAAGCAAATCAAAACACACACACAGATACAGAGAAAAGAGCAGTGAGCACACTGTGCTGTATACAGAAGTCAAAATAATGTCATACACATGAAATTTATATAATGTTATAATCAAATGTTACCACAATAAATTAAAAAACAAAAACACAATGTCATGTTGAAAGTACATACTCCGATACAATGTGACGAAAGCACTTTTCCTCTGTAGTCTTCCTCTCCAAAACCCAAAACTCCACGCTAATCAGGAGAAAACTTCAGACAAATCTTACTTTCTTTCCATTTAAGCATCATTCTATAAAAACCTGACCGGTACTTCTCAAAACTGTCAAGATCATCAAAAACAAAGTCTGAGAAACGGTTGCAGAGGAGCCTAAGGCAACATGACGATGAAGGGTAATGTGGTAATGCGTGTGGGGTCCTGGTACAGAAAAGGGACATTAGGTACAAACAAAGGAAATCTGCATAAAGTATGGAAGTTGTTAATAACAGCATATCAGTATTGGTCCACTGACTGTAACGAATGTACCATACTAATGTAAAGTGTTAATAACAGGGAAAACAGTGCAGGAGATAGTGGAATTCTGTACTATCTTCACAATTTTGCTGTAAATCCAAACTGCTCTAAAATTAAATTTTGGGACTTCCCTGGTGGTCCAGTGGTTAGGACTCCATGCTTCCACTGCAGAGGGCCTGGGTTCAATCCCTGGTCCGGGAATTAAGATTCCCACAAAAAATTTAACAATTAAAATTAAAAAGAAATTTTAACCAAAAAATTTAAATTAAAAGTTTATTTTGAAATTTATACTATCTTTTCAACACTAAATCATATTACATACCATTTTTGGCTTGTTTTTACAATATTTATTTGACATTGCAATTGTGGTGAAGAGTATCAAACTGCTAGGATTTGAATCCAGTTCAACTGTCTAGATTGATTTTTACTAGCTATGTGCTTGCCTTGAACACAGTATATATAGCTAACTACGGGGCCCAGCCTGACTTCAGTTACATTCAGCACAGTCTCTGCTTTCCCAATGAGAGAAAATAAGATAAGTAAAGCCCAATCAGCCATGACCTTCTTACCACGGGGTAACCATGTCTAGCAACGGCCCAGGCCAATGTGTTGCTCTGAATAACACTGGGAATAAGCAGATGGCAACCTCATCCCCATTCACAGTCAAGGCAGGTTCTCTTTCCCAAGAACAGATGTAACCAGCAAAGTGATTAATGCCTCTGAGCAAAGTGCAGGACTGATTTTAAGAACCATCAGCAATTTCACGTGATATGAACACTACCTGCTTCTTACTTCTAATATTCAGATGAGGCTAATGAAATCCTATTTTCTTTCCACAAGCAAAGCTTATTCTAAGAAAAAGGAGCAAAATGAATTTGATGAAAATAGCTGAAGACACTGAATAAAAAATGGCCAGGGTTCATAGTGCTGTTTATAAAAAAGTTTACATGTTGTTAAGATTTACAACTTTCCTACAAATGAATGCTTCTCAAATGAATATTCATGCAGCAATTATACTGGCTTTTGCCAGTGAAGATAGTCATTAAAGGCTTGTCATCTTGGTCCAACAATGCCTCTGGTGCTTCCAAATTATTGGATCTTAGTCTACTGCTTTGAATGCTACAATAGCAACATAAAACAGAAATGAATTACCAGTGTGAATAATCAAAGGTCACAATTTTCAGCAAAAGCTCAGAATTTTCTAGTGTCACCTACTTTTTAATATAAAACTATTAAGACACTTTTTCTTCATCAGATTAAATAAGTAAAAAGATGAAATTAAGTGAAACTAATGAAAAGGCTGAGTAGTAGCGATCTTGTAAAAAGACTATAATTAATGGGAAGTAGAGGGGTTTTTTTAGCTTAAAACTTCTTAATTAACTTTTTTAGAGTTAGATTAACTGTCACTATACCTGATACCGAATTTAAGCTGGGGTTATGCCTCAGACCGTGCGCCACATGAGCTATTGTGCTAGAACCAAGTGCCCTCTGTGAAGCCACTGAACTGAGAGCACCGAGGGAGCAGAAACCCAATCTGTGAATACACTCCAGCACCTAGCACTGGACGGATAAAGAGGAAGGTCATCAGCACACAAATGAAAGTACCTGCTTGTGAAATTATTCCCAGTCAAATGTACCGGTCAGGGGACCTTGGGTATAAGCGATACAAACAAAACAACCCAGGTAATTTATGTTTAAAAAAAAAAGTACTTACTCTAAGGGGCCGGAGCAGTTGCGGGGCTCTGAGCAGTAGAAACCACTGGTCAGTCACTCCCTTCAGGACACTATTCTACACATTTGCAGAATCATGCCACATAGCTCAAGAATCCGAAGAGCACATCTGATTGGCTGGCTTGGGTTGTATGTTCACCAGGGATCCTGACTGACAGTTGTATCAAGGCTTTATCCAAAGGTGGAGGAGAAGTTATCCAAAGCAAATGTAGGGGTGCTGTTCCCAGAAGAGGGAGATACGGATGCTGGGCGGGCATGAACCCGGACGTCCCCTGTGATAGAGAAGGAGCAAGGTATGGGAATAACCAGCTAACCTCCAGGAACTGTAGGAGGCATTCTGCTTTCACATCTAATTCAATTCTCCAAATAACCTTGTAAGGTGGGTATTATTAGCCTCATTTTACTAGAGTTGAAATTGAAGTTCACAGAGTTTAAGTTACTTAGCTGAATTTCCCAAGTTTTATATGCTGGTGACAAAAACAAACAAAAAACTCTAGGTGGGCCAAATAAAGTAGGCCCCAAATCTTTTTTCCCTTATTTTTTCCTTTAATCTCTTACCTTCCCCGTTTCCTACCTGTCATTCATTTCTTCCATTTCTGAAATCAGGTTTCTTTGCACGAAGTCCTTTCCACACATTCCACTCTGAAGTCCCCACAGCTTTCCTGTCATCCTCCCTATCTCGAATGTGAGCTCCTTGAAGGCAGACTGTGTATATTTTATCTCCATATTTCAAATGCTTAACACTGAGTCCTCAATAAATGATTACCGAGTAAAGGACTGGCTTATCCCTTTGGAACAACCAAAATGCATGGAGGAACTGTAAATCAAAGAATTCCACCTTGAATAATTTTGTAAAGGCTCACCATTTATTTTATATACCTATTCGCTTCATTGTTTTAGCAAGATTCCTGCCTATCATGTCATGTATCTACTCCTACATGGCACGAGAGCTTAAATGCCCACTTTTCTTCCAAATGGCAAATTTTAGCTTCTTGAGAGGAAAATTCTGATATAATTCTAACTCATTTATTCACAAGGTCAATTATCTACGTGCTTAACATTTTAGAACATAGTCAAGCGTCAGGAGATAAGAAGAAATTCTATGAGTTGTCAGAATAGATGGTTAATATTCATTAATTTCACTCATATGGGAACGCTTCAGGCCTTCATTTGGAACCTACTGGCTTTTAATTCTTAAACATAACTTTATTTGGAGGGGAAATATATCTGGCCAGAAGTATGTTCTATTACATTAGTCTGAAATTCAGACTTAATTCCTGAGATATTGGTTTACTGTTCTGTAGAGGTGTCTTTCGAGCCCACTCAGGACTAGACTGAATTTACTCCCTCTCGTCTGCCTCTCTGAAAAATGGTCTAAGTACTCCAGGAGGGTGGGCTCTATGAAGACTACAATAAAGAGGTTTTTTTATTTAAAAGAAGGTGGTGACTTTGGTGGACATCCAGTCCACAAATGCTCAGCCTAACCATATCTCTCTGTAGGAAAAGGGGAATGTGAGTGACCCTACACACTCTCATACAGCTCTGCTTTTGTTCAATTCCTGCATAACAGGAATCAGACAAAAATGCATTAAAATACCAGCTCCAGTACTATGTCAAGCCAAGTCACTTAACTTTTCTAGATCTTAGCTTCCTCCACTGCAAAACGGGGATCTTAATGTTAAAACCTAGGAAGGTTGAGAAAATATTCAATTTAAGTGATGTGATGAAATACATAACATCCTATCTTCACTTTAATTTCAAAGGGAGAACTAAGGCTCCACATATTAGAATTACCATTTCAGCTAGGTTTTCATATCAGACTTGGAAAACTGCCCTCATTTATCCCTGATGTGGCTTCCAGGTTATGAGTCAGATTTTCTATTGAAAATGTTGCATGAATAATATTCCTTATTCTTAGGACAATTTCAATCACATATGGAAGTAATAGGAAAAAAATACAACACTCTGAAAATATGTTTTGTTAAAAACTAGAAACCATTTAAACCTAAAATGAATAAAAAGAAAAAGCTATAAAATGGCAAAAAAAAAAAAACCAGCAAAAAACAAACCAAAAAAACACCTAATTTTATTGGTATTTCTTTCTCTCTTTTTTTTTTTAATGTTAGGCCTTCCTGGAAATCTGAATTATGTGTCCTGTAATGTTTACATACTCTCAAAAAAATCAGAAAACTATTTTGGACCCAACCTACCATAAAACAACTATCATAAATTAAAAAACAAAAAATTGGTCTAGATGATAGACCAAAAGATCAAAATAGGGGGTGAAATCTATATTGAAGTCAATATTCCAACATAAAACAACATGAAATCTTCTTATAAGAAGAAGATAAAAGGAATTTTGAACTTCTCTTGAGTAAAAGCAATATGAATTCTGTGGGTAAATGAAGCAGCTGAATATATTAAACAGGCATTTGAGCATGCTGAATGTCAAACACAAGAGAGAAACTGAGTTAGTATCACATGGAAAGTTTCAGTGATACCAAAAAACCCCACACAAAACCAACAGAGAAAAACTGTGCACAGAAATGGTACACTTGAATGAAAGGTTGCAAGTATTATTTTTCTCTTGCTACAAATGCAAAACAAGCAAAATCAATAAGCAATTTTATTTCTAGATTTGTATCCATTGTAGTGCATAGAGGCAATTTGGGCACTGCCTGAACAGAACTCCTAACTCAGCATCTTCTCAGACAAGTAAATTTGTCACTCTGACCAATACATAACTAATCATACAGTGGCAAAGAGAGCACTTTGTATTGTATTTAATGCTTTAATAAAACTCAGAAAAGGTTGGGGGAACCTTAACACATTGGCTACTTTAAAATAAGTATATTACTTTTTTTTTTTTTTTTTGTGGTACGCGGGCCTCTCACTGTTGTGGCCTCTCCCATTCTGGAGTACAGGCTCCAGACGCGCGGGCCCAGCCGCTCCGCGGCATGTGGGATCTTCCCGGACCGGGGCATGAACCCATGTCCCCTGCATCGGCAGGCGGACTCTCAAACACTGCACCACCAGGGAAGCCCTAGAATAAGTATATTACATTTTAATATAGTTTTAGAAACTATATAATTTCAGCTGATTTAACAACTCTAAAAAGCCAAATTCATAGTATATAATCTATATTAATTTTTCAATTCACTAACAGAAACAGTGATTTGCCAAAAGTGCTGAAAGACTCAGAAGCTTTCTAAAAAAAAAAAAAAACCAAATTGATTTTCCCAAACATTTCATTGCTGGGCATTAGCAGGGCATGCCATTCTACGCCACAGCATATAAGGCAGATATGAGGACTTCAGATTACCTAAAATGAACACCATGAGAGGTCATTTCTGTACAGATAATGGATATTGGACATCAAAATTAGATTGGAATTGTCATACCCAAGCTATATAGAATAAATATTTTACATGAAACATAACAAAATCTGAATTCCTGGGTATGAATCATTCCTACGTCTACTCTTCTCTTTTAAATTATTCTTCATCACCATCATATTCTCATACCTATTACCTGGATGTATGTTTCTCTTACTTATTTACATTGCACCTTCTTCCATGTTTTCATGTTTACCCTTGGCCCATGCTATTACGTTAATCTTATTCTGTAAGCCTTAAGATCTCCCAGAGCTCCAAGATGGAACATCGTGTCCTCTTGTTTCCATCTAAAATACAGAATAAGGAATAGAAAAGGACAATGGTTTGGGTGCTACCAAGCAAAGATCATGGGAAAACAAACCATGTCACAAGGAATGTAACCCACGGGAAAGTGCCATTTATGGTAATATTTATCAGGGACACTTGTATGAAGAGTAAAAAGCTGAAAAAGCAATCCAAAGAAAGCTTGAAGAATATAACAAGACAATAAGACACCCCTCAGAACAGAAGAAAATATTTGCAAATGAAACAACAGACAAAGGATTAATCTCCAAAATATACAAACAGCTCATTGAGCTCAATATCAAAAAAACAAACAACCCAATTAAAAAATGGGCGGAAGATCTAAATAGACATTTCACCAAAGAAGACATACAGACGGCCAACAAACACATGAAAAGATGCTCAACATCACTAATTATTAGAGAAATGTAAATCAAAACTACAATGAGGCATCACCTCATGACAGTCAGAATGGTCATTATCAAAAAATCTAGAAACAATAAATGTTGCAGAGAGTGCGGAGAAAAAGGAGCCCTCCTGCACTGTTGGTGGGAATGTAAATTGATACAGCCACTATGGAGAACAGTATGGAGGTTCCTTAAAAAACTGAAAATAGAACTACCGTATGACCCAGCAATCCCACTACTGGGCATATACCCTGAGAAAACCATAATTCAAAAAGAGACATGTACCACAATGTTCATTGCAGAACTGTTTACAATAGCCAGGTCATGGAAGCAACCTAAATGCCCATCAACAGACGAATGGATAAAGAAGATGTGGCACATATATACAATGGAATATTACTCAGCCATAAAAAGAAACGAAATTGAGTTATTTGTAGTGAGGTGGATGGACCTAGAGTCTGTCATACAGAGTGAAGTAAGTCAGAAAGAGAAAAACAAATACCGTATGCTAATGTATACATATGGAATCTAAAAAAAAAATGGTACTGATGAACCTAGTGGCAGGGCAGGAATAAAGACGCAGACATAGAGAATGGACTTGAGGACACGGTGCGGGGGAGGGGAAAGCTGGGTGAAGTTAGAGTAGCATCGACATATATACACTACCAAATGTAAAATAGATAGCTAGTGGGAAGCAGTTGCATAGCACAGGGAGATCAGCTCGGTGCTTCGTGACCACCTAGAGGGGTGGGATAGGGAGGGTGGGAGGGAGACGCAAGAGGGAGGGGATATGGGGATATGTGTGCATACGGCTGATTCACTTTGTTGTACGACAGAAACTAACACAGCATTGTGAAGGAATTATGCTCCAATAAAGATGTATAAAAAAACAAAAAGAAATAAGTAGCAGTTCAGCTGCTCCTGACTTACCATGTGAGTGTAAGAAAAAAAAAAAAAGAAGAAGCTTTACAGTCTACAAATTTATAACTATGGGATATGAAGCATATTTTTCATTTCTAACTAGAAGAAAGAAAAATAAATGACATGTACCTGGTAGGGGAGGATTTGCTTAAGAAAGGTTTTAATTTTAAATTTGCTTTTTTTGGGTTGACAGGCACTTTTTAACCATACCTATTATTGAATCTCAGTTTTTCACAGGAACCACATTAATACAACTGAGGCAAGGATAGGACTCCGAAGAGCCTGGGAAGCAGCATACTTTGGGCGGTATAGTTAAATAAGATATGCAAATTACCTCTGATGATACAGATGTAAACTTGCATTCTCAAAATTGTGTCAAACGAAGAGTGATGGGAAAGAATATTCCTCATTCTAACAAAGTCACACTAGGATAAGCTAGGTGAAACAACACACTCTTGGCCTAAAATATGAGAAGGATACATAAATAGTGAGAGAACAAAGGGCAAGCCACATATTTGTTTGTTTAGATTTTGAGATAGACTGTGCTTAAATATTTCCTTATGAAAAACCAAATATAAAGTAGGAAGCATAGCATGAGCCTAAGAAAACTGCAAGCTTTAGGATAAGGTTCACATTCCTTTGGAGGTACACAGGAAATGAATTAGTGTGACTATTTTAATGACTTCTGTTTTGTATTCCCAAGGAAACATAAAAACCATGGCTTCAAAAAGAACAACAAACAGAGATGAATATGATATGAAAGGTCCTTCCTGGCGGCGCAGCGGTTAAGAATCTGCCTGCCAATGCAGGGGACACAAGTTCAAGCCCTGGTCCGGGAAGATCCCACGTGCCGCGGAGCAACTAAGCCTGTGCACCACAGCTACTGAGCCTGTGCTCTAGAGCCCGTGAGCCACAACTACTGAAGCCTGCATGCCTAGAGCCCGTGCTCTGCAACAAGAGAAGCCATGACAATGAAAAGCACATGCACCGCAACGAAGAGTAGCCCCCGCTCGCCGCAACTAGAGAAAGCCCAGGCGCAGCAACAAAGACCTAACACAGCCAAAGATAAAATAATAAATAAATAAATAAATTTATTTTAAAAATATGATATGAAAAGTCAACAGGTTGAGATGTAAAAGGAAAGGTAAGGAAAAGGGCTAAGATTTTAGAAGAACAAACGGAAACTTAAAATATGCATCCAAGGCAATAAAAAGCCAAACTAACAATACAGAAAATCAATTCTGAAGAACAGAAGACAAGTCTGAGAAATTCTCCAAGATATTAGAACAGAGGTCAGTAAAGTATAGCCTGAAAGCCAAATCTGGCTTGCACTCTGTTTTTTTAAGTCCTGTGAGCTAACAATCGTTTTGACACATAAACCCTTGCAATCAATTAATGATAAGAACTTTGAACCCCAATTAATCGAAAGGTTATCTATCCCAAAAAGAATGATATTCTCCTCATTAGTAGATCTGTATTATAACAAAACAAAACGAAATAAATTCTACTCAATTATTATTATATTCATCAATAAAAAATGTATAGAGATTTGTTTTCTCTCTTGTTATAGTAGCTACATAATATCCTCAATTTTGCCTCTTTTTCCACAAAGTGTAAAATATTTACTATCTGGCTCTTTACAGAAAATGTTTTCCAACTTCAGCTTTAGGGGAAAGAGAGAAAGAGATCTACATGCTGGGAAAAAGATAACGCCTATGCGGTCAGGGACATGAAAGCCAACCAATGAATGACGTGTATCTCCAAAGAAGAACCAAAGCAAATGAAAGTAATAAACAACGATATAATTCAAGAACGTTTCCTGATCTGAAGAAATATCGCAACCTGACATCAAAATTCAGAATTTTAGGCAAAACTAACTCAAAGTGATTCACCCCTGGACAAATCTTAGTAGAATTTTGGAATTTTAATGTTAAAGAAAAGAATTCTAAGAACATACAGGCAGGTTTGGGGCAGGAAGGAGAGTACAGGTTGCCTATGAAGAAACAAAAATCAGGGTGGCCTCACACTTTCCCTCTGCAACAGGAAAATGATGACATGATGGAGACAGTTGTATTTTTGTCTTGAAGAAAAAAGGCTGTGATTCAAGAATTTCATATTGAACTAAATTGATGTTTTATGTCTAAAGGTTGTAGACACACTCTCACATGCAAAGGTTCAGAAAATTTATCACCCACCCCAAAGATTCTTAAAAATGTATGAGTGTGTATATTTTTCCAGGCAACAGAGGTGAGGCAGCAGGAGTGCAATGTTTCAGAGCATGGACTCTGGAAAGAGACAAAGACAGAGACAGAGAGAGGAATTTATCCAGAGTCCTGGCTCCAGAAGATTTGTGACCATGGACAAATTATTTCACCTTTCAGTGTCTCGACTTCTTCATCTGTACGGTGGAGATATTAATGGATCTACCTCAGAAAAATGTGCGGAAGATTAAATATGAGTTAGCTCACTGATACAAAGGGCTGAGCACAGTGCCAGTGGCACTTTGTAAATACTTAATAAACTTTGGCTGTTGTTGGCTGCTGTTACTATCCTGCTGACTACCAGATGAAAAGAAATTAAGAACCAGAAAAATTGGGAATTTAAAATATTATAGCACTGATGGACAACATGACAGTTAAACAGTCAAGTCTAGATAATAACTGTAAATGTGTTAAAGTAAAAATCAATTATTGAAGGAGAAAATATATTAAAAAAATTAAAATCCACTAATGAAAAGTTTTAGAAGACTAGTTTTAGAAACTGGGGGCAGAAAAGTCATAAGAAAATACATTGTTTTTGAAATATAAGTTGAAAAAGTAAATTTAGTTCTTAGATTTTGTAATTAGATTTAACTTCCAATCATAGTAGAACATAAAAGCAAACAAAACAAAGTTCAGGTTGCAAAATAAGCAAGGAAGCATGGAGTACAGAAAACATAAAACACCTGTCAGTTGGTAAAATATATGTAAATAATTTTAACTCTCCTTAACCAGGACAAAGAACTTTAAAAAGGGTGAAGAAACAAAATGAAACGGAAAGATTAAAGATTAGAGAGCAGGCAAAGATATGTCAATCATAATCAAAAGCAGAGTTAACAAATTAAAATCAGATTACAATGGAAATGAATCTAAAAAAGCATATATATGTATAACTGAATCACTTTGCTATACACCTGAAATACTGTAAATCAACTATACTTCAATGAAATAAAATAAGATAAAATAAAATAAATCAGATTACAAAAAATTCAGGGCAAAAACCAAGCCCATAAGTCAATTTATACTGATACCAATCCTATAATGAAACAATTGTGAACCTTTTTTCACTCAGTCATGTAATATCAATATATGAAAATCAAAAGCTATTAAAAATGAATAAGAACAAAAACAAAATTATAGGGGAAGACTGAAACACAATGACCAATCCACAAATACTGTTGTGGAAGATTTTACCTACAAGACTGGATTATTAACTACACCAACTCTGTATCTCCAAATAATATTGTACTTTTTGAAAAATGTCCATGAAAGAGTCTGAACAACTAATCATCTATAAAACAAAACAGTAATAAATACATTGAACGTATTCTGAAAACTAGAAATTACTGAATGTAAATACAAAATTCCATTCATCTGAAAACTCAAAAGGCAGATGTATAATAACATATTTCTTAGAAAGTAAAAAAAGAAAGTGTGGAGAAAAGGGAACCCTCTTGCACTGTTGGTGGGAATGTAAATTGATACAGCCACTGTGAAGAACAGCATGGAGGTTCCTTAAAAAACTAAAAATAGAGCTACCATATGATCCAGCAATCCCACTACTGGGCATATACCCTGAGAAAACCATAATTCAAAAAGAGTCACATACCACAATGTTCATTGCAGCTCTATTTACAATAGCCAGGTCATGGAAGCAACCTAAATGCCCATCGACAGACGAATGGATAAAGAAGATGTGGTACATATATACAATGGAATATTACTCAGCCATAAAAAGGAATGAAATTGGGTCATTTGTAGAGATGTGGATGGATCTAGAGACTGTCATACAGAGTGAAGTAAGTCAGAAAGAGAAAAACAAATATCGTATATTAACACATGTATGTGGAACTTAGAAAAATGGTACAGATGAACCGGTTTGCAGGGCAGAAATTGAGACACAGATGTGGAGAACAAACGTATGGACACCAAGGGGGGAAAGTGGCGGGGGGTGGTGGTGGTGGTATGAATAGGGAGATTGGGATTGACATATATACACTAATACATATAAAATAGAAAACTAATAAGAGCCTGCTGTATAAAAAAATTAATTAAATAAAATTCAGAAAAAAAATAGAAAGTAACAAAAAAGAACTCATGGTATAGGTTGCAGCCAACACTGTGCTTATAATTAAATTCATACCCTTAAAGACTTTCATTATTAATTTAAAAAGAAAAGAGGGGCTTCCCTGGTGGCACAGTGGTTAAGAATCCTCCTGCCAATGCAGGGGACACAGGCTTGAGCCCTGGTCCGGGAAGATCCCACATGCCGCGGAGCAACTAAGCCCGTGCGTCACAACTACTGAGCCTGCACTCTAGAGACCGTGAGCCACAACTACTGAAGCCCGCGTGCCTGGAGCCCATGCTCTGCAACAAGGGAAGCCACCGCGATGAGAAGCCCACGCACTACAACGAAGAGTAGCCCCTGCTCACCACAACTAGAGAAAAAGCCCACACACAGCAGGGAAGACCCAAAGCAGCCAAAAATAAATAAATAAATAATAAAGAAAAAGAAAAGATAAGCAAATATACCAAAAACATTCAAGTTAGCAAGAGGAGGGGGCCTTAAGGAAATCTTTTTGTTCTTTTGGCTGTGCAGCATGTGGGATCTTTGTTCCCTGGCCAGGGCTTGAACTGGTGCCCCCTGCAATGGCAGCGTGGAGTCTTAGCCACTGGACCGCCAGGGAAGTCCCAAGGAAATATTGAGTAAAGAAAAAAGAAAATGTACAGTAAATAATGGAACAGGCAGCAAAAAAAAAAAAAAAAAAAATCATAACTTTATTGCAATGGTACTCCTATTGGCAAAAATTTAGATATAACCTAAACAATAGAGAACTATATTAATTTTAGCATATCTTTTCTTTTTTTTTCTTTTTTTTATTGGGGTATAATTGCTTTACAATGTTGTGTTGGTTTCTGCTGTACAACGAAGTGAATCAGCTACCTGTATACATATACTCCCTCCCTCTTGGACCTCCCTCACCCCCATCCCACCTAGGTCACCACAGAGCACCAAGCTGAACTCCCTGTGCTATACAACAGGTCCCCACTAGTTATCTGTTCTACACATGGTAGTGTATATATGTAAATCCCAATCTCCCAGTTCATCCCACCCCCTCCTTCCCCCCCAACCCGTGTCCACACATTCATTCTCTTACATCTGCATTCTCTGTTCCTGCCCCGCAAGTAGGTTCATCTGTACCATTTTTCTAGATTCCACATATTTGCGTTAATACACAATATAGCATATCTTTTCACTAGGATTTCTTTTGCTTTCTAAAAACCATATCTACAAAGAATTTAATGAAATGCAACGTCTTTAATATAATAAACAAAAATGCAGCCTATAAAATTTCATATACAACGTGATATCAACTGTGTAATAACAAAAAGAAAAAACACATAAACACAGAAAAACAACTGCAGTTACCTCTACAGGTTAAAACATGGGTAACATTTAAAAATAGGTTTTGGTATCCTTGGAAGGTCCTGGAACAAATCCCCCATGGATTTTCCATTGCACCAGGGTTCAACCTTCAACTGTACCATGAAACGATTACCACCAGAAGTCTAGTTAACATCCATCATCGTACATAGTTAGCAACATTTTTTTTTCTTGTGATGAGGACTTTTAAGATCTATTCTGTTAGCAACTTTCAAATATGCAATATAATATTAGTAACTGTAATCACCACGCTATACATAACATTCCCAGGACTTATTTTTTTAATTACTGGAAGTTTATACCTTTGACCCTTCACCCATTTCAGCCACCCCTAACCCCTGCCTGTGGCAGCCACCTTACATATCTGTTCTCTATGTCCATGCAGTTCTCACCTTTCATATGAACTCTATTCAAGTTCAAATTTTTGTTTTGAGTGCTATTAATTATACTTGTACATTTAGGAAAATTGTGAGATTTTTATAAGCACTGAATTAGACAGAAAATTGAACTTGAATAATTTACAGAGCAAGAAACACATAACTTTCAAGTTTTCTGACGTGAGTGATCAATAATTGCCCTGTATCTATTTGTTAAGTCAATGCTACATTTTAAACCACTGTCTCATGTAAACCAGTTAAACCTGTACATTGCTGCATGACATGGGCTCTCAACTGTGTATGAGACTTCCCAGGTGCCTCTCCAAAACAGCTCATGGACTCATTTTTCCTTCAGGACACCAAATGTAAAAATAAGCACAGCTATTTGGGAGCTGTCATATTTTATTAGAAAAATTATTATTTCCCTAGAAATCTGTGATTTCTAAAGTCTTAAGAGACTTGAAACCTTCTTAGATTGCCTATGTCTTGATGCAATGTCTTTTTGCCTAGATGACTATCTATCTATATAAAGAAAATATAAAGGAATATTTATAGAAAAATATTTATACAAAATATTTATAGAAAAATATTTATACAAAAATTCAGGTGACAGGGAACTTTTTAGATGCATCTATTCTATAAAGTAAGATTATACATTTTTGCTTTCTGCCTATATGACATAAAATAATTCTAGAATGAGTCATCCTTACCTCATAGGTTAATTGAAAGCACAGCTATTACTCTGTGTGCACCTTTTGTTTCTGCAACAGAGCTGCTACAAGAGCCATTATAATGGCTGCAGATTCAACAAGGGGAGTTGAGAGACCATGGCTTTGTGAACAAGGCTGAGACTATTCCACTGACTTCATGTGGTGAAGGGCATTACCAGGGAGCTGATATGACTGCAAAATGTACATATATACTATTAGGCTGAAATAAATCTAAAGATATGGATAGTTCCCTTCTCCTAACACTTCATTGACAATAGAGTTAAATATTCTGAATAGTTCATTTCTAAGGGATTACCACACTTCCCCAGTACTCAAAGTCATTTATATCTTTCAACTTATTCGGAAGGTTAAGGAATAACTCCTCAAATATTCATTGCTTGTCATATTCTAAAAACTGAATTTCTGGATGCAAACACACAGGTCCTATTGGTGATAAGAGAAGTTATATATTTGTACCTAGGAAAGAACATACATCTAGAAACCTGTTCTCTGCTGCTTAGAGGCAATTGCGCTGCATTTTCTCTTGTGGACAAAATGAAAAGGCATCGCTATTTATGTGGAACCATTCAGGTGTTACAGGCACTTCTATAACATCCAAGAATGCATTAGCCAAAAACAACTAGAGTCATTTATTTGTCTCATCATCATTCAAGCTGAATTAATAATATTAAACAGCACATGGGATGAGGGAAAATGCATTGCAGAGCAACATTAAAATCCCTTTCCACTCAAGCATAATTCATTTTGATCTTTACTACTTGATTCAGCTAAAGGTCAAACCATATACAATGGTTTAAATGCAGAAAATATATTATTTCACTGTTGAGTATGGTCCAAGATGAAGGCAACTAATTTTAAAATGGAAGCAATTTAGAAAATATAAGTGTAATGAAAAATGTCTCTATTACAAAGTATACAGTAATCTATTTGATTACTACCAACATTTTAAACCTCCCCACACATATTGGTGATGCCTTTAGTGCAACTTAATTTTCTTCCTATTGTGTTGTATACATTCAGTGAACATCATTTTGGTTAAGGGATCAAGAATAAGGTCAGAAATGTTAGTGATGATAAATTACAGACCTTAATAACTTTTGAACAGATTTAAATGTCCAAGTCATTTGTAAATCATTTACCTTGATAGATGAATGGTTAACAAACTACATAAACTAATAAGAACCACGTGTTACTAGTCTATACTACCACACGGCATGAAACCAAGACCGCAAACATGGTCTAATTGAGACCAAAACTGTGTTTCGGAGCATACATAACTGAAGAAAGAAAAAAAAGAATTATCCTATTAAAAGACTGTATAAACAATAATTACTCATTAGTTTATGGAAATATAAGCACACAAGATTTTATTAAAGGACTGGCCAGATTCACAATTGACAGACCCTGTAATGTTATCAGCTTTGGGGTTAAAGAAAAAAAAAAAAAGGTAACCAGTCAGTTCAGGTATTTGCTTGTTCATTTGTTTTTTGCTTTCAATGAAAGGCAGTTTGGAAATTTAGTCTTTGGGGTCTGTATTGCAGATTTATACAAAGCACTGCTTGTGTACTTTATATATATACTACCATTTCTTGCTCAGGTGTGAGTCACAAGCAGTATAACTCTACTGAATCAAAAGCAGTTCTAATATGGAGAGACATAAGAACCGAGTTGGAAGAGGCACAGATTGAACAAGTAAAACCACAACAGGTAGTTTCCATTATTGAATTAAAACTGACAGATGACATCTTGCCCCGTAACAGTGATAAAATCTTCACTAATCCATCTACTTCGGTATTTCTTAAGAGTGGGACTCCTAGCACCAGTATCGGAATCACTCACAGAGCTTGTTTAAAATGCATATTCCTAGCGGAAGCAAGAAAAACTACAATCCTGCAGCCTGTGGAATAAAAACCACATTCACAGAAAGACAGACAAGATGAAAAGGCAGAGAGCTATGTACCAGATGAAGGAACAAGATAAAACCCCAGAAAAACAACTAAATGAAGTGGAGATAGGCAACCTTCCAGAAAAAGAATTCAGAATAATGATAGTGAAGATGATCCAGGACCTCGGAAAAAGAATGAAGGCAAAATCGAGAAGATGCAAGAAATGTTTAACAAAGACCTAGAAGAATTAAAGAACAAACACCTAGAAGAATTAAAGAACAAACAAACAGAGATGAACAATACAATAACTGAAATGAAAAATAAACTAGAAGGAATCAATAGCAGAATAACTGAGGCAGAAGAACAGATAAGTGACCTGGAAGACAGAATGGTGGAATTCACTGCCATGGAACAGAATAAAGAAAAAAGAATTAAAAGAAATGAAGATAGCCAAAGAGACCTCTGGGACAACATTAAATGCAACAACATTCGCATTATAGGGGTCCCAGAAGGAGAAGACAGAGAGAAAGGACCCAAGAAAATATTTGAAGAGATTATAGTCGAAAACTTCCCTAACATGGGAAAGGAAATAGCCACCCAAGTCCAGAAACCGCAGACAGTCCCAGGCAGGATAAACCCAAGGAGAAACACGCCGAGACACATAGTAATCAAATTGACAAAAATTAATGACAAAGAAAAATCATTGAAAGCAACAAGGGAAAAATGACAAATAACATACAAGGGAACTCCCATAAGGTTAACAGCTAATTTCTCAGCAGAAACTCTACAACCCAGAAGGGAGTGGCACATATATTTAAAGTGATGAAAGGGAAGAACCTACAACGAAGATTACTCTACCCGGCAAGGATCTCATTCAGATTCGATGGAGAAATCAAAAGCTTTACCGACAAGCAAAAGCTAAGAGAATTCAGCACCACCAATCCAGCTCTACAACAAATGCTAAAGGAACTTCTCTAAGTGGGAAACACAAGAGAAGAAAAGGACTTAAAAAAACAAACCCATAACAATTAAGAAAATGGTAATAGGAACATACATGTCGATAATTACCTCAAACGTGAATGGATTAAATGCTCCAACCAAAAGACACAGGCTCGCTGAATGGATACAAAAACAAGACCCATATATATGCTGTCTACAAGACATAATTCAACCATAATTCAAAAAGAAACATGCACCCCAATGTTCACTGCAGCACTATTTACAATAGCCAGGACATGGAAGCAAACTAAATGCCCATCAACATACGAATGGATAAAGAAGATGTGGTACATATATACGATGGAATATTACTCAGCCGTAAAAAGGAGTGAAACTGGGTCATTTGTCGAGATGTGGATGGACCTAGACACTGTCATAAAGAGTGAAGTAAGTCAGAAAGAGAAAAACAAATATCGTATATTAACGCATATATGTGGAACCTAGAAAAATGGTACAGATGAACCCGTTTGCAGGGCAGAAATAGAGACACAGATGTAGAGAACAAACGTATGGACACCAAGTGGGGAAAGCGATAGTGGGCGGGTGGTTGTGGTGGGATGAATTGGGAGATTGGGATTGACATATATACACTAATATGTATAAAATGGATAACTAATAAGAACTTGCTGTATAAAAAAAATAAAATAAAATTCAAAAAAATAAATAAATAAAATGCATATTCCTAAATTACCTTCCAGACCTCTGGTAATAGGATCACCAGGAACAAGCTGCCCAGGAGATTTTCATGTGCCCTAAAGCTTGAGTGGTACAGTCCTATGAAGAAGGCCCAAGAGGCTCTTCATTATACCACATCTGCGTTGCTGCAATGCCACCTCTAATTTCCTACCATCATACCTACTGTGTACCTGTCAGCAATACAAGATATACCAGACTCTTAACAGCAGGATAGTGCCTTGAATATCAAGCTAAATGAATGTGTGAACATATGCATGGATGAATGGATAAATGCATGAATGGGAAAACTGATAGTATTTCTGAAATAAAATAGGAATTCTGATTGCTTTAGAGTTGGCTCTAACAAATCTATTCACAACTAGCTCTCTAAAAATTCCCGAAGTGTTCCAAATTTTTCAGTCTATATATTTGACAATATGATCTTAATGTCTCAAATACTGATCACAGAAAATTGTGCAGAAAGAGGAAATGCAGGGCCCTGATTCTGATTCCTCGGAAACGTCACAGTGCTGCACTGCTTTCTAGCCTGCATAGTGTGCTGGCAGACACCACCACTGTCCCCAGCACATCTGCAGTGAAAGCTGTTGCTTAGCAACAGCAATCAATGCTGTATTTCCCCTTCACAATTTTCCTGAAGATTGAGACAGTGCTCCAAGGTATTATTTTCAAATACCTTCTGTTTCACTGACCAAACATGTTTGTTAATTTTTCTATTATGAAAAGAAAAAAAGAAAGAAAAAGTCATGAATCAAATCAACATAAGGATCCAAGAAAGAAGAGTGAAGGAAGGTCAGTATAACACACTGTGCTTTGGGGCTTGTTTGATGAAGAAAAATTCTTTGACAGCTCATTGACTTTATTTGCTATATCCTTTCATTCTGCCATTTTAGAATTGATTTCTGCTACCTCATGGGAGATGAAAGACATTAGCATGAATTATCATTCTAAATGTAGATCGACAAGGTACTGCCATAAAATACAAAAAGCAAATGATTTCCAGAAACTGGTTTAATACACATCTCACATCTCTGTTAAAGCTCACATCTTGGTTACATTCTTACTAACCACTAGCTACACTTTCCAATGTCTCTCCACTGACAGTACAACATAAGATTCTTTCAGATGGGCACTGCTTACAAGCTAAATTACTTGGCGCTTACGATGCAATTTACAAGCTAAATTACAAATACTCAATACTAACACTGACTTTGGGAGGAGGCGATAAGAATTCTTATTTTAAACATATCATTATAGGCTACCAATGAATGGATTCTTCATACAAAAACAAGAACGACACCCAGGAACTTTATGTGATGCTTTCCAATAAAAAGAGTTGATATTTGCTTAAAGCGTATGCACAGATATGTTAGTAGGTGGTGGAATCCATCGAGGTGGGTATTATGTGATAATTATTTTCCATGTTTATTGAGCACCTAATATACGCTCACATCTTTATGGGCAGCATAAAGATGAGTAAAATCTGATCCCTGTACAATCTCGTGGTAGAAACAGTCACATCAGTAAGTAATGCAGGAGCTTCCCTGGTGGCGCAGTGGTTAAGAATCCGCCTGCCAATGCAGGGGACACAGGTTCGAGCCCTGGTCTGGGAAGATCCCACATGCCACAGAGCAACTAAGCCCGTGCACCACAACTACTGAGCCTGCTCAGTAGTTTTTATATATATATTTATATATATATATATATATATATATATATATATAAACATATTTAAAATTTTGATAGAGTAATTGTTTATCTAAGAAAGTATTTTAAGGAAATAATTAAAGATGTCAACAAAAGACATTTCTTTCAGGTACATTTAAAATTGTAAATACTTAAACGCCCAATATTAGAAGAATGATTAAATGAGTAATGATACAGTTATATGACAAGCACTATTAAAGTATTTTTCAGGAATATTTTATGAAAAGAAATAATTCTTATAATGAGAAGAAAAACAATGAAACAAAATAACCAATACATAAATGTACAGAAAACATAATGGAGGAAAACATATCAAAATATTAGTAATTAGGGGTGATTATTTTCCCTTTCTTTTCCTATGCCTTTCTAGTTTTTTCATACTGACAATTACGTATTTTGTAATCAGAAAAATGTCCTAATAAATAAAATACATCAGAATTTTATTTGAACGATTAAGAGATCTTTAAATTTCAACTCAGAACTTCAACCCTCACTAGTCTCCTAAGTACTGACAAGCTGAAGTACTTAAATTTCAAAAAGTATTTTTAGATCAACAATTTTCACTTCCATAAATATAGATAAATTTAGTCAATATTACCACAGAGAACAGTTATAATAAAAGCATATAATTTAATTTAATCTAAAGAAAAGCATCCTTTATTTAACAATTCAATAAACATGCACTAAGCACAGGGCATACAGATATGGACAGGATACTCTTGAGATGTTAGGGATATATTTCAGTAACCTTCCAGAAGACACAGGGGCTTCAGGCAAGCATTTCTCTTGTACCAGAACGTACTGACTTTTCACAAAAGGAGTTTTTAGTACCATCTGGGGCAGGTGATTACGCTACCTACAACTGCTAACCCCCTTAACCCCCTGCCAGCAGAGAGACTGAAGGGTCAAGGATGCAGAGAAACAAATAAAATTAAGAGAACCTTGTCAATGGAAATTAGTATTTCTTTAAATCTTCCTCTAGAGTTCATATTTTATATGTATATACAGATATGGAAGATTTCATATATTCTTTTTCTCAGTGACTATGGGTGCTGACAAAAGCCATTTTCTAAGTCCAAAAACTGAGAGGCAGACTTTTCATTCCTTACACCAGCAGAGAATATATCCATACATCCATTATCAAAGGAAGAAACTGGAGTTTTGAATGGTAAAATAACTTGGTCAGGGTCACCCAGCTAACCAGCAAGAAGACAAAACTCAAGTCTAGGTCAGCTTACTTCCTAAGTCTGTGCTCCTTCCGTCATAGCACATGTGACATTTGGGTAAATGAACAGGAGAAAGGTATGTATTTCAAAAGAACAGCATGGGAGAAACAGAGAGCAAGATATTCTCAGGCCCACACTCCCCCCTGCTCCGCACCCAAGTCTGCTACAACAGGGCAATGGAACACTCAGCTTCCTGGTTCCTGTCAGATTGGCCCTATCATCTACTGCATTTCCAGGCCAGGACAGTGGCCCTGTTCAAAGATCAAGATCAGTCCTACCCTGACGCACCCATCCAGCTTATTGACTTCCCATGATCCCAAAAACAATTGTAATAGCCATTGGCTTTGAGTAAACCCCAGTTTTAAATCTGCATATGACTAAAGAACTTTTCCTCCTGTCCTGTTGCTTTCTCTTCCTCAATACAGCTCCTCTTCCTTCAAGAAATGCCTTTGGTGGTACCTTGGGTATCCTAGCTTATAACATCTTCTGAACTCCCGCTGTCAAGAGCTCTGCAGAACTGGCTCCCATAACCTGCCCTGTTTGGTGGCTCTCCTGTAACACCAAACTCTACCTCTTAACATCAGAGACAGAAGTTGCAGTAAATTGGTCATGGTTTAATCTAGGTACTAAATTAAATACATTCTCTCCTCCCCACCTTCTAGAAGCAGCCAGACTGTTCTTTTCTTTGAAGAAGTGATGGTGTTCGCCTAAATGGAACATGGTCTTCATAAAGCCAAGCTGTGAATAATGATGTTGAAAAAGACAAGGAAGGGGTCGTCAAATCTAGCCAGAGAATAGATTTCACATCCTAGATCACTAATCAGTAGGGAGGTGATATATTTTTAAAAGATTTATTTGATAGAAGCATGCAAGATGGACTGAAAAGGAAAGAGACAAGTATCAAATGTCATAGCAATCTAGCTAGGAAGCGTCCAGTCTGTGCTTCAACATTAAGCCAAGCATGGCAAGAAATCTCAAAGGAAGAACAAACACAACTCTCAATTAACCATATCTGGGGTAAAATAAAGGGAAAAGACAAAGAGTTGAGGTTTGAAACCAACTGGTTAAAGTTAATAATAACAGCTTATTTATTGTAAGATTAATGAAATACATTAGGGAGTTAAGATAAAAACCAAGAAATTAAAAAATTAGCATGCTGTAGTAAATAAATAACCATACAATAAACATGCCCCCAAGAAGTAGGGCTGCTAAGAGAGAAACTGTTTTACACCACTGGGTTCTGGCATGTAAAGAGATGGTTCTGTTCTATCCAACATTCTCCATTGTGGTCACTGAAAATACGTTTAAAACCTTCCAAAGACAACTAATGGGATATTTAGGTCTAAAAATTAAGAAACAGGGCTTCCCTGGTGGCGCAGTGGTTGAGAGTCTGCCTGCCGATGCAGGAGACACGGGTTCGTGCCCCGGTCCGGGAAGATCCCACATGCCGCGGAGCGGCTGGGCCCGTAAGCCATGGCCGCTGAGCCTGCGCGTCCGGAGCCTGTGCTCCGCAACGGGAGAGGCCACAACAGTGAGAGGCCCGCGTACCGCAAAATAAATAAATAAATAAATAAAAAATTAAGAAACAGAACCTTCTGATTACTGAGAAATGCTAATTTAAAAACACAAACAAAGAAGGATGAAGAAAAGTCATTTTGCAGCTAAACTAACTGAATCCCCAAAATTATATGCTCATGTTTATGTTAGCAGTATTATAAAAGCATATATATTATCTAAGTCATTTTTCCACTATCTAGTAAGTTAAAATTCATGGATATACCTTATTTTCTTTTTCTCTTTTTTTAAAGATTTTTTACCTCTCTAACGAATGCTTCTGCTGAGCTTTCTATTTTTTATTCATTCCAATTAAAATGCAATGATTCATCAGTTATTACCAGAATAGCCATACACATGTTGAAGAAAAGCTCATGATTATAATCAGCACAACTACTGACTGCTAGAAAGCATGCCTAAACAGTGTTTGAAAAAGCGGCTTCATTTCCAATTGAGATCAGGACAGTAATAAAACAGTTTCACAATCTCTTCACTAAATACATCTTTGTTTGCATAGTCTATGAATATTGTCATGGGGCAGGTGTTGGAAAATATAAAATATAAATATTTAAAATCCTACTGAGCTGCTGTGAAGTCAGTGGCAAAGAAAAATAAAAACATGGGGGCTTCATGTATGTAGCTAAATACATAAATAACCATGAAATCATCAAAAAGAAGCAGCACAGCCATATTTCTTACTTGGTGCTTATTATTATTCAACAGAGATACATATTTTTTTAATCCTGAACCATTTAAAAAATATGTCAGGCAACACTAAATTCATCAAGTCTTAAGCCCTAAAGAAAGCTACCAGTAATGAGCAGCAACATTAGGTTAGATTTATATTTAAGAAGAAATCTTTATCCATCTGTCTTCTCCCCATAAAGTAACTTGGATCACTCTTCGTCTTCATCATTCTCTGGCCATCTTCATGCAGTTGGGTTGACCAGCAGCAGGACACAACAGGGTTCAGCAGAATTCAGTTGCCCAAAGAAAAGTCCAATGACAAACTGGTTTTGTTGTATAAAGCCAAATGTCTTTTTTTAAAGCACACCCAGGGATGAAATCCTGGGTGAGGTCAGTCCACTTGCCTGACAAAACTTAAACCTTATAACTATTTGCATGAAAGTCAGTGAGCTAACCACCTCTGTATCTTCGACTTGAAAGGCGAAGCTCTTTAAAAAGGACATAAAAATATTTTTTTCAACTAAGTTATAGTTCTTTAACTGCATATCCAAATAATCAGCAACTCAAAGGAAACTGAATAGAGAGCAAAAGATGTAACACTTCTGGCTACTTGAAAAAGTCAAGAGCAAACTTCAGAAAAGGACAAGCAGTAAAATGTATTTCCACATCTGAAAGCACAGTGAACCAAATAACCCAAATAGCCCTACTGAAAAATAAATGCATCAACATTATTTGTATTCTCATTTTAGAGGAAAAAAATATATTAAACATATTTAGGGACAACTGGGGAATTTGAACATGGACTAGGTATTAGATAAAATATTAGAGACTTCTTATTCATTTTCTAAGGTGTGATATGGTACTGGGACTATAAAGGAGAACGTCCTTATTTTCAGAAGATGCATAGCAAAACATCCAGGGTCAAATGTCATGATATCTGCAACTGACTTCCAAATGGTTCATCGTATACACACACACACACACACACACACACACACACGCACACACAGCAAATATGACAAAATACTAACAATTAATGAATCTAGGTAATACACTTCCTACCTTATCCCTTCATCTTTTCTGCATGATTGAAAGTTTTTATAATTAAAAAAAATAAAGAAAAATTAAGGCATGTAAGAAGTTCCATTAAAAAAGAGAAAATTGAAAAATAAAATTCATCATTCAGATGACAAGAAAGAGAAATATCATTAGATGACTGCAGTGAAGCAAAAGCAGCAAACCAGAGAGGTAAGTAAACTCTGAGGCTGGCTCTCTCACTGGGGACATTTGGCTAACACAGGGACCCTGAACTTCCATTTTGACAGTAGCCAGGGTTACAAAGCACTAGGAACTGTGCCTGGGCCAAACTCCTGAATAGACCTGGGTTCCCAAGGGTCATACCCTTAGAGTGAATTCGAATAAGCCTACCCCACAGAAGGGACAGCAAGGAAGTTGCCAATCTAGACGCTACCACTGGATAGAGTGGGATAATTTTTTTCCAGAGAACTCATAGCCATAACTTGACAACTGGCCAAGTCTGAAGCCTAAATTAACATTATACTTCTGGCCCAAGAAGCCTCAAACACAGGAATTAACCTTAGAGGGATCTAGGGCTGTTATTGCCCTAGTGAGACACCAGAAAAAAAGCAAATTCACTCTGGATGAAAACACCTTCAACACAGACCTCAAAGAATTTTGAAAGCACATGAGCTTACAGGTTAAAAAAAAAAAAATCACAAAACAAAGAAGCAAAAACTAGTGAGGAAGACTCGGCAGAAATATCATATAGCTGAATTAAACTCACAAAGATCTCATAATTGGGGTTATCAGAATTTAAAGTAAATGTTTAACATGTTTTAAAAATAAAAGATTACAAAAAAATTTTAAATTTAAATTTTAAAAAAGATTACAAATATGAGGAAAGATAAAAACATTCTTTAAATGTCTAAACCAAAAAATGTCTAGAACTGCAAATTATAATTAAAATAATTAAAAATTGGCAACAATCCTTAATTCCTACAATGTCTAATGTTAGCAAAGATTTGAAACAACACGAACTCTGATACACAGATGGTTAAGTATAAATGTATACAGTCCCCTTGGAAAATCATTTGACAGTATCTAGTGAAGCTGAGATAAGCATACCCATGGCCCAACAAATCCATTACAAGTTATATACCCTAGAAAAACTCCTGTAGATGTTCAACAGGAGATAAGTTTATAAATGTTCATGGCAATGGAGTGTGTAATTGTTAAAAACAGAAAGCAAATAAACTACGATAAACTCACATAATAGAAAACTATACAGTAGTGAAACTGAATGAGCTACAGCTACATTCATCATCATGGCTAAATCTCAGAATACTGGGCCAAAAAAGAAAGTAGAAAAACAATTAAATAAGGTTAAAAACATATAAAACTAAACTAAAATATCAATTGTAATACATATGCGAAAAACTATAAAGAGAAGCCAGTGAATGATACATAAGATCTGAGGTAGTGGTTACATCATAGGACAGAGAGGGCGTTAAGATAAAGGAAGTACAGGGAACTTCAAAGGTAGTGGGAACATTCTATTTCTTAGGCTGATCGATTGCTATACAAGTTTTTGCTTACTATTATTTGTGCCTTATACTTATGTTATAAACATTTTTGCTATGTGTTTAGTAATAAAAATTACTTAACAAAACAAAAAAAGCAACAATATGCATGGGCATCCTGGCCAACGCACAAAGTTATGCTACTACTGCGTGCGAGAAACATGCCTTAGAAAAAAGGAAAATAATAACATTCGTCAAGATGATCATGGCAAACATCCATGTGCTTCAAGAATATATTGGATACTGTGGTGAGTAAATGACCAATCTACTCAAGTAGACCTCCATCCTATGGAGCGCCAACAGCCTTCCTTGAGCGCCTAGGAGATGTCAAGTCTATCTGTAACAGAGGCTGGGCTTAAGCTAACTAATTTAGTCTTTTGTTTTCCCCTCTCTTTCTGTTCATTCAGTTTCAACTCTAATGCTATCTGTAGGTGTAATTTTTGGCATTTGCTATGTTCTTCTAAACCTAGCCTTACCCTCATATGATGGGTATCCTAAAATACCATCTTTCATCTTATATGATGAAAATCTTAAAATTTCCTAGGCGGACACTACCCCTTTCCACATCTGTTGATGAGGATATGACTTATATTCTGTGTGACACTGTCTCATCACAGTTCATGTTAGAGCTGAATCTGCTATTTTGACTGTGATGTTTTGGCTAGCAGCTGAACAGATGGATAGTTTTTCCCCAGTATGAATATTTGCCAACAATTGGAAGGGTGTAAAACTCATTCTCAAAGAAACCCAAACATAACCATGAGGAGTCTAACAAATAATTATAATATCCACTGTTGCAGATAGAAGTCTTCACAGAATCATGATGTGTATTCAGAAATGGTGGTATAAAATGACAGTTAATTAAAAGACCACTTTGGTATTGTTGTTAAATTAATGCTACTAATAGTCATAATAGACCTTGGAATTTGTATGGGTATTACATTCATATTCATCTGGTTCTCATGGTTTTACAAAACAGATATGGAGGTATTATTAGCCTGACTTTATATAGACAAGGAATAAAGCATAGGGAGACACCCATGTTATCACAGAAAATGGGCTGACTTCAGAAATTAGAACTGGGATTTGAGCTCATCTGTGCCTCATTAGCTGCATAACTTTGAGTAAGAACTTAATTTCTCAGAGCCTCCATCTCCTTGTTTGTAAAACAAGTGCAATAATAGCTAATTCACAAGGTTCCTGTGAGAATTACATAAAATTTAAAGAAGTTCCAAACAAGAGTACCTGTCATTGAGTAGGTTCTTAATAAATATATCCTTCCATTTAATAATGAAGTCTCAGTTGACAAGAAAAAGTCCAAATTTTCACCTTTACTCCCTTCAAAAGAAGTCTGAGGTACCTGAGATTTAGGACAAGACAAAGTTTACACCTAAAACATCAATATAAACTGAAGGTTGCAAGGAACTCTAAACTTTCTATAGTCTCACTTCAGTGGCTTCTCACAGACATCCTGAAGGAGTAGACAGAACCTAATAAGTGGGTCATTAAGTAGTTTCCAAGGGACACAATTGCCCTATTAGTAATAATCATGATTCATCTGATACTAAATCATACATGCTGGGCTCCCCTGGTGGCGCAGTGGTCGAGAGTCCGCCTGCCAATGCAGGGGACATGGGTTCGTGCCCCGGTCCAGGAGGATCCCACATGCCGCGGAGTGGCTGGGCCCATGAGCCATGGCCGCTGAGCCTGCGCGTCCGGAGCCTGTGCTCCACAATGGGAGAGGCCACAACAGTGAGAGGCCCGCGTATAGCAAAAAATAAAAAAAATAATAAATCATACATGCTCTAATATTGTTATTTGACATTAATATATGCATATCTTTTCTATACAGTTAAATAGTATACTCCATATCACATACAGACAGCCCTTGACATTCATTCATAGACTCCCTGTTTCTGATATTGGGGATTTGTAATTTGTAGAATCCTCCCTGAGCTGCAAGCAAACACCCCTCTGCCCAACTCCTCTGGTTTCCAGCAGGGGATGGCAGGCAGCAAGGGTTCAGAAAAGAGAGTCCCCTGTAGCCAGGGATGAGGAGACAGGTAGGCACAGGGAAGCAAGAGTCTGCAGATGCATATCCACCCACAAATGTCTCACCAGGCAAAGAAGAAAGAAGTGTAGCCAGGGAGTGAGACTGAGGGTGTTCTCAGATCAACTACGTAGCCTGAGTTTCCTGTAAATATCTCAGAAACCTTCCAATCTCCAAGATTTTAATTTCTTGTCCCTATATTTTCCTGCTTGAGGGTGACACACCACACTTATTTATTTGCTCATTCTGACATTTTGAAGAAATACTGAAAAGGGAGTCACAGTTATTAGAGCGGATGTCCAGCACCTTCTTGCTTCTCTTATTGACCTAACCCTATGCTGGAGCTACTAAAGGCACTCAAAGATCTCACCTAACCTTGAGGTCACTTTAGCAGGCCTGCCCCGTCTATGTTCCCCTTCTCCTCCGTGCAGCATACCATTTCCTCTTACCTGATAGGCACACTTGATTGGAACTGTGCATTCTGATTGGTCCTTTAGTGTATGGAAAACTTCAGTAATTATAATATGCTGGAATTGCTAAATTCTATAATTTCATTAGATGAACTTAATCAAATCATAGCATTCAGTTTGACTTGTTTCCAAAATCACTTTTGATTATAACCTGAAAAGAACTGAAAAATTCTTTTAGTTGTAAAGACCTCTCATTTGTAAGAGGATTTTAAACCTTCTAGAGTGTTTATTCAAGCATCTTTCATTGAATACACAGGGTTTCTTTCTGTGCCCTGCTACTAGAGTACTAGTAGCTAGAGTGAACCAGACCAGCAAGGGCTCTGTCCTCATGCAGCAGAAAGACAATAAACAAATAAATAAGTGGACAACATCTTAGACAATGCTATTGCTCCAAAGAGAATAAAATACAGTAGATTTAATGGGGAGCTCCTTTAGATGGAGTGGTCAAGGAGGCCTTTCTGAGGGGGTGACATCTATACTGAGACCCACAGACTTAAAACCATCCCAACCAGAGAACTAGCAGTTACAAGGGCTACAAAAATAGCTTGGTGTGTTAGAAGGACAGACAGAAGGCCAGTGTGGCTGAGGTCAGTGATTTAGGAAGGGTGCGGAGCAGTATGTCAGAGAGGTAAGCTGGGGTTATATATGTTAGTACTGACTGGCATGAGGAATTCAAATTGTATTCTAAGTGTAATGAGGATTAATGAAAGGTTTGGGGAGGAAGGAGCAAGTACAGCCTAATTTAATTTTTAAAAGATCACTCTGGTTGGTGTGTGGAAAGGTTATAAAGGAGCAGGAAAGGAAGAAAGAAGAGAAGTGAAATCTGGAAGAAAACAGATTTTAGTTGTATTCTGAACGAAGTGCTAACAGGACTCACTGATGGATTAGACCGGGGGTGGATAGTGATAGAAAGAATTAATCAAAAGTGATGACTACACTTCTGTCCTGAGCAACTGAATGGAGGGTAGTATTAATTACTGAGGTGAGAAAGAGACAAAGAGAGATAGGCGGGAGAGGAGGTGGGGGAATAAAGAGTTCTGCTCTGGTTCTGAGATGACTTTCAGATATCCAAGTGGAGCTTTCCAGTAGGAAGCTGGATACACAAATCCAAAGTTCAGTGTAGAGGTCAGGGCTGGAGATACAAATTTTGGAGTATATTCACTAAAAGAGGGCATTTAAAGCCATGAAACTAAATGAGAACCCTTAAAGGAGACAGTTTAGTTAGAAAGAAAGGGAGAAGACTGCCCAGAACCGAGCCTTTGGAAATTCCAATATTTAAAGGTTGATAACAGCATAAAAACCATCAAAAGTTGTTGAAAAGAAATGGCTATCCAGTGACAGAAAATGAGGAGAGCGTGGGATGCTGGAAGCCAAGATGTGAGTCTATTAAAGAAAAGGGAGTGGTCAGTTATGTGGAAGGCTGCTGAAAAGTCAGGAGGGCAGAGAGAAGACACTAGATTTGGCAAGGTTAAATAAAGCCTTTGGTAACCTTATTAGTAGAGTTTCAATGAAGTATGAGGAATGAAAGTCCCCTTAGAATGAGCTGATAAGAGCATGGAAGGTGAGGAAAATGGGCTGGGGGTCGGGGGGAGCCTGACTACATTCAGACCTTTTAAAAAGTTTCACTACATTGGCCCAAACATTCATATTCCCTTTGAGTAAGTTGTTGAGTTATCTGAATTTATTCACCCAAACTTTATCCAAAAGATTTACCTAAAAACAAAAGGTTCTAGGGCTCCACGTATCTATACTTCATGCTTTTGACAAAGGAAGGCAGAGAAAGAAGAGAGGCAGATGATCTGAAAGCCAGGAAAGAATCAGAAATGATAAAATAAAGGCATTTGTGTCTCTTTGCAAAAGCAAGATCTGTTGCAGCAAAACATATCTTTCTTTGGGATGGGAAGGCTGCTCTCATCTTCATATACACAGTTCTTTGCTACCTTATTAAGAGCAATAGGGATTAATGTGATGTTTAAGAATGGGGACACTCTCCACTGAAAACATTGGCCAAAAATAGGGCCAAAGCAGAGAATTCCAACCAGACACAATAAAATTTTAGTCCCCTTTCAAAAATTAAATAGTTTGAATTATTTATTTTTGCTTGGGATATGTTTCCTCACTGTGTCTAAAGCCACCCAGGTATAAAGATGTGCCTGGAGAACCAAAAGAACCAGTAGCAGGTCCTAGAAAAGAGGGGCCAATGCAGACCACCCTGCAAATTGTAACCATATCAGGAAAAAAAGTTTCCCTGTGCTTAGAAACATAGCAGTAACTGCAAAGAATGTTAAGTCAGAAGAAGTGTGTATATGTGAATGTGCACATGCACTCAAAATAGGTAACAACAAAAGTCATTGTAAGAAATGGAACATATTTAAAATCCCC
The DNA here is from genome assembly GCF_951394435.1 of Stenella coeruleoalba. Lineage (NCBI taxonomy): Eukaryota > Metazoa > Chordata > Mammalia > Artiodactyla > Delphinidae > Stenella > Stenella coeruleoalba. The sequence continues at coordinate 148,677,924 of NC_137169.1, read as the reverse complement.
TTCCTCGGATTCCCATTCAAATCAACCTGCTGAAGTCTAATTGTAAAAAACCTCTTACTGAATAAATGACATAGACACACAACTCATATACCTCTTTTATTCAACCTCTCTATTCATATTTTTCTTCCAAATCTAATCAGGAGTTCTGAGGATGGATTAGAATCAACTACAGTCTTCATTGTTATAAACATGTGCAAATTAGCAGCATTTTGTAAGTATTAAAAGATTGCAAGGATAGATGTACCTCATAGGACACACAAAAAAAGTTTTAAGATTCTCTTCTACCTGGAAATGGGAAAAATCGCTAAAGAAAGTTTGAATCTGATTTTCTACCATTACCAATAATGAAAGCCAATCTATGTTCCAGTCACCTTTCACAAGATAAGTCTCCATAACATATTTATTTGCTCTTTTTTACACTCTCTGTCCCCCATTTTGTTCTGGGGAGTTTCCCCTTACCTAATAGAAACTTCTATCCATCTGCTCTACTAAATTGAACTGAAAGTGTAGCATTTTGATCTCCATAAACAGTATGGACTCTGTCCTCACAGAGCAAGTAGTAAGGGACTAATAACTATGAAAGCCCTGGTACTTGCCTTTTGTGGATAGTGAACTCCTAAGTGTATTGCAAATACAATTTCATAGCCTTTCCATTAACTTGGAGGAGCATCTTTTCTACTAGGCACACTGCATAAGTTAAGAAAAAAATTTTAATTTACATAAAGACCAGTTAGTGATGATGCCACGTACTGCAGATTTGTTTAGTCTGCATGGGATGTTTGGTATATTTTCGTCAATCACTATTGCAATGATAACGACAAATTGTATAAAAATTATATTAAAAGTATACAAAAATTATATAAAAATCAAACATTCCATAATGTTCCATAATGATTCCATAATCAAACATTCCAGATGCTTAGAGTCCATCTTTGAATGCTGATTATACATATCACTAACTGATAAAAGGTTTCCACTCAAGTCATGGAGTGACTTGTAGCACCATCACCATTTGTGCTACCATTTATACCTGCACAGTACAAATCTTTGCTGTGTCCAATTTCTTTCAACTATGACTTATTTAGAGTGGAACTGGGAAGCACAGTGATTTCTAGTCCTTCTATAACTTTACTGTTCTGATTTTTTAATCCATATTTGGAAAAAAGAAAAGAAACTCTGTTATAAGATTATCAAACTAAGCTTTGAATAAACTGGAGGCACGCAAATATTCCAAAAAGGCAAATATATATATATATATATATACTTTTTTTTTAAATATGAAAAATAGCAAAGCAAATAGTATCTAGTAATCATGATCACTGAATTTTAAAGCTCAGGAAGATCTTATAAATCATGTAGGTTCATCTCCCTTGGTTTCAAAATACATTGTTGGTTTGTTTAGCATCTGATTATTAGGTGAAGTTATTTGTTCTCCCTAATTTTCTTTAATATTAATAATTAACACTTAATAACCACATAGGATAATTATTGACACATTAAATTTTATACCTCAGCAATAATTCTTGGAGAACATTAACCAAGTCCAATTTCCCATATATATATCTCATTGTAAAACGTTAGACACTGAGGAGAAATGGGGTAATACTTTCATTGGAACACATCACAATACATGATTAGATGCACTTTCCACTTTTTCTACTATTGGAGAACAATGTTTCTGTTTTAGGAAATGTTGATTATATATTCTATCCTTCTATGTTTCCTTACCATCTAATGTATGCAAGAGCCCTCAGAAGGAATAAATAAAGCAACTCCATCCTAAGATGGAAAACTGGGCTGGAGAACTGTGTTCCTTTGGCACTTTATTAACATTTTGAACTTAAGCAGATGACCTCTCCGCCCCATTTAGCTTTATACATAAAATGAAAATAATACTAGTTTATACATAATCATTCAAGTAACATTCCAAGGTCCCACCTACCTCCAAAAATCTATGACAAAAGTATTTATAATCTAGATTTAACAACACATGCTGCTATTTACACTTACATAAAAATATTTCCCTTATTTCAAAGTTTACTTCAGAAGACCCTAAAGCAGGGAAATTCAATTGGCTTCCATGTTTAACAAGAACGAAATAGTTTCTCTTATAGGACTCTTAAGTTTATATCTTTTTTTTTTTTTGCGGTACACGGGCCTCTCACTGTTGTGGCCTCTCCCGTTGCGGAGCACAGGCCCTGCACGCACAGGCTCAGCGGCCATGGCTCATGGGCCCAGCCTCTCCGTGGCATGCGGGATCTTCCCGGACCGGAGCACGAACCCGTGTCCCCTGCATCGGCAGGCGGACTCTTAACCACTGTGCCACCAGGGAAGCCCAAGTCTATATCATTTTTAAAGGAAGGCAAAGTTCATAGAATATTGAACTGGGTGGTACTGTTTCTATCCTAACTTCGAATATTTTGAGGCAGAAGAAAATCAAATATGTTGTTCTGAGTCCCACACATCCTTTCTTGCATTTTCAGTACTAGCTGGTGATTCTCGACCTGCCCTCATTCCCATCTCAGGGCCTCCCTGTATTTCTGGCTGAATGGCAGTAAAAAATCCCAAGTGCTCATAAGTCTTAATATCTAGATCACATCTTTTACAGCAGCTGAAGTGGCAATTTAGGTTTCAATGGTTAAGAAGTTCAAAAACCTCTATTCTACTGATATTCCTTTATATATGAGTTTCTCAGAGAGAGAAAAACAAGATGTGCGTTGTCTGACAGCAGTCACTTATCTGATTTTATGAAAACAGTTAAAACTCTACCATCCAGATACAATATTTCTTCAAAAAGAAGTAAGGCCTCTTTTTAACTACGGATATTATTTCAGATTGCTCCATTGCTTTTAGAAGTTCCTGTTATCCTTGGAAATATCCATAATAAAACCAAAATTGAATGAATGAATGAAGTGGGATTTTTGAGCCAGATTTAAAATTTTCAGATAAATTTAGAAACTATATTAACATCATTTAGATTAAGAAGAACAATTTTGTGGCCTGAAATAATTTCCACAAGTAAAGCACCAATATTCTTTTTTATATTCATTAATAATGACAATTATTCTAAGTCTGCAATTAGTAGTTCATAAATTTAAAAGTCATTATAGGAATAATGTTAGAACATCTCCTAATAAATTATCTTTGCTTATATCCCAAAATTCTACACTATCTTTTTACTGAGAAACTCTACATCTGGTTTTTGTTCATATTATCATCCTGCTAAAATTCTTTTAAATCAATTTCTCTCACTAATTAAAAATAAAAGGGATAAGTGTCAATTTAAATGAAATAACTAGCAATAACCTGCTGAGTAATTAGCTTACGTTAATAATAGGTGTTACATTGCTTCAGTCTATCTGCCACAGAACAAAATAATACCAATAATGTATTTAATCCTAAAAATTTTTTTAATGTTAAATCTATAGAAAAATGATTAAAACTGCCCCTTATCCATTTCATAGAGACGTTGCAAAGTTACATAACAGACCTTTCAATTATTGTGAGCTTCTGAGAAATTTACATAATATTGAAACTATCTCAATGTCTATGAACACCTACAACAAACATATATATTTTTAGTCCTAAAAATCTGGGTCTGGGTTTTTCCAGGTGTTCAAACAGATGAACCCCCCCAAAATGAGGCATTCACATCAAAGTCACTGTCTAGACACATAAAATAATTGCAATATCATAGAATTTAAACACTAATTTGAGAAATTTCTTAGGATTTTTAAGTTTGAAAATGCACCAAGCCTTTAAGAACCATTGCTTTTCCTACATGGTGTTTTCCAAATACCCATGCCACTCTGTATATAATGTTTTGCATTTTTCCAATTGTTCCCAATGATCAGTTCATTAATTCTCACACTATTATGATCTGTGGGTTAGTAATATCAATTCTTTTTTAACAAGTAGGAAAACCAAGCTTGAAAGAGAAAGAAAGGGTCATTTATTTCTAATTCGTACCCCCCGAGAAAGATTTAAAGTGCTTTGCATAAACACAATTAATACAACAGGTTGACAATTTTTTTAAAGGTACACAAAGAAATTATAACCTGGAGGGAGGTCCAGATCAACATGGTGAGTAAGAAGATCCTGAGCTCACCTCTTCCACAGACATGCCAAAGCTACAACTGCATATGGGACAACTGTCTCTGAGAACAACCTGAAGACTAGCAGAAGATTCTCTACAACTAAGGATATAAAGAAAAGGCCACATTGAGACAGATGGGAGGAGTCTCCCGCCTACAATATGACAGTCTAGTCAGAACCCCCAACCCTGGTGTGGCAACCCAAAAGCAGGAGGGATACCACAACCACAGAGGTCCCCCCTGGGAAGTGAGGGGTCTAAGCCTCAGACTGGTCTCTTTGACATCAGTCTTGGCTATATTTTTTGGATCTGTCTCCTCAAGCAAGGGCAACAAAAGCAAAAATAAACAAATGGAACTACATCAAACTAAAAAGCTTTTGCTGAGGGAAGGAAATCATCAACAAAAAGAAAAGGCAACCTATTGAATTAGAAAAGATATTTTAAAATCATATATGCAATAAGGGGTTAATATCAAAAAATATAAAGAATGCTTACAACTCATATCAAAAAAACCATCTAATTTAAAAATGGGCAGAGAACCTGAATAGACATTTTTCCAAGGAAGACATACAGATGGCCAACATAAACAAGAAAAGATATTCAACACCACAAATCATTAGGGAAATGCAAATCAAAATTTATTACCTCACACCTGTCAGAATGGCTATTCCCCCCAAAAAAAGCAAGAAATAACAAGTGATGGAAAGGATGTGGAAAAATAGGGGACCCTTCTGCACTGTTGGTGGGAACGTAAATTGGTGCAGCCACTATAGAAAACAATATGGAAGTTTTTAAAAATTAAAAATGGAACTACCATATGATCCAGTCATTCCACTTCCAGGTATTTATCCAAAGAAACCAAAACACTAATTTGGAAAGATATCTGCACCCTTATGTTCACTGCAGCATCATTCACAATAGTGAAGATATGGAAGCAACTTAAGTGTCCACTGATAGATGAATGGATAAAAATTATGCAAATTATATATATATATTTTTTTTATGGAATATTACTCAGCCATATAAAAGAATGAAATCTTGCCATTTGAGACAACATGATGCACCTAAAGGACATTATGCTAAGGGAAGTAAGTCAGACAGAGAAAGACAAATATTGTATGATTTCACTTCTATGTGGAACCTAAAAAACAAAACACAAGAACAAACAAAATGAAACAGAAACACAGACTCATAGAAAGAACAACTGGTGGTTGTCAGAAGATAGGCAAGTAAGGAGTTGGCTGAAATAGCTTGAAGGAATTATGAGGCATAGCTTCCAGTTATAAAATAAATAAGTCATGGGGATATAATGCCCAGCACAGGGAATACAGTCAATAATACTGTAATAACTTTGCACGGTCACAGATGGTTACTAGACTCATTGTGGTGATCAATTTGTAATGTATATAAATGTTGAATTACTACACGGTACACCTGAAACTAATATAATACTGCATGTCAACTATATCAACTTAAAAAAAGAAAGAGAAAAAGAAAAGAAATCATAAGCTAAAGAAAATGAGAGAAGGAACAGCAAAGCAGAAGTTAGGCTGGAATACAAAACACATGCAAGGCAGGTTCAAGTTTGGAAAGATACAATAATAGGTCCAAGATACTACAGAGAAGTTTTAGAGCAGAGCTGGGGATAGCTTCATTGTTTATGATTCTCAGGTTACCATTACGTCCCCAGGCAAAGTCAGCTGCAAAATATATCCTCACTCTTATACCGTTTGGCTTATTTTTATCATTAAACAACAGTATCATGATCCTTGTACCTTTCTTGATTAAGAAGAAATTCTTCTAGAGCAGCATTATCCTAGATAACTTTCTGCAATAATAGAAATGTTCTATGCCTGTGCCATTAAATATGGTAGCCAGTAGCCACATGTGGCTGTTTAACACTTGAAATATGGGTAGTGCAACTGAAAAACCTGATTTTAAATCAGATTTTATTTTAATTAATTTAAACTTAAGTAGCCAAATGTAGCTAGTGGCTGTTGTATTTGACAGTTTAGTTCTAACGCATATATGCATGTGTATAAATTTCTTTGTCCTGGTAGTATCTTTCTCAGTTACGTAGCTTCCTAACTCAGAAGTATTTTTCATATGAGGTATATTTTCACCTAAATACTTTAATTACTTTTCTAACTAATGCATTTTATTCAAGAGAGTTTTTCAGATTATGAACTCAGTATTCTCTTGCCTCATGAGTTCCCTGGGTTAGTGCTAAGCACGATTTTGAAGCACTCAGATTCTGGTCCTCATTCATTCCTGAAAGCAGTCTTTCATTCTCTTAAACTATCAATCATTCATACCCTTCTCTCACTCCAGCTGACATTCCACTTTCAAAGAGGTGTGCTTTCTCTCCTGTTTCTTGCTTTTTTGATATGGCTTGTGGACACTTGCAGAGTGTAATAAAGATGCTGTCCAGAAAGCAGCTTCTGTGGTCACTGGGCAGTTGACAGCAGCAGCAATACATGGACTTATTTTAAAAAGCAAATACATATCCCTACTACAGGGAACAATATAGATACAAAATGCAGCTGTAGTATTTTTACAGTGCTCAGACAAGCATCAACGTAATAATTCTAAACTCCATATTAAAAACTGATTTTGGGGAGTTTTACTAAAATGCACATCCACACACATTGATATACAGAAAAAAGAAAGCACGCTTTAAATGGCAAGGGAAAAAATCAAAATAAAATCTTAACATATTTCATAAATATCCTGGAGATAAAATATCCCCGATATTTCAAAACTGCCTTAGTCATCTAGGGCACCAGTTTTTCATCAGATACAGCACTTGACACATAAAGGCATGGTATGAATGACAATTACTGTTTTGGGTACAAATCTGTACAGATCACACACAGGATCCAATACCAGTCAACTTCCCATAGCAAATCAATTTTTTCAAAATAAAGGGTACACTCAATGTTTATTTTCTGTTAAGGATGGGAAATTAAATGAAAGGGCAACAAGTGACATTAAAATCCTTATGCCCTAGTTTAGTTTTGCCATGGGAGCAATGAACAGATTTTATTAAATTTAACCTAATTTTGCTATGGCAACAGTTGTATCATATGAGATCATAGTCCGGGAGAAACACAGTATTTACTCTCTTATTCTAGCACTTTGAGCTTTCATAGTTTGACTTAAAAGCCATAGATTTTAACGCCAATGAGAAAAATATAGGAAGAGAGAGAGAGAAAGAGACATTTAGGATGATTAGAAAATTTACAATAAATGTAATTCATGCATCTTCCTTTGGAAGCCCTTTTGTGACATGAAACTTACTCAGTGGTTAGGGGGTTAATGAATGAAATGGATCACTGGATTAAAAATAAAAATCACTATTAAAAAAAAATGCGACACCAAGAGAATTAGACACTACATAATACTGTAACCACTGAGAATTCTCAACAGTAAAATAAAGCCTTGTAGTCCCAGCATTTTCATTAGTTTTCCAGTAGCGCTGGATGCGGGGTGAATTACAATGAGGTAGAAAGCAATGGCTGCTGCCTTTAAAGAACAGGCACTGTACAGAGGGAAAGCACTCCTTCAAGACACGCTGCGACGGTTATTGGCCTCTCTTGCCATATGTGTCTTACATTTTAACACCTTAAATTATCTCATGTGAGGGAATATTGCATTTATCCTGCAAGATGATAAATGCTAAATAGCTAACATAGTGAACCATGCTGCAATGTACATTTTGACTTAAGACTATAGAATTCTATATACCAGTTAAAACTTGTGCACAATTGGAATTAGAATTATGTTTAAATTATGTGTCTACTTAAGCTGATGCAAAAGTAACGTAAAGAGTGATTGAAACCCATACAAAGGAAAAAAAATCAGGTTATATTACCTATGAGACCATTTCAGTTCAAAAGGAGAAAGGTAGGGGGTGCAGAGATGCACTGACTACTGAAAAGTGAAACGTGACACTAAATCAGATTTTACAGAACAGATTTATATTTTACCCTGCATAGGTTTCTAGTCTCCCACTCCTACAAATAGGACTACTTTTGAACTACTAACTTGGAAAAAAATTAAAGGTCAAATATCTCATTAACAGATCTGCTCTTAAGTGTTAAGGCTCAGACAGGAAGATCACAGAAGAAAAAAACAAGAGTTAACACTTTCATACGCTGTAATTAGAAAGTGTGAATCCCATAACAACACTCCCAGTTTATGAGTCACCCACAAACCCAGTTTGTGGATGAATCACAAACTGGAGAACAATTATACCACAGAAGTCTACCCACTGGGCTGAAGGTTCTGAGCCCCATATCAGGCTTCCCAAATTGGAGGTCCAGCAATGGGAGGAGGAATTCCCAAAGAATCAGACTTTGAAGGCTAGCAGGATTTGATTGCAGGACTTTGATAGGACTGGGGGAAACAGAGACTCCACTCTCGGAGGGCACACACAAAGTAGTGTGCACATCAGGACCCAGGAGGAAAGAGCAGTGGCCCCTGGAAACTGAAGAGGAAACTGAACCAGAACAACCTGCTAGTGCTGGAGGGTCTCCTGCAGAGACAAGGGGTGGCTGTGGCTCACTGCAGGGACAAGGACACTGGCAGCAGAAGTTCTGGGAAGTATTCCTTGGAATGAGCCCTCCCAGAGTCTGCCATTAGCACCACCAAAGAGCCTGTAGCCTCCAGAACTGGGTCACCTCAGGCCAAACAACCTACAAGGAAGGACCTCAGTCCCACCCATCAGCAGACAAGTGGCTTAAAGTTTTACTGAGCTCTACCTACCAGAGCAACATGCAGGTCTACCCACCACCAGTCCCTCCCATAAGGAAGCTTGCATGAGCCTCTTAGATAGCCTCATCCACCAGAGGGCTGACAGCAGAAGCAAGAAAACTACAATCTTGCAGCCTGTGGAACGAAAACACATTCACAGAAAGACAGACAAAGTGAAAAGGCAGAGGACTAGGTACCAGATGAAGGAACAAGATAAAACCCCAGAAAAACAACTAAATGAAGTGGAGAGGGGCAACCTTCCAGAAAAAGAATTCAGAATAATGATAGTGAAGATGATCCAGGACCTCGGAAAAAGAGTGGAGGCAAAGATTGAGAAGATACAAGAAATGTTTAACACAGACCTAAAAGAAGTAAAGAACAAACAAACAGAGATGAGCAATACAATAACTGAAATGAAAAATACACTAGAAGGAATCAATAGCAGAATAACTGAGGCAGAAGAACGGTTAAGTGACCTAGAAGACAGAATGGTAGAAATCACCGCTGCGGAACAGAATAAAGAAAAAAGAATGAAAAGAAATGAGGACAACCTAAGAGACCTCTGGGACAACATTAAATGCACCAAAATTCGCATTACGGGGATCCCAGAAGGAGAAGAGAAAGACAAAGGACCCGAGAAAATACGTGAAGAGATTATAGTCAACAACTTCCCTAACATGGGAAAGGAAATAGCCACCCAAGTCCAGGAAGTGCAGAGAGTCCCAGGCAGGATAAAACCAAGGAGAAACACGCCGAGACACATAGTAATCAAATTGACAAAAATTAAAGACAAAGAAAAATTATTAAAGGCAACAAGGGAAAAACGACAAATAACATACAAGGAACTCTCATAAGGTTAACAGCTGATTTCTCAGCAGAAACTCTACAAGCCAGAAAGGAGTGTCAGGATATATTTAAAATGATGAAAAGGAAGAACCTACAACCAAGATTACTCTACCTGGCAAGGGTCTCATTCAGATTCGATGGAGATAGCAAAAGCTTTACAGACAAGCAAAAGCTAACCCAATTCAGTGCCACCAAACCAACTCTACAACAAATGCTAAAGGAACTTCTCTAAGTGGGAAACAAAAGAGAAGAAAAGGACATACAAAAAAATACCCCCCTAAATTAAGAAACTGGTAATAGGAACATACATATCGATAACTACTTTAAATGTGAATGGATTAAATGATCCAACCAAAAGACACAGGCTTGCTGAATGGATACAAAAACAAGACCCATATATATGCTGTCTATAAGAGACGCACTTCAGACCTAGGGACACATACAGACTGAAAGTGAGGGGATGGAAAAAGATATTCCATGCAAACGGAAGTCAGAAGAAAGGTGAAGCAGCAATACTCATATCAGACAAAATAGACTTTAAAATAAAGAATGTTACAAGAGACAAGGAAGGACGCTACATAATGCTCAGGGGATCGATCCAAGAAGAAGATATAATAATTATATACATACACACCCAACATAGGAGCACCTCAGTATATAAGGCAAATGCTAAGAGCTATAAAAGAGGAAATCAACAGTTAACACAATAATAGTGGGGGAATTTAACACCTCACTTACACCAATGGACAGATTATCCAGACAGAAAATGAATAAGGAAACACAAGCTTTAAATGACACGATAGACCAGATACACTTGATTGATATTTATAGGACATTCTATCCAAAAACAGCAGATTACACTTTCTTCTCAAGTGCACGGAGAACATTTTCCAGGATAGATCACATCTTGGGTCACAAATCAAACCTCAGTAAATTTAAGAAAACTGAAATCATATCAAGCATCTTTTCTCACCACAATGCTATGAGATTAGAAATAAATTACAGGGGAAAAAATATAAAAAACACAAACACATGGAGGGTAAACAATACATTACTAAATAACCAAGAGATCACTGAAGAAATCAAAGAGGAAAGCAAAAAATACCTAGAGACAAATGACAACGAAAACACAACAATCCAAAACCTGTGGTATGCAGCAAAAGCAGTTCTAAGAGGGGAATTTATAGCAATACAATCTTACCTCAGGAAACAAGAAAATTCTTAAATACACAACCTAACATTACACCTAAAGAAACTAGAGAAAGAAGAACAAACAAAACCCAAAGTTTCCAGAAGGAAAGAAATCATAAAGATCAGAGCAGAAATAAATGAAATAGAAACAAAGAAAACAAGAGCAAAGATCAATAAAACTAAAAGCTGGTTCTTTAAGAAGATAAACAAAATTGATAAACCATTAGTCAGACTCATTAAGAAAAAGAGGGAGAGGACTCAATAAATCAGAAATGAAAAGGGAGAAGTTACAACGGACATCGCAGAAATACAAAGCATCATAAAAGACTACTACAAGCAACTCTATGCCCATAAAATGGACAACCTGGAAGAAATGGAGAAATGCTTAGAAAGGTATAACCTTCCAAGACTGAACCAGGAAGAAACAGAAAATATGGACAGATCAATCAGAAGTAATGAAATTGAAACTGTGATTTAAAATATTCCAACAAACAAAAGTCCAGGACCATATGGTTTCAGAGGTGAATTCTATCAAACATTTAGAGAAGAGCTATCACCCGTCCTTCTCAAACTCTTCCAAAAAATAACAGAAGAAGGAACACTCCCAACTCCTTCTAACGAGGCCACCATCACCCTGACAACGAAACCAGACAAAGATACTACAAAAAGAAAATTATAGACCAATATCACTGATTAATATAGATTCAAAAATCCTGAACAAAATACTAGCAAAGAGAATCCAACAACACATTAAAAGGATCATACACCATGATCAAGTGGGATTTATCCCAGGGATGCAAGGATTTTTCAATATATGCAAATTATTCAGTGTGATACACCATATTAGCAAATTGAAGAATAAAAGCTATATGATCATCTCCATAGATGCAGAAAAAGCTTTTGACAAAATTCAACATCCATTTATGATAAAAACTCTCCAGAAAGTGGGCATAGAGGGAACCTACCTCAACATAATAAAGGCCATATACAACAAACTCACAGTCAACATTGTTCTCAATGGTGAAAAACTGAAAGCATTTCCTCTAAGATCAGGAATAAGACAAGGATGTCCACACTCACCACCATTATTCAACATAGTTTTGGAAGTCACAGCCATGGCAATCAGAGAAGAAAAAGAAATAAAAGGAATACAAATTGGAAAAGAAGAAGTAAAACTGTCACTCTTTGCAGATGACATGATACTATGCATGGAAAATCCTAAGAATGCCACTAGAAAACTACTAGAGCTAATAAATGAATTTGGTAAAATTGCAGGATACAAAATTAATGCACAGAAATCTCTTGCATTCCTATACACTAACAATGAAAGGTCAGAAATAGAAATCAAGGAAACAATCCCATTCACCATTGCAACAAAAGAATAAAATACCTAGGAATAAACCTACATAAGGAAGTAAAAGACCTGTACTCGGGAAATTATAAGACACTGTTGAAAGAAATTAAAGATGACACAAACGGATGGAGAGATATACCATGTTCTTGGATTCAAAGAATCAATATTGTGCAAATGACTATACTACCCAAAGCAATCTACAGATTCAGTGCAATCCCTATCAAACTACCAATGGCATTTTTTACAGAACTAGAACAAAAAATCTTAAAATTTGTATGGAGACACAAAAGACCCCGAATAGCCAAAGCAATCTTGAGGGAAACAAACGGAGCTGAATGAATCAGACTTCTTGACTTCAGACTACACTACAAAGCTACAGTCATCAAGACAATATGTGACTGGCACAAAAACAGAAATATAGATCAATGGAACAGGATAGATAGCCCAGAGATAAACCCACGCACCTATGGTCAACTAATCTATGACAAAGGAGGCAAGGATATACAATGGAGAAAAGACAGTCTCTTCAATAAGTGGTGCTGGGAAAACTGGACAACTACATGTAAAAGAATGAAATTAGAACACTCCCTAACACCATACACAAAAATAAACTCAAAATGGATGAAAGACCTAAATGTAAGACCAGACACTATAAAACTCTTAGAGGAAAACATAGGAAGAACACTCTTTGACATAAATCACAGCAAGATCTTTTTTGATCCACCTCCTAGAGTAATGGAAATAAAAACAAAAATAAGCAATTGGGACCTAAAGAAATTTAAAAGCTTTTGCACAGCAAAGGAAACTATAAACAAGACGAAAAGACAACCCTCAGAATGGGAGAAAGTATTTGCAAATGAAGCAACAAAGGATTAATCTCCAAAATATATAAACAGCCCATGCAGCTGAATATTAAAAAAACAAACAACCCAATCGAAAAATGGGCAGAAGTGCTAAATAGACATTTCACCAAAGAAGACATACAGATGGCCAACAAACACATGAAAAGATGCTCAACATCACTAACTATTATAGAAATGCAAATCAAAACTACAATGAGGTATCACTTCACACTGGTTAGAATAGGCATCAACAGAAAATCTACAAACAACAAATGCTGAAGAGGGTGTGGAGAAAAGGGAACCCTCTTGCACTGTTGGTGGGAATGTAAATTGATACAGCCACTATGGAAAACAGTATGGAGGTTCCTTAAAAAGTAAAAATAGAATTACCATATGACCCAGCAATCCCACTACTAGGCATATACCCAGAGGATACCATAATTCAAAAAGAAAACATGCACCCCAATGTTCATTGCAGCACTTACAATAGCCAGGTTATGGAAGCAACCTAAATGCCCATCAACAGACAAATGGATAAAGAAGATGTGGTACATATTTGCAATGGAATATTACTCAGCCATAAAAAGCAACAAAACTAGGTCATTTGTAGAGACATGGGTGGACCTAGGGTCTGTCATACAGACTGAACTAAGTCAGAAAGAGAAAAATAAATATCATATATTAACGCATTTTGTGGAATCTAGAAAAACAGTATAGATGAACCGGTTTGCAAGGCAGAAACAGAGACACAGATGTAGAGAACAAACATATGGACACCAAGGTGGGAAAGCAAGGGGGGGGTGTGAATTGGGAGACTGGGATTGACATATATACACTAATATGTATAAAATAGATAACTAATAAGAAACTGCTGTATAAAAAAATGAAATAAGATAAACTGCTACAAAAAAATTTTTTTAGGAAAAAAAAAAGGAAGTGTCATAAGCCCTACACTAGTTTCTGTCCTAATCATCCTATATTTAACACCTTCCAGTTCACTGAAATTGAACAATCATTATCAATTTCTGCTGGAATATGAATAACACATTGTCTTCAAGCCAGATTACAATGCCCTACCTATATACTTACTAATGTGTTATTCAACTGAGGAAGATGCAGAATTATAAAATATAATCCCTGCTCTCAAATTACTTATAGTCTGCTTAGGGATACATAACCATACATGGCTATGTAGGTAAATTAAATACAATTGTGGTCCTCAGATGGGCAACAGCAAGGCTCTGGGGGAAATATACATATAGAGGGAGCCATCTCCACTCATCAGTTTCATGGCAGTGCCACATCCTATCAGAGCTCCCCACCAAGGAAGGAAGTGAAATCACTGTTTGGTTGCAGTCAACATCGAAGTTTATCAGAAGAACAAAATATTTGCTGAACTTAAGGTCCTGAGTCTTTGTGTCTTGGGGTTTGTTCTGGTCTTGGTTTCCTATTTAAATTTTGTTTTCCTGTCCTGGATATTTTTAATGTACCATACGTACTTTTACTGTAGGCTTTCTCAAACCCTCTATGGAACAAACTGGAGCACAAATATGATTAAACAACCAAATGAAAAACAAATAAATGAGTACATTTTAAAAATTCTGTTATTACCATCACCAAAAACAAATGAATATCTGGGCAGGAAAACATGGTTAAATTAGCAATTGACTGAGACCTTGGCCTTCTATGTTATCTATGATTACATGGTTGAACTTGCACTTACAGAGTTGGAAAAACTGTAGCTGTAACTTTTCATACAGTATTCAGAGTAAAGTCTGACCATGATAGAATCACCTTTGCAATACTGAGAAATAAGGTCCTCAGTGGGGATGAGTACCACCACTCAAGGGTGGTGTAGAAATGTCATAAGGCTTACTCAGAACCACAACATTTTTCAAACATTTTCTACTTTAAATCTCAAGTTTTTACCTCTTAGATACAAGTTGCTATTATTTTGTTGAGATGTTTCATTTATAAAATGTTTCACTTCTCTCTCCCTTTGGGGGCTGGGGATTATCCCGAGGGTGTTGAGTGTCTGCTCTTTTCTTAATATAGTAGAAAGTATATACTTTAGCCTGTTCCAAAGTATTTTTGTTCCCAATCTTTACTCTAATTTTTAAGTTTCACTTTATTTGGAGATGAAACCATAAGGAAAAAATAAAAGCTAGTAGCTGTTTAATTCCTTCAGCAACTTTATAGATTCCAGGTTCTTGGTCTGTTTGGCCATACTAGAATTTATGAAAATCTAAAACATTAACGATGCCTGAAAGGCAGGCTGCCACACAGAGATGAACACATTGCCTGGTCTGATAGCAGAATTATAGAAATTTGAAACCTCAGCATTTTGAAGATCATTAAGCTATCATTTTTGTATGCGTTCAGAATATTTCATGAATAATGTTTAGATGGAGTTCATATAAACCCAATTCATATTAGAACTGAAATATTTTTTCTTTATAGAAAATGTAACTAGACAGTAAAAACAGATGTTTAAATATTTATAGTAGGCAACAGAAAACACTGTGGAAAAATTCAGTAAAAGCAGTGTTAGTAGTGCTTCCTGTCCCTTTTTATAGTACGGAAAAATATGAAGCACAAAGAATGTGATTATATATGCAGAAGATCAGCTCTTATGGTGTAAATTTTATATCTGCCATTACAGACCAACAAAGCATCTTTCACTGTCAAATTGAGTTAGCTGTGGAGCATATCACGGATGGCTTTAAAGCTATTTTCCATTAATAATAAGGCATTTAAAAATATGAAAATAAATTATTACAGTATATACCACTGGTGCTTTCAGTTTGCTGATTTGCGTGAATTAAATCCTATTTATAGGGTAGCATTATTGAAAGTGAATGGAAGAAAATGATCCAGAAAATCAGGACTTCTTTCACATTCACAAATTGGAAGCCTCATTCTCTCCAATGAAGTGAGTCAGCACTTCAGAATTAAAAATTCTACTCTGCAGCTAGTCTCAAGGTGCATTTTAAATGGGGTCACTCAAGAAAGTGAAAAGTGCAATGCAATTGCATTTAAGTTCCTTGGACTCTTTCAGGTGTGGGAGTTGAGTGATGAGTAGCTGATACGTGAACTGTAGCTAACCCCTTTTATAGCATATTTTTAGAGTTCAATAAAATAAAGGAGGGAAGTGTTTTGTGTTAATGTTTCCTGTGTATAAGAGATGATAATAAAATATTTTTTTACATGGAAACTAATTTAGCAGAGATTCTCTTAATATATATTTTCCTTTTTATCTATTATTATCCTTCTCCTAAACCACTAGGCTAGGCAAAGTCTGTAACAGTGGTCGATTGAATCTGCGGTTGCCTGGACATATGTTTTAAATTTGACCCAAATTACGCATACGACCCAAAAGTATGCATGGACAGAGTATAAAGCTTTTATTGACGATAGGCTACATTTCAGGTTGTATTTCACATTAGATTGAGAGGTGAGTTGGCTTTTACCCTTAAAATAATCATCTTTTACCTCCAAATAAGAGGGAAAAAAATATTTTAAAACCTTGAAAATGTTTCTTTCTGACTTAACGCTCAATCTGTTGTGTTCTCTGTCCATGAACTAAGAATTCTTTCTGCACCAACTTTTCAAGGTAGGAATCAAAACAATATTGAAATAGTTAAACTTTTTCCTAAGAATTGCCCCATGATTTAAAAAAGAAAAAATTCAATATACGGACAAACTAATAGAATAAATATAGCCAAAGACTGAAAGTAAAGTTCAGAAAAACTCCCCGAATATGTATGAAAAA
Organism: Stenella coeruleoalba; assembly: GCF_951394435.1. NCBI lineage: Eukaryota > Metazoa > Chordata > Mammalia > Artiodactyla > Delphinidae > Stenella > Stenella coeruleoalba. The sequence continues at coordinate 148,661,071 of NC_137169.1, read as the reverse complement.
AGTCTAAGTAATGGATAATTTCGGAAATAAGACTTTGAGGTTAACATCTAGGAAGATCAAGATCTTTTTATTAGGATTTTCAGAAGCAGATAATAGTCAAAACAGAGGGGAGAAAATAATAAATGAAATCATAGAAGAATTCTACACAAAGCCGATAAAAGCTATACCAGTATTCAGACTGAAGAAACTCACTATGTGTTGGGTCAGATTAAAAAAAAAATCTAATAGTCAGATATTACTATTCTCAGTTATAATTCCATGGATTAAAAAATGTGTGTGTGTGCGTGTGTGTGTGTATCCCTACATACTTCTAGAGAGAAAACAGTAAGCTACAAAAGATACAAGAACTACACTAAAATTACATTTCTCACGAGCCACACTGGATTCTAGAAGATAATGGAGCAATATTTTCAAAGTTCTCAGGGAAAAAAACTTTAGCCAAAAATCTTTTGTCGTCAAAACTATCTATTAATTAAGGCAACAATAAAAAATATTCAAATATGCATAGATATAAGCCATTTAATACTATCCACAATTCCTATATGAAAAATAAATATTTGGAGATTTACTTAAATGAAATGACAATGAATCTAAGAAAAAAGATAACTTGAGATGTCAGAAACAACAGCAGCAGATTGAATCTACTTGATCTTGATTCTTGGAATATTTTCCTTTAAAGAAGACAGGATTAATGGCATTTCCTCTTCTGTGGGTCTGTTCACCTTGCCACCATACTTAGTTCTATGCTTAATAATATTTATATAATTAGAATATTGTAAATGCTGTCTATTGGTTTTTTAGCCTCCTAAACTCAACTAATGAGAAAGTACAGAGGACTGAGTTCTAGTTATGGAAAAGAATTTAATAGTTTATGGCAATGTAAAATAATACTATAAGAAAAATCAAGAAATGTAGGAACATATTATTTAAAACTATGATGGTAGGCATCAGAAGAACAAAAATAATACATTTTAGAAGTGTTTGGTTTTTTTTTTCAGGGAGAGTAATGTTGGAGGAACATTTTCATTTTATACTTAAAAAAACTATATGCATATATTACTTTCCTAGTTTTAAGAAAAGCTTAAAATTTAAAGGGCACTTTCATCAATAGGGGATTGTTAGACTATAGTTCTTCTTTATAATGCAGCAGATAAAACAAATGATAATACTAATGTATTGCTGAAATCAATATTTTTAAGGGAATAAAGTTGCCATATGGATGGACGGCATGACATAATCTAGGTTAAAATGCTTTGATGTTTACATATATTCATGTGAAAAGAAGTCTAGGAGGCTACAGAGCTGCTCTCACTTCTTCTTCTAGTTCTACAGATATTTAAAGGTTTACAGGGGCTTTTAATAATCACCTTTGCAGTTGTAACACTCAATAAAGACATTTTGAAAAATGAAATTATTTGAAGCCCAGAGAAGGGGAATGACTTGACCCTGACCAGATCAGCCAGGAAGCAAGTGGCAGAATCAAAACTGAAATCCAGTCAGTACTGGGGTTGCCAAGGCTTGGGAAATTTTAGCCCGCCTCTCCAAATTTCCATCAGCCTTCCTAAGCCACCCCTAATAAAAATGTTAACAACAACATCAACAATAACAATGACAAATATATGTGTTAAGTTTTATGTAAAGTGTGAATAAAAGTAACTTCAGGGGAAAAATAAGTCTATATCTCTGCCATCTTGGTGTGGGATCGGGATGATAAGGAAAGGCTTAATAAAGGAGGTGACTGCTGGGTAAAGCCTTGGACAACGGGCATAGTTTGTGACAGACCAAGGTGAGAGCAGAGCTGTGGTCAGAGTTATTCCAGGTACTGCAAGGGCACCAAAAAAGAACTTGTGTGACAAAGGCAGTCTTTTCTGTTACTATTCATGTTTCTTGTGAAATAAAACCGCAGGTACCATAAGATCAAGGATCCCACCACAAAGACAAAGACAAAAGCCAGGTGGTAAAGGGGAAGAGAAGAGAAAGATCATATTAAAAAATTTTTTGGACTAAAGAAGGCCATAGTAATTGAATGTAAACCTTAGCCCTGGCTTTCCTAGCAGCTGGAAAGAAAGTGAAATCATTGTCTGGTAGCAGTCAACATCTCAGTTTATCAGAAGAACAAAATAATGCTGTGTGCTAAATCAAAGACATTAGTAATATGCTGTGGGAAAGTAGGAGAATGCTGTAATTCTGACTAGATGGTCAGGAAAGGCATCACAAAGGAGGTAGACCGTGAACTGCATTGAGAAGATTTTGCCTGGCAGAGGGGACAAGTAGAAAGAACATCATAAATACAGAGATGAAGATTGGACAGAAGCTGGATTACGGAGCAGTCATGTCATGGGATAACTTAGTTTAACAATCTCCCCTTTTCTAGAAACGTTTACCAAACGCTCATTTCTGAGCTATATGGCCCTGCTGACTGATGCCTAACCCAAACCAGTCCAAACAGATTCCCATTCTAGGGTACAAAGGTTTGAAACAGAGACACTCAGAGACAGGACACTGCTGGAGTGGTCGCATCTAAGGGAGCATTCCAGAGGATGTGCAGGTCCACGAGTTCTGACTTAGCTACCAAGGAATTTGTTTGATCTCATGAAATAATCCAAGGTTCTATCAACTAATTCCCCTTTGACCTAAGCTAGCCAGAGTTGGTTTCTGTTACACTCAATACCAAGTCTCTTAATTAACATACTATCTTGGGGAAATGGCTGTGGCTGCACGAGAAGGAGAGTGATGTCATGTGGTAGGAACTGCTCGAGGCCTTGAATGCTGGATCAAGGTGAGCCGTTAGTCCAAAGGGCAGAACTTAGGTCTGGTTTATGAGCCAAGTTTTAATGTAATATGGATCCAGGAACATAGGGTCTTTTGGTTCCACTAAGCCTACAGCATGTATCTTGACTGCAAAGAAAAATATCTTGCATCGCTTTTTTTTTTTATAGAGTGAAAACTTTTATATTTAGAATTAGTCAGCTGGACTCAGTTTAGATGATCCCAATTTTGTTGGCAACATCCAAAGCGTCATAGTCAGGAGCCGGTCGAACATATGCCTTCTTCTCTCCATCAGGCCTGATCAGGGTGTTGACCTTAGCCACGTCAGTGTCATAGAGCTTTCTCACGGCCTGTTTTATTTGGTGCTTGTTGGCCCTGACATCCACAATGAACACCAGTGTGTTGCTGTCTTCTATTTTCTTCATGGCTGACTCGGTGGTGAGGAGGAACTTGATGATGGCATAGTGGTCAAGCTTGTTTCTCCTAGGGGTGCCCTTCTGAGGATATTTGGGCTGCTTCCTGAGCCGCGGTGTTTTGGGCCGTTGGAAGGTGGGTGACGTCCGGATCTTCTTTTTTGTGTGGCTGTGGACGCCTTTCAACGCTGCTTTCTTGGCCTTCAAAGGCTTTGCTTTGGCTTCGGCTTTGGGAGGGGCAGGGACTTCCTTCTTCGCCTTCGGCGCCATCTTCGGGCATTGCTTTTTAACCAAAATTCAAGTGTGCAGCTCTGGGATGATCCCAGTCATACCATACTGTAGGGTAGATCTGCTCACACTTCCCTTTCCTTTACCCTTTCCTTTTCTCCCCTTCCTTTCCCTTCCCTTCATTGATTGAAACATCTAAGTTTCAGTAAGGTTTCTGATTTAAAGGAACACTATGGTGCATCCTCCTGTATCACAAATAATTACATCCTTAATTTATTTTGTATGTCAAGGGCATTTGTGAATGAGAATTTTCTCTAGCCAGACGTACATATGGAAATTGATACATACCGAAGTCCTACATCTAATGAACTCATTACTGGGACTGTGCCGTGAAGAAAAGAGAAATAATGGCCATCTCTCCCTCTGATTATGTGTGGTTATCACAAGATCTATAATTTGTAACAAAGGTTTACTCCAGGGAAGTCAGTGGCCATGAGCCTGGCTGACCCCAGTTCACATGGGAACCAACCACTGATATGGCATGTAAAAAAGGACAAGCAATTCAAGAGATGACAAAGCCTGAGAGGTTACCAGAAAATGAAATTGGAGAGTGGGAGGTGACAGCCAAGTTACTATGCTGCCCTTACCAATTTAGTATACAAATGAGAAAAGAGTCTAACATACAGCTTCATCCATGACAAAACTGGGTAATGAGCTTTTCGTCAAATGTAAGGGACCAGACTGAATTAAAGAGCAATCTTTTTCACTATGCAGGCAACAAATGGCTAAATAATTAGGGAATGGGAGGGCTTCTACTTAATAACCTAAGGGATTTAGGGCCTTCACCTTCTTAAGATCATGTCACCACCTGGGCAGAGTATGAATTACACACTAGTACAGCATTCTCATTTGAGTTGGAGCATTAATATTGACGAGATGTTCTGACCCAAGAGAGAAATGTGACATGAAATCACAGGAATTTATTTTCCAACAGCTTAAAAAAATAAAAAAAGACAATAAATCAGGGTGTGATGCTCACTTGAGATGGAGTTTGGGTGGAGACTACAGAGGGTAAATAGGTACTTTTATTTCTTCCTGATAAAATTACCATCTTGGTGTTAGCACCCAGGGTGGTACCAGGCTGACGGTGGTATACCCAAAATGAACATGCCAAGAACCAGGCAGCTGCCAACAAAGGAGAAGAGGTCAAGACCAAGACTCCAGTTAGCTGGCAGATGTGGAACTTGAAGAAGCCCCACTGATTCAGTGAAAAGAAGGTGATCTCCTTGATAACAATGGCACCTCCAAAACTGTACATCTCCAATCCATAAGCTCCAGCCTACAATTATGGTTACCGATGCTGTTTATTTTTAAAAAACACTTAAATTATAAAGATATTCAAGTATACTTATGACATATAATGTACAAATCAAGGAAAATAGAGAATTTTAAGTATAGTCTATAAAATTTATTGTTCAAAGGTATTCTTTACATCGAATAAATATAAATGTGCTTTATTATATTGAATTGGACATTGCTCTAGTTATTCAAATGAGATCCTACCTGGAGTACAAATATACATTTCTCTACTGGACAGTCCAACTGAGTCTATTTGAGTAGCTAAGGTTCCTGTCATAGTGGAAAGAGCACCAATCCCAAGTAATGAGGTTTCCAAGTGGAGTCATTATCATAAGTGGAGAAATTCAATCCATGCTCCATATTACTTCAGAGCCAGTATAACTTATGAAGAGTGAATGATTCATGTTATATATTATATATTTATTATGATCAAAAAAGCTTCATATTCATAAATGAATTCTATCAAATGAAATAAATGGCACTTACTAGGCACTTTATAATGTGCATTAATAGTATAACTATAATTTTTATTTAATCCCCACAGGAGCCCTATGAAGTTGCTATTTTTAGCATCCTCATTTTACAGATGTGGAAACTAAGGCATAGAGAAGATGCCCAAATGACACAGTGTTTCTGCCAAAATTCAAGCCCAACTTGCCTGATGCCAACATTTTAAACTGTTGAATATGATTATAGTATCTGAAGTAGGGATGAAGACATCTGAATTCCAATTATTCAGATAAGTAAATGCTTTTATGGAGAAAATAACATTCAGCATATGTCTTGGTTAGCTACAGATGTCAAATACCCAGATTACACATCCAACCACTAAATGTACTAATAGGCCAAATGCTAAAACAACTTCCTTATTAGGCTTGAAGGTTATAGAGCTGTGAATACACTTGGCTCCTGATCTGAATTCAGGCTGCTACTCCGCTATGTCCGTTGTGTCGTATGACTTTGCACTGAGCCCCCAGAGGAACCGCAATGAAAAATTAGCTGCTCAGTATAACAAGTTGCCAGATGCTGGACTCCAGCAGGTTACGGCATCTCAAAGTCCTTGTGCAGTTTGGGAGGAAATATCCCGAGCCCCAGATCTCGAACTTCATGTGTTATAAGTACAATGCTAAAAACTCAAGTTTCATTTTTTGTGATTAAATACACGACCTTAAAAGGCTTTTTAAAGAAAACAAAAACTACTGTAACACTTTTTATTTTCTAGCTAAGTGTCACCTATTTTCTTCACAGTGATAAATTCAAGTGGGTTACAATGTCTGCTTTGAAAATTTTTAGTAGTCTTTTCCTCCTAAAAGAATCCAGGGGGACTTCCCTGGAGGTCCAGTAGTTAAAGACTCTGTGCTTCCAATGCAGGGAGTGCGAGTTCAATCCCTGGTCGGGGAACTAAGATCCCACATGCTGCCTGGCACGGCCAAAAAGTAAAAAACAAAAAAGGTTTGGGTCTCAATTTAAATAGTTATCAGGGAGTGAGGGTATCTCTTTTGATAACAAATTCTGAAGTAAAAGATTAGGACATTGAGTCATTGAGAAAGTGTTTGGGCGTAAACTGTTTCATAAAACTGAAAAATAACCACAAGAAAGCGACGCTGGGGCCAGTAAGACAAAGACTGATGATTTAACGATTTTGCCCAGACTGTTTCCTGACCACATAATCAAATCATGCCCTCTAACTAATGTAATGTACACAGGAAAAGTCTGGTCACAAAACAGAAGCTGGGCTCTGACGCACTGATTTTGGACTTTGAAGATTTCACAAGATTTAAAATCTTCCTGTCTCATCCAAAAGTTGCTCTTCTTTCCAACTCAAAACTTCTCCAGAGACAACATTTTATTGGAAAGTAATTTTGACGAAATCAGGCCAATTAGTACACACAAACTAATTTCTCTAAGTCTGGAAACTTCATTTCAATTCAGATCTAAGTGCCTGCTTTCACTAGTTCACAAAGGCTGCCTCTTCTGCATGGTTTTCCTGATAAAGCTTAGTCTGAGTCATCTGTTCCACCATCAACTACTGATCAGTATTTAAACACTTCTTTTCCTAAACCAAAGCTGCTCCTGGGTTTCCTCTTGCTTATGTTCTAATCCTCACGTGATAGCTCTGCATTCAAGCTCCGAAAGCCTGGATTGTAGACCCACATCTCTGGGCGAATCATGTAACCAATCTGGCCTCACCTTCCTCATCTAAAGAATGAGGAAACTATCTACCTGCTTCACAGTGTTCTGAGGATCAACTGAGATCATGAACAAGATGTGAAAATTGTACGGGCAACAAAACATAGGATGATATCACTATTATTGTTATGCAACATTCCACACAAGATGTAGAAAAGACATAAAATTTACATGAATTTTTCCCCAGGTTTTAATTCATGAAAAAGTGCCCAGAATGGACCTTTATACAGTTTTGTTGTTGTTGTTGTTTTAATTTCCTCAATGCACTGGAAAAAATATTCCTGAAAAAAATGATAGGTTCTGTAAAAGTCTTCATTTAAAGTCATATTTGAGAATCATGGTGCAGCATGATTAAACAGTTTTTATCTAAAGCAACATCAAAATACAGCTTCTCTTTCCCCTTTAAAAAAAGTTTGTCTCTGTGTGTGTGTGTATGTGTGTGTGTGTGTTGTGTGCATGTGTGTTTATGTACTTTGAAAACTTGTTTTCCTTATCAGTTAATAATATAAGGTCACATTAAGTCTATTGCCCTTACCTTTCACTGCAATATATCTGCTTTGACAACTGTTTCTTAGATAGGATATTCTATGAACTTGCAAGTTACTTCCCCCTCAGATCAGTGATCTTGTCCTTTTTATATTAAACTTTGTCTCTTTTCTGCTGATAGCAGTTCCCCCAGGTAGTCAAATCTGGTCCATGTTAACTTGCCTCTAAACTGAGCTGCTTGTGGAAATGTGCCATTATGGAGTCCACTAGTCTTTTTTTTTGGGGGGGGGGGGCCTCTCACTGTTGTGGCCTCTCCCGCTGTGGAGCACAGGCTCTGGATGCGCAGGCTCAGGGGCCATGGCTCACAGGCCCAGCCGCTCCGCAGCATGTGGGATCCTCCCGGACCGGGGCACGAACCTGTGTCCCCTGCATCGGCAGGCAGACTCTCAACCACTGCGCCACCAGGGAAGCCCCCACTAGTCATTTTAAGTGCTTGCAGGGTGAATTCAAATGCATTCCTTTCCATCCCCTTTTTCTTCATTCTCCCACCAACTCTACTTTCCCCTTTCTCTTTCTCTTGATACACAGCTGCAAAATTGTCTCAAAAACTCTTGCTATGAAATCTACATTTAAAAAATGGACTTCTCTATATTCACATGATATACTGATTCTCCAGTCTAACACTTCTCTACAAATTTGGCAACACTATCTAATCTATCCTCACCTTGTGTCTACTGTGACTCCTTTGAAATTTCATTTTCATAGTCCAATACTCACATCTTCAACTATTTCTTGAGAAATCTGGTTGTCATGGAATGTCTATTGAAAGAAAAGCAACTAAGTTCAGAACACTATTTTCAGTGACTGCAAAACTGCAGCACGCAATGCAGATAATTTTTCTCATAAGCTAGGTGTAAAGACATATAATGTGCAAACTTCATAAAAGAATATTTTATTTTGAAAAATAAATCTCACCAGACCAAACACATAAGTTTACAGAAAACCAGTAAGACATCATTACACTTATATAACACCTTGAATAATCCAAAAGAAGCCCGCTGGTAACATCAGAAATAGTCAACAGGGTTGTAACACTGACAAAATGGTAGCATGTGTCTAATGGAATCAGAAATTAAATTACAACTGAAGTTCCATTTCTTAAGGCTATTTTCATGCATTTATAATTTTACCAAGCAAAACAAGAAAAAAGTAAGTTTGATAGATACTTTTAAAGATGACTATGAAACTTTAGACTGTAAATACAACTGTCCTAAATCAAACTTTAAAAAGGCAGCCATCTGGCACCAAAAGCAAAGGCAACAAAAGCAAAAATAAACAACGGGACCACATCAAGCTAAAAAGCTACTTCACAACAAAGAAAATCATGAACAAAATGAAAAGGCAACCTACCATATGGGAGACAATATCTGCAAATCATGTATCAGATAAGGGGTTAATATTCAAAATATATAAAGAGCTCCAACAACTTAACAGTAAAACAACAAACAACCTAATTAAAAAATGGGCAGAGGACACAAATAGACATTTTTCCAAAGAAGATATAAACAGATGGAGATGGCCAACAGACACATGGAAAGGTACTCAACACCACAAGTTATGAGAGAAATACAAATCAAAGCCACAGAAAGATATCTCATACCTGTCAGAATGACTATTATCAAAAGGACAAGAAATAGGGCTTCCCTGGTGGCGCAGTGGTTGAGAGTCCGCCTGCCGATGCAGGGGACACGGGTTCGTGCCCCAGTCCGGTAAGATCCCACATGCCGTGGAGCGGCTGGGCCCGTGAGCCATGGCTGTTGAGCCTGTGCGTCTGGAGCCTGTGCTCCGCAATGGGAGAGGCCACAACAGTGAGAGGCCCGTGTACCGCAAAAAAAAAAAAAAAAAAAAAAAAAGACAAGAAATAACAAGTGTTGGTGAGAATAAATAAATACACATACATATATTGGAATGTTATTCAGCCATGAAAAAGAAAGACATCTCACCATTTGAGACAACAGGGATGGACCTTGAGAGCATTATGCTAAGTGAAATAAATCAGACAGAAAAAGATAAATACTTTATGATCTCACTTATATGTGGAATCTTAAAAAACAACAACAACAACTGAGCTCATACATACAGAGAACACACTGGTGGTTGCCAGAGGTGGAGGGTTGGGGGAGGACAAAATGGGTTAAGGGGGCCAAAAGGTACAAACTTCCAGTTATAAATAAGTCAAGAGGATGTAATGGACAGCCTGGTGACTACAATTAGTAATGCTGTATTGCATATTTGCAAGTTGCTAAGAGAGAAAATCTTGAAAGTTCTCATAAAGAAAAAGTCTGTAAGGATGTACAGTGACAGATGTTAACTAGACTTATTGTGGTGATAATTTGCAATACACACAAATATTGAATCATTATGTTGTACACCTGAAACGAATATAGTGTTGTATGTCATTTATACCTCAATAAAAACCAAAAAAGGTAGCCATCTTTGAATAATAGTTAATAGCTTTAAGAGATCAATAAACTAAAATGAAAACCTGAATGCCAACTACTTTAAGTTCTTCTAACAATTAAAGACACCCTACATGTAGTTCTGGAAGTTTGTTTCAGATGTGATTTCTTAATTCAAAGGAAATCAATAGGTAGAACCAACACAAATTTGAGTTGGGAGTGGGTAGTCTATTTGAGTTGGAGGTGAGGATTGTGTTGCTGGATTTGAGGTTTGGGGGTGAGGGAAAGGAACTTCACAGAGGAACAACTTTTTTTCTCATAATAGAAAGTAACCTGAGTTGACTTCAAATAGTAGTGGCTTCCTTGAGATATTTATAGGTAGGTTGTAGATATAAGACACATCTACAGAATGTTATCACTTTGTGATTGGAGCTCGTCTCAAGTGCAACAACAGCCGGCCTGCATCCCTAAAAGGGCCCTTGACAGTGTACTATTTCAGTTGACTTTGAAGGGTTTCATCCTTTATTCCCATTTCCCTACCCTACTCTACATATCATACAATAACAAAAAGATAACACTTACACAGTGTTTGCACAGGTGGGAACTATTATTATACCCATTTTTCAGGTAAAGAAACTGAAGCACAGAGAAGTCAGTAACTTGCCCAAGGTCATACACTCAGTGGTAGGAACAAATCATATGTATAATTACACTGACTCCAAAATATAATGAAATAAATTTGTTCTCTGTTCAAGATTTCTGTTTAATTCTGCTCTGAGTAGTACATTCTATTGTTTTAGATTCATTCCCTTTACTGAAAGCAGATTTCTTTTCAGATTCATTTAGCCAGATTTTACTACCTACATTAAACCTATCACTGGGTACAAAGCAACTGGTTTTAATGAGGCCTTGGTTACCGTAAGCAATGTAGTGTATAAGGCAGAGGCATCTTTTCATAAATACTCCTTTCACAGAAGAAACAAAGGCATATTTCAAAAAAGAGAATTTGTGGATTTCAGTTATAGATTGTGTCTGAAATAAATATATTCATACATGACTTATCATATTTAAGTACGCACTAGCAGAACAAATCCTATTAATCCATAGTAAATAAACATTCAGTTCTATTACAATACATGGAAGTCATCAAGCAGACAATACTTTTTTCATTAAACCCTGAATCACTGTGTCCTGCCAGCAGCATGAAATAAATTAATGTTTAATATTTAATACTATATGATGGTAATAATGAACCAAATATGTATTTTAAATTTTATGTTATCTGACATTTCAATTTTAACTCAAAAGTATTTCTAAAAGGGTTGAAAATCTGTGCTTGAAAGTAATAGTTTAAATTTAATAAGTGTTTCTGGCTTTTTAATGCCACCTTACGGTCATAGCATTCGATCCTTTAATGATGATTCAAATCCAATTTCAGAAAATGTGAGGCATTTTTAGCATTAAAGATATGATAATCTTCAAATGAAGACATCCATAAAATCAAAAAATATAGAAAGGTCATCAAATGACCTATGGGATTTAAAAAATTATGTATAAAATGATCAGTTTAGCAATCAAAGTTTTTAAATGGTTAAATCTAAAGACAGACAAAGCACAAAACACATTATTAAAATATGAATTGACCTTAAGCGAAAACACAGCTTTGCATTTAGCATATTTCACACTAGCAGTTCTTCTTAAAAACAGCAATAGGGACCAAAACGAATCAGTTCACTGCTGTCTAAAAGGAAAAACAGATCATTTTCTCTTCCTATTAAGAAAGAGAGGAAAAAGTTCTTTAAAATATGTGGCATTCTGTGCAGATGGGCACAAACAGCAGCCTGTGTCACACATACATCACATCCCTTTGGCATCACTAGGCTTTACTTCTGTCGATTTTCAATCACGAGGCAAAAATGCAATAAATCTGTTTATAAGAACCATAAAATGTGTAGAAGTGAGGAAAAAATAAGCTGTTGAAATTTCAATACCTACACATCTCTTTCTGTATCCAAATTTTAATCCAATAATACAATTCTGCTGCTTCTGCTCATTTCCCATGTTCTTTTGTTATTATAGAGGACATCTAAATGTAAAAATATTTCATGGGTTTAAGCAATAAATTTGTGAACAAGAGAAGGAGAATTAAGTATGAGGGCAGATGCGGGGGAGTGTGTGGGTGTGTTTGCATGTGTTTTCTTCTTAGAGTCCCAAATCCCTTTGGATTATTAGTGAAGCTCAGACAGAACTTTAAAGCAAATACAGGGAAATGACAACTAAAGTCCAACTTCATAATGTATAAGAATCCCCTGTCCTAAACCTTGACACGCCTTGAGAAGAGGGAAAGGTGTTCTTTATTTTTCACTATTTTACTAACAATTATTAACCATCTGATATGTGTCAGACACACTCCTGGACACACTTCCATATTTTACCTCATTTAATATTTTTTTAAAAAAATTTTTAAACATTTTATGTAATTTTTAAAGGCTACTTTCCATTCACAGTTATTACAAAATATTGGCTATATTCTTTGTGCTGTACAGTAAATCCTTGAGCAATTTCACACCCAATAGTGTGTATTAGGTTGACCCAAAAGTTCGTTCGGGTTCTTCTAAAAGACTGTGTGGAAAAACCTGAATGAGCTTTTTGGTCAACCCAATACCTCCCACTCCACCACCCCTACACTGCGCCCCTCAACACTGGTTACCACTAATTTGTTCTTTATTTGTGAATCTGCTACTTTTTTGTTACATTTACTAGTTTGTCATATGTTTTTAGATTCCAAATATAAGTGACATCATACAGTATTTGTCGTTCTCTGTCCGACTTAACACTTAGCATAATGTCCTCCAGAGTCCATCCATGCTGCTACAAATGGCAAAATTAGTTTGTTTTTTTTTATAGCTGAGTAGTATTCTATTGTGTATATTAACCACATCTTCTTTATCCATTCATCTGTGGATGGCCACTTAGGTTGCTTCTGTACCTTGGAAAATGTGAATAATTCTGCTATGAACTTTGGGATGCACATATGTTTTCGAATTAGTGTTTTTGTTTTTGTTTTGAATATATACCCAGAAGTAGAATTGCTGGGTCATAAGGTAGTTCTATTTTTAGTTTTTTGAGGAACCTCCATACTGTTTTCCACAGTGGCTGTACCAATTTACATCGCACCAAGAGTGACAAGGGTTCCTTTTTCTCCACATCCTTGCCAGCATTTGTTATTTGGGTTCTTTTTGATTATAGCCATTTTGACAAGTGTGAGGTGTTATCTCATTGTGGTTTTGATTTGCATTTCCCTGATGATTAGCGATGTTGAGCATCTTTTCATGTGCCTGTTGGCTATCTCCATTTCCTCTTTGGAAAAATGTGTATTCACTTCTCCTGCTCATTTTTTTTTTTTTTTTGAGGTACGCGGGCCTCTCACTGTTGTGGCCTCTCCCGTTGCGGAGCACAGGCTCCGGATGCGCAGGCTCAGCGGCCATGGCTCATGGGCCCACCGCTCCGCGGCATGTGGGATCTTCCCAGACCAGGGCACGAACCCGCGTCCCCTGTGTCGGCAGGTGGATTCTCAACCACTGCGCCACCAGAGAAGCCACTCCTGCTCATTTTTTAATCAAGTTGTTTGTTTTTTTGATGTTGAGTTGTATGAGCTGTTATATATCTTGAATATTAATCCCTTATTGGTCATATCATTTGCAAATATTTGCTTCCATTCAGTAGGCTGTCTTTTCGTTTTGTCGATTAACTCATTTAACCTTGACAGCAATCCTTCTGACGTGGATTTTATTACCCTTATATTTCTGATGAAGAAACAAACTAAGAACACTAACTAATTTTCCCATTTTAGACCACAATTTCAACTCTGGCCTTCCTTTCAGTTAATAAACATTTCTTAGTATTTTCCGTACATACCAGGCCCTACGTTTAGCTCAGTAACTATCCTAAAAATCCATCTCTCTTTTACTGCACCACATACCCAGTCCCTGACATCCAGCATGGGTACCTAGCCCATATTAGGTTCTTAGTGAAGATTCACTGAATTATTTGGTTAAATAAGTTACTTGTCTCTACAACATAGCATTTAAATAGATATCTGGATCCAGGGTGATTTTACCTCAAAATAGCTTGCTATTCAACACTAAAATACATATTTTAAAAATAATTTTTAAGAGGAATTATTTCACTGATTATGAGCATCCAGGCAACCCACATCAGATGGCAAATATTTGTACTTCAAACTTACACGGAGAAGGAAGTGTGGCGCAGTGGGATACGTGCAGCATGACGCACATTACCTCAACCTAGTGTATAAATAAACCATCACACAGTCATCATCCAATTATTTCAAGACTGTGTGATCTGCATACCCAATTCAGTTACAGACATGACATGGGTATAGTCTTCTAATGCATTTTCACAGACTCAGGGCATAATGCATAGTGTTGGCCAAAAAAGCAACATAAGGAAACCACACAACGTGAAGATTACTTTGTAGTCGGACATCAAGGAGTTTGAATGCTACCTCTGCCATTTACAAACTACCTCATCTTGGGCAAGTTACTTTACTTCTAAGCCTCAGTTTCTACATTGTAAAATGCAGATGATTACAACTGCACCTAGCGTACCCTTCAGAGATGATTGAGGACTAAATGACATGACGTACATAAAATATTTAGCACATGCCCAGGTCAGAGTTACGGTTCATTAAATGTTAGCTTTATATTAGAATAAGAATTAAGCTGGGATGAAGTGAGAGAGTGGCATGGACATATATACACTACCAAATGTAAAATAGATAGCTAGTGGGAAGCAGCTGCAGAGCACAGGGAGATCAGCTCGGTGCTTTATGACCACCTAGAGGGGTGGGATAGGGAGGGTGGGAGGGAGACGCAAGAGGGAGGGGATATGGGGATATATGTACATGTATAGCTGATTCACTTTGTCATAAAGCAGAAACTAACACACCATTGTAAAGCAATTATACTCCAAAAAAGATGTTTAAAACAAAAAAAAGAATTAAGGAAGCTGGGAAATAAATTTTCTGGTAGGTCTGGGGTTGAAGAGACTAGACACCTTTCTACTCTCTGACCTTTAAAGCTTCATAGTAGGTAGGCAAATGCCTGTTCCTGAATCAGCTGATCTCCATAATGTAGGATTCCAGAAAAATCACCTCATTTATTTTTCTTAATTTAACAGCATCCTGCTTAAAACACAAACACATACCTTTTCATACTACCATTCAAAATAACTGCTTATAACTTAATAGTAAAAATGGGAAAAATTACTGATTTCTTTCTAAATTATCCTATACTCCCTCAACAAATTTTACCTTTTAATTCTATAAAGAAAACACTAATTCCTCCCAAAGGCATGATCAAACCCAAAGATTAGTGATAAATCTGAACATTTAAAAAAATATGTCTCAGAAAAAGAAATTATATTAGCCACTTATTCATGTATTAAATGAAAAATGTGTAAGATTGTAACTGGCTTAGATAATTATGTTCCTCCTTATTAGGTGGTACACAATTACTCTTTTATCTCCAAATTACTAATTACTTTGATGTAAGATGTCTATACAACCAACAGATAGATATATTAAGCTCTTAATTTCTAAGTCTTAGCCAAAAGACCATATTGCCCCAATAGAATAAAAATAAATGTTTCGTTTTGTTTTTTTCATTTTATAACCTACATATAGGTATGAGGAAACTCAGGTTTAGAATACAGTCCTCTGAGAGAAGCCAGATAGATGGAAATTTTTCCTGTTAGAAGCAAAACCCATTGTATCTTAACTAATCACTCATTTTATTCTATCACTTGGGTATTCATCTCCTTTTGAATTAGTATATAATTATTCTGGATACAGTAATTCAATACAATCATCTTCCAAAGGTCCATTTTCAGTATGTTTTTGAACAAGCAGTAGAAGACAGGAACAAAGCACAAGCTATAGCAGGGCTCAAAACTAATATTATTGCCTACAAAGAGAACAACAACCTGCCCAAACGTGGCACAGGTACACTAAATAAGCAGAAGTGATAGGTCTTGACAGCCTGGGAAAGATTTAGTTAGTAAAGTCAGACATCTAGGCATTCAGCTCGGTCACCAGTGTGAAGATTAGTAAAACTGAGACAACAGCTCTGCAAGAAGTTGAGAGAGCACGCAGTAGGAAAAACTGTTCAACAGGATAATCCTTGAAGACTGGCAGTTATACTGAGGTAGTACAGAAAGAAAATGAAGCAACTAAAAAGGAAATCAAACACCTCCTCTCCAATCAATCTTCACATTGTTACCAGATGTGAAGCATAATTCCCATCATGTCATTCTCCTGCACAAGAAGGTACCAGCCTAATCTGTAATACACTGATTTTCAAACCTTGCTTCATGACACTCCAACTGTTCTGCTGAGGAGCAAACATGATGTTAATGGGGGAGAGGATTCGCAGGGAGGGTGGGAAGCCAGTGTCTCTATCAACCAAAGCAACTCCATTTTTCTCTTTCGTATACACTGGGGTTTTGTTGTAAAAATGTGAGAAGAAAATTCTGCTGGTAAATAACAATTGAAAATGGTTGTCTTGATACAGTTCCACCTTCTCTGGCTGGTGTTGGGGACATCCATAAACAGATGCTACTCTTTCAAAACTTCTTTCTCACAACTCTTTGAAACACTCCAGCCATTCCAGTCAACACGACTGGGCTCTACATGTTCCATGTACATTACCTCTTCAGCCATTAACCCCGTTGTCAAGAATGCCTTTGTGCTTGCCTTCGTGTACCTTGTTCAATTCAACATATTCTACACAATTTCTGTGGACAAAATGCTTTGTTAAATTAGACATGTCCCTACCTTTCAGTAGCTTTCAGTCTAATGGACAAGAAAACAGACAAAACAATTAACACAATATAAATAAGAAGAGGGCTTACCTGGTGGCGCAGTGGATAAGAATCAGCCTACCAATGCAGGGGACACGGGTTCGAGCCCTGGTCCGGGAAGATCCCACATGCCACGGAGCAACTAAGCCTGTGGCCACAACTACTGAGCCTGCGCTCTAGAGCCCACGAGCCACAACTACTGAGCCCGTGTGCCACAGCTACTTGAGCCCACACACCTAGAGCCCGTGCTCCACAACAAGAGAAGGCACCGCAATGAGAAGCCCGCGCACTGCAACGAAGAGTAGCTTCCGCTCACCGCAAGTAGAGAAAGCCCGTGCAGCAACAAACACCCAACACAGCCAAAAATAAATGAAAAAAAAAATTTTTTAATATATAAATCAGAATAAAATCAACATTAAAAAGAAGGCCACCCCCCCCCCCAAAAAAGAAGGCCAAACTCCTACAGCTTCTGAGAGAAAATGGGAAAAAGCAATTTTTTTTCTAGTAGAATCAGAAAAGGTAAGGATATTTGAACTGGACGTTACTGGATGTGGATACAGAATATAGTGGAGAGTAAAATTCCTATAGCATAAACATACAGAACAAACTTTGCCAAAGTACCTGGCATATTCTGGGGATGTACAGGAAGGTATGTGACTGGAATAGACTGGAGTACACTAAACTGGAAAGAAACCCTGGAATGAGTTCCTTAAAGGCCTAGGATGCTTTGGTAAAAACAATCTCTAATTTGACAAAGCATTTTATAGTTTATAAAATAGTAATTTAAAGCATAAAAATGTAATAATTTTAAGCATAAAAATAATTTATGCTTTCAGGTAAATTATTTCCATCAATCGTCAGAGCAATCCGACCACATTAGCAAGGAAAAAAATTATCAACCCTATTTTACAGATGAGGAAACTGAGTTAAGCAAGAAGACTAATATTTTACTAAACATCCACTATGTACCAAGCCCTTTGCCAGGTAAATAGCAAACATTATGATCTTCTGAGATAAAGAATTGTTATCACCCCAATCTTATAATTAGGAAAACCAGTTCAGAGAGGCTGACAACCTTTCCCAGGGACATGTGACTAGTATGTGACAGATTCAGGACTGGGACCAGGCCATGCTTCCAACTTGTGCTGTGCCATCACGGGAGGCCAATTTTTAGAGGCTGTTGAAGACAGCGGTATCAAGACCTGACTGTTTTTAAAAGGACTCTTAGAGCATTTCAAAGGGTACGTTAGAGAAGAAGGACAGAGGGGGATTATCAAAGTAATCCAGATGAGAAACCTGGGCCTGAAATAACACAGAAGCAGTTAGGATGGCACAGCAGATGAATGTAAACGTTAGCCGCAAAGTGGCAGTGAAGCCACAGGGTTTCACTGACCCCAGTCAGATACACGGATTGCACCCAAGTCCCACGACTGCCTTCTAAGGTCTGGTCTTGACTGTTCTTTTTCTAGATTCTCACTATCCTTCTCATGAGTACCACATGGTTAAGCATTTGTAAGATGTCATCAAATCTAAGATGCCAATGATTTTAAGATGCATTATTATCTATGTTAAAAGAAAAAATGCTATCGAAGTATAACATGCCATTGACTTTAAAATGCACACTGATTTCGGGCAAAACAAAATGCGAAAAAAGATCTGCATCTTAGAATTAATGAAACATGGTAACTTTTCTATTTTTTCAGTATGACTTTATTCTCACACCTCAACAAGACCATGCCTTTCAAGGAATAGTTTCTTAATGCCAAGGCCTTAAATGCAATGCAGTGCTTTGTAATCATTCTGTGGGGGACTGCAGGCACTGTCTTCACAGACAAAGAGCATGCAGTCTAGACCAAATCCTTCTCGGTCCACAACGTTTATGGGCTTCCTGAATTCCTGAGATCTGACACCTAACTGGCTATTCCTCATTACCTGTCAGTGACTCTGCAGTAACAGACAACATGAGAGTAAGCATTTACCAAGAATGATGAAGATGGTGGGGGTGGTGGAGGTCCTGGTAGTAGTGACCACAAGAATGATAACTGCTATTTATTCAGTACTTGCTATGTGCCAAACATTCTACATGGACTCTGTTGCTTAATTCTTGCAATTCTATGATGCATACAGTACCAGCAATCTTATTACTAAAGAAGAAAGTCGGTTTCCAACTGGTAATCTTGAAGAAATAAAAACCTAGAGGAGAGTGATTTTTAAATCAAAGGTACATATGGAGAGAAATACGCCTAAGAAAGAATCCTGCTAGCTTTTGTTTATCCTGATTTTGTGAAACATAAACTCAACTCGTTAATTGTTCTTGCATGGTTCTTTATTGACGATGGATCAGACTGACATTCCTGGTCAGCATATATTTCTTTCTTCTTTTTTTTTTTAAAGAATAAACCCTCATTTCATAAACATGAGCCAGCAGAAAGAGACAAGATAGACTCCAGAGAACCTGCAGTCCTCATTCTTAAAGAACACATATTTCAGGGATGATAGCTCTTAGGATATTCACATGTTCAGCAGACCTCAATATAAACATGAAACAACAACAAAAAGTCAGCAAATCAGCAGGCGGAATAAACATGTCAGAAACATGATGGCATTCAGTGACCACCACGTATCTTAATAAATGAGCTCATCGTCCAGCTTGTGTAAGTCTTCTCCTGTGGGGCATCTTGATAAACCAAAGAATCAACAGAAAATACTCCCGCAGTGCTTGCTTTTTTAAGTAGGATTATGTGAAAGTAACTGAGAATTACTGCCATCCCTTTACATTGACAATCTTCCAATTAATGAGAAAATGGATTTTTTTCCCCAAAGTATTGGGTTTGAGAATATTCTGTTCTCCATTAACTAATTTTTCGCAAATGTTTTTAATGCTTAAGGTACACGTATTTGCTATTTATAAAAACGCAGATGCAGGGCTTCCCTGGTGGCGCAGTGGTTGAGAGTCCACCTGCCGATGCAGGGGACACGGGTTCGTGCCCCGGTACGGGAGGATCCCACATACCGTGGAGCGGCTGGGCCCGTGAGCCATGGCCGCTGAGCCTGCGCGTCCGGAGCCTGTGCTCCGCAACGGGAGAGGCCACAACAGTGAGAGGCCCGCGTACCACAAAAACAAACAAACAAACAAACAAACAAACAAAACCACGCAGATGCAGTTGACTCACCTCCTTACAATTTTGAGTTTGTTCTTCAAGACACCGCTAACTTTTCAGTTCTCCTGTGTGCTGAAAACCTGATTCCAAAAGGGAATCATGCAGATCCCCCCAACAACTCTTCCATTTTAGTCATCCTTAACAGTCATCTCATCAACTTTTTTTTGCTCACCGTATATCAACGCTTAAGATTCCTAAAAAGTTCATTTTTTTTTAAAGGACAAGGAGAGAACTCTACTGGAAATGCCATGCCTTTTCCTCTAAACCCCTTCTTCTTTTCAACATCAGGCAAGTTTATATTCACCCTACCAGGACGAGCTCAAATATCATTTCCAAACTGCTCTAACAGAATTAACAGTTCTTCCCTCTGTACTCCCCAACTATTTGTCCATACTACTATTAGAGTACTAATAAACTTATTATAGTAAATTGTTTATATCCCAGATAATGAAGTCTATGAAGACACAAAACATCACTTATTCATCTCTGTATGTCCAAAACATACCTGAGCCAGGGGCAGTTATTTAATAATTTTTGTTGAATAATTTTATTAATGTGACTCAAAGTCCTCAGTAATAATTTTATTTTATTTAAGGAAAATATTGTAATATTAGTCTTTGAAACGGCAGTGAGAAAGAGAAAATATCTTTTTAAGTAGTAGAAACACAAAATGGAGTATAATCCCAAGTAAAAAATATAAATTGCAGAAAATAATATTTTTCTTTTCTCATTCATTTTCTATGGTTTCTTAATTCTCTTCCATTAAACATCACTTGGGGAGATTTTTATTTATGAATGGTTATATCTAGTTTTATGAACCTGACAAATGTCTTGCCCCAGAGATATGAAATATATATTTAGTACTGAATAATGCAAAATTCACTTTGCAACTTTTTGTGAGAATATTTGTCTGCCTTTTAGAGATGAAATAAAGCAATATTAAAATGTATATGCATAGCATGAATATAAATCAGCATAGAGATAGTTGAATATATATGCTTGGTCAAAGGGAAAAGATGGACCACAATTATAAATATAGCCTAGATAATCTAAAAAGCTAATAATCATATGTTGACATACGAACTGAAATTTTATCAATTGATAAAACACCTATGAATCTATATTCTGAGCCCCATTATAAAAACAGAAAAAATATGGTTTATGTTATTTGATTATTCCCAGTCCATAGCAAATCTCTAAAATCTGACATGAATAATGCTTTGGGGAAACATTTTCAAATTTTCATCTGAACATACTTGACATCATACTTCTCAAATACCAGCAAACTGCTCTTGGCATATTACTCATTCTGCCACTATACTTAGTAGATACACTTAATGACGTAACTATAACCTCTATTAATAACTCAATAAATACTGAATTAATGACTTCTATGTTATCACCATAAGAATTAGTTTACTATTGTGATGCTGATATTATATTCTTATTTTCTAGATCAGGAAACTGAGGCTCCTAAGTTAAATAACTGGTGGCAAGTGATGGAGCTAGGATTAGAATCCAGATCTAATTTATACATTCATATTCTTTCTCCCATACTACAGCATGATTCTTGCATTTATTCTGTCAAGTATTATTCTTGAATGAGCCTAACAGGGTTGGCTTAACATTTCTAGTACCTCACTTGTAAAACTGAATTCCTACATAGCGGAGGGCAGGGGAGCACGGCTGAGATGGCAGCTACTGGCTCTCTGTACTGTCAGAGATGCTTCAGGCTGTGTTCCCATGGGATGTGATTGACTCTCAGGCTGCCTGTATCTGTGATGAGGCATTTTATTTCACAGGGTTTATGGGCGGGCTAGTCAATAAAATTTGGATGAATCTGGACTAGATGGAAGGACTCTCAACCTGAATTAGTGAAAATCCAGAGTTGTAGAAAAAATTTTTAAGTCATTATATTGCTTTCAATAATATGCAGTAATTTAGCTACTTAAAAAGAAAAAATAATCATGTGTATTTGGAAAACGGAGTACACGACATTGAGCAGTAGTGGCCTGAAGCAGGAGCCCCAGAATAAAACACTGGGTTGAACGTCAACGTGCTCACATCAGTGTTTTTGCTATACGACTATGTTCTTTCTAGAAAAGTCAGGCATTATAAGACGTCCAGGCGTGAATCTTAGAATAGTAAAACTAAAGGAAGAATACATCAGAGGTTTGTGAAATTTGGATATTATAGAATTGATTAACTATTGGAATCACAGAAACTGTAAAAAATAAGTATGTAACGTTTTAAGCCACTAAGTTTGTGGCAATCTGGCACTCACAACAGAAAACTAATAGAGAGGGAGATACTTAAATGGTTAAAAAGGAAAACCTTAATGCCTCCAATAAAGCAGGCTTTTTCAGAACACAAGGGCTAGGCAGAGGTACCTGTCCAGACCACAGAGCCACTTCCTTGTTCAATGAGTAATGCTGCCCTGTGTTCCTTCCTGACACCACACTAGTCCAGCATGTCCAGACCCTAAAGCATTACCATGTATGGATCACAGACCTCACCACAGTCCCTATGAGCGCCGCAGGGAGCATGGTACATACTGCGCTTTCAAGCAGTACCCTATTCTCTTCTGGGAAGACCCATACTCTCTTGGATCTAAGGGGCCCCAGTGGACATGGCTCACAACAATCCTTTAGGAGCCATTAAAGCCAGGATGGGAGATTGCTGTGACCAGTCCTTTTGAGCATGGGGTTCTAGTCTACAACTGAAAAAGAAGGGTGTAAGACAAAGACAGGCTCTTAATTTCTGTAATATATTTAGCATTAAACTCAAAAATGCAGAATAGTGAACAAGCAAACACACAGTATGGAGAGAAAAAAGACAGCGTGGTATCATAGAAAAAGAACACTAAAAGAAGTCTGAAATGCTCTGACAGCAGCAGCCCTGCCCATGGGCTACTAAACGGGAGGCTTAGGACGCCTTCAGGCGTCTTCCAGGTCTAACAGTCCTACATTCTTCAGTCTTCACATAAGAATATGTAGTTCAACAATTATAGTAACAAGCAGCTACTACCTTAGAAAAAAAGTGTACTAAGACATCAAGAAAGCAACTATTCTATCTGCTAAGAGTACTTATTCTCAGTAACTAAGATTAGCAGGCAGGGCTCTGAATGTTAGCACACATTGTATCCTTAGCATTTGAGAGTCTAGTCTTATAAATGTCAACCCATACATCTTGGCTGCAAAGAAAAGGCCATTCAAATCCTCTAAGATAACCTCCAGCTAATTTATATATGTATATATTCCTTTGTTATTCTACTTTAAGTTTAGTGTTCAGAAGTCATTATTTAACGTACAGTTTCTTACTATAAATATAACTGTGAAATACTGACATTTCATATGCAAGCTATGAGTAGTGCTGGTTTAATGTTATAGCCAGCTAGCAAAAAAATAGGCATAAATTAAAGTATTATGTTATAAAGCCTACCAAGTAACTAAGATCAAAGGAATGCACATGATATTTCCAGGCTTTTTCCGGCATATGCCAACAAAGAACAGTCAGCAAGGAAAATAACTTTGGTTGAAAGTCCTATGCTGCCATGTCAGAAAAAAGAGCTAAACCATCTACTTTCCATCGTTCATCTTGTGTCACTAGTAGTCTTTATCATTCATTGAAAATGGTTAAGTACTCCTACCTAAATTTTTAGCAATTCTCTACTATAGCTTGGTATTAAAAAGCTTACATTTGGACTGTACATTTCAGTTTCTATTCTCATTCCAGTTTACAGAGAAGTAAAAAAGTACTGTATTTGCAACTTAGGCTGGTATTAAACTGACCCCTGCTGGCCTCATCTTTTCTGCATTTGTCAGATAGGACAACACCCAACTGCATCCTACTGTTGAAACTGCATTTGATCAGATTCCCATATCAAAAACATGACAAAGGAAAAGGACGGCTACTCCCACAATTGCAAGTGGAAAGATGCCTGCTTCAGTCTGGCTATTTTATTTGCAAAGACCTAACAATTAAAATCACCCTAGTGTTCCACAGAAGTGTTTCCTAGAACCTACTGATTTATTCTACAAATTCATTCATTTAACAAACACTTACATATTTCTGGAAGAACACAGAAAAGCAGAGATACTTAGAAGTACAGCACCTGCCCCCCAGGTACTCACAGGCACTTACCAGTCATTAAAAAGATACATTTGAGAATTAAATTCTAGCATATGATTGGATACTACAAAAGTAAGAAGGAAGTAGGGCTACCATAGAGCTGGTGGTATAGCCTGCCTCATGGGCTTCAGTTCACTTAAGATTCTTTACTGAACAAGCCCAGGAAAATTTTATCTCCTTCTTCTTTAGGAACCCATTGTACTTCATGAATAATAATGGCTGCCATTTACTAACGATCTCCTATGTGCCAGGAACTGAGGCTAGGTGTTTTCCAGACACTATCTTATTCACCTCACTTGATAACTCTATGAAACAGTTATTTTTATGCTTATGCTTAGTTCATAGATGAGGAAAGCTGTACACTACAACTACAATGCTTTTGTTTTAAACAGATGTTTCTCCTCTACAAGAAAATGAGCATCTTAAGCATAGGGGATTATGTCATTGTCATGTTTGTTTCCCCAGAACGTAGCACATCTCCAGTACCTGGCGTATAGTATGTACTCAAAACAATGTCTGCAGGATATATGAATGGAGATAATATTGAACAAATGTGGCTTCTAAATGCATACTATGAGCATGACCTGTGCTTAAGCTCACAGTATGAGAAAGTAGTGGAAGAAAAAAGAGGAGAAAAAAAGTTTTGATTCCTGAACATAGACACCCATACTCAACTGTGGCAAGAAAAGGAGAAAATCCCAAGACATGAGTTAAACAGAACGTTATGGAAACAGAGCTTAACACTATCCAGTTAAAAACCAAATAGAAAAAGGACTCCAGCATCAGAAGATGATGACATACACGGGTGCTGGACTTTAATAGAACCTGAAACCTATTAAGAGGAGGGAAAAGAAGAAAAGAAGAAAGAAGAAAATCATGGAAAGAAGAGAATCATGGAAACAAACACAATGTAGAGATTCAAAAATTCTACTATGTTCCCAAGAAGTTAATGTATTTTTTCTTTTCCTACCTCCCCTTATTTTTCAACATCTCTTTTCTTGTCACTTAGAGACAGATGAAGATAAATGAAGTACAGTGGTTAAACTTCCTTGTCTGGATACAAATGATCTTGTGCATCAACATTATTGTTATGTAAGCACTTTTAATACTGCTTCTAGCAGATGAGACTTCTGCTTCAACATATGTTATGGGGAAAAATGGTAGAAATGTATTCATGACTAAAATAACTGAACAGTCAAAAACCACATAGAAAATATTATACATGAATCTGGTTTGTTGTGCTTGTTAACGATTTAAGGTAAAACCGAGGATGCAATCTCTCTCCCCAAACAGGAATGAATAACCCCAGATTCTCAGTATTGTCAATACTTTCTATGTTGTCCTACCCTACACCAAACCACTGCTGCAATATCATTCCTTAAGAGGGACTGGAATTTAACCCCCTCTTCCTGCACCTTCCCTGGTACAGGAAAACATGAGACAGAGGAAGTAGGGTTCTTCTCAACAACGGTCACTGTAAAAATCTAAAGTTTGCTGTGGGAACATTAGCTCCCAGAGAATACAAAGCAGTGGTCAAGCCAATGGGCCCTGGGTTCAGATCGAAGTTCCACAACTGTAATTGTGGGCAAGTCACCTACTTTTCTAAATCAAATATAGTAAGATTACCTTTGTAAAACCAAGCTATCACATGCAAAGAGCTTAGTGTACTACATGGTACATAAATGTTCAATAAGCATAAGCTACAACTATTATTACAACCCCTATATGACTTCCCTCCTAAAGTCTTGCCTTCGACTCTCGATCTTAACAAAGAGATAGGACCTCTGAATCCTCACTCTGGCTAAGCTGGGCTCTGAATGTGTTAAATGAGTCCATTTTACCCTCCTTCCTTCCTTTCCCTTTCTTGCCAATAATCAGCACCTCAGGAAATGTTCCTCTGCTCATACATAAATGAAGCTCCTGTTCATATACAATATTTGTGATTATGTCTTATTTTGGTAACTAGAGGTCTCAAATTAAGCAATGTGGTCCAAATTGCAATATTCTGCCCCATTGGTCCCTAAATGACACCATCTTCTGTGAGACCAGAAAAAAATATAATGGTCACATCTGTAAGATCAAAAGCACAAGATCATTTGTACATAAAGCTTACAGCACTCACAGAAATCTACAAGGTTGTCTGCTGGTCATATCTTTAGAATTTATATCTCCCACTCTTCACACTATACAGTCATTAACAAAGACCAGAGCACATTCCATATTTCAGACCCCACGACAACTGTAACTATTCACAACCTTCAGATACACCATTCACAACAGTCCATTTTCCAATAATTGAGTAAAAAACAACAAAAGGAGGTGTCTATATCAGATTAATGTCAAGCATTCAAATTCAGCACATCAATATTTAAATAAAATAGCAAACCAACCAGTAGAAAAATTGTTTTAAACATAAATTACTCTTGAAGAAGACTACACGTACTTCTTAGAAATGAAATTTTGCTAGAGAGGTACATTCCATGTCACGTGCAGCCTTAAGCATTTCCTCAGAGCCAGTATCAAGAGTGTTGGTGAACATGCTGCACGCTGGCATATGAGGCTGTCAGATGCTGCATATCAGCAACACTTTAGCTGTTAGATTAAGATTTCCCAATAAGGAAATGTTGCAGTACTTCTGCATCTAGCATCTGGTATGGTGTTGTAAATGCAGAACAATGAGAGCAGCAGACTCAGAAGTCTTTCAGCTTCCTTTTGGCCACCTGCGGCATATTCCAAGAGTCACCTGGTCTACACGGTGAATTCTCCCAATTTCATGAAATGCGAGCAAATCTTCCATCATCTGGGGTTTCTGACTCTAAAGTAAAGTCTCTCCCCCACAAAAAGCTTAATGAAGAATAGTAATAAAACCTTGCCTTCTAACACTTGAAAGCACTTTTTTTGTTGTTTAACCTGACCATCATAAATCACCAACCTGCCCCCAACAATGCCTCTTACAAGCAAGTATTTTCCACCATCTTGGGAAGTCCAAATTGATTGAAATTTTGCTATACAAATTAATTCCCCAAGTTTTCACTCAGTGTAAATTTGAGTATAACACCGATACAAGTTCTGTACTCACATTCTGAGACTACTAGTGCTTGTTTTCTACCAACTCCTTATATAGAGAGTTGAATAGAAAAAATAGGGATTTGTATGTAGTAATAATGTACCAATATAACTATGAATATGGAGATACTGTTTCTGTTCATCTCAGTACATTCAGCACCTAGCAGATGGCCTGGCACATACAAGACACTCAATATTTGTTGACTAAAGAGTAGATTTGTTGCCTCTCAAATGTTTGGTAGTCAGACTTTTTGAATTACAAATTGAAATGGGAAAATTTGTTACCACTGACCATCATTATAAAAGGGGAATGGTACACCTTTGCAAAATACTTGATCCCAAGATATAATAAAATCACATTTTAAAAAGCAACAATCATTTTAGAACTCCATGAATATTAATTAATAAGAAAATATTAATAAAGACAAACCCCAAAAGTCTGTTATTTACAGTCCAAAGTTATTCTAACTTAGAAATGTTTTTCTCAGATAAATGCTATTTTGAGTAATGATTAGGTCAGATGAGCTAAAGATTTCATTTTATAGTTTCATTACAAGCCTATGATCTAATCACTAATCTAATAGTTTATAATAGTTTATATTTTCCACAAATGTATTTGGCATCCTATCTGTTGAGTCAGGACACCGGAAGAACTTACTTCCCTGTCCAAACATGGCCGGAAGATGTGGTTCAAATTCCAGTTCCATCCCTTGCTAAGTGACTTCGAGCAAGTTATAGTAAATCTATCTTTGCTTCAGTTACCACTTTCTTTGCTTCAGTTAGCTTTGCTTTTTTGTGTTTACTTGGACCTGACCCTGCCTGCATTTTGGAATATTTAAGTTTGTTGAATATTAAGGGCATATTAAGGGATATTCAAGTTTGTTGAAACCCGAATACAAAGAGAAAGCCTCAATGATCAGTTTTGAAACCCAGAAACCATGATTTTAAATCAACCGCAAGACAACGTTCCTGAAAGCTGAGTCTTGTCAGGAGAGACTGTGTTTTCTAAATTCTTTAAACTTCAGTTTTAACAATTAGGGATGAAGAAGGCACAAGAGCCTCAGCGCTGGTGGTGACCTGATTCCCTGAGCATTGCTGCACATTAGAACCACCTGGGTCGCCTTCGGAACTTTTTGTTTTAACATCTTTATTGGAGTATAATTGCTTTACAATGGTGTGTTAGTTTCTGCTGTATAACAAAGTGAATCAGCCATATGTATACACATGTCCCCATATCCCCTCCCTCTTGCGTCTCCTTCCCTCCCGCCCTCCCTACCCCACCCCTCTAGGTGGTCACAAAGCACCAAGCTGATCTCCCTGTGCTCTGCAGCTGCTTCCCACTAGCTGGCTATTTTCCATTTGGTAGTGTGTACACGTCTGTGCCACGCTCTCACCTCGCCCCAGCTTCCCCCCCACACCCCCGTGACCTCATATGCCTGACCGCACCCCCACCCATGTTGATTGGTCTGGGTTGAGGCACTCAGGCATTGATAATATATTTAAAGCACCGTCAGGTGACTCTGATATGTAGCCTGGCTTTGGAATGACAGCTCTAAGAGAAACCTCCCATTTGATTCAAAACTGTGACCAACACAGAACAGGAAGGAAAATCCAGCAGTGCCCTCCTGGCCCCCTACAGCCATGTGTGTAGACTGTGCAGGAGACCTTGTGACCCTGTGGAGGAATGTGGAGACTGGGACAGGATGGCTGCAAGTAGGAGACTGGGGCCAGAGTGGAGAGATCACGAGAACAGGGGCCAAGGCCAGTCAGGGACCAGACTATGCAAAGCACCGGGAGCAGAAACAAATCGGTCCAAAGGACAGTCATGTTCCCACAGTCATGGACAGCGCACGAAAGAGAAGATGCCAAGGGTTGAGCACTTACCTGAAAGAAGCTGGGCTACCCAAGAGAGACGAAACTAGAAGAAACAGAAGAAGTACCATGACTTGCCAAGTTTGTCCTAGTTGTGTGCATGCCTCCACCCTACCCTTACCCCATCCAGGCTGAGGTGGAGGCAAGTGAGGAATTATAGAATATAAAGAAGCCATTGTTATTAAAGTTACCCAAAAATTGAAAAAAAAGGAAAAGGTGAGAGAGCCACACGTTCTTTCAGTGTCATATTGGGGTACCATTTAATAGGCTGACCCAGGGTTTATTTAATTCTCTAGAAGAATGTCCCTGCATTTGACTTTGTCATGTACTCTTCCATTAGAGTGCAGACACTGCACAACTGCAAGTTACTTGTAGTTTTGGGTCCAAGAGAAATAATAACCCCAAAAGTTATAGTTTTACTGACTGTAGAACATTTGCAGTTTTGTCTCCAACCTAGAAATCTTATTTTTTATATATATATATAAATGTTTGTATATATGTAGGTATAATAAGTATATGTAGATACAATATGTATACATAGACATGATGTGTGTGTGTGTGTGTGTGTGTGTGTGTGTGTGTGTGTGTGTGTATATTTTAATGTTGGAACCAGCAGTAACCTTTACGGGTTCCCTTGTTAATAAGTTAATAAATCACTGACATATCTCTTTCTGTATTTCTATGAGTCAAGTTCTAACTTTTTGAAAATTGTACTTTGATACTACATTTTCTTTACAGATCTAACAGCGTTTGTGAATCTACCACCCAATGACCCCGATCTCAAATGGATATTTTACAAGATAATTCAAGTAAAGTGCTTAGCACAGTGCATAGCACATAGTAAATGCTCAGTAAATGTGCTATTATTCATAGCTGCTAGTAGTTGGAAGGGATTTTACGTGGCCTCTAGCAGTGGCCACAGACTCACCAACACGATTTCAAAGCCATAACTGAGGGTGACCCAGGTCAGTAGTTACATGGAAGCCTCCCTCAGTTGGGGCCATTTGCAAATATTATGAATATAGGGAGCCACTCTGCTCAAAATAATTCCCAAACTATCAATGCAGATGATGAGAATCACTTGTATATTTATCACAATAGGTGTGTGGGCCTATGGGGAGAAAACAATGATAACTTAGCAAAATCAAGTAAACTGATCTAAAAGAAGCCATCTCCTTGGTGACCAAAAGTGCGTTCTTCCATACTTTAAGGGGATGTTTGAATGATATTCAAAACTTATGTCATTGATCCAGTTACAGAAGAAAAAGCAGTACAGCAAAGTTAACTATATTGGTATGTGAGCAGAGAGGAAACTGGTTAAGGGAGGGAGCAAAAGCTCCCAGAAAGAGAATATATGGTTAATTTCTTAAATTATAAACTCCAAAGGTATGATTTTTCTACAGGAATTTTCTTCGCAAATGAAGTGCACCTGTAAAAACAAAAGCTTGTCTAATGTTAAAACCGGGCTTATAAGAAACCTCAGGACTTAACTTTGACTTTAACTTAGAGGGTGAGAGTTTCAGATACATCAATACACTGTCAAGGCCATGGCCATTTGGTGATTCTTCATTCCACTGCTTTTCTTTCAAGTGTCAGGAGTTCAGTTTTCCTAATATTAATAAGCAATACCACAACTACCAAGACAGAAGGAACAAAAGCACACACACCTCACAAAATAAAGAAAACTCTATAGTATTCTCTTTTTTTTCCCATTCCATCTTTTCCCTTGCTCAGATTTGGGGTGGGGGGGGGGGATCTAGCTTTATTCTGAAGTAAACACACATAATTAGACACACAATCTTCATAATTTACCACCCTGATATCTTCATCTTCAACTAACCTATCACCAAATACAGAGCAGTTGAAAGAAAAGTAATAATAAATCTCTGAGGTTATATACTTCTTTTTAAACAGGCAATTTTCCACTTTATAAAATAACTAATTTCTCCTGTTTAAAAAATAAGACTATTTGTTGCCTTATGATGGTACAATTAAGCAAGCTTTTAAGCACAACAGAAAATATGTAGGTTAATAAAGTGATTTTAATAAAAAGAAAAGAAAGATTTGAGAATTATTGGTGTTTCCATATACTATAGAATATTGACTGTATGGTCAAGATGAGCATCAGTTACAAATTATGTGTACAGCTTGCTAACAAATTAGGAAAATGTTCCCCTTTGGTTTCTTTTCTGACTACTTGTAAAATAATATTCACACACAAATTTACAATTCAAATATGATGTCTTATGAGTACATTCTGCATATCATGCTCTGAGAAGTGAGAGAGTGAACTTAGTTGCACGGAAAGTATAATCTGCTGCTGGCTTTTAGCCAGAAACACTAGCCCAAATGTTTAGAGACTGTAAGGCATCTAACAAGCCCAGTGCACATGTACTTCTCAGTACTAGCTGTTGCTGTTTATATGTGGACCTCCAAATAAAGGGCAAAATAAATTTGAAATTCATGCATTTTAAATTTTATTTATTTATTTTATTTACAGGGGACAGAAAAGGAAGCAACTTGAAGGCCCTTTGGGAACATTTGTAACAGTGTTGACAAGAAGTCCCAATGATTTAAGTGACACTAATAACCATATGTCTGTACCTATGTTCAGCTGTAATTTACACATTACGTTTAAGTTTTTATTTTCATACTTGAGAAAACATGCCAAGTATTCAGTATGTATTATCAGAGTTAACTTTCAGAAAGAGAAAGCTAATTACAATAGAAAGAAGAAAATATCGGTCTTGGGAAAAAAATGAATTTGATTATCATACAGGTAGGTAGTAAAGGAGTCATTACTACCTCCCACAACTAATCAATATGTCTGTACCTTAAACTTACCATAACTGTCACGTACTAAAAAGATAGGATCACTATATGGGCAAATATATTGCTAATAAAAATCTACTCCAACATACTAGTCACTCCATCACAGTACAGTATAATTTTTGCAGGTATGTGCTACAATAAACCATGTGACACAGTAAAAGGTATGACATATTACAAGTCTCCCTTACACAAAATACTGCGAGCAGGTATTGTCAACCTATTACTTGAGATCACTCAGGGGTAAAAAGGTCAGGCCCAAACAGCAGTCTGCAACCTTATAAGGGGCTGAGCAAAGACAGAGGGAGATCAGGCAGGGAGTGTAGGGGTGAGGGGAAAAGAAAAAAAAGAAGGAAAGAAGTCAATGGATAACCATTTTCAAGAAAATAATTTTAGTTGATGTTAGGTATTAAGATTGAAAACTGGGGCTTCCCTGGTGGCACAGTGGTTGAGAATCCGCCTGCCGATGCAGGGGACACGGGTTCGTGCCCCGGTCCGGGAAGATCCCACATGCCACGGACCGGCTGGGCCCGTGAGCCATGGCCGCTGAGCCTGCGCGTCCGGAGCCTGTGTTCCGCAACGGGAGAGGCCACAACAGTGAGAGGCCCGCGTACCGCAAAAAAAAAAAAAAAAAAAAAGATTGAAAACTGAAGCCTGAGTTGAGAAAACCTGAAGGCGAAATTGAGGAGGACTACAAAGAACAATTCAGCTGCCACACTTGGTGAGTAACTGCCTGTCTTTCTTACCGCATCCGTGCTAGGAAAGCACTGCAGACAAACTAGAACACATTGGATACTATCCTACACGTGGTGGTAATCATGAGGCCAATTTGCAGCTCCTCACCAGGAAGGGATTGTGAATCCCTAAACTATATCATATCACCCCCTGAAGACAGTCGTGGGCCCACGACCTCGTAGGCAACCTCATCAAGAGGCCCAGCACTGGCAGGCCCCTTCTGAGCTGTGCTGGTTGTCAGTGTGCACAAGAAATCATTCACGCCTCTCTCCTCTACATTTACCATGTACTTTTTTTTTTTTTTTTTTTTTGCGGTACGCGGGCCTCTCACTGCCGTGGCCTGTCCCATTATGGAACACAGGCTCCGGACGCGCAGGCTCAGCAGCCATGGCTCACGGGCCCAGCCGCTCCGCGGCATGTGGGATCTTCCCGGACCGGGGCACGAACCTGCGTCCCCTGCATCGGCAGGCGGACTCTCAACCACTGCGCCACCAGGGAAGCCCACCATGTACTTTTAATGTTTCACTGGCACCTTAGAGCACCTGGTGCTTCTAGAAGGCTACTTTAATATAAGTGTGGTCAAGGTATACTTTTTATTAAACTGTGATTTATTTTAAGCTATTATCAGAAGGTGAATTAAAAAATTAGAGGGCTGTGACCTCCAAGTAGTATAACATAGGCATATGCACATGTGTTTCCACTTTTGAGGACATGGGGCATTTTAAGGCTCTCCAACTGGTGAGGTCACTCCAGTAAGTTTTCTAGCCTGCATAGTGACAACCCACAACAGTCTCAGAGGGAAAGTGTCTATCCCAAGACTCAAGGCTAATTCCTTTGCTCTCACCTTCTCAGAAATTTCACTTCATCACTAATAACCATCTCCTCCACTTACCTTAAAATATGCATCCTTACTGGCCCCCAAGTTCAAAACTCTTTGAAACAACCAGCCAATCAAAAAACTATTTTTACCTTGCTAACCCCCATCCTGTTCTTTATTTCTTATTCATAGCCCAATTTCTTAAGATCCAGCACTCATGACTCTGAGGTGCTCTAGCAAAGCTCACTAAAGGATTCTTTACTATTGAAATCAATTAACACTTTTCAGTCTTCATCTTAATTGACTTCTCTACAGCATGAAACTGTTGACTTCAATCTTGAGATGTTTTTTCTCCCTTGGTGTCTATGACATCTTTCTCTCTAGGTTTTCCTCTGACTCTTCGTCTCAATCAATCACCTTTGCCGGCTTCTCTTTCTTTTCAATTAGCCTCTTAAATATACCTGTTCCACAGGGTTCCATCCATACTGTTACTGTCTTCATTGTGTCCACCCTCTCCCTGTATTATTCCTACCTCCACAGAATAAGCGATCATCTCTATATTTTTTGAGAATATATACTATATTCTCAAGTCTTAATTTCCTACCCAAATCACTGCTGAGATTCAGTCGCACATATCCAGATCCCTTAAGAATACATCCACCTGGATGTCCCACAAGCATCTCATACTGAACACATCCAAAATGAAATTCATGATCTACACATGCAACTCCCTCTCCTCTTTCTCTCTTCCCCTACTGTCAACTCCTCTGGCTGTACTCACTGTCTTTCTGAGGTACCACCACTCACGCCTCAAGTCTGCCGAGTTAGAAACATGAGCATCCTCTCTGATTCCTTTCTTTCTTTTAGTACGTCCACAGTGGGCAGTCCCCAAGTGCTAGCAACTCTACCTTCTTCAAATATTCTCATTACTTCCCTCTTCCCTTCGCACAGCCATGGCTACTACTGCCAGAGTACAAGACCACATCATTTCTTTTGTTTTATTTAAAAAATTTTTTTTAATTTTTTAATTTTATTTTTTATATAGAAGGTTCTTATTAGTTATCCATTTTATATATATTAGTGTATACATGTCAATCCCAATCACCCAATTCAGCACACCACCACCCCCACCCCACCGCGGTTTTCCCCCCTTGGTGTCCATACGTTTGTTCTCTACATCTGTGTCTCTATTTCTGCCCTGCAAACGGCTTCATTTGTACCATTTTTCTAGGTTCCACATATATGCATTAATATACGATATTTGTTTTTCTCTTTCTGACCAGAGTGACCCTTTTAAAAGAGACATTAGATCAAATCATTTCTCTGTTCAAAATCCTGCTTTTTTTTTTTAAACTTAGATAGCTTCATTAATTCAGAAGCTTGGACTGACTGATTTCCCCATTGTTTAGAACAGTGCTTGGCACATAGTAGTGTGAAATAAATAGTTGTCAAATGAATGAATAGAAGTACAGCAAAAGAGGTATGTATATGACATAGGGGGAGCCCAAAGGCAGAAACATGAGTTCCTCTTGGGTAAACTGGGAAAGGCTTCACAAAGCAGTGGATGCTTGAATAGATTTGTGGAATAAACACAAATCGGTCAGGTTAAAGTTCTGAGAGGAACGCACCGAAAACCAATCGCATAACACCTGTAAAGGCAGAGAGAAACAAAGAAGCATGGTGCACTCTGGAACTGCATGGGATCCAGGAGAGCTGAGACAGAAAGTGTAAGTGAGCAGAGAAGACTGAGCTGAAGAGGGAGGTAGGTGCCCCACTGCTTGCTGGCTCTCCTGGCCTCCTGCAACTGTCCAGACCTTCAGGACCACATCATTTCTTGAGCTGATGACTGCAGCAGTCTCCTGCTCTCAGTTTTACTCTCTTCCAAACATCCTCCAAACTGAGACAGAAAGAGCTTTCTGAAGTGCACATCTCACTCACCAAATCCCATGTCCCTTGTCAACTTAAGAATGTGTAAATGGGTCTCCCTCAAGATAAGGCCGAACTCCTTGGCGCCAGCCTACCGTTAGCCTCATTTCTAACCAAGTTCCTGCCTCCTGCGCATACCAAATTGCTTGGCAGCTTCCCCCAAAAAACATCTTGTATATCTGTGCCTTGGTATAGGCTGCTTCTCTGCCTGATAACTTTTGTC
This sequence comes from Stenella coeruleoalba, assembly GCF_951394435.1. Taxonomy (NCBI): domain Eukaryota; kingdom Metazoa; phylum Chordata; class Mammalia; order Artiodactyla; family Delphinidae; genus Stenella; species Stenella coeruleoalba. Next base: position 148,625,525 of record NC_137169.1, on the reverse strand, counting down.
CCCAATTTATCTAGCTGCAAAGACTCTCCCAGAGCCTTCCCAGGCACCTACAGCCTGAGTGTAATGCCCTTCCCATGTGCTCTAAGGGCAAGAGCCCCCTATGAATAGTAGACAGTACTATGACTTCATATCTGAAGAAATGAACCAATAGTTTATTGGCTAGCATAGCAGGCACTCAATAAACGGCTTTCAAAGAATGTAAGATGATACCCAGTGATGAAGAAGAAGTTGCTTTTCCTTAGTATTTCATTCTTCATCTTGATTTTTAGGGCCTAGAGCTGATATTCACAACTGTTAAGTAGCAATAGCGGAATTAAAACATGGGCATCTTTTTTATAGATACAAGCTATGATGTTCACCTGTAAAATATGTCATCACTTAATTCTAATAATTCCTTTTAATAAAGGAAGTTTTAAAAAAAATGTAAGATGAACAAATAATAATTTGGCTTGAACTCTGCAGCTGGCATAATGGCTGGAACACCTGAAAAGTCTATGTCAAACTGTATTTATTCAGAACTTCAGAGTCATATATTTCTTGTTATTTTTATACTAATATTAATACTAATAAAAGGTCAAAGAAGGGACCAGTCTCTAGGCCTTAATAACAAAGTTGTCTCAATAGAAGTATCATATACACTTGAAGGAATTCATGTGCCCTCCAAAGGGTCTGACTACCCAAATTATCAACCAGACCACTGGCTACAGAGGCTGTCTTACTCATCTCTGCGTACCTAAGTCCCTGACACATAGTACCACTCACAAGGTCTGATGAAGGCCTAATGAATGGGAGATTATAAAGAAACATATAGAAGCAAATAGGGCCTGCCCTGTTGAAGAATTACTAATTTCTAATTTCCTTCAAGAAATTACCTACAAGTGGTCAGTCTTACTGAGTCTTACATTTCCAAGAAGTCTTCAGCTCAGTATTCACTTATTCTACAAATATCCAGTGTCAACTATATGCCAGCTACCATGGTAGGCACATGAATTAGCAGGGAAAGCAATGCAACTAGAAAGAGTACTCTTTCTTTCTTCCAAATCCACCTAGATATTTAATAGTTGTGAGATCTATGTGCCAACCAATTAAGCTCTCTGCTTATAAATGTCTTCGTATATAAATTGAGAGTAATATATCTATTTCACAGGGTTATTGTGGGAGTTAAATGAGATAATACATAAACCCAATATGGTGTAAACATACTAGTTATCCCTATATTCACTATAAATCAGCGGTCCCCAACCTTTTTGGCACCAGGGACCAGTTTCGTGGAAGACAATTTTTCCACAGATGGCGGGTGGGTGTGTGTGTTGTGGGGAAGGATGGTGCAGGCGGTAATGGGAGCGATGGGGAGCGATGGGGCACGATGGGGAGCGATGGGGCGCGATGAGGTGCGATGGGGCGCGATGAGGTGCGATGGGGAGCGATGGGGTGCGATGGGGCACGATGGGGAGCGATGAGGAGCGATGGGGCGCGATGGGGCGCGATGGGGCGTGATGGGGAGCGGTGGGGAGCGATGGGGAGCGATGGGGAGCGATGGGGAGTGGCAGATGAAGCTTCCCTCGCTCGCCTGCTGCTCCCCTCTTGCTGTGCGGTCCAGTTCCTAACAGGCCACAGACCAGTACCCCTCGGCAGCCTGGGGGTTGGGGACCCCTGGTATAAATAAAAGGCAGTAATATTTTATGTATTACTTCACATAAGACAAATAAGACAGGAATTAATATTCCCATGTATAATTTTTAAAACCAGCACCAGGGTATCTAAGCCATTTTCCCAAGACCACTAATGCAGTTGGTCAGTGGCAAAGTTCTTTGGTATCAAGTATGAAACTGTGATTCTCTTTACTTACTGTCTCTTACAAATCTCACTGGCACCTAATTATGAAAGACCCTACACCAAAGAGTGGGACTACAGCTGAGAAAACATAGGTCTTCCTAACATAGTAGCTGAGGGGTTAATGAGCAAAGAAGTGTTTAAATTAACTGTTTTTGTTTTCTTAGCCAACACAGGGTAGTGCCAACTGTAAGAGACACCGTGAAGTTTTTATAGTCAGGGAAAGGTCCCCAAAGTCATAAGTTTTGCTTTAACAAGAAAATTCTAATATTAAAAACTGTCGGGTTGCCATGGTAACAATCTATTTGCAATCATGATGCTGGTATTATTCCGTTATATTTCTCTCAAGGAAAAGTAAACTAGATGTAGCAAAGGAATTTAATGGAAGTATCTGCTGGACCAAAAGCCAAGATATGACCATTTTTAGGCAATACAACATGATTTAAATATACAGCAAGAGATCCTCAGGTTACAATAACAGTTCCATCAATAAAATTAAAAGATTTTGACCTTGACACCAATACAAGGTATAGCTATATTATCTGGAGAACTCAATTCTATGAGTAAGAAAAATAAATCATTAAACAACTGAGATGACAGCCATGAAACAAGAAAGTCAGAATTCATCAAAAGGAGAACAAAATCGGGGCTTCCCTGGTGGCGCAGTGGTTGAGAGTCCGCCTGCCAATGCAGGGGACATGGGTTCGTGCCCCGGTCCGGGAGGATCCCACATGCTGCGGAGCGGCTGGGCCCGTGAGCCATGTCCGGAGCCTGTGCTCCGCAACGGGAGAGGCCACAACGGTGAGAGGCCCGCGTACAGAAAAAAAAAAAAAAAAAAAAAAAGGAGAACAAAATCAATCCTCAAAGGAAGTATGAATTATCAAGACTAAATTTCTCACAGCAAGCTCGAAGGTTTCATTTTGGTATTTTGTTTTGTGTGTATGTGTGCGTGTATATGTTGAAGGAAGGGGTATATTTTGAACTCTAGGACATCCTTGGATGATTTAACCTTCTACTTTTATTTAGAAAATGTCAGAAGGACATATTCAAAATAAATTGATTCTAAATAAAAAAAGGAAGTAAGTTATCGTTCTTGAATGGTCTTCAAAATTAGACCATTTTGAAGTCTGGACACACAGACTGTTTATGCAGACAGGACAATTTCCACACAATCAGCAAAGCCTCAGCCATGACTATGAACATCATATAGATTTTCTCTTCTGTAAAAGCTTTTCTAATACTTGTTTCTAAAACAATCTGAGAAACGATAACATTTTCCCCACAACTTTAGCTGCGAACAAATCATTTCTTGTCTATTTGTAATGATTTTACAGAACAGCATATCTATGCTCAATGTCCTCAAAGACAACCAGAAAAAAAATTGCACTCCCTCTGCTTCAACAATAAACTGGCTTTGTAAGAAAATATCAGCATGCAGAATTAAAGAAATATTTTTCTTCATTGTCCAGCTCTTTCCTTAACTTCAATAGTCAGTGCAGATTTGGTAATATATGTTTACATTATATATACTATTATAATATATATTTATATCATATATAATAGCATCTATTTTTACAAATATAAATATTCATATATAAAATAACTAGTTTGTTTTCTGAAATACAATCCTGAAAACTATGTGTAATCAAATTTTCTATATAAGCCATGCTTTCTCTCTACTTTCAATATAAAATTATAGAACGTGTCTCCAGCCCCCCTGAAAAGGACTGGCTAAAGACACCTTTTTAAAAATAACAGTTAGGGAATTCCCTGGTGGTCCAGTGGTTAAGCATCCGCCTTCCAATGCAGGGGATGTGAGTTCTATCCCTGGTCAGGGAACTAGGATCCCACATGCCATGGAGCAAATAAGCCCTCGTGCTGCAAAAAAGATCCCGCATGCCGCAACTAAGGCAGAGGAGGTCAAATAAATAAGTAAATACATACTTTTTAAAATTAAAAAAATAAAATCACAGTTAAGATTTCAGAAAACTTCATAAAATCTAATATCTTAAATTTTATTAAATTCATACAAAATATTAACAACTTAAATAACAACTATAGCTAGCACAGATTACATACTTTTGCTTATTGTTCTTAAAGATTATGGAGATTAAGGTTAAGACCAAAGGTTTCTAGGTTGAGGAAATTAGATGGAGGATAATAACATTAAATGGTAAAGGAAATATATGAGTGAGTACAAATTTTTTTTTAATTAATTAACGTATTTATTTTTTGGCCGTGTTGGGTGTTCATTTCTGTGCAAGGGCTTTCTCCATTTGCGGCGAGCGGGGCCCACTCTTCATCGCGGTGCGCAGGCCTCTCACTGTCGCCGCCTCTCCTGTTGCGGAGCACAGGCTCCAGATGCGCAGGCTCAGTAGGTGTGGCTCACGGGCTTAGTTGCTCCGTGGCATGTGGGATCTTCCCAGACCAGGGCTCGAACCTGTGTCCCCGCATTGGCAGGCAGATTCTTAACCACTGCGCCACCAGGGAAGCCCACGAGTGAGTACAAATTTGAGGGAAAGTGCTAGATAATCATCCATGCTCTAGAAAGATTGAATAATGAGGTGGAGATACGTGGTAAACAATCAGAAGTTGTTAACAGAGGGCTGGAACTCAGGAGGGCTGTCTGCAATATTGACGAAGGTTCACTCACTGGTGAATGAGCAATAACTGAATGTACAAAAAAGGATGCTACCCCTTAGGGAAACATTGTGAAAAAGAGACTAATAAAGACAAACAAGGATAAACCTTGAGGGAGACTAAATATTTAAAGGTCAGTGGAATTTTAAAAAAACAAGGTGACAAAAGTGTCTTGAAAGTCATGAGAGGAGGGTTTCAAGAAGAGAGCAGTCAACAACATACGCCTCAAAGAGCTCAACAGAACACAGCAACAGAAAAGGCATATTGGGATCTGCATTTCAGATGTAACTAGGCGTATTAGTGAAGTCATTTTCAGTACAGTAGCTGAGGCAGAAACTAGCTAGCCTCAAAGGGTAGAGTGAGAAAAAGGAAACAATGCATCAAACATTGCTATGTTCTACATGCTTAATACTAAAATCAGAATGCTCAACAAATAAAACTTAGTGTTTCTGGATTATATAATAGCCATTCTTATGTGAAAGAAACAATAGCAGATTTGTTTTTGTTTATATAAATTTATTTATTTAATTTATTTATTATTTTTGTCTGTGTTGGGTCTTCGTTGCTGCATGCGGGCTTTCTCTAGTTGTGGCGAGCAGGGGCTACTCTTCATTGCAGTGCGTGGGCTTCTCATTATGGTGGCTTCTCTTGTTGCAGAGCACGGGCTCTAGGTGCCGCAGGCTGCAGTAGTTGTGGCGCATGGGCTCTAGAGCACAGGCTCAGTAGTTGTGGCACAGGGGCTTAGTTGCTCCGCAGCATGTGGGATCTTCGCCAACCAGGGCTCGAACCCATGTCCCCTGCATTGGCAGGTGGATTCTTAACCACTGCACCACGAGAGAAGCCCGCAGATTTGTTTTTAAAGGCAAAAACTTGAAATTAGTGACTTGTACTAGGAAGCAGCAATCCATCCTTTTTTTTTTCTTTTTTTTAAATCCCGGCAGTATAAATAAATTTCTTGGCAAAAAAAAAAGAATATTTTCTCATGCATCAAATGTCAAAATTTATTTTTTCTGATGTGTAAATGCCATAGATACATTGCAACTGTTAAAGGATGCTCTGAATCTATCTGAGATTAGTAATGCTTTTAATTAAAAGATTTTTCCTTCCAAGACTTCCATTTCAGTCCTAAATATGTGTTTTCCCCATTCATCCTTGTCTCATAGGACAATGATCTTCATATTTTGGAGGGAGACAGATTTACTTTTTGGTTCCTGTTAACAGAACATCTTGGATTTAATTGCCAATACTATTTATGAATTACAAGTGTAGGAGTGTTTTTCAATATGATGAATATTCCGTCATCTGAAATTTTTAAGAGATGCCAAATATGAAGAGGAATAGGATAGTACAGTTGCTCTTTTCCTCTCTTGCTACACCCTCTTCTGGAAAGACAATAAACAACATAGGCTTTTTCCTTTGTCTATTTAAATCTGCAGGTTCAGAGGCAGTTTTGTCAAAAGTCAAAGAGAAATAAGAAGGAACTTCTAAGAGAAGTATCCCTAAAAGACAAGAACATGCTTACAGAGGTAAAATATAATAATTAGCACCTATTACTGCAGGTAAAAAGTGGGGGGAGGGATAAAATATAACTGCATAGTAATATCAAGCACTACAAAAGGTAGTAAATTGAAAAAAGTTTTAAATATTGAATATTAATTTTCTCCTATAACCAAAAAGTATAGTAAAGCTTACAAACTCAACTAATGCCTAATGGGCTGATTTAAATTCAAAGGACTTGAATGTAAAGAAGAAAGCTGAGAACACTATAGGGGTTCTCCTGTGTTTACAGTACAATTTCAGATATCACATAGGGGCTGCCACATTTAGTTCCTGGTATTCTTTCACAAAACATCAGAAATGAAATGGAAGTTTTGCTCTAAAAGTAAAAGATATACCCCACCAGGTTAAAACATTCTACACCTAATGGCTTTCAAAATAAGGCTGTTCAAAAAGCTATCATAATGTTGTGACAATGACTGGACTATCAAGCATATACAATATTACCTGTATATTAGACTCTACCATGTAAAGAAGGAAGAAACATTTCTACTTTTAAAAGCCAGAGAAAATGTCTAGGTCTGCTTAGAATTGTCATGGCCGCAATTTCACAGAGAAAAAAGAGTCAGTCTCAAGTTTTTATCATGCAAAACTTCAAGATTTAAAATGCAACAGAACTAAATAACATAAGAAATTAAAACTACAAAGAGATATTATTTACAGCATTTATAAGATGGACAAGGATTAAAAAGAATGATAATATCTCATGCTAGCAAGGTTGTAAAAAAACAGTGCACTCATACAGTGCTGATGGGGTATAAGTTAATACAATACATACTGGAATACAATTTGACAACATATATAAAAATGCAAAATATGCCTCAGGAAATTCATTTCTATTCACTTATCCTATGCAAAAACAAAAAAACAAAAAAACTTTATTTTATAAAGATATATGTATACTGATGTTCCATGCAATGGAAAAAAAAAATGGACGTAACTCAAAAGGGTACTGGTTAATTACATTTTGACATGTTTCATACCATGGAATGGTATATAACTGTTAAAAGAAAATTATATATGGTATGCATTCAGGAGTGTATGTATTATAGATACAGACATAGACCCAACAGCAGTCTGCTGAATGATGGAAGTGGTGGTCTCTAAGAAGCAGGGTTTCTGAGGCACTTGAATTTCTGATCTGCACTTTTATTGATTATTTTAATTTTTTTTATAATGCACATAAAATTTTTTTAAACACTTGAATAAATGTTTGAAATAAGTGATGAAATTTATTACCACAGTTGAAAAATACATATTTGCATATATTATAGACAATGGCTTTTGTTTGTGTCAAAGGATTAAAGATACTTAGAGATATGAAAGCTAATGTGTTGACTATATTCTACCACTGTTATTACACAAGAGATGAAAAGAAATACACAAAATTGTCATCTTGGGAATACTGGTGAGAAAATTAGTCCAGCAAATGTTTAATATATTACCAGCATGAAGATGCTATCAACCTTCAGAGTGGTGGGATGGGGAAATGGGTGGCAAGGTATGAATTTGGGTTTTTAAATGCCTCTGTGCTTTTCAGGTGTTAACACCATGGGCTCTGAAATGAGCGATACATGGTTTAGGGGCCCAATTCTGTCAGTGACCCTGGACAGGTTCCTTCACCTTTCCAAGCCTCAGTTTATCTCCTACAATACAGGGATAATAATAGTATTACCCCCATAAAATTGTTGGGAAGATTTAAAAGATAATATATGCAAGGAACAGTGCTTGGCGTATGGCCAGTTTTCGATCTGGGCTCTTATCCTTCTCAAAGCACACCAAGTTTTTTTCATTAGCAATTACAAAAACCTCAGGAAATCGAAGCCTGAATTTTATTGCAGAAAAAATAGAAATGAGGGATGTTAACTTCAGATTGGATAACAGAAAACACCCAGCCAGTCAGTGGAATTCATTTTAACTCTATAATGCTACCCATCCTAAAGATAGTTGTAGCTTTCCAGAGATATAAGTCCTCTCTGATTATTAATACCAACCCTGACTTCGTGACACGTATTAAAATAATACCAGTTCAAAATGTACACATAAAAAACTGAATGAAGAACAAAACCCAATGTGCCTGTTAAACATCAATGAGAACTTGAGGGAAAATCTTGACAAAGTCTTATGAACAAATAACTATAAAGAGCGAAAAAAGAACTGCAACTGTTTCCCACGATCAAAGCACATACATTTCCATCATTCAACAGAATGAAATCAATAAACATGTATTAAGCAATTCATTGCCCTCAGGAATATCCAGTTCTACTACAGAAGCCAAGATAAACCAACAAGTAACCGTGATACAAGAATTACCAAGCTCCACAGGAGCCTGTCAAAGAGATAGCACGCTTCTTGCCAGGCCAAGGGAGAAGCATACAGGTACAGTGGAAATGCCTTTCAGGTATGAGTACAGACAAGATGGTCACAAATTGAGTTTCATTCATCTAGCAAGTTTGAAGTAATGAAACTATGTTTTAATAAGCTGCATGCACAAACTTTATACTATCTATCGAGAGTCTATTTTGTGGAAAAGATTGTAACATGCTATAAGGGAACACAATAATATTTCTGATACACCCTAAGCTTTACAATCCAGTTGGGAAACAAATGATACATACTGTATTGTGAATTCCCCAAGGGCAACTGATGTGTCTTTTTTATCTTTGTATTCCCATCCCCTTGCACAATGCCTGCAAAATCACTGGCACTAAATAAATGTCTGGCAAATAACTGAATAAACAAATGACTATAATACAAAGCAGAATATTAGATGTGCTGCTGATCATCAGTATCAGAGAAGTTTAGCAGAGGGACACAGAATTTGCAATAGGGCAAGCAAGGAAGGTGAAGGTAAGTACCATTTTTGTCAGCCAGCATTCATCCCCATATTCCTCTGGTAATCATCTCTTCCCCTTTATCTGTCTCCCTGCTCCCTTGGAGCTAACTGCAGGGGTGGGCATGTGACCTAGGCTGAGCAAATCGAAAATACTGCATCCTCCTGGTTACAGAAAATGGTTCAAAAATGCATTCCTGGGCTTCCCTGGTGGCGCAGTGGTTGAGAGTCCGCCTGCTGATGCAGGGGACACGGGTTCGTGCCCCAGTCCAGGAAGATCCCACATGCCGTGGAGCGGCTGGGCCCGTGAGCCATGGTCGCTGAGCCTGCGCATCTGGAGCCTGTGCTCCGCAGTGAGAGAGGCCACAACAGTGAGAGGCCTGCGTTCGCAAAAAAAAAAAAAAAAAAAAAAAAAAAAAATGCATTCCTGACCCAAGCCATGCTAATTAGATACAATCATCACTAATCTTGGGAATTTTGCTTAAGCAACCAAAAACACAAGTTCTTTTTCATGCTGGATTTGCAGCTGAGAGGATGCAAACTTAGAGCTTGCAACCACTGTCTTGCCACCACAAGGGGAGAGCCTATCTGAGAATGGAGGCATCGCATGGAAAGAGAGCCTAGCAATGGAGAGATACCAGATCCTAATGACAGCTCTTGAGCCTCTGGATTTAGTTTAGCAGTGCTTGACGAGGCATTTTTCAGTTCATAGCAAACAAATCCCTTTTTTGCTTCATTCAATATCAAGCCAGATTTTCAATCATATGAAACTGTAAGAGTTTTCGTGCAAAGACGGAATTGGAATTGATCACTGAAGAATGTTTTCAATAGGGAAAGAGGTTCCAAATGGAAAGAACTACATACACAACAAGGAAGAGAAAAGAAACAAGAAGACTACTTCAGTTACAGTGATTTTAAAAAATCTATAGCTCACGTTTAAGTTTAGATTAAGTCTGAATGGGTTGGGGTTAGCTGAGTGGGCTCAGTATAGCAAACTGGAGTGCTCACACTTCACTAAAAGTAGTAGCTGCTACCCAGCTCAAGCAAATCGTTGTCACATGGGAAATAACCCAGTACAGCCACATCCATCTCCCTCCCTCTCTCTTTCTCTCTCCCCTCTTGCCCCCTCTCCCCTTCAAATACACACACACACACACACACACACATATGCATACATATAGTTGGTTGTTTCTCTGAAGAATTTCAAAGATGTAAGGTAGGGCAAATAATTTATAAAAATACTTTTATTAATATATGTCTTGAGAGTGATTTTAAAGTGATTTTGTAGGAGGAAAGTAATTGTTTGCTTCATATACTGTAGACTAGAATCCAGTTGGAAATATCAAGTTCAGGACATGCAATGACAGTCTACTAACCTAAAAATAAAATATAGCACCACAAAGTTATTTTTTAAGTATTTTAGATCAACGGATACTTAGTATGGAAAAAAGCATAATAATCTTACTGGTAAATAAAATCCCATATCACACATACAGTATTAAATAATGGTACTATATTTCAGATGAAACTAGCAACTAACAAAGCAGGACCTAATATAAAATACATTTGAATGAATTCCTATAGGCCACATATACAGAAGAAATACAGTAGTAAAAATCTGTACAAAGCAAAATAAATTGAAAAACTTCCTATGGAAGTAACCATAGTACATGTAGAAATATATTTCAGTTAAAAAAAGAAAATAGCTCAAAGCATACAGAAAAATAATGAATTTGAAAAAATACCCCTGTAATGTGCACACATGCCATAAAATCACACATTGCTCTGAATATTAGTAAATGACAAGCAACAGAAAACTGAAACTGTGATTTTAAAAAAAAGACTTCAATGAACACATAAGCAGAAAAAAATAGTGAGGAAAAAAGTATCATAAAGATTTTTTCCTTCACCCTCAAAATGAAGTGAATCACAGACCAAAGCCTAAAGGCCACCCACCCACCCACCGATGCTGCTAGAAGTGGGAATATTCTCTTCATCTCCAGCATTCATAGTTAGTCACAGTCATAATTATCTTGAAACTACTAATATTTTCCAGCAAGATCACTGTAGAGACCTGTGACATCAAGAGGGAACTGAATGTTCTGTCAATGCCTCTGTTGCTTTTGAGCCCTTGGGTACAAATTAATAAATTTATATCTGAAATAATATAGGAATAGTCCACTGATAAATCTCTGTGGGTTGTGACTTAACTTTACTTAATGAGACATGAAACTTTCATCTTGGTTGAAAATTATTACATTCCTGAGCTCCACCACTGAGCACAGCCTTGCTGCAGCTCACCCCAGAACCACTGAATCTCTACAATACACACATAAGATGTGGTGTGGAATAAACTCTGATACAATTATTTGGAGTAAGAAACAAGGATAACTTTACAAATGTATATCTATTCCTAACATTATAATTCACTTTTCCTGAGGTTGCTTCAAGCTTTTATGAGAAATGTCCTAAATCGCTCACAAAAATTGCTGAGTCCCAAAGGGTTCAGAGCTCACATTTTGAGGAGCACAGACTTCATTTACTGAAACAATGATTAAAGATTCCATTTCACATTCATTTCTAAAATCTTATAAGATATAAAACTGCCTCAAGAAAAAAGTTAAACTCAAACAACAATTTCATAGAATTACAGAAAACCTCATTTCAGCACAAGCCTCAGCATAAGAGCTTCCTTGTTATCTCCAATATAACACAAATCGCCCTTTTAACATAAAACACTAGGGGTCATGGTAATTTCACAGCCTTATTACATTAGAAAAAAATTTTAATGGTCGAGTCAGACTGCCTCCATTTTATAATATGCATATAAGGGCTACTTTCTCATACAGATGTTAAGAAATGAATATTAAAGAAGGATGATAAAGGAAATAAAACCATTTAAAAAATAATTTGAAATTAACATATAAGCTTCCATAATCATATGTATTGAAGGAAAATTCTAACTGAAGTTTGACTTTTATTAATTACCACAGAATTTTTAATTAGAAAATCTACGAACTTCCCTGGCAGTCCAGTGGTTTAGACTGCGACTTCCAATGCAGGGGTGCAGGTTATATCCCTGGTCGGGGAGCTAAGGTCCCATATGCCTTGCGGCCAAAAGACCAAAACATAAAACAGAAGCAATATTGTAACAAATTCAATAAAGACTTTAAAAATGGTCCACATCAAAAAAAAAGAAGAAGAAGAAAGAAAATCTAATATGAAGGAACCAAAAATACTTTAAGGTCCCTTTCTTTAATAAGTATACAAGGTTAGTTTGTCCTATGATTTTTCAACTATTACCTTGTCTTAACAAGTGAGTACCATATTTAACAGCCCAACCCTCCTCTTTAATATGCTCCTGATACCTAATGGCAGCATTCAACCATGACAAACCATGTTACTAAAGTTCTCATTCCCTTCAAGCTTGTAAAGAGCTAGACTTGGTAAGTAAGCCAGGTATTCACAGCACTGATTTTGGGAACCTTCTCAATGGCACCACAAAATGTATTTCTGTGTTGCATTGAAAACATGCAAGAGAATATACCTTCAAGCTTTACTTTACCTATGCCATTATTTTCCTTCAAAATAATTTTTTTCAAAAACTTTATTGTCTTAATGCTCATGAAAAAAACCTATATTTTCTATATACAAATACGAACATTTATGGCCATTCAAGCAGCTCCCTATTCAAAATAGAACAATTTGGTTTACATCTCCAACACACCTGCCAGCGAGTGACTGTACTTCAACAGCATGATGGAGCCGTTACCATCATGGCTCTTCAATGGACATGGCTTTTTAATGGATAATCACTTTACTTAGTGCCTTAGTACAATAAGAGATCACACATATACATAAAGATAAACCTACACTTACAATTTAGTAAGTTATAAGTAATCCCCAAATTAAATGTGTGTACCACCTTTAGGGTTAATACTGTAAAACGATGCTTTACAAAGGATTGACTAAAGCAAATGACGGCTCAGATAAGACCATTCTGACTTCCTTCTTCATCCCGGATACTTTCATTATAGAACATAACACGGTCACCAAAGTTTGTAAAATCCTAAATCACCATGACTCTTGTAGCTCTTCATGAAATACTTTAAAACATACTGGCTGATTTTCAGGCCAATGAACTAACATACCAATTTAGCTAGAAGTAATTCTGAGTTCAAATATAGGGGAGGCGAGGGATTTTCTTCTAAGAATGAGAAAGAATAACTCAGTTTTTCATTAGGAGCAATACATCCTGAGAAACAACTTATAATTTTGGTAAAAATACCAAAAGCCTAATCACTCAACTATATTCCGAAGTAAAACAAAAAAAGCCTTCACACTTTCGAGTCTGCATAAAATATAAAAATAGCACTAGTGAATTTCTCTTTTTTTTTTTAAGATCCATTCAAATCTAAGACAGACCAATGGATTTCTTTTTTTTTACTCTTTTTTATTTTCTTATTTAATTTTTTTTTGGCCGTGTTGGGTCTTTGTTGCTGCACATGGGCTTTCTCCAGTTGCGGCGAGCGGGGTCTACTCTTCGTTGTGGTGCGCGGGCTTCTTCTTGCGGTGGCTTCTCTTGTTGCAGAGCACGGGCTCTAGGCACGCGGGCTTCAGCAGTTGCAGCATGCAGGCTCAGTAATTGCGGCACACAGGCCCTAGAGTGCGCGGGCTTCAGTAGTTGCAGCGCATGGGCTCAGTAGTCACGGCTCACGGGCTCTAGGGTGCACAGGCCTCAGTAGTTGTGGCACGTGGGCTCTAGAGCACAGGCTAAGTAGTTGTGGTGCAGGGGCTTAGGTGCTCCCCGGAATGTGGGATCTTCCTGGACCAGGGCTTGAACCCGTGTCCCCTGCATTGGCAGGCGGATTCTTAACCACTGCACCATGAAGGAAGTCCCACCAGTGAATTTCTAATTGCTAAACTGAATGCCGTATTTATGCCCCCTTAACATCTCTGCACTTCCATATACGTTGGCCATCTCCTTTTGGAAACTGTTTTCTTTCGTGGATACCAAACAACCTGAGATCACCAAGGCTCCTGAGACACCTAGGTTACTCTTTCTCTTCACGTCTTTTAAAAGATGCTTCTCAGTTTATTTTGAAAAACAAAAAGCAAAATAAAAAAAAGTCTACAGCCAAATTTCCCACTTGAGAACGTGCCTGTCATGAATTAGGGGATTCCATCAGGGCCAGGAAGAGCAAGTGCACGTGGAGGGCTCACATAGGGGAAGCGAGACTCACTGGAACAGCCTCAGGTTACGTTTCAAGGAAAATCTTAAAGCTCCTAAGCAAAAATAGATTCGTTAAACTTAAACCAGAAGCAAAAATCTCCTTGGATTGCTTCCTCCTCTGGCAACCAGAGCCACAGCAGTCTACTTCACAGTTCTGGGGTCTGCACTGACCTATGTGGAACAGTGGCTGCTAAATTCTAGGAAGTCAGCACTGACTCTTCCACCTGCAACACCTTTCATTAAAGGCCTGAATCAAATGATCCCCCGGCACCTGATCTCCATCTCAGGACCTACTACCGTTAGTTTAGTCTGCAGAATATTCTGAGCAACTACAACGAACGGAGTCTGGCATGTAAAATGTTTTAAAAAGAAGATTAAGGCATAGTCCTGCTTTCAAGGAACTTTCAATATAATTATATTTAAGTTATTTATATATTTCTTTTATGTCTCCTACCAGACAAGTCAGAAACGAAGTGTTAATTACCCTTCTTTTCCCACAGAGAGGGTATACATTTGTGAAACTGAAATTTACTAAGCTGGCTCTTTCTGACCCAAAATATCCAAGTAAGAACCCCAGGGCTTTGTTTTGACCCGACTTCTCCACTTCTCCAAGATTTTCTAGAAATAAAAGGAGCTTAGGAATGACAAGGCAAACCAATTGTTCCCCACTTCGTTACTGTCAGTACATGACACTAAATACCATGGTGACATACAAAGCTGGGGAAAGGGTTTAGTCTCAGAAGAACGCCCTCCTAACCAACTACAACAGCAGTCTCTAGCGAGACAGCCTACCAAAGTGACAAATCAAAACAACAATAGCATATGATACTGCAGAGGAAGAATGGTTCACATTTAAAATTTATGATTGCACAAAGGCACTCTAGAATTTTATGTTCAGTGTACTGAATAAAAAGCAGCTGTTAGGCAAAGAACGATTAAATGACTTCAATGTGAAAGAATTAATCACATTTTCTTATACTTGGGATTCTGCTGACACTGAAAATAAAGATGGAAAGGACTGCAACGTCAACATTCTAAAAACAACATCCAAAAAGCACCCAAACTGGTATTCATCTACAAAAATGTAAAATTACTTCCTTGCCTAACATTTTAAAAGGTTAATTACACTAAAAAAATTTTAAGCATTCATTCTATATTAATATAATAGAACCTCGAAGTTATTTCTAAAATCAATAAGTATTTTTAATTGTTTAAAATTATTTAAGGTTCGGAATTCCCTGGCAGTCCAGTGGTTAGGACTCAGTACTTTCACTGCCATGGCCTGGGTTTGATCCCTGGTGGGGGAACTAAGATCCCACAAGCTGCACAGCGCGGCCAAAAAATATATATACCTATATATATATTTTTTAATCCCTCCTGGCTGGAGGGATAAAATGATAGACATGACTGCTCTTATTTTTTTAATCCACTTATATTTTGTACTTCAACTTTCTCATTCCTGTCATAATGGGCCATGTCCAAGGAAGTTGAGAAAGACTTCCTAGGAAAGGGGGCATTTGAAGTGAATCTTGAAGAATGAAAAGGAATTTGTCAGGAAGAATGGAAAGAGCTGTACATGCAAAGCTTGGAATTAGGAAAGGAATCTTGACTGTTAGGTGAAATGATAAATGGCAAGAGTTTAGAGTACTCTGAATCCTACGCAACTAACGCTGATAACTATTACTATATATGTGAATTATCACACTCTCTGAGCCACTATATTATTTTGTAATTGAAAACATGAAGTTGTTTTCAAAAGAACTTTCAAATACCAAGATCCTCTAAGTCTAAACACTCCTTGCCATGTAGAAAATACGCTTCTACTCTAATAAGCCGAAAGAGCCCTAACTATAACCACAGAGCATAATGCCTTGCTTCCACAAAATGCAAAGGAATTTGCAAGCTTCTCTTTAGTGACTTTGAGGATGTCAGAAGTGACAAAGATCATCCAAACATCACTGATATGAGGAAAATATTTTCAGCGTAGAAAACTTATGTTTAGCAATTGCTCTAAAGAAAAGCTAGAAGCCTGCCTGACAACCATTAGCAAACACATAGTTATCTTCCAGGAATGGAATTCCAAAATCTGATCACATCCCTGTAATTCTCTAATTATCAAACCCAGCAGTGTTGACAAAGCAGAAGCCCACTCAACTACTGCTGATAATTTGTATTCAAAGCTAAATTTCCTCTATCAAATCAGAATGACTCCGAGATAGAAGCACACTACCTTAGGATCCAAAGGAACACAATGATTTCCACCTCCTTGCTTACGCATTTACACACACACACACACACACACACACACACAGCAGCAGCAGCAGCAGCAGCCGTAACCAGGCTTTGCTCATTTGTCACACTGGCTTTGACAACCTCTCCTTGTGTATTCTCATATACACAGGCAGCTTTACAAATTGGCTCAAAAATACCTTAGCCTGTCAAAAATAATTCCGTATCCAGAGGACTTAACTTGCCCTGCCTACCTTTGTTTGCTACTGCCATAGCAACAATGCTTCAGATATCATCAAGCTTTGGAAGTGTGAAGAAACACACTGACGATGCAATAATGTGAAGGGGGAAAAGCAAAATGCAGGTGACGATGCAACAATGTAAAAGAGCGAAAGCATGCATTGACTGAATCCCTGCAACTTGCTGGTTACTATGCAAGGTGCTAAGAAAATGGTTACACCCCTCAAGTTACAATCTATCCAAGCAGTCATCCAGTTCCAGGAAAGCAGCAATGGGATGAGGCCTGCAGAGTCCTCAAATGCTATATTTTAAAACCTTAATTTTATACAACAGGCAGTAGGAAATCAAAATTTAAAGCAGGGGATACAAATGATCAGATTGGTATTTTAAAAATATATTTCTAGGGCTTCCCTGGTGGCGCAGTGGTTAAGAATCCACCTGCCAATGCAGGGGACAAGGGTTCGAGCCCTCGTCTGGGAAGATCCCACATGCCGTGGAGCAACTAAGCCTGAGCGCCACAACTACTGAGCCTGCGCTCTAGAGCCTGTGAGCCACAACTACTGAGCCTGCGTGCCTAGAGCCCATGTTCTACAACAAGAGAAGCCACCACAATGAGAAGCCCATTCACCACAACAAAGAGTAGCTCCCACTCACTGCAACTAGAGAAAGCCACGCACAGCAACGAAGAACCAAAGCAGCCAAAATAAATAAATAATTTTTTTAATTATATATATATATATATTTCTGAAGGCAGTATTAAAAATGGGTTGAGATCCAGGGAAAGAGAGGCAAAAAGATTAGTTAGAGCCAAGTACACAAGATAAAAAGACTTAACTAGGCCAGAGGCAAAAAATATATAAAACGAAAAGAACAGAGTTAAGAGCTATTTCAAAAGCAGCATAAGCAGGGCATATAGAAGGCAAGAGAGAGGGAATATTCAGGGGCATCCTTGACGCTTCTGGTGTGGCTGACTCAGGAGACTGCCATGCTAAGAAAAGAGATAGAAAAGATGGAGAAGCAGCACATCCTACTGAGGATAAGACAAGAGTTTAAGTATTGGATGAATCTGAAGTTAAAACAGATCATGCAAATGAAGATTTTTATTAAGTAGAAAATATGGGATTGGATCTCAGAGGAAACGGCAAGGCTCAGCAAGTCAGGCCATGGCAGTGGAATGCTTGTCATCCAACAGGTAAAAAGAGAACTAGAGAATGATAATTTTTTTTAAAAAAATGGTATGAGACGTAGGAGAATCAGCGGCAGGTCATGCCACAGAAGGCAATTAAAAGATTTCTAAAATTTGGACAATATCACACCTTAAGATCTGCATCCTTGAGGTTTAATTGGGTACTGCTCTACGGACTCTCGGACAAATGGAAAACAAGAAAACCCACAGTCACCTGCTATTACAAAAGACTTCTGAGGCACCAAAACAACATACCTTACCAAGTTTCGCTCTAAACTTGAAACACCAAGAGCCCATGAACGGCTGTGAAGGATGAAACAGGGGGACTTCCCTGCTGGTCCAGTGGCTAAGACTCCGTGCTCCCAATGCAGGGGGCCCGGGTTCGATCCCTGGTCAGGGAACTAGATTCCACATGCCACAACTAAAAGATCACACATGCTGCAACAAAGACCCAGTGCAGCCAAATAAATAAATAAATATTAGGGGAAAAGAAAGGATGAAACAAGGCCCAGGACATCAACCAGCAAGTCACATGGGCCTCTTCAGATGCTGAGTTGGCCCTGTATTTCAATAAAATACTGCCACCCATGATGGGGGAGGAGGGTAGGAAAGAAAGTGCTGTAAAGTGTATTTTTAATCCTGTTCCTAATTCAACTGATCCAGTACTTCAAGGTTGTGGAATCTAGATTTCAAAAGTTAGCTTAACGCCATGCAAATTCCATTTCAGTCATCTTTATTTTCACATAGAGTTGTGGCAGCATCAGCTCAGAAATATTTGATATGAAAAACCCACCCTCCCCGACCCTCCCTGCCAGCCCTTTTTAGATTTGAATATATGAAGCAGAGACATGTAAGACATGATGCACCACCTGTATGAGAACAGAAGGAATCCTAATTAAATAATTTAAAGCTTTGCCTATAGTAGTGCTTTAGTATTAGTGATAGAAATCTTATCATACATATTCTCATTTCTTTCACTCTAGTTTTGCTCCTAAGGCTTACAATAGTTCATAATTAGAGCTTTAACACAAAACTAACATAACACCAGAATGCAGTATGGTGGGAATGCAGTATGGTGGGATGGAGAAAATCTAAAATCATGATAGTCAAGTTAAAGCTCTGGTTCCTTTATTTAAAAACAGTGTGACCTTAAGCATTCCATCATCTGCAAAAGGAATAATAACAATAACTCAGAAGGTTGTTGTAAGTAATAAATGTGATTATATTTGTTAAAGTACTTTGTAGAGTAAACAATAAAAAATAAAATTGGGTGGGCTTCCCTGGTGGCCCAGTGGTTGAGAGTCCGCCTGCCGATGCAGGGGACATGGGTTCGTGCCCCGGTCTGGGAAGATCCCACGTGCCACGGAGCGGCTAGGCCCGTGAGCCATGGCCGCTGAGCCTGCGCGTCCAGAGCCTGTGCTCCCCAACAGGAGAGGCCACAACGGTGAGAGGCCCGTGTACCGCAAAAAAATAAATAAGTAAAATAAAATAAAATAAAATAAAATTGGGTGAGTGCAGCACTAGGCAACTTGTGATAAATCTCTCAATTATCGCTTGATCTGTTCATGTAAGACAAAGACCAGTGTCTAAATACCCACTGGCTTCCTGGTAAATATGGGACAAAAAAAAATGAGGAATACAAAACAAATCCACATATTGTTAAGTATGTAATAAAGCAGCTCTGTTTATAACAGAGTTATCTGAAGGGAAGGTATCCAGATGGTTTGGAAAGCCACTATCATTTAAACATAGCCATACAGAGTCCCTGAGACTGAAACTCATCATTACAGAGACAATCTAATCTAGGTTCCAATGCTGTTAAGAGTAATCCTATGGTGCAACTTATTCTTAATTTTCTGGCTTTATACTGATAACCTTCAAAATAAGGAATAGAGAGGGGTGGTGCCAGGAAATGGGGAGATGGACAAAGGATACACACTTCCAGCTATAAGATGAATGAATTCTGGGAATCTACTGGATAGCATAGTGATCGTAGCTGATAATACTGTATCATATTTAAAAATTGCTACGTGAGTAGATCTTAAATGTTCTCACCACACACACAAAAAAATTTGGTAATTATGTGACCTGATAGACATGTTACCTAACCCTACAGTCAGAATCATTTTGCAATATGTAAGTGTATCAAATCAACACGTTGCACATATTAAACTTACACAATGTTATATGTCAATTACATCTCAATAAAGCTAGAAAAAATATATAAGGAATAGATATTGTTGAAAAGTTGTTTGTAATGTTAAGTTCTGTTTGCTCTATCACATTTTTACTTCAACTTAGAAAGTAATTCTTGAGCACTTAGGCATCAACTAGGAGAAAGAGCATTTGAGCTCAAAAGACCTAAATTTTAGCATCCATCCTGTCATTGGGTGACTATTTTATTAACCTTCTCTGAGCCACAACTGATGCATCATGGAAAGAGGGAGACGGAAGGAAGTGAGGAGACTACGGAGCTGGATAGTTTCTGTGATCTTTTCAGGCCTAAAATTGTACGGTTGTACTATGCTTAAGGAAGGAATTGGGTAACATGACTCCTATTCTCACAAAGTTTACCATCTAACTGGGAATGTAGGAAATGAAGACATATAGCTAATTAAAAGAATATTCACCATTGCCAAATGATTGGCGTAGAAAATACCAGTGGCTACTGATTTTACAACAAGGAAGGATCAATCCTAGTCAGGTGGACTTCATCAAAGAAATAAGCTGGGGCTTCCCTGGTGGCGCAGTAGTTGAGAGTCCACCTGCCGATGCAGGGGACACGGGTTCATGCCCCGGTCCAGGAAGATCCCACATGCTGCGGAGCGGCTGGGCCCGAGAGCCATGGCCGCTGAGCCCGCGCGTCCAGAGCCTGTGCTCTGCAACGGGAGAGGCCACAACAGTGAGAGGCCCGCGTACCGGTTAAAAAAAAAAAATAAAGAAATAAGCTGGACTTGGATAGAGAGGATGGGGAAAGATATATTACATTCTTCCATTATGTACCATGAGTACGACAAACACAGAGCACTTTACATATCATCAAGCCTTACCTTATTCATGGAGATAACTCATCCTGACATGTGCTTCTAATCTGGAATGAAACACTTCCAGGGACAGGAAGCTCCAAGCTATGCCAGGGCAGCCTGATACATCCTTGGACCACTCTAATGACAAAGCTCTTCCAGATACTGAGCTATAGTCAGCTTGCCCAATATGACAGGGCTTTCTGTCCTTCCTTCGTCATACTTTACAAAGAACATTTATCTAAATACATCTCCTTAAATACGTAACACTAGGTACTGAAGAAAAATTTAATGAAAATTGACCCTTTCAGATAGTAGTTGGGCTATTTTCTCTCTTGATCAGGCCACATTTTTTTCATCTGACTTAGAGAAGCCGTCCTCAAACTTACCTGCTTACCTTTATAATATACCACCTTGTTTTCTTCATCATATAGCAATGTCTGATTTCTGCCATCAAAACTATCACTCTGTTTCTAAAAATAGTAAAATTTAACAGAGCAGTTTATCATAATTTTTCATTACTATTAGTGTTATACCCCTAAAACCTTTTTTTTCCTCCCATGAGAGGTCCTTCTCATTCATAACAGAAATAGTCAAATCACAAAGTAAAATCTGAAGGCAATATCCATTATCTAAGAAAAACATCTGAAGACTCAAACAAAAAATTTCTGAACCCGAGTTACACAGCCAAAATAATTCTACTAGGAAAATGTGTCTTGGGGCTTCCCTGGTGGTGCAGGGGTTAAGAATCCACCTGTCCATGCAGGAGACATGGGTTCGATCCCTGGTCCAGGAAGATTCCACATGCTGCAGAGCAACTAAGCCCGTGCTCCACAGCTACTGAGTCGGCACTCCAGAGCCCGCGAGCCGCAACTACTGAGCCCGCGTGCCACAACTACTGAAGCCCACACACCTAGAGTCCGTGCTCCACAGCAAGAGAAGCCACCACAATGAGAAGCCCACGCACCATGACGAAGAGTAGCCCTCGCTCGCCGCACCTAGAGAAAGCCTGCGCACAGCAACAAAGACCCAACACGGCCAAAAATAAATAAATTAAACAAATAAAATTTTTTAAAAAAAGAAAAATGTGTATTTCTTTTCAAGGCAAAGTAACAAACTATAACATCTGCAGTTAAAGAAAACAAAAACAAAAGACCAAGAATGATAGTTTAAGTATGTAAGACATTAGTAAAGTACACATTTTTTCTATTTAAGAATTTTATTTCTTCCTAATCCTTAGTGAAATACTACATCTCTTCTACTATATTACTGAATTAAAACATTTTAAATTTATTGAATCAAATGTTTTGAGGATAAAAAATTATAAATTCAAAAAACAATTATTGTATACATGCTATGCTTACAAACGTCATTGGCAATGTAAAACTGTAGAACCAGTGGCTTGTTAGAAGGTAACAAATAAAATATTTCCTATCGTTTTTTTTTAATTAGAGAAGTTTTTGATAACACGTGCTGTCTCCTACTGTGTACAAAAAAATCTTTTGGCTTACAAAAACTAATTTAAGGGTTGGCAAGCAATGGCCCATGGACCAAATCTGATCCACCACCTGTTTTTGCACAGCCTGCAAGCTCAGAATATTTTCTTACATTTTTAAAAGGCTGAGGGAAAATAAAAAGAGGAATATTTGGGTACAAGTAAAAATTATACGAAAATCAATGTTCTGTGTCTGTAAACAAAGTTTTAGTGGAAGACACCCACACCCGTTCACTTATATATTATCCATGGATGCTTTCCACTATAATGGAAGAGTTAAGGAGTTGCCATGGAGACCATAAGTAACCCTCTCAGCGTGCATTACAAATCGCCAGTAATAATTCATTTTTGCTTCTTGGCTTACAAAGTGTAAAATATGTGGGATTTTACAGAAAAGGTTTGCCGAACTCTGGAATAATTAATATGATGATTCATTATTCCCTGAAGAATTTATGATAATAACAGCTTCTGTGATTCTGAGCTATCAACTGAACTTCTTGAATTTTACCATAATAAAGATTCCTTTTTACCTAGTGTTGTATATTTACAGTACTGTAATAATTTTAAAATATATTTAACAAAGAATACACCATAAAACAGAAAAGGTACAGTTTTCATGCATTATTTAACTCAGTCAACAATTAAACCCTACTGTATACAATGAAGATTTCTAGGGATTCAAAATAAATAAAATGTAATTCCTAGCTCTAAGAAAGTCATACTCTAGTGGGGAGACACAGTACTCTAATAAAGGTTTTTGTCACTAAAGGGAAGGCCAAAGCTATGAAAGTAACCTCTACCATTTCATAATGACATACTGTCATTTTTAAAATATTACCTCTATATGAATTAATGGCAAGTTATACACTCAAATAAAT
The DNA here is from genome assembly GCF_951394435.1 of Stenella coeruleoalba. Taxonomy (NCBI): domain Eukaryota; kingdom Metazoa; phylum Chordata; class Mammalia; order Artiodactyla; family Delphinidae; genus Stenella; species Stenella coeruleoalba. The sequence continues at coordinate 148,602,378 of NC_137169.1, read as the reverse complement.
AAGGCAACAAGCCTTGGCCAACACGTTTATCCATTAATAGTTTTAATCAGAGCATTAGCCTTATGTACATAATCAACCTTGACCAACACACATGTAAGTAAAAATGCTGATTAAGAATTTACTAATTATCCTTCTGAACTTTAGAAGTTAGCTGGCCATCTGGTCCTTAACTATGATAAACAGACACCAACTCATCATAGGTTATTTGTACATAAAGGAAGAGAAATAGTAACTGAATGGTTAATAATGAAGAACATAATAGATAAATACCATCATTAAAAATACATGAATTGTTTTGTTTTGAAGTCTCAAGTGTCCTACAAGTGTCACTTTACTTGGAAGAACACTTCTGAGAAGAACTGTCCCTTGAATCTCCTCAGAGATTCAATCTATTGTAAAAAGTAAATAAATAAATCATAAATGCATCTGCTTTTCATAATTAGAGTGCCAGGATGTGCATGCAGCTACGAATGTTGGCTGTTTGCCTGCTTCACTTAAAACCAGAAGGAAAGTATAATCCCAATAATGAAGTCTTCTAGCAACTGTTGTGAGCAGACGAGAGAGACGTCTCAACTAGCAACTACCTCCAAATGTAGAGATACACGCACCCCGGTGATTGGAGGTTAGCAATCCTGGTGTGTCTCCTTGCTTTTAGTATTAAATATTTAATGGCATATTTTTTTCTTAATGGAATCCAGGCACATCTGATCAGTCACTGGGATCATTTAGTAATGCAGTCAAAGTTATCATACTGCCATCTTATAAGCTTTGTAATTAGATAATTCGTCACTTTACTAATTCAAAAGATTGCTTTCTTTACTACTTTATAGCATGCTACGGTAGTGAAATTCAACTAAGCTGATCAACAAAAAGGCTCTAAAATTTGGTCCTATATGAACTTGAAACCTCCAGTGGCAAACACACACACTCCTGACCTTTCAAAACAACTGTGGTAATATCTGTCCCACAAATTAGCCTAACAGCAACAGTGAAGTAATAAAGCACCAGTACATCCAGAATGAGAGGGCTAACTAAACGAAAAACTTAAGATTAAAACACTGAATATATCATAAACAAATTTGTTCTTGCCTTTTACTGAGGTACACCATTCTTTGGCAAGTAAAAATACCCAATAAGGGTTTATTTAGTAATTTTTCCTCCATGATGACTTCTATACTTTACTAAAATCATGAGGCTATGGCAGAATATCACATAGACTATTTATTAACACTCGAATGGCACATACCAGGCAAATGCAAGTATAATCTTAAATATATTATCATTTGTGTCTTATTTCTAACATATCTCAATCAAAAGTATTAAATTACTATTTCTTTTCATCCTATGAATTAGCAGATTCTCGTTTTAACCCATTCTCCACTGTTTCTCAATAAACAAAAATTCTCCCCCAGTGAAAAAGAATTTACTCAGAATGAAACTGAATGTAAACTTTAAGTATCATAGTACAAAAAGCACCTAAAATTCTCACTTTCAAATCGATACAACCACAGTGTATATTGCAAAACCAGCTCCCCCTAATAGCATTAAAAATTAGAGTTCAGAAGGCAAGCTCTGGAGGTCACAGATGTGCCCTAAAGAGCAAAAATAACATTCTACCAGGAAAATTATGATTTTGTTTAAAAGACAAAAAGAGGGAACATCTTCTCAAACAGATGTGAAATTTCTAATCAAAAAATTCTGTTGCAGTTACATAATATTATTGAGTTAAAAAGTACTTTGCAGAGGTCTGGCAGCACGAACAATGACATCTATTTTGTGGTCAGGAAGTTCACTTTTATTCTTGTTGCTTCCAATTTGATGTCTGGTTTTGAAACATTTTATGCAACTAGTCCATTTTCTATTATTTTGTTCAGAGCTTATCACATTCTAATCAGTCTACCAAATGCATTTTTAGAAAAGGAAGTTTTAAGTCCAGAAAAAAAAATAAGTATATTGTTCTAGAACTCTGCACAGTGATCGCTAAAAAGTATACTCTATGCATAGAAAATAAGCTCAGAACTAAGTCTACTGACATTAAATTTAGAATAACCATTACCAATAATAACCAGTGTATGTTTGGGGGGATGGAATAGAGACATTCCATGTCATTTCAGTGAACTATGACATAACAACTAACAAAACCCTTACAATTTAATTTCATCCTTTTAAGATTCACGTGTGAGAAACATCTCATTCATCATAGTAAGCTTGCTTTTATATTTCCTACATGAAATCCCAAGGAACTACTCTGAAATCATGGAGTTGCGACGAATGTAGGACATAGTACACGATTTCTGTCCACAATAGCTATGGGCTGAAACCAAGCCAGTTACTAGGGGAAAGGTACTTTCTGCCTGCAAAATTTTTTTCTCAACAAGATAGGTAAGTCTCAGCATGGGCATGGGATACCAGCACTGGGCACAACTGTAAGCAACCATCTGAGACTCTGGTTTACAATCAGTTGCAGATTACACTCTTGGCTACATGACAACACAGGGAGACATACAACACTGAAGTTTTATACTAGAATACAAATAAGTATGGGAAATAGGCACAGCAGCAGTAGAAATTAATAACGTGTCAGACACTCTAAGTACTTTAGAGTTAATCCTCACTTTAATCTGTAAATATTATTATTATTATTCCCATTTACAGATGAGGAAATTGAGGTTGAGAGAATTTCACTCACTTGTCTGAAAAAGCAACTTAGCCATCATACTACTGTTCAACCTCCCATTTAAATTTGCCCTCTAACTGTAATTGTCTCACCTTTTAAAGTTTACAGTCATCATTATTTGTATATACATTCTCTATATTTGTAGCAAATGTTTCGAACTCTATCAACAGATTGAACCACAGGAGTTGTCTTGCCAAGATAAATCCATTTTGAAATCTAACCAGAAATCTTATTTCAAAATAGAAATGGAAGGAAAAAAAGTTGGGGAGTGGGAAGGAGGAGGGGCCTGTGGAGATGGAAACATACATCTTCCCTTCTCTAAACAATCTGAAAAAGAGCCAGCAGAGATGAGTCTGGCCTCTATTTTTGATGAATATACAAATAGTCACGCGCCTCCACTGTGCTCACTAACAAGTATCCCCAGTACATCTCCCACCCTTTGGCCACCTTCATTATTGTCAGTGGTGAACCACCACTTTCCTCATACCTTACGCTTTTATTTCCATTCAGCCACACCCCCAAGTAACACACAATCTAAGTTAAAAAAAAAAAACTTATGCAAATAAAGCTTCAAGCAAATCACTCCCACGTTTCCATCCAACCAGATCATCACTCTGCAGCTCGCCAGCTGTAGAAATTCTAGAGGTACTACTACCCTCACTAATTTTCTCTTACTACCTAAAGCAAAACAAACATTTTAAGCATCACGCTTTCATTCACTCTTTTTGTAATCACTAAATATAACTGAAACATGTATTCCACTGGTAACAACTGCCTTTTCAAATCTTCTCCATAGGAAGTCAACATATTTTTCTTACCCGGGGGTTAGAGGAGTTAGTACCCCCTCGCTCCCCACAAGTATTTCTAGACCATTCTCTATAATTGTTTCCCAACACCATCTTCTCTTCTGAAATTCATGCCATTAATTTCTGCTTCCTATGTGAAGTCCTCCTTGATCTTCTCCCCTAGAAAAATTTCTTCTTCCTACTTAACTTTTACAACCAGGCAATAAGTTCAGAAGTCAACAGGATATTTTATACAGTAAAGTACTATCTCTAAATCCCAAATTCCAGTTGCTCTGTGTGTGTGTGTGAATGTGGGGATGGGTAGTGGGAGGCTAATACTGGTAACCAGGAAGTGGAGAAAAAAGGAACACTTGGAAATATAACTGGAAAAAAGGCTACACAATAATGTGTTCAGAGTAGTGAAGGGGGACGGGGGGACATTTTCCAAGCAAAACCAAGTCCTGAGCAACAGATGCACAAGAGGCACTAAGAACCTAGTCCAACAGGAAATATACACTATCTTTCAACAGAAAACCCCAGAGTGTTCAAAATACAAATTGCTAACTTTTGAGGAATTCATCATGGTCTTCTACGAGAAAAAGCTATCAGCTCAGCAGAGAAGAAATTTGCTCTCAGGACTAAGAACCTTCTCATCCTCCACCAACCCCTTTCCTTTCCAGGCAGTACAAGTTTGATAAATATATGCATAACCCCAAGTAAAACTTTTGACTTGCTGAGGTTCTTTGCCTTGGTAGATAATTTTCAGAGTTAGAATTAACCATGTATTTTGATAACCCTGGACAAGAGTGCTTGCTGCAAACAAAAACAAAACAAAACTTGCATAATTTGATCAGTGAATTCACTAACAGACACCTCTCTCAGGAGGCCAAGAGGCCTGATAGCAAAAGAGTAATTGTAAGGAATGTTTGGAAACCCAAATAAAGGAAAAGAACATCTGTGTGACATCTATCAGATATAAAACAAGTCTGAAAAGTATTGAAACCAAGTGATGGAAACATGAGGGTTCATTAGAATTGTCTCTCTACTTTTGTGTGTGTTTGGAAAAGTCCATAATCAAAGATTCAAAAAAATTAAGATAGAAACAAATCAGCAAAAGCTCTCAGAATTCCTCTTGTCTTAAATGACAATGAGAGGAGCCAAAACACAAGCTTCGCATGTCTAATACCTGCACAGAACCTGCATGAACATAAGTGAGTGGGAGGAAAAGCAAAACATAAAACAGGCTTTTCTTTTTGAGGCCAGGTGAAGCCAGCTTTCTTTGAAGCGTAAATTAAAAAGTTAGTTCCTGAAGGTGGGAAAGGCAGGTCAGCATAGAACCACTCCTGACAGACTGTACAGGTAGGTGCAGCAAAAGAAAGCAGCACTCTCTGAAGTGCCCATTTCTTCTCTTTGATTAATTCTATGCCAGTAAGATGGGGCGGGGGGCAGTAGATAGGGATAAAATTCCCTGTCCAGCATTCTCCACCCACTTTCAACGCATTTGTCATGGTCGGTGTCATCACACACTTGCAAAGTTATAAGCTCAGTGGCTCATCCCTAAGCTTTGCAGGACACTGATCAGCTTAATTTAAGACTATTCTATTCTTCTTTTAAAAAATGAAGGACAAGGAGGGGGACGGATGGAGGAGGGGAGAAGGAGGAGAGTTTTCTCTTTTAAACACAAATGTATAAGCAGAAAAATAACTACAGTCTATAAAATATAAACAAAACTTCTACAAGGAAGTACAGGAGCCATAGGTTAATGCTGCTTTCCTCTGATTATTAACCTATATTTTAAGGCAGAAATCACAGCTCTGAGTCCAATTCCCCCATACACCACAAAAATGTATACGTTTTACTTTTGTAGCAACAACAAATATAAGTATGTGGGGAGAAGGAAAGCACATTACTAAAATTCTGTCTGCTTAATCATAATGACAGAATTTCCCCCTACACAGCACAGAGAAAAGTTCATTGTAAGATACGTGAGATTAAAATTATTTTAAAAGAAACAAGAGAAATAAGATAGTAATTTACAATTTACATTAAGCAATGAAAGTATTTTTAATTTGTTATTATGAACACTAATAACTCCAGTAATTAGCACTTGAACATTTTTCAACAACAGGAAACACCAGAAATGAAGTTACAGTCATCATAAGGTATATTTTTATCTTTCAGTAGGTGTTACGTTGTATAGCATGTAACATCAAAAGAGCTTGTATGCACTGTATACGCAGCGTTACTATAGGTTGTAATTTTCAGAAGCATATGAAATAAACATGAGAAACTTCTCAGATGCATTATAAACAACATTTACATTTTGAAATCAATTTTAATTAATAGACAAACCAGAATGTAATGCTAAGATGATATTATCGGAAAATCGTAAGAGCATACCTAAAAGAATAAAACTACATTTGGGAAAAACAAGAATAAATCTGTAGCAATCACACTAATCACATTTAAATTCTTAGAAAATAAGCAGGTTATAAAACATACTTTAAAAATATTCACAAGATAAGTATATCATTGGATGTGTGCATATAAATTGTAAAATTGACAAAATCACCCTCAAATGTAAAATTTTACTTATTATTAAAAATATGATCAATATTTAAACAAATCCAAACACACAATATGAGAAAGTAAGGACGGCAAACACATGATAATAACAAAGGATATACTGGTTCCTTTGTCCCTATCCCAGGGTAGATATCAAGAATCAATCAGGGACTTCCCTGGTGGCACACTTGTTAAGAATCCGCCTGCCAATGCAGGGGACACGGGTCCGAGCCCTGGTCCAGGAAGATCCCACATGCTGCAGAGCAACTAAGCCTGTGCACCACAACTACTGAACCGGCACTCTAGAGCCCGTGAGCTACAACTACTGAGCCCACGTGCCACAACTACTGAAGCCCACACACCTAGAGCCCGTGCTCCACAACAAGAGAAGCCACTGCAATGAGAAGCCCACGTACCACAACAAAGAGTAGCCCCTGCTCGCTGCAACTAGAGAAAGCCACACACAGCAACAAAGACCCAAGACAGCCAAAAATAAATAAATGGATAAATAAATTATAAAAGAAAAAGAATCAATCAGTGCATTCTTTCTCTCTGGACCCAAACAAACCCTCAGAAGCACTTCCAAAAAGAGCACTCAGGTACCCATTACCAAGAGACCACAATGAAATATTAAATTATACCTATTTTCTACCCCTAATCTAAGATTTTCATGACTTAAAACATTTAAACAACTGTTTTGGCAATTTGGGCAATTATTTTAAAATCAGAAATGGTTATATTTTCATATCATTTAAAATTCACTTAATCAAGAAACGGATTCCAATGATTTCTTTCACTTCAAGGAAGGTTACATTGCTGAAACAACCACCACAAAACGAAATGGACTCAATGGCAAACTTAAATCCATTCATAAAAAATAATGGAATATGTTACTTTCTTTTGAGAAAAGAAAGCACACTCTTTTGAGGGTGTGCTTTGAGAGCTGACAATGAACATACTTGGGCCATTAGTAAGAATACTGATAAAGCAGAAAAAATAATACTCTTTTCAATATAAGCAATACATTCTCCCATTCTCTACTCAGTAAAGCAGGGGACTGATAAAGGCATGAAGGGTCCTGGATTTTCACGGATCAACAAGGAAATAAGGAGTAAAGCGTTGATTTATGGCATTAGCAAAGATACCAAAGTTAACACTTACTTTTGCAAAGGCTTCAAAAATGTCAAAGGAAGGTGGCAGCTGAGAAGCATCCTGTATTTCTTCTCTCATGAAGTGTTGAAATGTCAATACAAGTTGCCTGAGGCCCTCTTTCTTATCTTCAGTCAGTTTGTTAATATCTTTTTTAAAGATAAAATAAATAGTACAATCACACTGTGAACTTTCAATGGATAATTTTCAGGTGTTCAATGGTAGCTGTTAAGGCAGATATTTCCTACCCAGATTCCATTCTGACAGAGATCAAATGCATCTTTTTATTTTTTGACAACTACAAATCATTATCATACATTATCAATCAAATTCTGCCAAACGTTATCTACAAAATAAGATCAAACACCTAGCAAAACAAAATAAATACACAAACTGATGAAAAAACATTAAAACCAAAATCAGTAATGATGTGTGTTAGCAGATTTTCTACATCCTCCTGCACACATGTTCAAACCACCATACATGCTTATTTAGTTAGTGAATTTAAGTAGACTTTTCCATGAAACAATTTACAGCCAGGTCATAACTAACTGATAAACAGTATCATCTCAAAGACAAAAAAAACCTAAAGCAAGAACAGAAAAGTTCAGTTAAATTAAGTTCAAATTGGTGAAATTGGTCAAGTAGAAAGTACATCGAGAAAAAAACATGAATCAACCAAAGAAATCTCATTTTCAAGTTCTTTTCAGGTTGAATAATAAACAAAATATGATACTGCTTCAACCCAAACAGAAGGAGAAAGTTCCAAAGCCAATATCACCCCTTTAAAAACTCAGTTTCATTCATACCACAAAGGGATGTGAGGACTAGGAGTGCACAGTTGAATTAATAACGTTTGAGAGCACTTCACTTAAGGCAGCGTGTATGACACTGCTACTGAGCAGGGCTAATGTTCATAGTAAAACTCACTGCAAGAGATGTTATTTACCTAGCAGTAATATAAGAAGAAAAAAATAGGGCTTCCCTGGCGGCGTAGTGGTTGAGAGTCCGCCTGCCGATGCAGGGGACATGGGTTCGTGCCCCGGTCCGGGAAGATCCCACATGCCGCAGAGCAGCTGGGCCCATGAGCCATGGCCGCTGACCCTGCGCATCCGGAGCCTGTGCTCCGCAACGGGAGAGGCCACAGCAGTGAGAGGCCCGCGTACCGCAAAAAAAAAAAAAAAAAAAAAAAAGAAGAAAAAAAAATGACTAGTTCTCTATTAAAACTTGAAAAGATAGATCAAGATGAAACTACAGCATAACTCTGTTGCTCATGTCAGGTCTACATATTTTCTTTAAATTACATGTTCAACAGAATAAATTAACCCAATGATTCCTTAAATAATAATTTATTATCATTGGCACTTAGGATTCCATAACCATAAATCCGTACTAGATGATTTTATTTGTCTCCATCTAGAAATATTAAACTGTGTAGCACATTTACTCCATGAGCTCTTGCTACTTTTGACTTAAAAGTCATTTACAACGTCAACGAAGAGGATCTGTGATCTGTGCCAATAGAAAGAAACATAAACCCTACGTTCACTTCACACTCAGATTTGCAAAGCCTCTCAGTATTAAGGAGGTTGGCCACCACCATGGTAGTTCAGGAGAAGAACAATGCTCAGTGCTGTCAGAGAGCCTAAGTCATCAGTACTTTCTACTTTCCTTATTATCTAAATGTTCCCTGGAGCCCCCATTCACATTACTGTTCCCTAACATCAAAAAGAAACCAAGAGTAGGAAAAAGGGAAAGAGGAGGAAAAACAGAAGTAAAATGTATTCTGCCAGCTGGACAGAGGGTTATACTCCCCTCACTGCCTAACTTGGACACCTCTATGGCACCTCACAAACTCCTCTAGGGCCAAAGCTACCCTAGAATAAATTAAATAAGCTAATGTGTCTATATAAAAGCATGAAAAGGTTTGCTGCCTCACATAATAAAGAGACAGAAAAACAAAGTTTAAAAAAAAAAAAAGGCAACTCATCAGCTCAGCAAATAAACGACAGAACTTAAGATGCTGATAGAGAATCACTTACTTGACTCCAGATCATAAAATGAGTAAAGTTTCTCCGATTCAGAGGGTGTTTCTTCCATCTATGAAGAAAGGGGGAAAACACCAAAAACGATTTCAAGTGCTCCAATATATAAATGAATATGTTTGCATATCTTTAAATATTCAAATGGAAGTCCATTAAAAAGATAATTTTCTATATTATCCTTCTTATCATTCTTAGAGTTAAATTATTCAATCAGTCACAACTTTAAAATCTGTGTTGCAACTTGACCCACCAATTTAATTTCCAAACACAAAATTCTTTTACAAGAAGTTTCCATTCTTTTCTTTTTTTCCCCAATTCTACCACAGACTTGTACCACTGTAAGGAATTTACTACTAATTATTATAGAAAAGCAAAGATGGATGAATAAAAATAAGAGTTTATTACAAACTGTGCAACCTTGGGCACGTTACTTAAACTTGAGGTGTCAATTTCCTTATGTGAAACACAGGAGTAATAATAGCACTGAGTTGTTGTGGGATGAAATAAGGTATATCTTGTAAAGCAATTAGCACAGGGCCTAGAAATAGTTAAGTGCTCAACAGAAAGTAGCTATCATTACAGTTAGTTTCTATTAGATTCTGATTCCATAGGTCGGGGTGAAGACTGAGAACTAGAGCCCTGGGTGATTCTGAAGCAACCCATTTCTGCTCTAACAGTGGTTCTCTATCTATTCAATACTAATAAAGCAAAAAAAAAGTTCAGACTCAAATATAATATTATTATACTTTTAATATCCAGTGATTAAAGAAACGCATAATGACAAAGTTGCTCTGAATTTATTAAAGCTCTGAAATTTGTGTATTTTAGTTCAACACAATATGTACATTTAAAAATAGTAGTAAGTATATGTGACAGATGTTGTATATTCAGTCCAAAGATAATGCCAATTTGGCATTCTAAATCCATTTTTCTTTTAGTAAAGATGTAGTTGATATATAACATTGCACCAGTTTTAGGTACATACTTTTACATTCCTAAATTCCTCTATGAAATTTTATTGCCAAAAGAAGTTAACAGACAACAGGACACAAGAGAGCTGAAGCCTGCAATAAAGAGATATTCATTCTAAAGCCTGGCAAAAAAAAAAAAAAAACCCAAAACTGGAAGGTGTCGCCAGAGGGGGATTTCAGGGAATCCACTAGCTGCTTTGGCAGAGTAGGGAAAGGGACTGGAGAAACAATTTCAGTGAATGTTGGCTTAAAAAAAAAAGAAAAGAAAAAAAGATAAGTACCCTTCCTTGTAAGATTAATTATCATCTAATTAAAATCTCACTTGAAGAGGCAACCAAAAGAATTATATACTTGCCCTGTGCATTAGTTCTCGGTAGAAAAGTAATAAAGGCAATGTAACAGGCATCACTAACATCTCATGTCCCAAACATAGGACTTCAGGTTTCTATTCACAGGAGATCACACACAGGGTCTTCAAAGAGGGACGGTGCACTTCATCACTGCTGTGATTAATAGGAAAACAACAAGTCTTGTCTTAAGACACTCCCTGGAATAATCCACCTTCTACCCTAACATGGATTTAAATTCAGTCTTAAATATGAATAATACATGCAATTGCAAGCGCTTATGCTAAATTAAAACCCAAGCATATTTCACAAGTTTTATACTCACAAGTTTGAAAACAACTCTGCCAAGAAGTCGGACAGAGTCGGGAGGATATCTGGGTTTGCAGCTTTTAAGGCATTTGCATTCTCGCTTGTGGTCCTGCCAAGCTTTTTTCTGTTAAGACAAGAGTGAGGAGGGCATATAAGACATAAAAATTTAACTTTCATTTACACTGGTTTTGAATGTTGTGAGTCATCAACATTAATTTCAACAGCCTAAATATAACTGCAAATAGAAAATGAAAGCAATATTCTAATACTATTAATGATCCAGGATTCAGTATGCAATTACCAGGCATGGACATCAAGAACTTCCATTTCACCTCTGTCCTTCAATTTGTCCCTTGGTTATTACCTAACTGGTAGAGTCCAAAGAAAGAATCATTATGTCTTTCTTAATTTATAAGATAGCCTTTTAGGTGATTAAATAGGATTCAATAATAGACAGTGATTTTGAATACAAAAAGAAAATATCACTCCAAATTAGAAAACAAAACACATGGTTCAAAAAAATCAAAACAGGGCTGATAGCTTTCTGAATTTCTGCGCTATTATAGTAAGTATAGAAATATCAGGAGGGCTAACATAAAAAATAGAAAATCTTTTTGTTTTTTTTAAGACAAGATAGAAAGGGGTTATTAGCTAAAATGACCAAATGCCACTTTTACCCAGGACCATCTTGGTTTACTTATGTTGTACTGGCCTAATTATTAATACTGTCCCTTTCCATTCTGAAAAGTGTGGTTTGGATGATAAATTATATAGTCACTTTTCCCAGGATCCTAGCCATGTGCTAGTGGGGCTGAAGAGACCACAGAGCCAGTCACCAATCTCGCAACACGAGGAATAAGAGGACTAAATGGATGGACATTATCCTTGAGTCTGATGTCAGAAATGCCATGACTCCCTTTACATGGGATTACTTCTATATGGAAATAAAATCCAGAGTATCCAATATTTAACCCTGGCAAGTGGAAGACAGCTAAACCAAGTATCTAGTATGTTCTTTTCCAAATGAGAGCTGGAAGTTCAATCACTCCCAAATTCTGGGCCTATAAAATCCCCATAGAAGAGGTTTCTCTTTTCCACTTACAGCACAACATGCAGCACAACCAAGACAGTAGCTGCAGCTACTTTGAAACTGTGACTCAGATTCAAGTTCAAGACAGCATTTTGCTCAGAAAGACTGCCTGTGTCAGGTTGCTGGGTGAAGGCATGGTTTGTCTGCTGCTATTTCCTTGTAAACCAAATCTTGGAGACACTGTTTACAAGGGGTACTTCTTTTATCAACTCTATTCACAGTTGCCTCATTTCATTCCTTCATATCCACTATGGCAATGCTCTTAATGTGATTTTTTTTTTTTTAGTGTTTATACTTTACTCATTTCTAAATAAAACTGAGTTGCTTTCAAAGTAAAGATGAGTATGAAATAAGGTTGTAAAATTAGCAACAGAAAATGTAAAAATTATGGAAAAAAAAAGTCCTCTAGCATTTACTTAGCATTCTACAGTGTTAGACACATGACTAAGCAATTAAAAAATATTTTATTTGATTTTCACAATAATCCAAATGGTAGATACTGTCATCCTTATATTAAAGGTGAAAAAAGTAAGGCTCAAGAGCTGGGATCTAACTACCAAGCTACATAAATATAAAGGGGGAGAGTATAAATTCTTAGTAAGCTAAACAGGAGAGCTAAGCAATTATCGTGCTTGTGTGCAACAATTATTTGAGCTGCCTCACAGGCAAGGCAAAAAGAAAGCATAATGGCTTAAGTAATTCTCATCTTTATCATATACATAATTCTTTATCATATATATAATTCTTATATATTATATATATATAATTCTTATATATTATATATATAATATATAATTCTCATGTATATCTCATATCTCATATATATAATTCTTATATATATATATATAAAAAATATATAATTCTCATGTATATCAGAAGGAAGAAAACCTAATACCACAAATATGGTTGAAAGATAAAGGACAAACTAGGAAAAGAAAATTTTAAATATGTATGTAGATAGTGTTAACTGTCACCAAAATACAAAGAGGTCTTATAAAATAACTAAGAAAAGGGTGAATATTTCCATAAAAATAGTAAAAAAAAAAGTGAAGGACATGAAGAGAAAATTCATGCCTAAAAAAGAAATGCCAATAAACAAAAACTAAAAACCAAACAAGTGATCAAAGAAATGTTAATAGAAACAAGATAACATAGGTGACCCATTAGTATAGCAAAGATAAATGAAAATATTAATTCAGAAGTCTCTAGGGTGTAGGGAAGTGGGGACTTTCTAACCTTGTCCTTGGAATCATAAGTTTCCCTAATCTTTCTGATGGGTGTTTGGTAGTAAATATCGGGATTTTCAATGTGCATTTTGCTGGCACAGAAATAATATTTATAATGCAATTAATCCTAGTTTAAATGATGTACACAAATAAGCTTAAGAATGCTCATTGTAGATTTGCTAAAATACTGGAAATTGGCAATAATTTTCCAGCTTTTCCTATAAGAAAAAGCTACTTTTGTTTTTCTCTTTATACTTTCCCAATACTGTTATCTTTGACTAATATCATGTATTATATTTATAAATAAAAGCAAAACATAATTATCTTTCTTATATCTAATAACTGTGATTCGGGGAGAAGCATTTTTATGTGAAAAAGAAAGCAAAATCACGGTTACTAAACAACTTTTTTTTTTTTTTTTTTTTTTTTTTGCGGTACGCGGGCCTCTCACTGTCGTGGCCTCTCCCGTTGCAGAGCACAGGCTCCGGACTCGCAGGCTCAGCGGCCATGGCTCACGTGCCCAGCCGCTCCAAGCCACGTGGGATCCTCCCGGACCGGGGCACGAACCCGTATCCCCTGCATCGGCAGGCGGACCTTCAACCACTGCGCTACCAGGGAAGCCCTAACAAACAACTTTTTAACGTTTGTTTATTTTGGAAAACCTGGTTGTAACTCAAAAAATCTTTTAAATATTAATTTTTAAATGTTAAAAAAATGCTTCAATGAATTCTTTTGTAATACCAATGAAATCTTTTGTAACGCAAAGACTTAGTAAACTTTTATCAATTTTTAAATATTATTTTATTTTTAGCTTTGTTTATGTCTGGTTTTCTTAAATAAGTGTACTACCAGCTAGGCGCAGCATGCGTGTAACAGGTGTTCAATAGATATCTGATGATTTATTCTAAAATCAGTACCACTTAGGAGATATAATTTACTATATATTTACCACTGTTTATTTGAAATTAAAGCCATGCAAAAAGGTCAGGAAAATCCCTAGCAATTCTTGCTTTGGCCAGTCTGAGACGGTTTTGATTGCTTAATTATGAAAGGAGAAGATTGATGAGATGTTACAATAGAAAGAGAAAATCCATTTATCTCTTCTTTCTTACACAAAATAACCTTTACACTATTATTGTAACATTTCCCTCCCTGCCTTGGATACAAAGCCACTACAGCTCAATAACCCATTTAAATACTATTTAACATTGAATTTTAGTTGGATTAAATACTCATTTTAGGGCAGCTTATTATTTTGTGGGATGGAATGTGGGAAGGATCAATACATATTAAATCCAGTTTCAGTAAAACACATCTAATTCACAATCAGGGCTCACTAGACGTTTATTCTGTAAGAGGACTGGATTCATTCATATCTAAGGTAACCTCTCAATGATAAAAATCTATGATTCTGTAATTCCCATTCATAACAAATAATCTGAATTATGTCAAAAAGGCTTGAAACCTCCCCATGTTAGGCTTACAGAGAACTGAAAATTTGGAATGGTATTTTCCTCAGATTTGGGGATATTTAAAAGAAATTGCCTTAAAATATGTAAAAAAGAAACGAATTCTTTTAAGCCAGCTTATTCAACAAGCTCATTTTGTGACTAATAACCACTATTAATTGAACATTTTCTATGTGAAATATTGTCATGATTTTTTTTAACCACATGTTCATGACTCATTCCGCTCTCAATCAATCATCTACAGAGGTCTGCTATAGGCAAAACTTAGGATAGTTGAGCTGCCATGCAACTTGCAGGAAAGAAAAGAGACTCAACAGTCTTCCATTCACTTACAGGCTGCTTAACAGCAAATAAATAATATCTTCTGTATGCATCAAATGTAGTACACTAATAAATTACAGGTTGACAGATGCATGAAGACCTGAAAAGCTGGAATCTGGGAAAAGAAAACTGGAAAGCTAAGCACGCTGGCTAACAAGCTATAGTTGACTGACAGGTATTGATTAAAATCTTGCGTAAAACCTCCTTAGAGCACACTAGAGACCTAGCGATAGACATTAGACTTAGCACTTTAAAAGCTTTCTGGATGCTGTAACAAACGTAGGACAAGAGTGCCTCCCCACTAGCCTTAATCAAATTAGACCGATAGGGCCAAATATAAAGACAGAATAAGGCAGGAGGATGGTCATAGGGCAAGAAGTTGACAAAAGAAACAAGAATAAAGTATTACTCCTTAGGAAAATGGGTATTACACTTTCTTGGTTAATTGACGAACCTTATAATAAATAAAAACATTAGAGTCCCAAAGTAAGTCAATCTAGTACAAGGTTCAGGTCAAATCCATTTTGCCACTTGTTTCTGTAAAGTTTTATTGAAACATAGTCAATTCATGGTATTACACTCACTAATTTCATACTATGACAACAGAGTTGAATAGTTATGACAAATCCTATGGCCCACAAAGCCTAACATGTTTATTATCTGGCCCTCTACCGAAAAAGCTTGCCAATCTCTGATCTAGTGAGAGGTCATATCAAGATGGAATGACCTAATTGATACATTTTAGCTGGAAGGGCAAAATAAATCATTCACCTCTAAGGACTTCTTTGAAAGAAACTTCCACGCTAGATTGATCAAAATGTCAACACCGAGTTCTAGTGGAACATGGCAGATGGGGCACATGCATTTCATCTCCCCAACACAAGTAATTATCAGGTTTTTAACTCCCAAAGTGAACCGGAAGGGCCATCAATGGATGAGGTGTTTAACCTCATTTCCATTAAGTCAGAAAGTCGGGGTAAGAGAACAGGCTACAGAAACAGGGCAAAGGAGGCCGCCTCAAAGTGGCAGGTAACTTTGGAGGCAGTTACCTGCAAAGTCTTTGACTCCTGCCAAACAGAACTCCAACAAGAATTTAGAATTGAAGACTACGTATGGGACAGAGAATGGGATTGAAAAGTGACTGAAAAAGAGACAGTGAACCAGAAGTCTGTATACCAGAGGGTCCCAAAACACCTTCTTACTATTGGCACGATTTTGAGTAAGCAGTGGAGTGTTAAAATGGAGACTCTAGTTGAATGTAACGCTAAGAATATCACTGATCTAGACTATTTCTTCAGCCTTCTGTTTGGTCTTCCCTCCCCAATGCTTACCATCTTATAATGGTTCCCTCAAACAGCAGTCTTATTCTTTGAGTGGCTGAAAGGTTGTGAACACTTTATTACAGAGGAAGAAGTAAGAACTATGCATACTTAATGGCTCTGCAGTGAGCAATATTTTTTAAGGAATGTATTGAGATATAAATTACATTACAATAAAATGGACCCATTTTAAGAGTATAGTTTTATGTAACCAACACCAAAATTAAGATATAGATTGTCATTACTCCCACAAATTCCTTTGTGGGCCTTTACTTTCAACCCCTCAATCCCTGGCAACCAGTAATCTGGTCTCCATCATTACAGACTAGTTGTGCCTGTCCCAGAACAGTACTACTTCTTTCTATCTGGCTTTATTTCCTCCATATAATGTTTCTGAGATTCACTCATGTTGCTGTATATATCAATAGTTCTCTTTTATGGCTGAGTAATAGTAAATTGTGGGTGTATCTATGTGTGTATACACACACACACACACACACACACACACACACACACACGCACTACCTAGGAGTAGAATTGATGGGTTAGTTGGTAAGTGCACATTTAACACTTTTAGAAACTACCAAACTTTTCCAAAGCAGTTGTAACATATCACATTCCCACCAGCAGAGTATGAGGTTCCAGTTGTTCTTCCTTGTATGCACTTGGTATAGTCAGTCTTTCTCATTTTAGCCTTTCTAGTGGGTATGTAATGGCATCTCATTGTGGTTTTCATTTTCATTTCTCTGATGACTAATGATGTTAAGCATCTTCTACTGTATATCTTACTGAAGGGTCTATTCAAAGCTTTTGTCCATTTTACTGGATAATCTTACTACTGAATTGTAAGCACTGTTTAAAAATTATGGATACAACTCTTTGGTTGGATATATATGCATTACAAATATTTTCCCCAGCCTGTGGTTTGTCTTTTCATTTTCTTAGTCATGTCTTCAAAGAGCAGAAGGGTTCACCTTTGCTAAAGTTCACTTTATCAATGTCTTGTATAGTGAGTGCTTTCTGTGTCCAGCCTGAGAAACTTGACCTACCCCGGGTCCAAAGATTTTCTCCTAAGTTTTCTTCTAAAAGTTTTAGAGCTTTAGCTTTTAAGTCTGTAATCTATTATGAGACTTTGATGGGGGAAAACTGTATTTATATAATTTTTTTTCCATGTGCGTATCTACCACAATTTGTTGAAAACACTATCCTTTCAACATTGAATTACCTTGGCACCTCTGTAGAAAATCAACTGGCTATACATGTGTGGGGTTGCATTTATATTTTTTAAATTTTCTGTATATTATGATAGTATGACATCTTAAAAACCTTTCTGGCTGGAAAGAGAGACTGCCCATCCCAGAGCTAGGCAATTCTTAGAGACAGCAAAAGGCTCAGCAGGGAGCATGCCTTTGATATGCAAACTAACCAATCCAGAGCCCTACCTCCCTCCATCAGCTTTAAAATTCATAGAGCCAGGTACCAGGAATGGAGAGGCCACTCCTATAGCTCAAAGCCCTCTAGAATTATTCAAATTAGCCAATTCTAAACTGTTTACCTTACCCTGCCTTGCCTTTCCTGAGGAAACCTTTTTTTTTTTTAAGTTTTATTGGAGTATAGTTGCTTTACAATGTTGTGTTAGTTTCTACTGTACAGCAAAGTGAATCAGCTATAGGTATACATATATCCCCTATGTTTTGGATTTCCTTCCCATTTAGGTCACCACAGAGCATTGCATAGAGTTCCCTGTGCTATACAGTAGGTTCTCATTAGTTATCTATTTTATACATAGTATCAATAGTATATATATGTCAATCCCAACCTCCCAATTCATCCCACCCCCCCCTTTGTTCTCTACGTCTGTGTCTCTATTTCTGTTTTGTAAATAAGATCGTCTATTCCAATTTTTTCAGATTCCACATGTATGCATTAATATACGATGTTGGTTTTTCTCTTTCTGACTTACTTCACTCTGTATGACAGTCTCAAGGTCCATCCACGTCTCTACAAATGACCCAATTTCGTTCCTTTTTATGGCTGAGTAATCCTGCGGAAACCTTAATAAAGGCTCTAGCCTCAGTTTTCCCCTTTCTCCTCCTTTCTGCCTCCAGACCACCCTGAGGCTTCCCGCACACGATGCTGTGCGGCAATCCATCGCTCCTGTTTCTAGGATCTCTGAGGGTAATAAACTTTTTCCTGAGCCTCTCTGAGTCCTCTCTTGTGGCCATAGCTAACTATCACATAAAAGAACACAGAACAGGGCCAATTTCTAGACTCTCTATTCCAGGGGTCCCCAGCCCCCGGGCCGCGGACCGGTACCAGTCCACAGCCTGTTAAGAACCCGAGACGCACAGCAGGAGGTGAGCGGGGGCGGGGGGCGAGCGAGCGCGAAGCTTCATCTGCCACTCCCCATCGCTCCCCACCGCTCACATTACTGCCTGCACCACCCCCCAACCCCATCCATGGAAAAACTGTCTTCCACGAAACCAGCCCCTGGTGCCAAAAAGGTTGGGGACCGTCACTCTATTCTATTCATTGCTCTATACGCCTAACCTAACACCACTGTCTTCATTACTGTAGCTTCAGAGTAAGTGTTTAAATCAAGCGGTCTAAGTCCTCCAACTTTGCTCTTCTTCTACATAAGGGACTCAGTTTCTAAGTCTTTTGCATTTCCACATAAATTTCAGTCAGCTTATCCATCCGTGGGACTTTAAATGGGACTGCATTGAATCTGAATCTAGAAAGTGATATTTTAAAAATCACTTATGACTTTTTACTGATTTTGACTTTTTAAAATCATTACGCGGGACTTAGTTTTGTGTTCTAGAACAGCATGTAAATATCACTAACCTTGACAATATAAAAGTAAAGGTACAGCTGGCAAATTATGGAAAATAGAGTGATAAGAGAGGAAAGAGTGGGAATACTAATATCTTCACCTTAAAGGTAGGGAATCAAAAGATACGATCTACAATTGATAAACACAGATGGAGGCTTGCACATATTGTTTAAAGTTACAGACATGAGAAAAGGAAATTGAACCTGATAGACATATAACAGTTATTGCAAATCTAACACAGCCAAAGCAGATTTTTCCCACCTAAAACTGGGTCTATTACGCTATTACATGGGGGTCTTGTCTTCCCCATTTCAGTAAATGGAATCATCATCTACCCAATTGCTAAAGCCAAAAACCAAGGAGTCATTCTTTATTTTTTTCTTTTTTCGGCCATACTGCGCAGCTTGTGGGATCTTAGTTCCCCAACCAGGGATCAAACCCACGCCCCTTGCACTGGAAGCGCAGAGTCTTAACCACTGGACAGCCAGGAAAGTGCCCAAGGAGTCATTCTTGATTCTTCTCTTTCCCTCTCCATCCCCATATTCATTCTTCTTACATTTTTTCATGCAGTCCCAGCTCCCATTCTGAGCAAGTATATCCAGTTGCCTATTCAACATCTCCATGTATACGTTTAATAGGCACAAACTAAAAATTTGTAAATTAGAATTCTCTTCTCAGAACCTACTCTTCAATAAGATTTCTTTAAGTCACTAAATAGCACCACCATTCACCCAAAGTTGCTGAGGGCAGAAACTTAAAAGTTCTATCTCTGGGACTTCCCTGGTAGTCCAGTGGGTAAGACTCCACGCTCCCAATGCGAGGGGCCCGGGTTCGATCCCTGGTCAGGGAACTAGATCCTGCATGCATGCTGCAACTAAAGAGTTTGCACACTGCGACTAAGAGTCCGCATGCCGCAACTAAGTCCGCATGCCGAAACTAAAAAAAGAGCGCACATGCCGCAACTAAGACCCGGCGCGGCCTAAGTAAGTAAATAAATAAATATTAAATGGAACTCCATTTAAAAAAAAGTTCTATCTCTGACTTTTTGTCTCACCTCTTACATCTAATCTATTAGCAAACTCTTTCAGTTACACCTGCAAAATACATCTCAAATCCAATAATTTATTACCACCTCTACTGCTACCACTCTAATCCAAGCCATCAGAGCTCTTGACTAGATCAGTGCCTGCATATGTTGAGTTCTCAACTTGAATGAATGAATGCAACCATGAGCAAATTCAGTCAGTTCTTCCTTCAAAAGATACCCCAAATCTAACCAATTCTTTTTGCTGTTGCTACTCTAGTCCTATCCACCATTATATGGCAACCAGACTAGTGTAACAACCTCCTAACTGGTTTCTCAGCCTCTATCCTTGCCCTCCTATAACCTATCCCCACAGCAGTCAGGAAAATTCCTTTAAAATCTCAGACCATAATACTGATCCCCTCTCCCCTTCCCGGAACCCTACAGTAGCAGCCCATCACACATGGAACAAAATGTTTATTTTTAGCCATAGTACACAATGGCCTCATAACCTGGCCCCTCCTATCTCTCTAATCTATCTCCTACAACTCTCTTTGTTGCTTACTCTGGTCCACCATACTGGCCTTCTTGTCCTTCAGTGAACACACCATATTCATTCCTGCTTTTACATGTGATGTACATCAAACCTGAAACTCCCTTCTCCAATCTTCACGTGTCTTACTTCTTTCAGATCTCCACTCAAATGCCACCTCCTGAGAGGTCTTAGGTAGACAGACAGACAGATATAGAAATACTTATCTCACTATAGATATAGATACGGATATGGATATAGATACATAGATATATCTCTTTCTCAATATCTATATATTAGATATATAGAAAGAAGTTAAATATAGATATGTATATGTACATATGTGTGTATATGTATTCACACACACATACATATGCAAAAATAGCCTCCCAATCCCTATCATTTTCTCTTGCTCCCTTTATTTTAGGCATAAAAACAAGACAATATTATATATCTGTCTCACAAGGAAAATGAAAGCTCCATAAAGGCAAGGGTTTTCTGCGTCTTGTTCAATAATATTGTGCCAGAGCCAAGAAAAGTCCCGGCACCAGCACTAATATTTGCTGAGTAAATTAATGGATGGATGAATCCATTATCAAGTCCTTCCTCATTGGCCTCACCTCCAACTGCTTTTTTTCCCTATGATTTATTTTTTTAAGACATTAACTTTTAGAGCAGTTTTAAGTTCATAGCATTGAGAGGAAAGTACATAAAGTTCCCATATACCCTCTGCCCCCCACACACGTACAGCCTCCTCTGTTATCAACATCCCCATCACAGTGGCGCATATGTTACAACTGATGGACTTAGGCGGACACATCATTATCACCCAAGTCCATAGTGTACATGAGGGTTCACTCTTGGTGTCAAACATTCTATGGGTTTGAACAAATGACATGTATCCACCATTATCCAACTCCTTTTTTTCCCCCAAAGAAGTATAATTTAAATTTATTAATAATTAGTTTTTTTAAATTCTGAGAACCAGGTGTGTAATGAACTAGAAAAAATGTTTTTGACAAAGTCTCAGTTTTGACCACTAAATTTCTCTATTTTCCAGCTAACCAGAAGCAACTATAACTCAAAAACATGCAGAACACATAATTTCACAATACTCTGTAAAAAGCAGGGCAAGAATGTTATTTTAGCATTATTTAATTGTAAGTCATTCAGTCATTTTTGTTTGTGGTGATATTTGGTAAAATAATAAGGATACACACTCTGGCAAAACATTTTTTTCATTTTTTTCATATGAATTTGTTAATCTGTTTACCTCAAACTCCTCTTCATTCCTCTAACATGACAAGCTTTTTTCCTCTTCAGGGCCTTTACATTCGCTGTTCCTTTTACATTAAAAAAAAAAAAAAAAACTGTTCCGAGATCTTTCCGTGGCTGGGTACTTTTAGACTCCAGCCAAATGTCACCTATACAGGAAGCCCTTCTGTAACCATCTGTGCAATGGCAAGCTCACGCTCATCCAAATCACACTCGCTCATATAATCATGGCATTTGTTACTGTCTCCTCACTCCTATAAACTTTACGAAAGCCAGGACCTTGTTTATTTGTTCATTGCTAGCTGCCCACCACCAAAATCCCAACTTAGAACAGTGACTAGCTAGCAGGTACTCAATAAATATCTATTGGATAGACTTTGGATGAATGGAGGATCCTGATATAGCTATACAAAAAGACAGAGAGGAAGCAGATGCTGACATAGGTGAGCTAAATTCTGTCGTCTATCAGAGCAGGAAGTTAATAGACTATGCCTATACTGATGAATTAAGACATATTAAAACCTTAAAAATGCATTCCAATATACATTAGGTGCAGACAAATACTGCTTGATTCCACTTGTACGAGGTACCTAGAACAGTCAAATTCATAGAGTCAGAAAGTACATCGGTAGATGCCAGGGGCCGGGGGGTGGTGGAGGGGAAGGGGGAATGGGGAGTTAGTGTTAAAGGGGACAGCGTTTCAGTTTAGGAAGGTGAAAAATTCGGGAGATGGATGATGGTGAGAGTTGCACGACAACGTGAATGTACTTAGTGCCACTGAACTGTACAGTTAAATATGGTTACAATAGTATGTTTTATATCCTGTGACTACCACAATAAAAAAATGTTTTTAATTATCTCTCCCTATTAGAATTTATATTATACACAGGCAAGGATATTTGTCTGTTTTTTTTTCCCATGGATGCATTCCTGAGTGCCAATAATAGTCACTGGCTCCATAATTTTTGAGTTAGAGAAGAGGATTAAGAAAGTGTCACAATCTAGAAATGCAGCAGACCCAGCTTGATGGCTCTAAATAAACATTTGTTGAATAAAAGAAAACAAAAGACATATTATTATGTCTCACTTATATGTGGAATCTAAAAAAAAAAACAATTATATTGGGACTTTCCTGGTGGTGCAGTAGTTTAGAATCTGCACTCCCAATGCAGGGGGCCTGGGTTCGATCCCTGGTCAGGGAACTAGATCCCACATGCATGCTGCAACTAAGAGTTCGCATGCCACAACTAAGTAGCCCGTGAGCCGCAACTAAGGAGTCTGCCTGCCACAACTAAGACCTGGCTCAACCAAATAAATTAATAAAATAAATAAAAATAAATTTTAAAAAATTATAGATACAGAGAACAGACAGGTGTTTGCCAGAGGCAGGAGATGGGGGTAAGTGGGGGAGGGGAGAAATGGGTGAAGATGATCAAACGGTTTATAAAAATTAAATAATTCTTTGGGAGGGCTTCCTTGGCAGTGCAGGGGTTAAGACTCTGTGCTTCCAATGCAGGGGGCGCAGGTTCAATTCCTGGTTGGGGAACTAAGATCCTACATGCCATGCAGCGTGGTCAAAACAAAAAACAAACAAACAAAAAAGTCCTGGGGATGTAATGTACAGGTTGGTGACTATAGTTAACAATACAGTATTGTGTATTTGAAAGTTGCTAAGAGAGTAAATCTTAAATGCTCTCATCACAAGAAAAAATATTATAATTACGTGTGGCAATGGATGTTAACTAAACGTATTGTCGTGATCATTTTGCCATATATACACCTATCAAATCATTATGTTGTATATCTAAAACTAATACAATGTTATATCCCACTTATATTTCCATCTAAAAAAGAAATATTACTACGGACAGGTTATTTAGAGATGATGTAATTTTAAAAATCGAATTCAACAATTATCACTGATGAATGTATTCATTCATTCATTCACTCAACAAATTATGCTACATCTGCAGCAGTGACCCATGCACAGAGCATACCTTCAAGGAGCCTGACATCTAACTACAGAAACAGGCAATTAACCCAATTAAATTTCTGTATGATAAAGGAGGGATACAAACTAGTCTCAGGGGGTTAGGAAAAAGGGAGTGACATTTAATCTGAGTTCTAAAGGATAAATAGGAGTTCGGTAGCTGGGGGGAGAGGTCTGCTCCAGACCCAGGGACTTACATAGCCAAAGGCCCAGAAGTAAAAACGTGGCAAAATCTGCCAGTTTGAATTTCACCCTGAGGAAAGAGAGGGCCAGGGTTTCAAGCTGGTGACTGACAGATCACGCTTACATTCTAGAATAAAATAATCACTCTGGTTCCTGTGTAGAAAAGAGAATAGAAGCTTGTAAGAGTTTAAAGACTGCAGCTAACCTAGGAAAGAGATCATGGTAACATGCACAAGGGTAGTGGTAGAGAAGCTAGAGAGAAGTGAACCAATTCAGATCTTCAGGTGGTAGAATCAGCAGGACGTGGTGATTAAGGGGATGTGGAGCCAGGAAAGAACGTAAATCAGAGCTGATGACACCCTGGCAACTAGGACTGCTGAGTGGCTGGTGAGATTATTCACTGAGGTTGAAAAATGCGAAGGAAAGAAGGTCTGGGGTAAGATAATGTGCTCAGGTATAAATATATGGCATTTCAGATACCGGAGCAACACCCAAATAGAGGTGCCCCGTAAGATATGGGTCTGGTGCTCAGGAGAAAGGAGGAGGCTGGAGATGGGAACTGAGAATAATTAATATACAGATGTCAACTGAAGCCATGGGAGTAGATGGGATCACTCTGCAGGCAAATGTAAAGCGAGAAAAGAAAAGCTCAGGCCTGCAGACATTTGCAGAAGTCAAAAAGTTAAATATGATCAAATAATTTTAACCTTTATACAATATTCCCTTTTTGTTTACAGTTAGATACAAAGCCAACTTCTCTACAGAGCACCCAGTACATATTCTATCAGCCTGAAGCCTGGCACAGAGCTATTTATAAAAACCAAGGGCTTGGCTTTCTTCATTATCATCACTTTGGGCATGATACTACAGAAACCAACTTATTAAATCATGCTGTTAAGTGCTTACTAATGTGGAATTCATCAAAAATGAATCAAATCATTCTACAACTAAACATAAAATGCACACTCAAAAATATGATTCACATTTTTAAAGAGGCCTATAATTATCAACAAAAAATAGAGCCTCTTTCTGCTAATATAGTACTTTTTAAAAGTATGTAAACTGCAATTTGATGTGGTATCCAGCTGCTTGTTTTGCTCTGCAATTAATTCAATTAGAAATGTACATATTATGAATCAAAGTAAATCCAGCAGAGATGAAATAGTAATTGGTGAATTTGCTTAAAATTGGTTTACTTGCTATCTATATTACAAATTTTGAGAATGTTTTTTCATAAGAAAACTTAGCCTGTTCCTCCTCTTTGATCTCATAATCATCTGTGATATGCTGATTATGCCAATATAGAAATAAGACTGGATCCAATATATAACCCCTCTATTACATTATATGACACCTCATAACAAGGTATATACAGAGGAATACAAACAGTTCTGTACATAGCAGTAAATATATACATGTATGTGTATACTACGTATGACGCATAGACTAACAGTTTGGTGTGTATCCTCCACTCACAAAACAAACACAGAGAGACTACCTCTGGAAGAGAGAAGTAGGAATGGGAGAAGAATGCTGGAGGAAGACTTTTACTTTTCACCCTGCATTAGTCTATACTGTGCTAATTTTTATAATGCAAATGTATCCTTGTATTGCTTATGTTTAAAAATGAAGTGTGAAAACTGATGCCACTGATACCTTCCTTATGAGCACAGGGGACATTGTACCCTATAACACCTCAGCTTCTTGTGGAGAGCTCACTGATGCTATGGCCCCATACATCAAACGCTAAGCTACTGACAAAAGTTATGTCCCCCTAGGGTAAATGTATTTTGGATTTTATGCTATGAATTCGCATCCTCTATATCAATTTCCATTCCAAGTGCTTTTGTTCATTACTGTTCATAGTTCAGTCTGTCAGTTTAATTTTGTGCTGCTTTGTAGGTATCCACAATAATTACAATGTTTAATGCTGTACCTTAAGGGTGAGCTTAACAGAGCAGTTTAAATGCATATGTTCTGGCCATTCTTTGACTCCCACCCCATCTCCTCTACACACACACCCTATCCCCTGCACACAGACAAGCATGTCCACTAGCTGTGTTATATATGATATCTTTCATCTTACTAGCTATTTTCCCATTACCTTCTACAGTATATCTGACGATGACATTATTATTGATGCTACAGTAAACAGCTAATATACGTGGTAAAAACACATGCACTATAATGAATCAAAATGACATACCTACTCATCAGACTCCCTCTACTCATTCTAATCAGATAATGGGTTTTGTTGTTTTTTTTTCTTGAGTGTACTACAAAAGGAGGAAGTAGCCCTCCCTACAGTCATAAAAACAAGGGAAAATAAAAGTAAATGTTTATTTCATTGAGAACAGAAAGGAAGCTCAACTAGAAAATCTGTATCAAATAATATAATTCATTTGGTTCTATATGTAGTCTTCTTAACTTGAAGTTCCCTGAAGCATGGGTGGCAAGTGACACAGACACATACCCTCCAATTAGACTTTTTATTATGACCTAATTCATTAGAGCATAATTAAATTTCTTATTAAATGATTAACCGTAAGGTTAGAAGAAAAGGTCATGTTGAATGTTAATTATACATCCTTTGAAGAATTTCAAAGATGTTAACAGCAGTACTCTCATAGACTGTCAGTTGTTGTTAATTAACTCAAACTCTTGGAAGGCAACTGAGCATTCTCTTTAAAAATTCAAAATGCATATATCCTTTTACTAATCAGTACAACGGGGAAGAATTTATCCTACAATCAATTTGCACAAGTGTGCAAAAATGTGCACGAAAGGATGCCTGGTGCAGTACTGGCAATACCAAATATTGGGAAAAAATTATGCATTCATTAGTGGGGAAATTATGATTGTGGTGCATTCATATGATAGAATGAACACGAGGATACAAAAAGTTCTTCTAGATAGATTATTAAATGAAAATGGAAATCAAGGTATAAAAGAATTTGTGCCAGAATAACCTGTATCTGTTTTTAAAAACAAAAGATAAAGATACATGAATGTGTTTGCACCAAAAAAATGCTGCGAAGATACATAAGAACCTTAACAGTGGTTAGCTCTGGGAAATGGGACTGAAGTCAAGAGGACAAGAAGATGGAGAGGAGTAAACATTTAACTTTTCTTCAGTGATACACACACACACACACACACACACACACACACTATATGGATAGAGTTTATGTATATATTATGTATATATAATTATTACCATATACATATATGATTTTTAAGTTGAAGGAAAAAAACAAGTTAAAATAAATAAAAGATTATGAAGAAACAGAAATAGTTCAACAGGCATAATGGAGAACAAATTTTATTTTATTTTTTTGCGATACGCGGGCCTCTCACTGTTGTGGCCTCTCCCATTGCGGAGCACAGGCTCCGGACGCACAGGCTCAGCGGCCATGGCTCACAGGCCCAGCCGCTCTGCGGCATGTGAGATCTTCCCGGACCGGGGCACGAACCTGTGTCGCCTGCATTGGCAGGCGGACTCTCAACCACTGCGCCACCAGGGAAGCCCGGAGAACCAATTTAAGAGTAGAGAGCTTACATACAGCAGAACCTTCTTACCTGACACTTAGCACTACAGTATTTGGCAACTCGGCATTGAGAGCATCGCATCAGCTTTTCCTTCCTGTTAAAAAATAAAGTTCACATTAGGAAATGAATGAGAATCATATATGGCTGAAGAAAGAAAACATAAGTCAAGGTATTGACACCAATATGTTCTGCTCACTCTATCTGTATGGTCCATGAGATTTAGATTTTCACAGTGATGAACATCTTCTTTCACCTTCAATGTGAGACATATACCTAATAACTAGTGTTCTTTTTTTTAAAATTGTGGTAAGATATATATAACAAAAAATTTACCACTTTAACTATTTTTAAGTGTACGGCTTCAGTGGCCTTAAGTACATTCACATTGTTGTGTAACAGTCACCACCACTAATGTTCTTTTTAACATAAATTTAATGAAAACACAGAGATTCCCACTTAGGCAAAAAATTTCACTTCATAGAGTTCTTTTTTTCATAGAGTTTTTAATGTCTCCATATGAAATTAAGAATCTAGACTATCAACTAACTGAAAGTACCCTACACCATTCAAATAGAAAAATTTTACAAGTTTAAATTTATCATGTAGTTTAATTATAATATATTCCTTCTGGGAAATGATTTTCAATTTCCATTAAATTCAATTACTACTTTCAACTTGCTAAATTGAGATGCACCAAAGTTATGTCCTCCCCAAATCGCCTGAGGAAGGAAAAAGCCAAAACAAAGAAAAACTTGGATTATAAAATAAAAACAATAAATCTGATGATGAAATTCACAGTAACAAATATCAGACTGGACTGTAGATACTTTCAAGGCAGCCAAGAGCATTAAAAGTCAAACTATAGTATTAACAACAGTGACAAAACAGGAACAAATCTTTCTAAGCACTTCTGATGTGCCAGGTACTGTTCAAAGTTCTTTACATCTATTGACTCACACTTAACTTCAGATAGTCCTATAACTAAGCAGTTTTATTATGTCCATTTTAGAGATACTTCAATACATTTTCAAGAGATAAGAAGCAGATGACTAAGGAAACACACCATAAAGTTCAAGTGGCAGGTGACATTGAAACGGTAACAACTGAACGCTGCAGAGAATCAGAACTTGAATATACCAGGTACCTCACCCATAGAAGAGCAGCAGTGAGATATGGAGCATATAACATGGGGGGAGGTTAAAAGTCTAAATAAAGCAAAGTCCAAACACCTCCTACCCCCAAGTGTAGAATTACAGGTGTCAGATATCAACATCCCAGACAACAACTCAAACCCAAGCAACCTGGCCCTAAAGTTCTTGCTTTTAACCATCATATTATACTACCACCCTTAGACAAAACTGGATAAAAACAAAATCCACCCATAGACTATTTTTCTTTAATTAATTAATTTTTTAATTTAAATTTTTTTTTAATTTTTGGCTGTGCTGGGTCTTCGTTGCTGCATGCGGGCTTTCTCTAGTTGTGGCGAGCGGGGGCTACTCTTCGTTGCGGTACGCGGGCTTCTCATTGTGGTGGCTTCTCTTGCTGCGGAGCACGGGCTCTAGGTGCTTGGGCTTCAGTAGTTGTGGCATGCGGGCTCAGCAGGTGTGTCTTGGAGACTCTAGAGCACAGGCTCAGTAGTTGTGGCGCACGAGCTTAGTTGCTCCGTGGCATGTGGGATCCTCCTGGACCAGGGAACGAACCAGTGTCCCCTACATTGGCTGGTGGATTCCTAACCACTGTACCACCAGGGAAGTCCCGTCATAGACTATTTATGAGACACACTCCAAATAAAAGGACATACAAAGGTGGAATGAGATGGATATGCTTAGGCAATATTAACATTAATATTAAAATTAATTAAACACTAATAGAAAAAAGCCTGTGTAACTATATCAATATCAGAAAAAGAGACATTAAGGTTAAAAATATTACTAGAGATGAATAAGGTCAATACACAAAGATAAAAGACTCCAATCACTAGGTATTAAGTACCTAGTAACAAATGTTCGCAGTCTAAAAATACATAAAGTAAAAGTAACATCTAAAAAAAATGATCAATACACAATAAATTAATACAAGTAAGGCCTTAAAAATAATGCCTGGAATATACTAAGTACCATACAAGTATTAGTTATCAAGTCTTTTTCAGGGATTCATAGATCAAGCACATAAAGAATAAGGAGCTCTATAATTTACTTGATCTCATGCAAAACACAGTCCCTTGCACCTTTTATATTAATGTGTATTCACATAATCTTTTCAAGCACCCACTGGCCATTTACAAAATATGCCCACACATTAGGCCACAGAACAAATCTAAAAATCCCAAAGAATCAATATTATACAGATAATTTTCTCCAACCATAAAAGAATTAGATTAGAAATCAGTAAACAAGTAAACCCAGTAGAATCTCATATTTATAGAAACTTAAAAGCTTATATAATTCAAGGATCAAAGAGTTGTCATGAAAATTAGAAAATGTATTAGATTAAATAATAAAAAAAATCGAAACATGAGATATAGTTAAAGTAATACTTAAAGGAACATTTATAGCTTTAAATGTTTATGTTGACCGCAGTGGCACAATTTTTTAATCTCCTTAACTTTCCCCATAAAAAAATGACAGAGCAAGTAGGAAATAGGAAACCTAACCATCACTCCCCACCCTGGAAAATATCTACAACAAACCCAAAAATATTAGCAGGAAAAAGAAAACACACACACATACACACACACACACACTACTAGCTTCAAGACTTGAATTAAATCAGTATATTTGTGGGAGAAAACAAAGAAGGCCACTTCCAATAGACCTGAAAACAGAAGAAGCCCCAAACTGCCAAAAGATCCCTGGCAGAAAGCCTGTCAAGCCAAACTGAGAACTGCAGCCAAGACTGGGAAAGTATGCTTTCTGCAGGAACACTCCTGAG
Source organism: Stenella coeruleoalba (assembly GCF_951394435.1). Lineage (NCBI taxonomy): Eukaryota > Metazoa > Chordata > Mammalia > Artiodactyla > Delphinidae > Stenella > Stenella coeruleoalba. The sequence goes on along the minus strand of NC_137169.1, from coordinate 148,571,782 downwards.
GATGAGGTTCCTGGGGCTCCCCTGAATCCTGCTTTCCTTAGACCCGGCTCCTCAGATTTCCCCTCATTTCCTTTTTTCTTGTCTAAGTTATTCAGAGGCTATTTCTGTTGCTTGCAAATAAAGATTCCCAACTATACAAAGTGTTTCATCTCCATTTTTAAAAATAATAAGCAGGGCTTCCCTGGTGGCGCGGTGGTTGAGAGTCTGCCTGCCGATGCAGGGGACATGGGTTCGTGCCCCGGTCCGGGAGGATCCCGCATGCCGCGGAGCGGCTGGGCCCGTGAGCCATGGCCACTGAGCCTGTGCGTCCGGAGCCTGTGCTCCGCAACGGGAGAGGCCACAGCAGTGAGAGGCCCGTGTACTGCAAAAAGGAAGGAAAAAGAAAACAATAAATAAACAAATAAAAATAATAAGCAGAATCAAAATACCCAGGAAAATCAGTGATGAACCTGGTAGCAAATATTAAAACTTCGTCTTCTCCCTCCCATAGCTCTCAACCACAGGCTTTAATGAATTTTAACACAGAATTTCAGCAAAATAAATAGCAAGATGATTCAAAGTACTGGGATAATTCAGCTGCCATTTGATGTGTGAAAAAAAATTCCTTAACATGAGTTATTTAAATGTTTGGGGTTACTTTTACATATCAAATAACCAAACAAATAAATTTAAGTTCTCAAGTTTCAAAAAAAAAGGTCAACTGAATCCAAGAGAAAAGTAGTGTGTCTGATTAGAGGAACCACTGAGGCTTTGAAGAGTTACTGCTTTTCCCTGTTGAGTAAGGTTCAGAGTAATAGCCTCCTGGTAAGGTCTCCCTGCAGAGAAAAAATTTGGGCAGCAGTGGGAGAGGAAAATAAGTATTAGAAACATAGCCACCCAGACAGTTCATGAAAACATTCTTTCTCTCTTAAAAAAAAAAAAATCAACACATCATTTCCAACTGAAAGACAAACCCACATTTTTCTTTAAAAAATCAGAAATGTACATGTCAAATAAAAAACAGAATTAATTAGAAGCCCTAAATAAAAAGGATCACTTATTCTAGGTGGTAGCTCCAGAGGCTAAAACAAGAAATACTGAATGGAAGCGAGAGAGGGACAGATTCTGTCTAAAGGTAAAGAAGATCGTTGTGGCAACAGCAACTGTTCAAAAATCAAAAGAAATGCCCTGAGGAGGTGGAGTTCCAGGTCATTTGATATGTTCAAGGAGAATCTGATAGGTACATTTACAGACATATGTACAGGAAATTCCAGCACTGCAGAGGAGCATGAATTAAATGTTTCCTTCTAATTCCAAAAGTATTTGGTTCTGCTTCTCCTGTGTAACAAAAAAATATAAATAAAATTTGAAGATAACAAAATTTGTGCCTATTATTAGGCCAAACATGATAATCTCACAGGAGTAGAGAAGTGAACAATATACAATTCTCACAGACTCCACAAACATCCTGTTTGCAAAGCGATTATTTCAAGAGTCCATCCAGAACTGGAATTTCTGAATAAAAAGGAATCTAAAGAAACAGGTTAGGAATGTATCAGTAACAGAACCTCTTTTTTCACCTCCACTTAAGAGATAAATAGTAGCAGTCTACCTCTAAATTAAAGAAGATATTAAAATTATTGTATACTACAATAAATGGAAGTTTTAGGCCCCGATCCCAAAAAAGCAAAAAGGGTTCCCTTATCACTTGTTCATATAAACTTGGATGTTACTGAACACAATGTCAAATCAGAGAAAATTCTCAGCTTGCTCCAGTGCTCCAGATACAGTGATTCACGGAGCATAAGTTAAGTCCTCTCTTCCAAGTAAAAGTTGGGTCGTAATTAGTTTCTCCAATAGCCTAGGCAACTGAAGTGTGGAAAGGAAATTAAAATAAAGCTAAATTAATTGTTCTGCTGCTATACAAATTAAAAAGTCATACAGTTGACCCTTGAACAACATGGGGCTTAGGGGCGCCAACCCTCCATGCAGCTGAAAATCTATGTATAACTTTACAGTTTGGCCCTACATATCTGAGGGTCTGCATCCACGGATTCAACCAAACTCGGATGGTGTTGTACTGTAGTGTGTATTTAGTGAAAAAAACTGCGGTTTTTTTTTCACTAAAACATAGTGAAAACTAAAACATAGTGGACCCACGCAGTTCAAACCCGTGTTATTCAAGGGTCAATCGTATATGGATATAGGGGAAACCACTATCTCTAAGAAATCAAAGAGGAAAGGGGATTAATTGGCTCCCTCATATCCCAACAACTGGAGTACTATTTAAGGGAACATCTCTCTGTCCTTCTTGGTTATCTGAGGGCAAAAGTATCCTACTGTTTAGAAACTCTGCCCTAAAATAATACGGCCAGTTGCCAGGTACAGAGAAAGAAGTTTCCTGGAAAGGGTATAGAAAATGAACAAATTCTATCCCAAATTTCCCCCAGCCCTGGCACGTACAGAATCCATTTAAAACTTCCTACAGAGGGAAAAAATGCATCTACAACACATTCATAGATAATATACTTATCATACAGGGTTCCTTCCTAGTAACGTGCCTCGATCTCCTAGAAGTCTCCCAGTGTGTCTAGCGGTTGAATCTCTCCTTCAACAGCCATCCTCACAGTGGAAGGAAACTGGCTCACTGTTGACCAGTCAGATGCAGGCGAAGGCTCAGACACCACAGGGAAGCCAGGCGACCCTCCCGCTCGCTGAAGCACACTCATCTGGATGGAGCACAGCCCAGCACAATCAGAAGCAACCCCAGAGCCCAGGGTGTGCCTTTGCAGCCTCCTCATTCAAGGTGAAGATCCCTGCCCAGTGATCTTTTGCACCGTGAATATCTCAAGGACCAGATTTTACTTTGTGGCTGATCAATGAGGAAATTTGTTTTGTGGCTGATTTCTTTGGGAAGAAATCTGAGCTGAGAAAAAGACCAGAGCGCATTGAGTAAAGCCTGTACCACTTACAGGTGCTAAGGAAAAAGTGTTGACTTACGGGATGTCTGATTTAGTACCCCAGGCCTTATACAAGTTTTAAGAAAATTCCCTGAGTAGAATTCCTATGAAAGTATTTTTTCACATAATTAAGACCCAAGATGCTCTATGGAGTATGAGAAATACTGAATGTCATGATGGGCAAGCTCTTAAAAATAAAGAATAAAAACTCTCCATTTGTTCTTAAATGGAGAAAGCCAAAATACCTAAGTGAAAGAAGTCTAAATACAATTTTTTAAACAAAAATACCACAGAAATATTTATTTACAGAATTTTTATGTTTGTTAATATCTTTAAAACCTCAGAATCCTGATTCATTAGAAATGTTAATGTCATGTAACCAAGTTCTTGGCTATATTTCCCCCTGGAAATTTCTGAAGCAAAAGAAGTTCTACATTATGAAAAAGAGATTATCCCAAATAGAATCATGTTATTCTATGCAAGGGTAGTGCAACACATAGTCTGGCCAAGTAAAATACACCGGAAAATGCTAAAGAACTCCTTTAGGCATAAATATTCATAATAATATATTAAAGGGATCCTCCATTTTTGTTTGGAGATGGTAACTGTGTGGGTTTGGGCCCAAAGGCCTTTTTAAAAATTAAAGAGATTCATATCCACCATCCACCTATCAAATGGTCTTTAATACAAAGCAGCAGATGTGATCAAAATAATATATAATAGATTCATAACACAGGAATATAGAAAGAATTGGTTTGGACTCCTTTTTCTATATTCCCTATCACTTTATTTCCTATTTCTAATATTTAAAGTACAAAACAAGAAAATGCAATGGATAATATTTCAGGGAAAATGAATCTGTGATTCACAGGCACCATAACTTCATGGGAGAAGCACAAGTAATTTAAACCCACATTAGCACTTAGGGAAAAGCACAGCAAAGTATTTGAGCCAAGTTAGTCAAGAGAGGCAGACCCTCTTACTTGGGGACTTCCCTTTTTCACTGTCCTTGGTCTCTTAAAGCTTCTGTACTGGCGGAGACTATGCTACCTGATGAACACAAACTCCAGTAGTTAAATCAACAAGTGTTCAGTGACTGGCCACCGTGTAAGGTGTAAGGTCCTGGGTGGGTAGGTGTGAGGAGGGTATTACAGTCACTGTTTCTAGCAGCTCGTGGTAAAGGAGGACAGATCAACACATACCACTTGCAGAATGAGCTACAATACAAAACTGTGTTTTGAAAAACAGCACAGCTACAGGGCCCTAGTTCAGAAGAAGGAAAAGTCACTTTCTGACAGGTAAAGAGTGAATTGGAGAGGGTGTTATAAGGGAAAAGGAAGGCACCATACCTAGGAGGGAAAATATTTTACCAGTTTAGAGTTCAAAATCTGTAGTCCAAGTGCTATAGTCTGAATGTTTGTGTCCCCCTGCCCTAAATTCATGAGTTGAAATCCTAACCCCCAAAGATATTAGGAGGTGGGGCCTTTGGGAGGTGCTCAGGTCTTGACGGTTGAACCTTCATTAATGAGATTAGTGTTTTTATAAAAGAGACCCCACAGAGATCCCTTACCCCTTCTACCACGTGAGGACAAAGTGAGAAGGTGCCAGCTATGAATTAGGAAGAGGGCCCTTATCAGAATGTGACCAGGCTAGCTGCTCGATACTGGGCTATCCAGCTTCCAGAAGTGTGAGAAATAAACTTAGGTTGTTTATAAGCTACACAGTCTGTGACATTTTATTACAGCAGCCTGAAAGGACTGAGACACCAAGTCCACTCCCTACTAGCAGTGTAACCTTGTAACCTCTCTTAGCCTCAATTTCCTCCTCTGTAAAGTAAGAATAAGTGACTACTCATAAAACTGTTGGGTAGACTATGTGAGGTAATCTACATAAAGTGGCTGCTAACAGAGCGTCTAAGCATAGAGTTAAAACTGAGGATGCTAAGTATATTTTCAAAGTGCTCAAGATAATGTTGCCTATTTCTGTGCCATATCTGAAAATCCCACACCTCTTCCATGGTTGCTAAAAAAGCAAAATCCACATGTGCCACAAATCTGGTCATCTCTTTGCAAGCACACAGAAAATTCACCACTTTTTTTTTGAAATCCACATGTTCCCATAATACTTGACTCTAATTTCAAAATTTGACTAGCATCGTTAAGTGTTTCACTGCTCAATCACGTTCACTAAAGTTTGTATTACTACTATTTTTAATTTGATCAGAATGATTAACTTCAAAGTGGTCTGATTCAAGAAGCTAAAAACGTTTTATGAAAGTTTCATCTGTGGAAATTAAAATCAGAGAAGGCTGTTACGTCTTCAGTAATATTAAAAGGTAATTACAACTCCTAATATTCTGCTTGCTTTATGTAAAATAATGTCTATTACAAGTTGAGAAAATTAACATTTTTACAAGAGTACAGATTTAAACTCTCCTCATTATATGATATTTCTCTACAAAATTGGATATTGTGTGCTGTGGGTCACTCTAACAGCTAAGAATTGAAAACTGGTGACTTAAAGGTGTTTCTTAGGCAGAGCACACACAAGTAGACTGAAGAAAGCTGTGACCAAAACGAATTGCTGAAGAGGGATTGTTTTCTAGTGACAACATCTTTGTTTCTAAATAGGAAACCTCTTTAGCCTAGTCGAGTAATACAACTCTGATAAGTCTAAGAGATATATTCGTTTTCCCTAAGTCTTGAAATTTTTTTTAAGTGAGGAAGAAGAAAAAAACCTGACTTTGCCTAAAGACTGAAATCAGATACCCTTTAAATATGTTAAGTATTGCTATTATAAATATCACACAGCATACACATAAAAATAAAAGTACCATGGGTAAAATATCAAAGAAGGTACAAGAAAATCTGGTCAACATTTTCATTAACATACTAAAACCTAAGCCTTCAAAATGGCAAAAGCTGCTCACCTTGGTTTCAAATGCAGGGTATACTTTATCACCATGAATGAATTATCTATCATGCTACCTCTAATTAGAAAATGAGGTTATCAGCAGCATGTTTCCATTTTAACTTGAACAGTGAGAAATCCAAAAGTCAAAATCACTATCGAACTATATTTATCTGTTCACTTCAGAGGCCTGGAAGCCATTTTCTCCTGGCTGCTTAAAAATTTGCTCTTCTATTTTATAATTAAGTATATTACTTCGTTTAACCTCTAACTATAAATTTCCTCAAGTCCTCCTGGAAGTAAGCATTAATGAAATCTCAGATAACTCATTCTCAACTGTGGAGAATAAAATGGCACTTTAAGTTTATAAAGAAACACTGTGCTGACCTAATCCCAAAATAAAGAAACCTTAAAAGATGAGTCCTTAGGAGACACAGAATTAAATGTTTCACCTGCCAATGCATTATAATTAATTGTAAATTCTTAATGATTTTTTTTTTTAAGGAGAATGATCATCAGCTGATAACCGCTGAATGAGAGTTAACAGGGGCCGTGCAAGGGTTTTCATGCCTGTGTTGTCCTCCTACAGCGAGCAGGTACTATGGCCGATATAAGGTTCTCCCACGGCCCCCCAACGTTACCCTCACATACTCTACTTATCAAACACCCTTATGAGTTTGATAATATATTGTGATGAAATGCAGACATCACCCCAAAAACCTTATGACTACAAGTCATTTGCAACTTAGTATGAATTACCTTAATCAGATAATCGCATTATTTTTCTCTAGACCCTTAGCTGTGATTTCTGGCAATAGACATTTTGCTTAGAGCAGGTATAGAAAGGGAGGAGAACTACCAGAGTGTTCGACATCTAAAAGACCTAGGGAGAAAAGATATCAGAAACCGTGACAATGCACCAAAATGGAAATTAGAAATGTACAAGAAGACAATTTCATTTGCCCTGAAATGTGGACTCCAGCTCAGTATGCAGACAGGTATGGAATAGAAAAGGTAAGCTGAGCAGAAAAAGTTCTAGAAGAACCATACTTTAAACCTGGCTGCTTCATTTATTGCTCTGCAACTGATAGTAATAAATATACTTCTCTGTCCCTAAAGTTGTAAGTTATTCTAAGTCTATTATGATAATAACAATAATAATAAAGGCTACACCTAGAATGTTGAATGGATTTTTCATACTACATATACTTTGTGAAATTAAGTTCTTGTAATGTGTGAAAAAAAAGAGTGAAAAGAAATAGACCAAATTGTTGAAACTTTTCTTTGAGTGATATGAATTGGGGTGATTTTCCCTCTTTTTTCTCTTTTCCAATTTTATATAATAATATTATTTTACTTCCATAATCAAATAAACATCAACTTTAATGAAAAAGCAATATGTACTATTTAATGGCTTTAAATTGCTCTTGGTCTAAGGCAGGACACAGACAGAAAGATCAACAATTTATTCCAATGTTTGGAATAGTAAGCGCAAATGTATGCTTTGTTTACACAAAATTTAAATGAAATTATACTTTATTAATTGAACTTATTTTTAACTGGCATTTGCTACAAATGTAGTGTTAAAAAGTAAAATTGTTTTACTCTTTGATAATATATGAGAACCTGATAATTTAAAATAATGATATCTATCATCATACTATATTTAAAAACTAATATTTCTAGATTTAACATCTTCCAAAATATAAAAAGCAATCATTTCAGAAAAGGAACAATATGAAAAGAAAGAAAAAGTTTTACCACATGAAACTTGGGCTACTTAGCCTCTTTCTGAATACAAGTTTCAACTTCAACTGATGCTTCATTTTTTATTATTCTCTCTGACTTATTTAACTTGAAGTTAATCCATATAAAGTAAAATTTCTTTATTCTCTTACATTAACTTTCACTTTGATTTGGAGTTGGCCAGTCAAAACACCACGTTTTTTTAAAAATTCAGATGCAAATGGAAAATCTTTGAGATACGAGAGAAATCAAAGGCTGTTTCCAAAAATGACCCCGTCATTCATTCACCAATTCATTCTTCAACAAAAAAGTGCCAAGTCCCTTCCAATTGCCAAGCACCTGATTAGGCACATGGCAGGCACTGTCCATTGCTTACCCAACAACCACTTCACTCTTCCCTGCCAAGGGTGCTGTGATTTGTTGAAATAGCAGAGATCTCTGGATTTCAGGAAGTGTAGGTTGCCGACTCCAGGGGGATAAATCATCGCTGGTCTAAACTAGTAAAAAGCTCATGCCCCATGGCCACTGGTTGTTCTAATAACAGACCCTGTTACCCAGTTCTGGCAAATGACTTGTAAAGAGATACAGCTGACCCTCATTATTTATGGGTTGTTTATTTGAAAATCTGCCTACTCACTAAAATTTATTTGTAACTCCAAATCAATACTTGCACCATTTTTGTAGTCATTCGTGGATATGTGTGGAGAGGCAAAAAAATTTGAGTTACCCAATGCACATGTTCCCAGCTGAGGTCAAATGAAGTGACATTCTGCTTTCTTATTTCAGCTCTCATACTGTAAACGAGAACCCTTTTCAAGGTCTATCTAGTGCCACACTTTACTCATTTTTGTGCTTTTCATTGGTGATTTCGCTATTTTAAATGGCCAGCTAGTACAGTGCTGCAGTGCTATCTAGTGTCCTAAGCACAAGAAAGCTGTGATGTGTGTTACCCAGGAAATATGTGTGTTAGATAAGCTTCATTCAGGCGTGAGTTATAGTGCTGTTGGCCATGAGTTCAACGTTAATGAATCAACAATACGTATTAAATAAGGTATCTATAAACAGAAACACACACAAAACAAGGTTATGTATTGACTGGCTGATTAAAGTGTGCCCAGAGACTTATAGGAACCTAACTTTGTATATCCCCTAGGAGTGATGGTTCAGTTTTGGCTAATTCAGTGTTTGTGGTGAATAACAAGAATCAACTATATTTCTAATGAGAGACACTTTGTCCATTTCAACTTTCTTTGCTCAAGAGGCAACAAGAGAACAAATACCATCAGACAGAAAGACCCCGATAATATCCAATAGCCAGCAGCTACCAACCTCCAGCTTTTGGATGGGAAAAATAAGTTCCTATTTGTTTAAGCCATTACAGTGGAAATGTATATATAAAGATATAATAAAATGATGCTTCCTTTTCAATAAACACACAGTATACTACTCCTGAAATAAAACAATAACATGTTCTACATTCCGAAAAACCAAGTCCTATAAATGCTGCTTACTGTGCATTCTAGTCAAATAGAGTAGCTTATGTAGCACTTTTATTTCTACCTTTTGAGGTTAAGGTCAACAAACCTGCAATATTATGAACTAATATTTAATTCTTAATAAATTTTGCACTTATTTTTATCATGTACTTACTTAGAAAAATACATTCTCAAAAATCATTTCATTTGACATATAAGGTAAGGAACATCTGACAAATAATACTGTCTGATTAATATATAATTATGTATGAATGTGTATGTATGTGTATATATAAAGATATATCACAATTTATTTTGCCATTCCACATTGAAAGAATTGGCATCGTGTCCATATTGATGGACATTTGGGTCAATTATTTTACTCTTAGAAAACAATGTTACCTGCATTGTACACATATACAATGATTTTCAAAACTATCTGGTCTCAATCTGGACTTAACGTATACATACTACTATATATAAAATAGATAATCAACAAGGACTTACTGTATAGCACAGGGAACTCTACTTGATAATCTGTAATAACCAATATGGGAAAGGAATCTAAAAAGAATGGATATATGCATATGTATAACTGAATCACTTTGCTGTATACCTGAAACTAACACAACACTGTAGATCAACTACACTCCAATAGAAAATAAAAATTAAATTTAAAAAAATTATTGATGGGGCTTCCCTGGTGGCGCAGTGGTTGACAGTCCGCCTGCCGATGCAGGGGACACGGGTTCGTGCCCCGGTCTGGCAGGATCCCACATGCCACGGAGCGGCTGGGCCTGTGAGCCATGGCCGCTGAGCCTGCGCATCCGGAGCCTGTGCTCCGCAACGGGAGAGGCCACAACAGTGAGAGGCCCGCGTACCGCAAAAAAAAAAAAAAATTATTGATGGACTCCAAAGAGGTTTTATTTATGTGGGTTACCTCTATTCATATTTACTATATTAAAGACTAAAATTAAGAAAATTTTAATATATTTATTCATTCATTTAAAATAATAATTCCATTACATGTTGATATAAATAATACATTTTTATGAAAATAACTATATTTTCCAAAATAAAAATAAGTTAGTGAGCAGAGTGGCACTGTTTTACATTTATGCAAATCTCTTAAATATATGGCTTAATAGAATGCAGCTGGATGCTCATTTATGGTTATCATGGAGCTTCTGGAAAACTCCACCGTATACTCATGAGGGAATGAGAGTGAAAAAGGCAAATACTGTCTTAATATTACTATAAAAATAGTTTTAAACTTAGAGGTCCTCTGAAAGTACCTTGGGGAACCCCCAGACATTTCAGGACCCCACTTTGACTTCTGCTGCTTCAGAATACATATTCGTAGAAGTAGAATTGCTGAGTTGTAAGAATGCACATCTTGAAATATTTCACATGTTGACAAATGGCTCTCCAAAGTGGTTGTAGGAATTTACACTCCTGCAGCAGCCTAGTGAGAGTTCTCTTAAATCCATGTCTTGTCAGCCCTGTTGACAGTCATTTTACTTTCTGCTAGCCTGATGGGTGTGAAACGTTGTCTCACTGTGCTTTTACTGGGCATTTTCTAGATAAATAGTCACAGTTTGAGCATCTTTTCAAGTTCATTCACCATTCATGGTTTCTTTTGTGTGAACTGCCTATTCATATCATTTGCCCACTTTCTGCTGGGTTGTCTTTTTTTTTTTTTTTTTTTTTTACGGTACGCGGGCCTCTCACTGTTGTGGCCTCTCCCGCTGCGGAGCACAGGCTCCGGACACGCAGGCTCAGCGGCCATGGCTCACGGGCCCAGCCGCTCCGCGGCATGTGGGATCTTCCCGGATCAGGGCACGAACCTGCATCCCCTGCATCGGCAGACGGACTCAACCACTGCGCCACCAGGGAAGCCCTGGGTTGTCTTTTAAAGAGATTAAACCTACTGAGTTTGATCTCTTGTTGGATGCATGATTTGTAAATTAATTTCTCACAGACTATGTCTGTATTTATTCCTCAATTAGGCACTATAAGAGAATACAATATAGTAGTTAAATCATTGACAATGAAGCCATATGGCCTGGAACTGAATTCCAGTTTATCATTTCGTAGTTGTGTGATACTAAGCCATTTAATCTCTCTAAACCACTGAACAAAAGTGGGAATAATAACAATACCAAAATTATTTGGTTGTAATGAGAATTAAATAAAACATGTGGAAAACTTATTGTGCTTGGTTTATAGGAAATACTCCTTATTATCATCACATTATTATTATTACTTTAAGAGATTTTTTAATGGTAAACTCTCAAAAGACGTTTCTAGATATTATTTGAAATACCTCAAGTGCTGGGTAGAAATATATTAATATAATAAAAAGTTTAACCTTCTAGACATTCAGAATTTTATAAACCCTTGAATGTCTATAAACATTTGGAATATTTTTCCCAGTCATTTCCAAGTCCTTCATATATCTATCTAACTATGAAAAATTATTGAAAAAGTATAATAGCAGTATAAGTAGAAGTCATTTACTGAAATATTCATGGATATAATGAAATGGTAGTTACTTCTTAGCTTAAAAGCAACCACACATGAATACAATAATAATGAAACTAGTGTTTCTGGAAAAACTGTTGGTCAACATGAGTTTTTTTTTTTGTTTTTTTTGTTTTAAAGAAGATGTTGGGGGTAGGAGTTTATTAATTAATTTATTTATTTTTGGCTGTGTTGGGTCTTTGTTTCTGTGCAAGGGCTTTCTCTAGTTGCGGCGAGCGGGGGCCACTCTTCATCGCGGTGCATGGGCCTCTCACTATCGCGGCCTCTCTTGTTGCGGAGCACAGGCTCCAGACGCACAGGCTCAGTAGTTGTAGCTCACGGGCCCAGTTGCTCCGCAGCACGTGGGATCCTCCCAGACCAGGGCTCAAACCCCTGTCCCCTGCATTAGCAGGCAGATTCTCAACCACTGTGCCACCAAGGAAGCCCAACATGAGTTTTAAATGTTCTAGAAAGTCAACATCTGACCCAAATAAGTAGAAAACTTTTACATATTTTTCTCTTATCTCAAAAAAATCAGAAATAATACAGTGGCAACTTATACTTTTATTTTTCTACAGAGATTATAAGAAAGGCTGAGAAAATCTTAACACATCAACTTCCTTCTCCTCTCCACTCATTAGGTTAGTAGTAAAAAGTCTTTCAACACAGAAGAGAAAAGATAATTAACTCTTTTCAGGTAAGCTGACTCATTTTACTAAAAAGCAATCTCCCTGTTTATAGCTCATTTACAATAATCCTTAGACAATGGAAATTTATAATTGATCAACCTTGACTAAACTAAAAGAATCCCAATGGCAACAATTTATAACATCTATTTTCCCCCAGAGGAAATGAGAAAGAAAACAATTTTTGAAATGTCATTACTCAAATGTTTTTTTAAAACTATGTGATATTTAAATGGTAAAATTTAATTATCTTTTTTTCTGATATAAAGATCTTTTGAAAGCCAAATCCTTCCTATTGTTACTGCTCTTTATTTTACTGGGCCCATAAATATCACTAAGGACCATTTTGTACGATGAACTATGGGAGGTTCTGGAGAAACAGGGGTCATAATAAGATACAGTTCTTGCTTTCAAGGACTGTTGATGCTACAACAGAAGCAGAATAGCAGGAACAGCAGTAATGCTTACTATACACCTATTATGTTGTGTCAGGGACTGTGCTAGACATCTGTAAGATAGTAGTTGGAGAGTGGGAACCCTGAAATTGAAGTAACAGAAGTAATAGTTATTGGTCACCACCAGTTCTAGGGTATGGCCACAGGAAGAGGTAGCTAAACGGTGATAAAGGCAAAGAGAATTAGAAATGGGGATGAAGAGGCCAGGTGCTGGGTGGATATTCGCTTCAGCAAAAATGACACCAAGAGTAATGATGAGGAAAGAAAAAGTGAGCCATGCATGTAAAGGAATAACCGGAAGGTGAGGTGATGGGGATATAATGGCAAATGCTTCAAAGGACCTGGCAATTTCGAGGGAGAAGAGAAATGGTCTAAGAACAGCATGGTCTTAGTACCTCTCTAGATGCTGAGGTACTTAGGATATGAGAAAAAATAGCCACTACTTAAGAGGATAGGAAGCACTGTCCTTAAAAGGCAGTCAGATTTCAGTTAGAGCAACAAGAAGAGAGTATTCAGAGAAGACTTTCAGGATATAGAGGGTTTGCTGATGATAAAGCACACTCCAGGTGATAGAGAAGAAAGGATGGGGGCCAGTGTTAAGAAAGGGTGAGGAATTGAGTGAGATTAAGGTAGACATGGAGCCATATGGAGTTAAAAGTCTGGTACGAACAGATAACGTTGGATGTTACCTGATTTCAAAGGCCATGCTCATTCTACCTACATTCTACTCTTAAAATATCCTTGATGCAAAATGACAAATGTTTTAGTCAAAATATATAACAAAAATCCAGGAAAACTCAAGATTAGAAACAAAGAGCTGTCAGAAGGCAGCTCATTAAAAATGATCAACGAAATCAGAACTACAGAATGGATGAGAATTTCTGAGTGAATAAGGTTAAAAGGGGATGGTGGCACTCCAGACTATGGGAACAGCTAGAGGACACTCCTTGTGAGGATTTAGAGCCATAAAAAGAAATAAATATTGATACATGCTACAGCATGGATGAACCTTGAAAGTATTATGCTAAGTGAAAGGAGTCAGTCACAAAAGATCACATATTATATGATTCCACTGATGTGAAATACCCAGAATCGTCAAATCCATAGAGGAAGAAAGTGGACCAGTGGTTGCCTGGGGCTGGGTCGGGGCGGCGGAGGATTGGGGAAGTGGGAAGTGCCTCTAAAAGGCTCAGAATTTCTTTTGGAGTGATTAAATTAGAACATTTAAATTGATTGTGGTGATGGTTTCACCACTTTATGGATACACTAAAAGTCACTCAACTGTATACTTTAAATGACTAAATGGTACAGTACGTGAATTATACCTCAGCAAAGCTGTTACAGAAAAAAAGACAACCAAGAGTGATTCCTCTGATTAGTTCAGCTCTGTTCTGAAGTCTGAGAGGGAGAGAGATTGTTGGGGCAAAGAAAACTCTTTACTCCTAAAGTGAACATAGCCCTTTGCTTCCTTTAGAAATGGAAAGAAATAGAACGTCCACACAATGGCTAAATCCCACCTGGGCAGACTCTAACCTCCCCACGCTCGGACCTCACCTCCTGCTGTAGAAATGGGTCAAGCCTGTTCTACCCTTCACCTGAAACATTTTTCTCACCTTCTCTCTCCCTCCACAGCTACTAGAGAACAGAGCAGACTTTTTACCTGACATAAAGAATACATGCAAGATAGATATGAGTTCAGAAAGTCCCAAGAAAGGCTCTCAAAATAAAGAGTCTAAATGCAATCTGAATAAGCAGATTTGTTAATTTTGTTAGAGATGAAAGCACTGAAAGAGTTAGTGAACCCAGGATATGCTTATATGCAAAAGAGGAGATATTAAGTAATTCATTTAAATTATTTAAATATAACGTAACAGATACAGGTAATAAGATAAACAAAGGATAACACTGATGAGATTAAAGACATTGCCTGGTAAAAGAGTGGGGAAGAGAGACAAAGCATATCAATGCCTTTCTGTAAAATACCATAGACAAACTGCAGTCAAGTCAAAATCAGAAGACTTAAAGATATTCTTATACCAGGAAGGAAGACCAGTGAACACAGATTGATTGATAAGTGCACTGAAGGCTGTGGATTTCCTTAAAAGTTGAACGGCACCTGGTACCTCTTTATAATCCCATCAATGTCCCTCACAGTACCTTGCACATTTTACACAGTGAATAAATATTTGCTAAAAGAATACGTGCACTTACATATAAAAGTACTTTCAACTAGACCACCAACACCAACAATGGTTGAAATCTTTAAAAGAAAATCGGCAAATTTTTCTAAAACGACTTTCCTGGAGGTCAAGAGGCAAGTTTCAGATCGAATAGTCTAATTTTAGCCCTTTGTGTTTCTCAAACCTTGTACTATTTCAAAGATAAAAGCAAAATGGTCTCTACTTCATTCAGATAAACATCCCAACAAACACAATACGGTTTTCAAAATTTTGTTAAATGCTTAGTTTAAGGGCAAACTCAAAATTCTCACCTGGTAATAATGCAAACTACTTACAGATAAAGTGTTCTAGGGGAAAAAGTATACACCACCATGTTTTTCCCAACTATGACTTATACAGCAAGTTTGAAATTTTATAAAATAAGTTCAAAAGTGAAAATATGTGCACATATAGAATAACACTTCTTTTTAAAAAGCCAATAACAGAAACACTAACAAAAATATAAATTAGGGAATAATTATCATTTGTTAAAAAGGAATTCCTCATATTCACTTTTCAAAAAGATTTACTGGAGTATTCTATTAAATGGGACTGTTTCTCCTACACTTAACATTATTAGATTCATTTAATTTTATTTGCACTTGTCATGCCAAGACTATGTCTCCAAGTTAAAATGTGTCTGTCTCTACATATATCATACACACAAGTTCTGACATTCTTAGGCCAGAGGTCAGCTAAATAAGCAACTCACAGAATGTGTCCAACCTCTCCTCAAGTGAGGTGCCCCTCCTCCCCTCGGGGGTGGGGTCATACAGAGGCAAGGCAAAAGGACCTTACAGGCATGAAAGATGCTTAAGGAATCACTAACCTGGCCTCTATCTTCACAGCAAGATCTACCAGCTGGGAAGACAACTGAATGAGATAGGAGATCTCAGCAATCACTGAAAGAAGACTTCATGATAATAACCTCCTCCCAAAATGACAGAAGGTGACAACTGCTGGTACCAGGGCCTGGTTTCATTTGGGAGCTTAACAAATTCCCCACAACTACCGTATCAGAATCTGCATCTATATGCAGATTCTATATCATATCTATATGATATCTATATGAATCAACTCGAGGTGATTCATATTGCATTAAAAGTAGAAAAACACTGGTCTTACCTACAAAGAATAGCCATATCTGAAATGGAATTGTAAGCAATTATTTTGGATACGAAGCCTCTTTGGTTTCAAAATATATTATCTTTGAAATGGTAGGCAGTAAAGTCTAACATATCACATGAAATAAAATCTGTCATGATGCTTTTTAGAAGATGGTCAAAATATCAAGATGATTTATCCCTGGTCCATAAAATTTAGTACAGAATACACACACACACACACACACACTAAATACAATATTATGTTATACCAAATTAAGTCAAAAAGAAACTGATCAGGAGAAATACAGAATTATAATCAATCCAAATACTTAACCAATTACCTAACCATTTGAAAATTTAAAACTTGTAGCCATCCTTTTACATAAGTTTGTTTGAAAAAACACTGATAAAGGAAGGTCTAATTTACTTCACCAACATGAAGTTTCAAATTTAAAATATACACTGTTTCAGTGACGCATGCAATACAGGACAATTACTGGTAAAGGTGATAGTACAGCCTTTTAGTAGACCTAAAAAGTACCCAGACTAAAAGAAAAGAGGTACAAAAATGCTACCAGGAATAGAAGGAAAATTCATGATTAGGGGAAAGGCAAGGAGGAATAAAAGCACAAGTGAGTTATAAAGTGCAATAGTGCTCCCAGGACTATAGACAGCATGTGAAACAATTCCTATTTTCTTAATAACATGTTATTCTAAAAACTTTAAATTGATTTTCAAGGCCAATGGAGCAATTCTGAAATGAAAGTGATAAGTAAAAAGAGAAGATGCTTTTAAAATTTGCCTCACAGTGAATTTCCAAAGTACATCTGTCTTTCCCAAGACACAGCTGCCATGAAGTCTGGCATCTCTAAATATTCAACTTATAAACTAAAGTAAGTCACAATGGAGTCCTCCACTCACTGGGGGACTATTTCACTGAGTTATATTTAGTGACTTACTCATGTGTTCTTTACCTCATCCCCCTCCATGTCTTTATTTCATTGGCATCTGGTACAGGGCCAAGCATATAGCAGGTGCTCATTAAATATTTAGTGAATGGATGAATGATTCAGATAGCTTAATCTAATGATAAAATTTATAAGAAATATATATAGGTTTGTACACACACACACACACACACATATATATTTATATATATATATGGGTTTGTACATAGGAAAAAAACTGCCAACCCAACAGTCAACCCTCATTCCACACTGAGTACACTGCAAACATTTATCACAAGTTATGGGGAAATGACTATAAGAAAAAGTAGCAAAACTTGAAGCTTAGTATTATCATCTTAGTATACCAAACATCACTATCAAATGCATTTTGTCCTCCTCAAAGGACAAATCTTTCAAGTGAAAGTATATGTGAAAGATCACCGTCAAGTTCAGTCCAAGAAGGATCCCTAGACAGGCACGCCAGCTGCTGCTGGTTCATACCCATCAAGGATAAGCATCTCATTCCACTTATCTTTCTTCCCACTCCTCTGCCCAAGTGTCCCTACTTGGTTAATCTACCAGAATTAACAAATAACTCCTTTCAGCAAAACTCACTCTTCTTCTTAGACCACAACAAATCCCAACACCTTCGTTTCTACTGACCTGTCACACACATTCCAAAGTGTGCTAGCATTTATTCTTTTCTTGTTATCTACAATACACAAAAAGAATGTGAAAGATATGGCAGGAAAAAAACTATGGTTAAGGAAAAGATAAAGGCATTGTTTAAAAATTAAATGATCTGCAACAGTGGGTGTAATTAGTGTCTGAAAGTAAACACCTGGGGGTTCCTGCAGGTATTTAATAGACAAACCTGACATGGAGTCAAAAGGAGAGAAGGAGGGTGGAAAACATGTGGCTTGCTTTCACTATACATGTATCTCATATAAAATATTTTCTTCTGGGTAAATTGGAAAATAAAATGTATCTATTTTAAAGCAATATCATGACATGGAAATATTCAAGAAAATTATCCTGAGAGATAAATCAACCTTCAGATATTTTTTCTCCCATGCTACATGTACTCTTTTTGATTTTCATGTTTTTTTTAATAGCTTTAATTTTTGAGCACTTTTAGGATCACAGCAAAGTTGAGAGGAAGGTACAGAGATGGCCCATATACTCCCTGCCTCTCCCACATTCATAGCTACTCCCATTACCAACATGCCCTCAGCACCACATTTGTTACAAACTTTACATTTGTTACAAGATACATTATAATCACCCAAAGTCCATAGTTTACGTTAGGATTCACTTTTGGTGTTGTACATTCTCTGGGTTTTGACAAATATATAATAACATATGTCATTCAAGTGTCATACAGAATATTTTTACTGCCCTAAAAATCCTAGGCTCCACCTATTCACCCCTCCCCTCAACTCAACCCATGGCAACCACTGATCTTTTTCTGTCTCCATAGTTTTGCCTTTTCCAGAATGTGATATAGTTGGCACTGTATAGTACAGAGCCTTTTCAGATTGTCTTCTTTCACTTAGCAATATGCATTTAAGTACCTCCATGTCTTTCATGGCTTCACAGGTCATTCCATTTCAGCAGTGAGTGACATTCTACTGTCTGGAGGCACCACAGTTTATTTATCCATTCACCTACCGAAGGACATCTTGGTTGCTTCCAAGTCTTGGAAATTATGAATAAAGCTGCTATAAACATCCACATGCACGTTTTTGTGTGGACATAAGTTTCCAGTTCCACTGGGTAAATACCAAGGGGCAGGATTGCTGGATCATGGTAAAAGTATGTTTAATTTTGTAAGAAATGGCCAAACTGCCTTCCAAAGTGATTATACCATTTTGCATTCCCACTAGCAGTGAATAAGAGTTCGTGCTGCTATACATCCTCACCACCATTTGGTGTTGTCAGTGTTCTGGATCTTGGCCATTTTATAGGTGTGTAGTGGTATCTCATTGTTGTTTTAATTTGCATTTCCCTGATGACATATGATGTAGGATAGCTTTTAATATGCTTACTTGCCATCACTATATCTTCTGTGGTGAGATGCCTGTTAAGATCCTTAGACCATTTTTTTTTAGGTGTTACTTCCATTTATTTATTTATTTATTTTAATCTTTGGCTGCGTTGGGGCTTCGCTGCTGTGTGCGGGCCTTCTCTAGTTGCGGCAAGCGGGGGCTACTCCTCGTTGTGGTGTGCAGGCTTCTCATTACGGTGGCTTCTCTTGTTGCAAAGCATGGGCTCTAGAAGCGCAGGCTTCAGTAGTTGTGGCACGCAGGCTCAGTAGTTTTGGCTCGTGGGCTCTAGCGCACAGGCTCAGTAGTTGTGGCACACAGGCTTAGTTGCTCCACAGCATGTGGGATCTTCCCGGACCAGGGCTCGAACCCGTGTCCCCTGCATTGGCAGGTGGATTCTTAACCACTGCACCACCAGGGAAGTCCCTAGACCATTTTTAAATCAGATTGTTTTCTTATTGTTGAGTTTTAAGAGTTCTTTGTATATTTTGGATAACAGTCCTTTATAATATATATCTTTTGCAAATATTTTCTTCCAGTCCGTGGCTTATCTTCTCATTCTCTTAACATTGTCTTTTGCAGAGCAGAAGTTTTTAAATTTAATGAAGTCTAGCTTATCAAGTATTTCTTTCACGGATTGTGCCTTTGGTGTTACAAGTTTACTCCTATCCTATCTTCCAGGAGTTTTATAATTTTCCATTTTACATCTAGATCTATTATCTATTTTCAGCTAATTTTTGTGTAGACTCTACGTTCTGTGTGAGATTGATTTTTTTTTGCCTGCAGATGTTCAGTTTTTCCAGCACCATTTGTTGAAAAGATTATCTTTGCTCCATCGTATTGCCTTTGCTCCTTTGTCAAAGATCAGTCGACTATATTTATGTGAGTCCATTTCTGTGCTGTCTACTCTGTTCCACTGATCCATTTGTCTTTTATTTTGCAATAGCATACTGACTTGATTACTGTGGCTTGATAGAAATTCTTGAGGTTGGGTAGTGTCAGTTCTCCAACTTTGTTCTTCTTCAATATTGCGTTGGTTATTCTGAGCCTTTTGCCTCTCTATATAACTTTAGAATCAGTCTGTCCATATCCACAAAATAACTTGCTGGGATTATAACTGGGATTGCATAAAATCTACACGTCAAGTTGGGAAGAACTGACATCTTGACAATATTGAGTCTTCCCATCTATGGACATGGAATGTCTCTCCATTTATTAAGTTCTTTTTTAGTTTTATAGTTTTCCTATATCATTGAGGATTTTTGCATCTATCTTCGTAAGAGATATCTGTCTGAAGTTTTCTTCTCTTATAAGGGCTTTACCTGGTTTTGGTATTAGGGTAATGATGGCCTCACAAAATGAGTCAAGAAGTATTCTCTCTGCTTCTATCCTCTGAAAGAGATTGTAGAGAATGGATATAATTTCTTTTTCAAAATTTGGTAGAATTCATCACTGAACCAAAACGGGCCTGGTACTTTCTGTTTGGGAAGGTTATTAATCATTAATTCAATTTCTTTAACAGGTATAGGCCTATTCATTGTGTATTTCTTGTGTGCATTTTGGCAGACTGTGCCCTTCAAGAAACTGGTCCATTTCATCTAGGTTATCAAATATGTGGGCATAAAGTTGTTCATCGTATTCCTTTAACATCCTTTAATGTCCATGGGATCTGTAGTGATGCCCCCTTTTTCATTTCTGATATTAGTAATTTGTGTATTCTCTTATTTTTCTCTTAGTTGGCCTGGCTAGAGGCTTATTGATTTTATTGATCTTTTCAAAGAACCAGCTCTTGGTTTCATTTGTTTCCTCTATTGATTTCTTGTTTTCAATTTGATTTCTTCTTTAAATCTTATTATTGCTTTCCTTTTGGTTACTTTGGATTTAATTTGCTTTTCTTTCTCTAGTTTCCTAAGGTAGAAATTTATATGACGGATTATAGATCTTTCTTCTTTTCTTATATATTCAATGCTATAAATTTCCCTCTAAGCAGTACCTTCTCTGCATCCCCAAAATTTTAATAAGCTGTCTTCTCATTTTTGTTTAGTTCAAAATATTTTTAAATTTCCCTTGAGATTTCTTCTTTGACCCATGTGTTATTTAGAAGTGTGTTGTTTAATCTCCACATACTTTAGGGTTTTCCAATTATCTTTCTGTTATTGATTTTTAGTTTAATTCTATTGTGGTCTCAGAGCAGACACTGCTATGACTTCTACTCTTAAATTTGTTAAGGAGTGTTTGATGGCCCAGAATATGACCTATCTTGGTGAATGTTCCATGTCAGCTTGAGAAAAATGTGTATTCTACTATTGTTGGATGAAGTAGTCTATAAATGTCAATTATATTCAGTTTATTGATACTGTTCAATTATGATTGATGAGTTCAATTATGTCCTGATTTTCTGCCTATTAGATCTGTCCATTTTTGATAGATGGGTGTTGAAGTATCCAAATATGATAGTGGATTCATCTGTTTCTCCTTGCAGTAGTATCAGTTTTTGCTTCACATAGTTTGAGGCTCTGTTGTACATACATGTTAAGAACTGCTATATCTTATTGGAGAAATGACTGCTTCATCATTATGTAATGTACTTCTTTACTCCTGTGGAATTTTCTTGCTTTGAAGTCTTCTTTGACATTAATATAACTATTCTTGTTTTCTTTTCATTAGTGTTACCATGGTATAGTTTTCTCCATCCATTTACTTTTTTTTTTAATTTATGTATTTTATTTTTGGCTACGTTGGGTCTTCGTTGCTGCGTGCAGGCCTTCTCTAGTTGCGGCGAGCGGGGGCCACTCCTCCCTGCAGTGCACGGGCTTCTCACTGCTGTGGCCTCTCCTGTTGCAGAGCACGGGCTCCAGGCATGCAGGTCTCAGTAGTTGTGGCATGCGGGCTTAGTTGCTTCGCGGCACGTGGGATCTTCCCAGATCAGGGCTCGAACCCATGCCCCCTGCATTGGCAGGCAGATTCTTAACCACTGTGCCACCAGGGAAGTTCCATCCATTTACTTTTAATCTACATGTGTCTTTATATTTAAAGTGGCTTCTTGTAGACAACATATACTTGGGCCTTGTTTTTTTGATCCACTCTGACCATCTCTGTCTTTTTAATTGATGCATATTAGATGATTAACATTCAAACTGATTGTTGACAGAGTTGGATTAATATCTACGATACCTGTTACTATTTTCTATTTGGTGCCCTTGTTCTTAATGCCTTTTTTATCTCCTACTCTTTTTTTTTTAACTTTTTATAGTAGTTGCCATAGACTTTGCAATGTACATTTACAACTAATCCAAGTCCACTTTCAAATAATATTATACTGCTTCATGGGTAGTGCGAGTACCTTATAATAAGAAAATAATCCTAATTCCTCCAGTCCCTTGTATCACTGCTATGATTCATTTCACTTATGTGTAAATAAATACTTATATACGATATATACATAAGCATATATTTTGAACAATCAGTTATCTGTTAGATCGATGAAGGAGAAGAAAAAAAGAACTTTTTATTTTACCTTCACTTATTCCTTCTTCAATACTTTTTCTTTCTTTATTAGATGCAACAATACTATATTATTTATATATAATTTTTCTTCTCTCTGAAGAACTTCTTTTAACTTCTTCTAAAGAACTTCTTGCAAGGCAGGTCTACTGACAAAAAGTTCCTGCAATTTTTGTTTGTGTGAGAAAGTTTTTATTTCTCCTTCACTTTTGGTTTTTTTTTTCTTTTTTGGGGGGGCTGCATTGGGTCTTTGTTGCTGCACATGGACTTTCTCTAGTTGTGGCAAGTGGGGGCTACTCTTCATTGTGGTGCACGGGCTTCTCATTGTGGTGGCTTCTCTTGTTGCAGAACACGGGGTCTAGGCGCACGGGCTTCGGTAGTCGCAGCACACAGGATCTGAAGTTGCGGCATGCAGGCTCTAGGGTACGCAGGCTTCAGTAGTTGTAGCACGCAGGCTCAGTAGTTGTGGCTTGCAGACTCTAGAACACAGGCTCAGTAGTTGTGGTACACGGGCTTAGTTGCTCCACAGCATGTGGGATCTTCCTGGACCAGGGATCAAATCCATGTCCCCTGCATTGGCAGGTGGATCCTTAACCACTGCGCCACCAGGGAAGTTCTCTCCTTCACTTCTGAATGATAATTTCACAGGGTACAGAATTCTAGGTTGATAGAGTTTTTTTCTCCCAAAACTTTAAATATTTCACTACACTCTCTTCTTGCTTGCATAGTTTCTGAGAAGTTGGATGTAAATTCTTATCTTTGTTCCTCTATACGTGTGTTTTTCCTCTGGCTTCTTTAGGATTTTTTTCCTTTGATTTTCTGTAGTTTAAAAATGATATGCCTAGGTATAGTGTTTTGGTATTTATCCTGTAGGGTGTTCTCCAAGATTCCTGGATCTAAAGTTCACTGCCTAACATTACTTGGGGAAATGCTTATTTTTGTTTCAAATATTTTTTCTGTTCCTTTCTCTCTTTCTTCTCCTTCTAGTAATCACATTTCAGTTATGTTACACTCTTTGTAGTCCTATAGTCTTTGTATTTCCTGTTCTATTTTTTTTCATTGCTTTTCTGTTTGGAAACTTTCTATTCAGATATCCTCAAGCTCAGAGATTCTTTCCCCAAGCATGTCCAGTCTACTAATATTAAAGAAATTCATCATTTCTGTTACAGAATTTTTTATTTCTAGCATTTCTTTTTGTTTCTGTCTTAGGAGTTCCATCTCTCTGCTTGCACTGTCCATCTGTTTTTATATGTTGTCTACTTTATCCAATAGAGCCCTTAGCATATAGCTGTTTTAAATTCCCAGTCTGATAATTCCAACATCGCTGTTATATCGGGTTCTGAAGTTTTCTCTTTATCTTCAAATTGTGTTTGTCCCCTTTTAGTATGCCTTGTGATTTTTTTTTCTCGATAGCTGGATATGACATACTGGGTAAAAAGAACCGCTGTAAATAGACCTTTAGTAATGAGGTGGTGAGTTGTGGGGAGAAAGGAAGTGTTCTATGGTCTTATGATTAGGCTTCAGTCTTCTAATGAGCCAGTGCTTCTGGACTGTGAACATCACAAGTGTTAATCAGGTTTTTTTTCTGCTTCTCTAGGTGAGAGAATGGCTAGAGTGGACTGGAGTTGGGTATTTCCTTCTTCCCATATGGAAGGCAGAAAGGACTGGAGGTGAGTATTTCCCTTCTGTCAGGTGCAATGCTAGAGCTGACAAGACTGGGTATTACCATTTCTCCAGGTCAGTTAGGCTCCAGTAATACCCCAGCAGGTTAGGATATGATAAACTAATTTCTCCTCAGGGCAGGCCTTGTTAGGAAGTACAAAGCGCTCTGGTGTTTTTCAAAATGGTTCCTCTTCCCCTTCCCCTACCAGAAGCATGAGGGAATTTTTCTCCAATATTTACTGTGAGAATCTGGTCAAGCTCCCTGAGATAAAACTCACAAAAGTATGGACTCCCTCCCATGACTAGGTTCCCCTGGTGTTTTTAACCCTCAGATTTGTCTACACTGAGCCCCCATCAATTCATCTGTTACAGTTCAGGTTTTCCTACTCCAGGATTGGTTTCTGCTCATGAATTTTTGCTCTGGAAAGCTGTGACTCCGTGGATTAACTTGTCTGTCTCTTCAATTTTGGAGACAGTAGGTTGCCCTGTCTCCTTACCTCTCTTACAGATCCAAGAAGAGTTGCTGATTTTTCAGTGTCTTTAGCTTTTTACTTTTTGTTAAAATGGAGTGATAAATTCTATGCTCTTTACCTGCAGAACTAGAAATTGGAAGTATAATGTGTTTTCATCTTCCTCTTAAGGCCAGATCTCATAGATCTTCCAGTTCCAGTTCTATTTATAGTTGAGACTAAATTTAGAAATGAATTCCCATAATGTTCTAAGCAGAGATGAATACAAAGGGAAGAAAATGTAACTGATGAACAAGATAAGACAATGCCTGATAGAAATTTTATATGTAACGTATGTGTGTGTGTCTACAAAAGTATCACCACTTACTGTCCTTAAAAAGCCTTAGTTTAGAAAATAAATTATAATGAAAACTATACTTCAACAACTCAGTAATAAAAGACAAAGGTACTTAATTGATTCTTCTATTTATTAGCTGTCAAAAGACATTATTTGTAGTAGCTGAACTGGGCTGATTTTCTTTTCACCTTAGAAATATTTCACCCATGAGACATATATAATATTGCCCAAGACTTGCAGCGTGATAAAAACCTGACCAAATTTCTAATAAAGAAATTTTTCATTCACACATTTAAAAAAATAAGAAGAAGAAAATAAATTGTTTAAGATTCTGAAGGGCAAAGCATTGGTATTTTCTGTCTGGACATTTTACTAAACAAAATCTTACAAGACTAGGTTTTCCTATGTGCTCAAATATTGAAAATTTATTGTTTGTTTCCAGAATGTCTTTTACACTGAATTTAATAGCTAAATTATTTAAACTCTATGTACATAACACAATACCAAAGATTTGAAAATTGATCTGCGTAAATGATGAGCATAAAACGTGTGAGACAGAGAAACAAAATACGCAAATTTCCTAAATATTTCAATATCTCCTCAATGCTTAAAACTCACATGGCTCTATAAACTTTAAAATTTTTATAAATATTAAGAGCAAATGCCCTACTGCATTTCTGCTTCTACCTCAAATCCTCACATAATAAATTAAGTCATGTTGCTTGGAGAAAAAGGAGCTAGCCTCTGTTACTTAGAATAAACATTAGAAATGTTTCCCCTAAAAGAAAGAAAAGATAAAGAATAACCTAAGTGAAGTGATTCAATGAAGAACACTGTACAAATAGCACTCCACCATCAAATTGTGTATAATATTCTCCATGAACAAGAAAGAAAACAGACATGGACCAGTAGAAACAGGAATCCAGCAGAATAGTGTTGTTCAGAGAAACCACCTGGGAACCTCGTTAAAAATGCAGATTCTAATTCACTAGGTCTGGAGGGGGCTTCTCTGCGTTTCTAACAAGGTTCCAGATGATACTGATGCCGCCTGTCCATGGACCATACTGTGAGTAGCAAGAGAGTAATAACATCCACACCTCATTTGCGGGGGTAAAGTTGTGCCCAAAGACTGCCAGTTAGCTTTATCGGCTTCGCCACAAGGAGGGGTGCACGTCTTGGGAAACCGGGCATCTCTATGCGGGAGTTAGAATGAGCTTAGGGGGCTCACAGAATGGGCTCTGGGTTTGAGCTGGGTGATTTGGGACAACTGGCCAAGGAAGTGGAAGGCTGTTCTGGAGTCAAGGTTGTCAAGAACCAGAGATAATTTATTGTCTGGATAGCTTAATAATTTTTATCTAGGAAGCAGGAGGAACAAAGAGGGCTAGAGTAGATAAAGAAGCAATAGTAAGTCACTGGTGTTACGGAGGACATAGAATATGCTCAGCTAGAGAATTAATGGGAAGAACTGTCCACATTATTACATAATTCCCAATCCCCTTATGGGGATCCTCGTACTGGTATCAGAAAGATCAACTCTTTCTGGGCAGAACATGGAAGCAGAACCACACAATAAGCAAGAGTCTTGGAGGTACTGACTAGCAAATTAATATCCTTTGGGGCTTGGTGACCAGGGGACTACCCACATTACATGACTTTCACGAAGGACCCATAAGGAAGGCAGGTGCAGAGTAGAGCAAGCAGATTGGCTGGCACAATGCCAAGGACCAGTGCTCAGAAATTACCATCAGCATTTAGAGGTTGCCTTTAAATAAAAAGAAACCACTGGATAAATACCTCTTGTAAACACTATGTGAGGGAATGTATTGCAGCACTTAGTATATAGTAAGGGCGTCAGACTCTTGATTATAATCTGGCTCCACACTTAATACTCATATGATTTAGGATAATTTAGTTAGCTTTTTCAACTTCCTACTCCTTGTCTATAACACGGAGACAATACTGCTAACTTTATTTTAAGAAGTAAAATTAATAATATATGCAAAACATTTAATGTAGTAAGTAGCCTCATACTTGGTCTTTCATAAAGGGCAGTTCTTACTATCTTCCAAATTATCCTCAACAAAATTTAAGTTAACATATTATCAAACCAGACTCAAATGCTAGGAAAACATAAATTCATCCAACAAATTCTGCTACTGTGTGCCAGACACCATGTATGCAAGAGAAATACAATATTTAAAAAGGTACCTGCCTCCTGGAGTTTACAATCTAGCATAAAGCAACAATTAATCTGACAATGAAAAGAAGTACTGGATGTTACCAGAACACATAGCAGAGAGATCTAAAGCAGAGAAGTAGTATGAGACAGGGAAGTCTCCTCAGAAAAAGAAAAACCTGAAGGAAAAGTAACAGTTCTGGAGAAACTTCTAGTTATGGCTACGTGAGGAAGTCAGTAATTCAACGCTACACAGAACAAGTATAAAATCGGACAAAATTATACTAAAATTTACAACATTTCTGGGTACTGAAAATAGACCAAAAGCAGATAACAAGTTGGAAAGCATTTATTTTTCAAAATCTGCTAGAGGCTTATTTATATAATCAATATAAAAATTATCAATGAGATATTTTACTTTCTGCATTTCATACTATGTTGCTGAAATCCAGTTTGTATTTCACCTTAGCATATATCAATTCAGACTTGCCACATTTCGAGTGCACACCAGCCACAGGTGGCTAGTGGCTATGGTATTGGACAAAGCAGCCCCAGAGCCATCACCAGAAGAAATAATCCAAAAAAGATGACTTTTAAAAATCAGCAAATTTAAAAAAAAATTAGCAAATTAAAAAGGTACACTCAAAATACATTTACTTAAAAAAAAGAAGACAGTAACAAAGGACAGAGGAATAAAAAAGATATGAGACCCACAGAAAACAAACAGCATAATGACAGACATAAACTCAACTACATCAAATATTACATTAATGTGAATGAACTAATAAACATTTAAATCTACAGGGAACTACTGTCAGACTGCATTAAAAAAAAAGCAAGATCAAACTGTATGCTATCTAGAGAAGATACACTATACATTCAGATACAAACAGGCTAAAAACAAAACAAATCAGTAACCACAAGAGTGCAGTGGCAACTATATTAAATATTCTTTAAGACAAGAATATTACTAGAGACAAAGAAAGATATTTCATAATGAAAAGAAAGACATTTCATAATGAAAATCTGGACATGTTAAGAAGGAGAACAACAAGAATGTTCTGAGCATTAAAGGTTCAGAAGTAAGAAAGGTGTTTCGCTTTCCTGCTGATACTACACTTCCACTGCATCTCAGCATTGCATAGCGGAGCAGCCCTATAATTCTCATCTTACTATGCATTTAAACATACACTTGCACCACCCAGAACAGTGACCCCAACATTGTGCATGACCCAACTCATCCTTCAAATTTCAGGCTGGCTATAAAGGCTTTACTGAATCCTAGGCTCTCACCACAGCTTGCACACCTATATTAAAGCACTCATTGTTCTACAATTATCATTTTGGTATCTCTCTCTCTCCAGACTTTCTGAAAATAAGAACCATCATATTTTTTCTTTGCATTTTCTAATTCTTTCAAAAACTATGACCCATAATAGGTGTTCAATAAATGCTTGCTAAACAAATGAAAAACTGAACATACATAGCAAAGACCACTGTTGGTAGAACTGGGAGTTTAAGATCAAGGTTATTTTTCACAATTCCCTCAGAGAAGTTAAAATAGAGTCACTAGGAAGCATATAGCACATGAAGAAATTGTTATAAGTGATAACAATCATAGTAACCAACATAAAGGAACATTTAGTATGTGTTAAGCACTGCTCTAGGCAGTTAGCATATATTAATTCGTTTACCTCAAAATAACTCCATTAGGAAGGTACTAGCTTTACCACCACTTCAGAGAAGGGTCAACAACAAAAAACTCAATAAAATAAATGGACATTTCTCCAAAGAAGATATACAAATAGCCAAAAAACATATGAAGAGATGCTGAACATCATTAATCATCAGGGAGAAAAATATTAATCAAAACCACAATGCTATACCGCTTCAAACACCAGGATGGATATAATAAAAAAGCAGACAATAAACAAGTGTTGTTGACCAGAGGGCAGACAGCAGAAGCAAGAAGAACTACAATCCTGCAGCCTGTGGAACGAAAACCACATTCACAGAAAGACAAACAAAATGAAAAGGCAGGGGACTATGTACCAGATGAAGGAACAAGATAAAACCCCAGAAAGGGCTTCCCTGGTGGCTCAGTGGTTGGGAGTCCGCCTGCCAATGCAGGGGACACGGGTTCGTGCCCCGGTCCAGTAAGATCCCACATGCCGCAGAGCGGCTGGGCCCGTGAGCCATGGCCGCTGAGCCTGCGCATCCGGAGCCTGTGCTCCACAATGGGAGAGGCCACAACAGTAAGAGGCCCACGTACCGCAAAAAAAAAAAAAAAAAAAAACCAGAAAAATAACTAAACAAAGTGGAGATAGGTGACCTTCCAGAAAAAGAATTCAGAATAATGACAGTGAAGATGATCCAGGACCTTGGAAAAAGAATGGAGGCAAAGATCGAGAAGATGCAAGAAATGTTTAACAAAGACCTAGAAGAATTAAAGAACAAACACTTAGAAGAATTAAAGAACAAACAAACAGAGATGAACAATACAATAACTGAAATGAAAAACACACTAGAAGGAATCAGTAGCAGATAACTGAGGCAGAAGAATGGATAAGTGACCTGGAAGACAGAATGGTGGAATTCACAGCCACAGAACATATTGAGAAAATAAAATGAAAGAAGAGAAGACAGCCTAAGAGACCTCTGGGACAACATTAAACGCATCAACAATCACATTATAGGGGTCCCAGAAAGAGAAGAGAGAGAGAAAGGACACAAGAAAATATATAAAGAGATTGTGGTCGAAAACTTCCCTAACACGGGAAAAGAAATAGCCACCCAAGTCAGAAAGTGCAGAGAGTCCCAGGCAGGATAAACCCAAGGAGAAACACACCAAGACACATAGTAATCAAGTTGACAAAAATCAAAGACAAAGAAATAACGTGTATGTGGAACATATGTGCATGTATGTGGAACCTAGAAAAATGGTACAGATGAACCAGTGTGCAGGGCAGAAGTTGAGACACAGATGTAGACAACAAACGTATGGACACCAAGGGGGGAAAACTGCGGTGGGGTGGGGATGGTGGTGTGCTGAATTGGGCGATTGGGATTGACATGTATACACTGATGTGTGTAAAACTGATGAGTAATAAGAAACTTCAGTATAAACAAACAAACAAAAAAACAACTAACACTAAACTTTCTTTGGGTTATTTGTATGGAAATATGTTAATATAAATGTTTCAGACATTACATGAAATTTCTAAAAATCTTATGTGTTCTGGTATAATGTTATGTCATAATTCTAGTTATTACTTTAAAATGTATATCTCAGAAATCACTAACTTTCCTTGTCAATTGTATTATTATGAACTTTCATCAAATCTTTAACCGTGGTAATTTTAAAGTCTTTTGTCATTTACCGACAGTTCTGGGTGTACTCTGACACTTCTGCAAAAATGTTCCTATAAAAGGGCTTCATCTTCAAGGAATTCATGGAAAACACTCTGACAAGTACAGGTTTCTGGTAACTGACTATACTGCTGAACTGAATGAATAAGCATTTTCAGAACTCTAATGGAAAACTGATGAAATCATAAAAGTGCTAACAAAAGATCAAGATGAAAAAAAATTAATTACATGGGACTGAGTGAACTGATGAGGATGATTATAATTTTTGTGACTTTCTGTTTGAATAATAAAAAAAAATCCCACGAGGACTCAGAGGAAAAAAATATACAAATCAATTTTCACTGCAAAGTAAAGGAGCTGTTACAGTGGAGGATTACTGGACTGAATGTCAATATTATGACATAGTATGAGTGTGTTTCATGTTTGGTAATTGCAATCATTGTTGCTTTTGTTGTGGTCATCCATTCACAATGCTTGGTGTCAGTGTACATCTCTCGTGTAAAAATAAAATACAGTGTGTGTGTGAAACAAAAAAAGACAAACAAAAATTATTAAAAGCAACAAAGGAAAAATGACAAATAACATACAAGGGAACTCCCATAACGTTAATAGCTGATTTCTCAGCAGAAACTCTACAAGCCAGAAGGGAGTGGCACGATATATTTAAAATGATGAAAGGGAAAAACCTACAATCAAGATTACTCTACCCGGCAAGGATCTCATTCAGATTTGACGTAAAAATCAAAAGGTAAGAGAATTCAGCACCACCAAACCAGCTCTACAACAAATGCTAAAGGAACTTCTCTAAGTGGGAAACAAAAGAGAAGAAAAGGACCTACAAACACATACCCCCCAAAATTAAGAAAATGGTAACAGGAACATACATGTCGATAACTACCTTAAATGTGAATGCATGAAATACTCCAATCAAAAGACACAGGCTTGCTGAATGGATAAAAAACAAGATCCATATATATGCTGTCTACAAAGACATCCACTTCAGACCTAGGGACACATACAGACTGAAAGTGAAGGGATGGAAAAAGATATTCCATGCAAATGGAAATCAAAACAAAGCTGGAGTAGCAATACTCATATCAGATAAAACAGACTTTAAAATAAAGAATGTTACAAGAGACAAGTAAGGACACTACATAACAATCAGGGGATCAATCCAAGAAGAAGACATAAAAATTATAAATATATATGCACCCAACATAGGAGCTCCACAATACATAAGGCAAATGCTAAGAGCTATAAAAGGGGAAATCGACAGTAACACAATAATAGTGGGGGACTTTAACATCTCACTTTCACCAATGGACAGATCATACAAACAGAAAATTAATAAGGAACCACAAGCTTTAAATGACACAATAGACCAGAAAGATTTAATTGATATTTATAGGACATTCCATCCGAAAAAAGCAACTAACACTTTCTTCTCAAGTGGACACAGAACATTCTCCAGGACAGATCACACCTTGGGTCAAAAATCAAGCCTCAGTAAATTTAAGAAAACTGAAATCATATCAAGTATCTTTTCTGACCACAACGCTATGAGATTAGAAATGAATTACAGGGGAAAAAACATAAAACACACAAACACATGGAGGCTAAAAAATACATTACTAAATAAACAAGAGATGACAGCAGAAATCAAAAAAGAAATCAAAAAATACCTAGAGACAAACGACAATGAAAACATGACGATCCAAAACCTATGGGATGCAGCAAAAGCAGTTCTAGGAGGGAAGTCTATAGCACTATGATCCTAACTCAAGAAACAAGAAAAATCTCAAATAAACAATCTAACCTTACACCTAAAGGAACTAGAGAAAGAAGAACAAACAAAACCTAAAGTTACCAGAAGGAAAGAAATCATAAAGATCAGAGCAGAAATAAATGAAATAGAAACAAAGAAAACAAGAGCAGGGATCAATGAAACTAAAAGCTGGTTCTTTGTGAAGATAAACAAAATTGATAAACCATTAGCCCGACTCATCAAGAAAAAGAGGGAGAGGACTCAAATCAATAAAATTAGAAATGAAAAAGAAGTTACAACAGACACTGCAGAAATACAAAGCATCCTAAGAGAGCACTACAAGCAACTCTATGCCAATAAAATGGACAACCTAGAAGAAATGGACAAATTCTTAGAGAGGTATAACCTTCCAAGACTGAACCAGGAGGAAATAGAAAATATGAACAGACCAATCGCAAGTAAAGAAATTGAAACTGTGATTAAAAATCTTCCAACAAACAAAAGTCCAGGACCAGGTGGCTTCACAGGTGAATTCTATCAAACATTTAGAGAAGAGTTATCATTCATCCTTCTCAAATTCTTCCAAAATATGCAGAGGAAGGAATATTCCCAAACTCATTCAAAGTGGCCACCATCACCCTGATACCAAACCAGACAAAGATACTACAAAAAAAGAAAATTACAGACCAATATCACTGATGAATATAGATGCAAAAATCCTCAACATAATACTAGCAAACAGAATCCAACAACACATTAAAAGCATCATACACCATGATCAAGTGGGATTTATCCCAGGGATGCAAGGATTCTTCAATATACGCAAATCAATCAATGGGATACACCACATTAACAAATTGAAGAATAAAAACCATATGATCATCTCAATCGATGCAGAAAAAGCTTTTGACAAAATTCAACATCCATTTATGATAAAAACTCTCCAGAAAGTGGGCATTGAGGGAAACTACCTCAACATAATAAAGCCCGTATATGACAAACCCACAGCCAACAGCATTCTCAATGGTGAAAAACTGAAAGCATTTCCTCTAAGATCAGGAACAAGATAAGGATGTCCACACTCACCACTATTATTCAACATAGTTTTGGAAGTCTTAGCCAAAGCAATCAGAGAAGAAAAAGAAATAAAAGATACAAATTGGAAAAGAAGTAAAACTGTCACTGTTTGCAGATGACATGATACTATACATAGATAATCCTAAAGATGCCACCAGAAAACAACTAAAGCTAATCAATGAATTTGGTAAAGTTGCAGGATACAAAATTAATGCACAGAAATCTCTTGCATTCCTATACACTAACAACAAAAGATCAGAAAGAGAAATTAAGGAAGCAATCCCATTCACCATTGCAACAAAAAGAATAAAATACCTAGGAATAAACCTACCTAAGGAGGTAAAAGACCTGTACTCAGAAAACTATAAGACACTCATGAAAGAAATTAAAGATGATACAAACAGATGGAGCAATACACCATGTTCTTTGATTGGAAGAATCAATATTGTTCAAATGACTATAGTACCGAAAGCAATCTAGAGATTCAATCCAATTCCTACCAAATTACCAATGGCATTTTTTTTACAGAACTAGAAGAAAAATCTTAAAATTTGTATGGAGACACAAAAGACCCCAGATAGCCAAAGCAATCTTGAGGGAAAAAAACGGAAATGGAGGAATCAGACTCCCTGACTTCAGACTACCCCACAAAGCTACAGTAATCAAGAAAATATGGTACTGGCACAAAAAAAATATAGATCAATGGAATAGGATAGAAAGCCCAGAGATAAACCCATACACCTATGGTCAACTAATCTATGACAAAGGAGGCAAGGATATACAATGGAGAAAAAGACAGTCTCTTCAATAAGTGTTGCTGGGAAAACTGGACAGCTACATGTAAAAGAACAAAATTAGAACACTCCCTAACACCATATACAAAAATAAACTCAAAATGGATTAGAGACCTAAATGTAAGACCGGACACTATAAAACTCTTAGAGGAAAACACAGGAAGAACACTTTTTGACATAAATCACAGCACAATCTTTTTTGACACATCTCCTAGAGTAATGGAAATAAAAACAAAAAGAAACAAATGGCAAATGGGATGTAATGAAACTTAAAAGCTTTTGCACAGCAAAGGAAACTATAAACAAGACAAAAAGACAACCCTCAGAATGGGAGAAAATATTTGCAAATGAATCAATGGATGAAGGATTAAGCTCCAAAATATATAAACAGCTCATGCAGCTCAATATTAAAAAAACAAACAACCCAATTAAAAAGTGGGCAGAAGGGCTTCCCTGGTGGTGCAGTGGTTGAGAGTCCGCCTGCCGATGCAGGGGACCTGGGTTCGTCCCCCGGTCTGGGAGGATACCACATGCCGCGGAGCGGCTAGGCCCGTGAGCCATGGCCGCTGGGCCTGCGCGTCTGGAGCCTGTACTCCGCAATGGGAGAGGCCACAACAGTGAGAGGCCCACGTACCGCAAAAAAAAAAAAAAAAAAAAGTGGGCAGAAGACCTAAATAGATATTTCTCCAAAGAAGACATACAGATGACCAAGATGCACATGAAAAGCTGCTCAACATTACTAATTATTAGACTAATGCAAATCAATACTAAAATAAGGTATCCCCTCACACTGGTTAAAATGGGCATCATCAGAAAATCTACAAACAACAAATGCTGGTGAGGATGTGGAGAAAAGGGAACCCTCTGGCACAGTTGGTGGGAATATAAATTGATACAGCCACTATGGAGAACAGTATGGAGGTTCCTTAAAAAACTAAAAATAGAATTACCATATAACCCAGCAATCCCACTACTGGGCATATACCCAGAGAAAACCATAATTCAAAAAGACACACGCACCTCAATGTTCATTGCAGCACTATTTACAATAGCCAGGATATGGAAGCAACCTAAATGCCCACAGACAGACGAATGGATAAAGAAGATGTGGTACATATATACAATGGAATATTACTCAGCCATAAAAAGGAACAACTTTGGGTCATTTGTAGAGACATGGATGGACCTAGAGACTGTCATACAGAGTGAAGTAAGTCAGAAAGAGAAAAACAAGTATCATATATTAACGCATATATGTGGAATCTAGAAAAATGGTACAGATGAACCAGTTTGCAAGGCAGAAATAGAGACACAGATGTAGAGAACAAACGTATGGACACCGAGGGGGGAAAACCCCGGGGGGGGTGGGGGGGGTCATGAATTGGGAGACTGGGATTGACATGTATACACTAATAGGTATAAAATAGATAACTAATAAAAATCTGCTGTATTAAAAAAAAAAGTGTTGTCAAGGATGAGGAAAAATTAGAACCGTCACACATTACAGGTGGGAATGTAAAATGGTGCATCGCTTTGGAAACAATTTGGTAGTTCCTCAAAATATTAAACATAGAGTTACCATATGATACACCAGATTATGGAGTGAGAGCTAATGGTTAAAGATTTTCTTTTAGGGGGAACAAAACTGTTCTAAAACTGGTGATGGTTGCACAACTCTGAGAATATACTGAAAAAGACTGAATTGTACAATTTAAATGGGCAAATTGTATAGCCTGTGAATTGCATATTTTAAAAGCACTAACTTAAAAAAAATTAACTCACCCATTATTATATAGTTATTAACTGGCAGAGCCAGAATTTGAACCCAGGCAGCCTGATTCTGTGCTCTGGATACCTGCATACTTCACAAAGTTCAAAACAGAAGCATTATACTTAGCTCATCTTCAAAAAAGGACTGCATCTAAATATCTAAACCTAAGCAATAAATTTTAATATAAGCATTTTTCTATTAATGTAATATTTTTTTAAAAACCTAAGTAGCATAAGAACAAAATTTATGATATAAAAAAATCTAAAGGGAAATTATTTCTAACTCCTTTCTGTACTTTGGTGACATCCTATGGTAAAAAATGAAAGCTAGCTTTAGCTGTTGAAAGAAGATGATTTTTCCATATGGATTCTGTTTTTCTTAGTTTTAGTTATACTTATTTCATATAAACAGAAAACAAGGAAAATCTAAACAGTTATATTATTCCTCCCTAGTGTCATATCCTAAAACTGTTATCCTGTGTTCTTCAGGGAGGGGGTTAGACTAGTAGGCAAATGATATTTGTATTTTGATTGCTCTTTTTAGCATTTACCTAAAATATTAGACAAACTAACTCATATAACATAAGTGTGTAAGTGATGAAACCAATGATCTCTAACACATCTGGAAACTGAGGAAGTACTCATTTCCTTGAAGAATGGAATCCAAACGGCTAGTACTAACCAATACACACTGTGAGATCCCTCCCGTGCACCTCCTCTCCATAATGAAAGGAAGTTTAAACCCACTGTACACAAACCTGACTACACAGACAAGACCTGATGTCAGAACACCACAGAGAGAGCCTTGCAGTATGAACATACAGCACCAGAATAACTGCTATTCGGCAGATGCAAAGCCTCAATCATTGCTACCAACCTTTAGAATCCTGCTTTGAACTTCACTGCATCACAGTCTTTTGATGTAGAGATTAGAATATCTCCAAACAAGAAACCACCAGTATCAAGTACTCAAGCTTAAATCCTATTGCTGTAAAGAGACTGAACAATAAACAGCAGTAATCAACTCATTAATTTAGCTATTCTTTATCATGTAAGAGTGACAATTTGGCCACCTGTTGGATAGAACCACCTGGGAAAACAGCCTTAATGTGAAGAAAAGGGTTCAAACTCCCTCCATTTTAAAACAAAACAGAAGATTGAATTTCTACCATTACCCCCAAGCAAACAATCTATAACCAAGTAACATGGATTTTAAAATATAAATGTTTGAGATGAAACCAACTAAATATATTACCATACAAATCCACACATATATGCAAGTACATGTATAGAAATAAGTCATTTTTCTCCATCCCTGAAATGTTCAACATTGGCCAGATAAGCAACCTCAACACCAACATCACTCATACATTCCTACGGGGAAAGATATTTTCTATTTCCTTTCAGCCGGAGACAAATTTACTCTTTTCAGAATCATCTGATTGCCCTGAGGGTTTCTCTACAAGTAGACAGAGCCAAAGCACTGGCTGTCAGGGTGCCTTTGACAAGTTCCCCCATTTTCACAAATGGACCACGTGCATCACCCCTTCAATGAGGACCACCGCCGTGAGGCAGGCAAGGGGGCTGCAATCACTGGCTCTGTGTTCTGCCCCCGCCTGAAAAGTATGAGCAAGGACATCACATGCCCAGGGCCTGCAGATGTCAAGACACCTACATCAAGTACATGAGAGGGTAGAGGAGCTTTTAAACCTGATTTTAAAAGTACAAAGTAAGCAAAATGTATGAGGTAGTCTATCACCGTGGTCCCCAACCTTTTTGGCACTAGGGACCGGTTTCGTGGAAGACAATTTTTCCACTGGCGGGAGGGGGCACGGGGGGGATGGTGCAGGCGGTAATGTGAGCGATGGGGAGCGGCAGGTGAAGTTTTGCTCGCTCGCCCACCACTCACCTCCTGCTGTGGGGCCCAGTTCCTAACAGGCCGCAGACCAGTACCGGTCCATGGTCCGGGGATTGGGGACCCCAATCTATCAGGAAAAAGGAAGATGTCTGGTGCAAATAAGACCTTGGTGAAGGGTCTGTGTGGCAGTGAGGGTTACTGTATCTCACCATGGAGGGAGCCTTAGGAACACACCCCAAAATACTGGGGAGCCTTAGGAAAATATCATTCACTTTAAGATTGAGATAAAAGTAGGAGTTGCTTTTAATGCATCTATTTCATAGAGACATACTGTCTTCTGCAAATCAGGCGTTACAGGGAACTTTGTATCTGTATCTCAATGATACAGCATGTCTCCACTTTTCTCAATCCTATACTCTTTAGAAATTTTAGTTTTACCTTCTCAGCTAGTTAATTATTTATTATTCAAAAGTGATGGTTCACACAGGCTCACTTACTAATTACACCTCGAACTATAAAGCCCTCTGAGCTTCTGCTCCTCTTTATCACCCTATATGGATCATCAGGAAGCTTCTGAATTAGAATTGGATTAATGTCATCATCATATATGAATATTTTGTGCATATTGGACTAATTCAGGATAGCTTTCATAAAACTAAAGAATAAACTATTATGCAATCTCAGTTTATTTTGATATTTATAAGATAACCAAAGCTTTCATATAGTCAGCAAGTATAAAAACTGTACTTAGCCAAGTGAATAAATAGATAGTAATAATATTTCTTTGCAAAGTGTGGCTTAAGACAAAGTAAAAAGTGTGTCACTGTGACATCAATTTTCCAGAGATTGCTAGGAATCCTTAGAATTTGTGCTCTCTTGGGAAAACTGTTCAATTTCTTATCTGCCTGTTGGACCATGAATTTTTAGGACACAGTCCAATCATATACTAGCTCTGTCATCTTCCTGACTACGTGAGATGGTTGATTCCTTTGCTGTCTGTGCTAGAAAACTGTCTCAGAAGATAGGAGCTATTCTAGCACAAGCCCTAAATCCCTCACTTACCCATTATCAAAAATAATAAATGTTTATTATTGCCAGGCCCCTAAGAAGCTCATGATCTAGTAGGGAAAAATATATATAAACAACTGTTAAAGGTATGATAAAAGTTATAACAGCGGTATGTACAAGGTGCAGTGGCGATGAACTCTGCTTAAGAAAAGCTTTACAGGGCCTCCCTGGCGGCACAGTGGTTAAGAATCCACCTGCCAATGCAGGGGACATAGGTTCGAGCCCTGGTCCGGGAAGATCCCACATGCTGTGGAGCATCTAAGCCCGTGCGCCAGAACTACTGAGCCTGCACTCTAGAGCCTACGAGCCACAACTACTCAGCCCACGTGCCACAACTACTGAAGCCCATGTGCCTAGAGCGCATGCTCTGCAACAAGAGAAGCCACCGCAATGAGACGCCTGCACACCACAACAAAGAGTAGCCCCCACTCACGACAACTAGAGAAAGCCCGCACGCAGCAACGAAGACCCAACACAGCCAAAAATAAATAAAAATAAATAAATTTATTGAAGATAAGAAAACAAAACTTCATAAATGAAATACTTGACATGGTTCCTAAAGGATCAGTAAGGTTCTCCAGCAGGCTGACAAGAAAAAGGAGGATATTCCAGCCATCAGGAAAAGCACGTGCAAAAGTACAGTGGCACGAAAGAGCACAGTCCATTCAGAGAACCATAAGTAGCCTAGAATGACAGCTGCACAGAGCATAAACAGGGGAACACTGGGGCCTGAGGTTAATTAGATAAGCAGAAGCCAAAAGGAGCAGGAGTCAGAAAACAAAAATTTAGAATGAGATATGCACAGGGAGGAAGAAAAACCGGTGAGATCACTCTCAGAAGCCAAGGAAATGGAGAATTCAGTCTGCACACAGCTGTATAAAATAGATGCAAACTAGATCTAATACCCAGCCCTCTTGCTACTATTCCTAAAAGACTGATTCACACATGGTCAACTGCCTAGCATACCCAGTCATACCATAAAGGAGTAATCTTGAGATGGCTGTAGATTTTCTCTTGTGATTTCAATTATACACATACACATATTTAAATAAACTACCATTGAAAATGGTACTGGGAAAGAGAAAAAAAGATGAGAAAGACAGATACCTACCCCTAAGATCTTATATCCTACCAGGCTATAAAGTTATTTATGCATTTATAGCAATATGTCATCCTGTAAAATTTATTATAGAGACTAGATATGAGATATTCCATGTCCATAAATAAGATGTATTAACATCAACTTTAAAATTATTTGTGTTTATGGATTAAAGACCTCAACGTAAGGCTGGATACTATAAAACTCATAGAGAAAAACATAGGCAGAACACTCTCTAACAGAAATCACAGCAAGATCTTTTTCGATCCACCTCCTAGAGTAATGAAAATAAAAACAAAAATAAACAAATGGGACCTAATTAAACTTAAAAGCTTTTGCACAGCAAAGAAAACCATAAACAAAACGAAATGACAAGCCTCAGAACAGGAGAAAATATTTGCAAACGAAGCAACCAATAAGGGATTTATCTCTGAAATATACAAACAGCACATGCAGCTCAATATCAAAAAAACTAATAACCCAGTTAAGAAACGGGCAGAAGATCTAACTAGATATTTCTCCAAAGAAGACATACAGATGGCTAAAAAGCACATGAAAAGATGCTCAACATCACTAATTATTAGAGAAATGCAAATCAAAACTACAATGAGGTATCACCTCACACCAGTCAGAATGGCCATCATCAAAAAATCTACAAACAATAAAATGCTGGAGAGGGTGTGGAGAAAAGGGAACCTTCATACACTGTTGGTTGGAATGTAAACTGGTAGAGCCAGTATGGAGAACAGTATGGAGGTTCCTTAAAAAACTAAAAATAGAGTTACCACATCATCCAGCAATCCCACTCCTGGGCATATATATCTGGAGGAAATCATAATTTAAAAAGATACATGCACCCCACTGTTCACTGCAGCACTATTTGCAATAGCCAGGACATGGAAGCGGCCTAAATGTCCATCAACAGAGAAACAGATAAAGAAGACGTGGTACATATACACAACGGAATATTACTCAGCCATAAAGAAGGACAAAATAATGCCACTTGCAGCAACAGGGATAGACCTAGAGATTGTCATACTGAGTGAAGTAAGTCAGACAGAGAAAGACAAAAATCATATGATATTGTTTATATGTGGAATCTCAAAAAGGGCTACAAATGAACTTGTATACAAAAACAAAATAATGTTACAGATGTAGAAAATAAACTTATGTTTACCAGAGGGTAAGGGGGAGAGGGATAAATTGGAAGATTGGGGTTGACACATACACACTACTATATATCTATATAAAATATAGATATTTTATATCTATATAAAATATAGATATTTTATATCTATATAAAAATAGATATTTTATATCTATATAAAATATAGATATTTTATATCTATATAAAATATAGATATTTTATATCTACATAAAATATAGATAACTGTTATCTATTTAGATAACTATTATCTATTTTATATAGATATACATATTTATCTATATAAAATAGATAACTAATAAGGACATACTGTATAGCACAGGGAACTCTACTCAATACTCTGTAAAGGCCTATATGGGAAAAGAATCTAAAAAAGAGTAGATATATGTATATGTATAACATTCACTTTGCTGTACACCTGAAACTATCACAACATTGTAAATCAACTATACCCCAATAAAATTTTTTTAAAAAAGAAAAAAATTATTTGTGTTTAGAAACATAAAATTCAAGGATAGAAATGAAAGATTCTGATCTACAAATCAGTACATTTTAATTATTAATTTATATAATGCTCTCATGGCATCCAAGTATTAAAAACTCTGACATTAATAAGCCATTCAACAAAACTAATATAGTATTGTAAGTCAACTATACATCAATAAAAAATAATTTTAAAAAGCCATTCAACAAGATCACAGAAATTACAGTCATATTTTTAAGCGACAATTTTCATCTTTGCCTTTTATCCCCTTAGATTGCTTTTTTAAAAGAAATAAAAGGCAAAGAAACTCCTCTAAGATCAAAAGCTATATATTGGGCTTCCCTGGTGGCTCAGTGGTTGAGAGTCCACCTGCCCATGCAGGGGACACGGGTTCGTGCCCGGGTCCGGGAAGATCCCACATGCCGCGGAGCAGCTGGGCCCGTGAGCCATGGCTGCTGAACCTGCGTGTCCGGAGCCTGTGCTCCACAACGGGAGAGGCCACAACAGTGAGAGGCCCGTGTACCACAAAAAAAAAAAGCTATATATTTAAGGTACATAATCCTAAAAACAAATGTTCAATTGCTAAGTGACTAATTTTAACATATGTCATCAGTTTAAGAAGTCACTCATTCATTTATTCATCTAACAATTATTTATTAAGCCAGATACCATTTAGGCAGTGAGGAATAAGCACAGAACAAAGCAGCAACAGTACCTGCCTTCACAAAGCTTCATCTTAAGCTGGAAAATAATTTAACAAGGAACTAAAACACAGTATGTTAAATGCTTTTTATAAATAAGCTTTGCAGCTACACTAGCAATGACTTGCACTTCAACTTTTCATTTCAAATCCATTTCCTAAAAGTCCTTGAGGTATTTAGGTAACTTTAAGAAACAATAACATGGTTGACATTAGTCATTAATTGTGCTATTTTATGACTTCTAATATTGATACAGTATAGATTCCTAGCCACTTCCAAATTCTTGCCCCTTTCAAGCTACTGCAGTTGAGATGGAAAACTTAACACTTTTTTTTTAAAAAAACATAGCAAAACAAACGATACTAGCCATGTAATAAAAGACCTAATACACTAACTTTATTCATTCAGTTATCCTGGGCAGGAAAAAAAAAAGAAAGGACTACGAATTACATGGTATCTGTGCATGTATTCTTTGGAAAGTACTGAAAAATAAAAACATTCACATGGAAAGAAATGACTTTATTCCCACCATTGCCCTTTTTCAGAAACACCTGAAATTCATAAATTTCACAAAATCTGAAATTTATAAATCAAAAAAAACTGGAAATAGTGAATATGGTACTATCTTTTTAAAAAGTGTTTGGGACAGCTGAATATCACAGTATCTTAAGACTTATACTTTCTTAGATTAATTCAATGATCACTTTAAAAGCTAAAAAAAACATTTCTAGGTAACCAAGAAGAGCCATTAAAATGGAAAACACTGATAATATTAAAATCTAAAAATAAGATATGTAATAACCATATAAAGTTTTAAAACATCCCAGTAATACTATTTTTAAAGCCCAGAAACATATTATATTATATTATTATTATAATGCATTCTAGCCTAGGATAAAATAACCTCTTTAAGCAGTACATATTACCTTCACCCATCCTTTCTTTTTCCGACAGAATGGCAAAAACAAAATTCCAATATTTTTATTGTAATCATAGGAACATTAATTCAATATATATGGAGTTAACATATCAAAATACAGATGTTTATTCATCCTATTGTGTAAATTTAAGATTACATTTGCTGATTACCTATTTTCCAAATTTATGAAATACCATAATGAAATGTGAAGCAAAACTGTTCAAAACCACTTAAACTTGAGTCCTGATGTGCTAAAATGATTAACAACACCATCTTAAAGATGATCCCACATCTGAGCACGAGATACCTCTGTGATTTCAGGGCACAAATCCCTCTATCCATCAAACTAAATGGAAGGTTGGAAAGGTTAATAGAGACAGAGTATCTGTAATAGACTTCCACATTTCATTCTCTACTCAATATACTCCAACGATCATTGAGCTATTTGTAATGTTCTTATGAATCAAGGCTCCCTTCACATTCTAGACAGAGACTAGAAGCTGCGGTGTGAAGTGATAAAGCTCACCTTTGCAAATCCTCATCAAGCTGTTCTGATGATTAAATCTATGTGAGGCTTCATAAACAATTGAAGCACAGGCACAACTTTAATTAAAAACTCAAATGGCACTGCTAAACACCTAAATAAAACATGAACAAGAACAACAGTCACCTGCAAAGAGCAATGCCAATTTCCAGCCTCTGTTTACCAAAAGAGATTTTTCTCTATTCACACAGTCACCCAGGCTGTGTGATCCCTGGGCTAGCAGTAGCAGTCAATAATTTAAAATTATGGAAATAAATTTTGAATGCATACTTACATTTTATTATGAATTGCACAGTAGCTGTAGAAAATTGTTACAG
The DNA here is from genome assembly GCF_951394435.1 of Stenella coeruleoalba. Classification (NCBI taxonomy): domain Eukaryota; kingdom Metazoa; phylum Chordata; class Mammalia; order Artiodactyla; family Delphinidae; genus Stenella; species Stenella coeruleoalba. The sequence continues at coordinate 148,527,652 of NC_137169.1, read as the reverse complement.
ACAGAAAAAAAATGAAGTTCTCTCATTTGCTAAGCTGACACCCAATTCTATCCTATTTTTTCATAAAGATTCACCATTGAAAAAAACACCCCAAATCTTCACATGGCAGACTGCTGACAAATCAAGGTCAATTTACTCTACTTGTGGCTGATTAAGGGTAATCCTGGGACTACATGACTTTTTTTTTTACTTCATCCCTGACTGAAGGACAATTTCTAGAAGAGTGAGACTACAGAGCTGGCTGGATGAGTCACAGTCCAAGCCAGAAGGTTTTAGGGTCAGAAAGATTTGTGCTGGAGAGCCATACACACGGCCTGGAACATAAAGTTGCTTTTGTTTTCCTTTATTTGCCTACCTTGAATTCAAATTTCCCTGGTGCTATGCTGCCTTTGTTGGTTTAAGTGACAGAGCCAAACTGTAACCTCTTTCCATTTATACTTTGTCTCCCCTCAGGGTCATATAATCCTGACGGTTCTAGCCAGCTCCATGTATAGAGAACATAAAGGATTTGGGTCAGAGACACCAAGGTTGAACATTTAGCTCCATCTCTTACTAGCTGTGTGATCTTGGAGAAGTTAGTTTTCCTCTGTGTGGGTCCATTTCTTCACTTATTAAATGAAGATAATAAAATTTCTCACATGACTGTTATGAGAAAAAATAAGATGACATATGTGACAGTGCCGGGTACCCAGAAAATAATATATGTTAGTTCCCATCTCTTCTCCCTATTTTAAATATAGCCTATATTCCAGGTCCCTCCTTCCTACTGCTCTCTCCTTCTGAGAGGTGGATAATCTATGCCCTATCCTTGCTACCTTCAAACAATAACGCAACAGAAAGTGTAATCAACCGAAAGAACGTTTAACTAGGAAACAACCCATAAGTCCACTGACAGGAGAATGAATAAAGTGTGATATATTCTATACAGTGAACTATCATATAGCAGTGAAAATGAATGAACTATAGCTACGTGCAATAACAGATGAATCTTGAAAATGTAGAGTACCAAAAAAATCCCATAAGACTACATTCAGCAATGATACCACTTTATAGAGCTCAAGAAATAAGAATATCTATGTTTAAGCATACCTACATTTGTGATAAAACTAAGCATAGAAAAACATCTCAGATACCCTGATTCAAAGTCAATGTTTTCACAGAAATTTATTCATGTTTGAATACACACTTAAATTGGAATGTATACTGCACTATTCATGGACGCACAAAACACAAACAACCTACTTCTGTTCTAATATTGTTGATTGTTTTTAAATAAAGCCAGCAACTTACGCTACCTTTCATTTACCTACCTTGAATTCACATCACGATGATGGCTCTAAATGGAAATTTTCTGATTTTTGTTATAAAAGCTTTCCACATACTGTGGCAACCACAGCTGTTGATGTCAGCAGCATCATGGCAACTGTGAAGGGTCAGCAATTTAGTTCTTTCGTATCGAGGTCTCGGCTGTAGATCCCATCTGTGCTGACTTCAGGCTGAAGGGAATAAATTTCCTCCAGCCTGAAAACTGAAACATATGCTGCAATAATTAAAGGTTTCTGGAGCCAGTTCAGCAGTGCTAGGGATACTGAAGCCGATGACCTGTGAGCACACCAGAGGACTTTACACGGGGCACCCACCTGCTAAACAAAGGACACCTCTGAAGGCATGGCACTAAGGCCTCCGTATCCAAAAAGGCAGAAAGAAGTCAGTCCCACTCCCTATTTTCTATACCTTATAGCAGACTTGCTCCTACTGAAACACAGGGTGGTGGTTTTGCAAGTCCAGCATTTTCTCTTTGCGTCCCCTTTACTTACCTAGACCTGCACTAACACTAGCCACATGTGGCTATTTATATTTAGACTAATTAAAATTCAATAAAATTTGAAAATTCCTCAGTCACACTAGCCACATTTCAAGTGCTCAAGAGCAACATATGACTACTGGCTGGTCACCATACGGAACATTACAGAAAGTACTTGTGGACAGCCCTGATCTAGACACTAATGCATGTTTAAAACAAACCAAACCTCCACCAGATTGCTGAACATAAAAATCCTAGAGTCAACCAGAAAATGTCAAGGACTAGTGACCCCACACAATTATCTGAGATTGTTCACAGGCTTGGACACTTGAGACTTCTCTTGGGTGCTGTCTGTAATTTGCCCATTTCATTGTTTAGTGTTGCCCAGTGATTCAAAGAACGGACCCTGGAGTTGGATGATTGAGTCTGACTCTAAACTGTGACTCTCAGAGTTAATTACTCAACCTGTCTCATTTTTTAAAATGCTGGCATTTTAAAATGAAGATAACAACAGTAACAACTTCATAGGTTTGTTTAAAAACTAAATGATACAATACTTATAAACCTATTAGTACCACGCCTGGTACATGTTAAGAGCTCTATAATTGTTAGCTATTAACCATTATTATCACGCCAAAAGGGAGGAAAAGGAAAGAATATGATGAATTTTATCCATTAAAATCTATTTAGAACTCTGGTAAACGTTCTCTATGAGAGAAAATCAAACATACATGATCTTTGTAATTTTCTGCACTGTATATTTACAATTTAATGATTGCCTTTCTCACCTCTTAAAGCCTGTTCACTATTCTCACAAGTCTCTTTCACACACTGTGTGCATAGTGCTATGTGTCAAGAACTACTCAAAGCACAAATATGTAGCCGCTCACAACAGTCCCACAAGGTAAGTAACTCAATGGACCTATCCCTTTTCAGATGAGAAAACAGAGACACTGAGAGGTTAAGTCGCTCATGTAAGATCCTACAGCTAGTAAGTGGCAGTGACTGGGTTGGAATGGAGGCAATCTGGATCCAGAGTTCCTGCTCACAGCCATTATGCAATATTGTCTCTATATGCAGAAAGCTCCCTTCCCAAACAAAGCATTTCCAAACTAGTTGTTAGGTAATATTATCAGAAACAGACACCTTATGTAATGGGTTTGGCAATGAGAGGCAAGGGGAGAATCTCCTGAGATTTGGATGGAACCATAGCAGTAATCACTGTCCCTTGGCAAATGTGGATGGAATCAACCTCTTCTCAGAAGGGTTGGCACTGAGCCCTGGGAGGTGTGGTAGAAAGCTGTGAGGGTCGTTTGGTTTTCACTATGACTGGGGGGGCACCATAGGCATTCACTCTGCAGAAGACAAGTGTGCTTACATCCTGCAATATATGTCACAATCCCACACAGCTTTCAAATGTCCAACTAGCACATTTCGGTCTAGAACCGAATTCCTTTTTACATATGGGCAGAAGCAATGCTTGTATTGTTTTAGTATACTTAACATGCAGAATTTTCCAGGATTGCTATTACTAGGTACACTGAAGAAAATTAGTTCTTTTTTGTCCAAAACTTTACCAAGAGGTGTTCATCATTTCAGATGATAATGTCATGCTACCTGAATCACCAACTCAGTACATTTCTATCACTCTCAATTAGAGCTGCACATTTACAGTAATTCTTCCATGAATTCTATTAGTACCTAAACGTTCATATATGGTAACATACACTATTTTATGATAACTTTCCATTTATTTCTCCTTTATATTATCATTAGGGCATCATGCTGGCATTTTGAAATTATGTGCAGAAGTAGCTATATTAGCTAAGATTTTTTTTCCTTCAGGATAGTAAGTGTGTGTGTGTGTGTGTGTGTGTGTGTTTCAAAATACATGTTTATAAAAAGGGACATTGTTCTGTGAAACAAGCTGGTGGTACACAGAATGAAGTCACGTGATACCCACCTTGCTGTTTCCTATCAATATTTTACTATCCTCAGAGCTCCATAACCACAACACCAGCTTTCTGGCTGCCCAGGATAAACAAAGGAAAAACTAAAACTTGTAAATTCTCCACAGAGTCCTGGCGCCTCCCTATGCTAGTCCCTACCCTGAAGCAAGTCTGAGGAATAGAAACTACTATCCCTCCTCTTTCTTTTATCACTGCCCTCCTGGCTGAGTCAACTTGGTTTGGATTTACCATTCTCAGCACAACCCCAAGAAGCTACAGAAAGGCCCATGATGATCTCAGGTTGATCACCATCAGATCATCGCAAACTCTCAGCATCTTTGGCCACCCAGTGAATAAGAATGACTTTCACAATCCCTTGGGTAGCTCCTACAGCACTCTCCCAGCTTGAATATAGTTTACTAATGTTGCTGATATTTCCATCTCCAAAGACAGAGCACAGGGCTCCGATTTCATTTCCCTGACCTACCAGGCATCTCTTTAGTTTCTTACCTCACAGCTTCTAATGAAAACAAAACAACTGCATTGCCTGTTCTTTTATTTTCTATTTATTCTTTAGATATAAAACCTTAAAGCTCTCTAATACTTGATCTCTTCTCAATGTCTTCTACTTGTTTCCTATAATTCAGCCAAAAAATAGGGCAGGCATTAAAAAAAGATCCCAATAAAACTAAATAAAACATATTGGATGACAACTACTTACCATGTATTATAAAAGAAAACTTGCTGGGTTTTTTGGAAAAGGGGTGGAGAGTTAAAAGGTTTTCTGAATTTGCAGCATTCCTAAAGCGAACTATAAAGAAAGGAAGAAGAGAATGACATAGTGTGCAGTTTTACAGTTTTGCTATGTACCAGACCTTCCCAATTATTTGATAAGGAAGGTTACCCAAAATTTTTAGGCTGAAGAAATCAATACAGAGAGGTTAAACAGTATGCTCAAGGTCAGGGTCGTGTATAAAAACACCTCCACCCCGACCCCCATCTCAGTGCTACGATTATAAACCCTGTTTGTCTAATTCCATTATACCTTGCTGCCTCTTCACAATAATCATTAAACTAGTGCTAACAACATACCAGGAACTGTGCTATATTTTTTATTTAATCTTTATAATAATCCTAAGAGAGAGGTACCAAATTTAGCCCCATTTTGCAAATGAGAAAACTGAGGCTAGAGAAAATAAGTTACATTGCCCAAAATCACATAGTAAATAGTGCAGCTTATATTCAAACCCAGGCAGTCAGACTCCAGAACCCATGCCCTTAATCATTAGACTATACTCGCTGCCAAGACTAAAATTCACTAGGCAAAAACTGAGTAAAGAGCTAATTTTCACCAGTAAAGATTACTAATGGAATTACAACATTTCGATTCCCAACAGGATGGTTTATTTAACAGGAGCTACATTCATGAGGATGGATTAGCAAATCAAAATTGGATTTTTTTAAAGTGCACAAATGATGAAAACTCTTAAAAATCGTAACTGTTAACCTTAACGATGAAATATCCTCTTTTGATGTGCTAATGTAAATACTGAACATGAAGTGATTAAAGAATAATTCCCTGTAATTGCTGTTTATGGGTGGAAAGGGAGTGGTTGATGTTTAATGGTGCAGCACAGAAATGTCTCCCTATATCTACCCCATTGGAAATCCAGTTTTCTCCTTGGACTCTAGGCCCCTCCTACCCCTTGAGCAGTCAGAAAGAAGTGGCTACAAAAAGCAAAACAGAATAGGCAGTCTCTTGAGAGAGAACACAAGGGCTAAGGTATCACACACTGTTATTTATAAGTAACACCAACAGTGAGAAATGTGAAGGATATACTAATATATTAGAGGAAAGCAAAAGATTCTAAATAAATCATTTTAGTGGCATTTAAAGATTGTTCTTAGCAAATATGTAAGGAAAAACTAAAAACATTATCTAATAAATTAACAAAGCCCTGAAGCAAGTATCAGATATCCCAACGAGAACCATTCTCTTCTTCATACAGGTTAAGGTTCAGCACAAGTTTTCAGGAAGAACTGAGATTTAAAATGTATCATGTAAATAGTTCTCACTGTCATCATTCTGAAGGTTTTTATGTATATATTTTATCTGCATAATATACATGTAGACAGGATACATACATATATTTTTTTCACATATATTCATACATATATGTTCACAGATATATACACATATGTAAATGGAAATATATGTCTGAATCAGGTAAGCCTAAATATTGGACTCAGATTTCTGAGTCTACATTGGGCAAACCCTGGTGAGCAGCACAGCATTTGTAACAAAATGCTGTCTTAATTTACGGCTTACTACTTAGGTTTAGGTATATTTCATATTACTCTAATGAGGATAATATCCAAAAGAGGATAATAAAACTAATAAACCCTTGGAACTTTTAACACAGATATAGTCTCAGTAATTTTTAGCCAAAAACTCCCATGCTAATTTGCAATCTTTTCTTCTCTAAACTCAGATAGGATTTATTGCCTCTAGGCTTAGGATTCCACAGCTGGGAGAAGTGAGACCTGTCTTATAAAAATAGGGATATTTCAGAACCTGGAGAAAGAAAATGGGAACGTTCATCAAATTCCCACCAAATATGGCTGGCTGTCTTCCCAATTAACCATTTTTGCTCTTCTCCATGACTGCTTCTCCTCCCTAAACTATGCTAAAATTTTAGTGGGCACTACCTTCCTGTTAATATTTGCATTTTAATACTCTTTCTGAAGACTTATTATCTTGAAAGCTTTCTGTTGGTGGGAATTTGATATATCAGAGCAAACCAATGGATCAGATATCTGAGGGCAGTTGAATCTTTTAGCTCCTTGGGAAATCATACCAAGTATGTGAGTATCTTCTCTGCCCATTCATAAGACCAGGTCTGGACAGGATCACAGATTCTTGGAAATAAAACTATAGTTCTGGACTTCCCTGGTGGCGCAGTGGTTAAGAATCTGCCTGCCAATGCAGGGGACACGGTTTGAAGCCCTGGTCCAGGAAGATCCCACGTGCCGCAGAGCAACTAAGCCCATGTGCCACAACTACTGAGCTGTGAGCCACAACTACTGAGCCCACGTGCCACAACTACAGAAGCCCGTGCACCTAGAGCCTGTGCTGCACAACAAGGGAAGCCACCGCAATGAGAAGCCCGCGCACCGTAACAAAGAATAGCCCCCGCTCGCTGCAACTAGAGAAAGCCAGCACACAGCAAAGAAGACCAGCGCAGCCAAAAATAATTAATTTTTAAAAAAGATTATAATAATAATTTTTTAAAAACTATAGTTCTTCATGCATCCTTTCCAACCTGTTAAAGTGAATTATTTATGAATGAACCTTAGATGATAGTGATTCCAAATTGACTATAGTCTGAATTATCACTGACTGCAGTGCACTGTAGGAAGTAGGTGCTCAATACATGTTTACTGCATGGCTATGAGGTCACTGTGCCTCTACTGGTTCTCTTTACTTCTAGCCCCAAACTGCAGGAGCAGTCTCATGCATTCTAGAATCCACTTATGTTTGTTGTACTCTCTGAGAAACTTCTTCAACTTTATCTTCTAACCTTTTTATTTAGCTGCTCATATTAGTTTCTTATTGCTCTTAAAACAAATACCATAACTGTATTCACTTACAGCACTGATTTATTATTTTACAGTTTGGAAGGTCAGAAGTAGCTCTCGTTGAGGTAAAATCAGTTGTCACTAGGCAGCGTTCATTCTGGAAGCACTACAGGAGATCTACTTCCTTGCCCTTTTAAGCTTTTTTGGCTTGTAGCCCCTTCTTCAATCTTCAAAGGTAACAGTGTAGTATCTTCAAATCTCTGACCTTGATCTTCTGCCTCCCTATTCTATCCTTAAAGCACTCTTGTCATAAAACTGGGCACACCAGGATGATCAAGGAATAATCTCCTTATTTTAAGGTCAGATGATTAGCAATCTTAATTCCCTCCACATTCTTCATTACCTTTTGCCACGTAAGGTAACATATTCATAGGTTCCAGAATTAGGACACAGACGTCTTTAGGAGGCTATTATTTGGCCCACTACAGTTCATTTCTGCACTTGTGATTTAATTTCCAGGAATATTTGTTTTCTGAGTTTTTTTAAAAACAGGGTTATGGTAAATTTTCCCTAAGGTTAACACAACAGGTTTTTGTTGCTTCATTTTGTTTTCTTCCTCTTACATTGTTTCTTTTCCAGTAGGCTCCTTTTTTTTTTTAAGTTTGTTTTCTCTCTGTCTTTCATATTAACACGTTTCCTCAAAAGTCTAATGATCTTTGACTATCTCCTCTATGGCAGAGTATTTTTTTTTTAATTTTATTTATTAGTTGGGCCTTCGTTGCTGTGCACGGGCTTTCTCTAGTTGTGGCGAGCAGGGGCTCTAGGTGCGAAGGCTTCAGTAGTTGTGGTGCATGGGCTCAGTAGTTGTGGCACACGGGCTTAGCTGCTCCATGGCATGTGGGATCTTCCCAGACCAGGGCTCGAACCCGTGTCCCCTGCATTGGCAGGTGGATTCTTAGCCACTGCGCCACCAGGGAAGTCCCTATGGTAGAGTATTAAAAGCTATTTTGAAGCTGAGTGAGCAAGAGCAGACTGTTGAGTAGAAGGCTCCATTACAGAGCAGTGCTGTCCAATAGAAATACGTAATTTTAAGCTTTCTGGTAGCAACACATTAAAAAGAAATAGGTTAAATTAATTTTAATAGGATGTTTTATTTAACCTAGTATATCAAGAATATTATTTCAACATGTAATCAGTATAACAATTATTGAGATGTTTTACATTTTTTTATTAAGCTTTTAGAATATAGAGTGCATTTTACTATCTCAATTCAGACCATCTACATTTCAATGCTCCGTAGCCACACGTTGCTCAGTGGCTACCATATTGCACAACAGAGGCCTTGAACGATTTGGCCCAAAGCCTGATTATTGGATCTAGGGCTGGTCAAAATTCCCCAGAAAAACAGAAAAGTGTCCTCCCATGTCCTGCTGTGGGAGTATAAGCCTACCTGCCATTGCTCTGGGATTCAAGTGTGCAAAGGATGGGAGCCCAGTACCGCCTTTCACTTCCCCACCCTGTGTTCAGCGTGGCACCTCACCCTCAGCTATGCCTGACGTACCCCCCCAGGGGCAGTTCCCAGGCTACGCAACATGAGGGAGAGCTTGGGGGGTCCAATTTATTCTTTGTTATTCTTTCAACAGATCTTTAGCATCTTTCAAGATTATTTCATAGGTTCAGGATGCTAGCAAACACTCACTTTCTGTAGTCTGTTTACACTTCAACATTTGTTTTCCATCTAAGTGAGCCTCTGGCTTCTTAAGTCAGCTTCTAACATTGTTGGGGTTTCTTTCTCCTATTTTTTACATTGTAGTCTGTTAATGCCAATTCTACCCCCTCCCCTTAAATATCTTTCCTTTGTTATTTTAGTTGGATTTTAAGAGGTAGCTAAAGTAAATGCTGGTATTCACTTAGCCATTTTTAACTGTTCCACCCCCTTTTTACTGCAGTTTCCAGTGTCTCTCTTGGTGGTCGTTTGGCCTGCTGATTCTGACTGTGGCCACCAGAACTCTGTGATTAACCTCTCCTCAGCCCGGGTACTCGACCCTTATTGACTCACTCACTGAGTCCCTTTCCTGTTCTGAGCGCTGAGAATACAGGGATGGACATGCCCCTTGGCCTCTCAGTCCAGCGGAGAAAGATTTACAAAGGGATGAGCAGCTGTGTGTGCTTGCAGAGCACAGAGGAAACAGCTGTCCAGCTTCCCAAGGCAAGCTGCCTTTCTCCACTGCACATCTGGTCTTGTTTTCTTAGCACCGCTCGTCTCATTTTCTTTTTATTCCCTCTTTTCATTCTTTGAAGACTTTAAATTTGCAAACTTTTATTTCAGTCTCCTACTCCAGGTCAGCCAGCTCCTTTCCCAGCCCCCAGTGTCTCACAAGCTGATCACTTTTAGATTCCTCTGTCTACCTGAGCCACTTCACAGGTCTCTGACATCAGGCACAACCTGGAGTCATGCCAGGCAAGGCTTACTCACAGGCAGAGAGTAAGCCCTGAGCCAGTGGTGTGACCTGCTTCACTGTGAAATAAGTTACTTTCTTCATTCAAAGACTGCAGAAAATGTTTAAATGTCCATCCTAATAATTTACATGCTTTTTAAAATTTTAAATATCTAACATAAAATTTGCAATTTCAACCATTTTTAAGTACAATTCAATGGCCTTCATTACATTCACAATGTTGTGCAATCATCAACATTATTTCCAAAATTTTTGTATCAACCCCCCACCAAAAAAAAATTCTGTAACCATTAAGCAATGAGTCCCATTTCCTCCTCCCAACCAGGCCCTGGTAACCTCTAATCTACTTTCTGTCTCACTGAATTTGCCTGTTCTACATGCTTCATATAACTGGAATCACACCATACTTGTCCTTTTGTGTCTGGCTTATTTCACTTAGTCTGATAGTCTGATGTTTTCAAGGTTCATGGATGTAGTAAAATATAACAGAACTTCATCTATTGGTTTTTGATCTAGGCATACTAATATGGATAGTCATACTAATTTTCTCTTGAAACATTTTTATGGTTTTCAATGCAAAAACGAATTTTTTTCTCCTTTTTCTTTCATATTATATGACCTTAGTAACAGCTTTTCTCTACTTTTCCCAGTGGATACTGTTATACTTGTGAGCTTATTGATTCATGCTGATGAACAGTAATTTCTTGCAAGGTATCCTGGCATGTAGGGTTCATTTTTCATGTGATCTGCATAAAAATAGTGGTGGTGAATATTAATCAAGTAAGAATGCAGATTTGAATGCTAAGCTTCAAAAATCACTTAATTAGCCAGCCCTCTGCAGGAAAAGTACGCTCCATAGTTTTGTAGCTTCTTCCAACCTACAAATTCATAGGTGTCACTGTACGAATAAGAAATTGGGGGTGGGTGGGACAGAACCACTGTTCCCATATGACATTCTCAAGATTGTTAACTATAATAGGTAGCATATTTTACATCAAATTAGAATTGTTTTCCCAAGGACAAAAATATGGGTTTATTCAACCAGTTAAACCAAGTTTACTTGTTGAAAAATGTATATGTCAAGGTACTGCGCTGGGTGCCACATAGGAGATACAAAGAAATATAAGTTCTCCAGGAACATCCAGTCTAATGAACTTATCTGTGGGAAGTTTACACCCAGACAGATGCAGTTCAAGACATAAATATATTTCTCACAAACATCAGAAAGTTAAAACAGCAACACAGAATTAAAGAATGCATCAAGAGTGCAGTAAAAGTGATATCAAAGGATAAGTAATAATAACTAAATGAACTTTGTAGACTAGTGGTATTTAATATCTTTATTTTAAATAGTAAAACCCTTCTGTTCTCCAAATGAAATCTTAAACTTAAACCTGGTATGTTAAAAAAAAAAAGTGAGAAAAAGGCTTTTTTATTACTAGAAGCCAGACTTCCAGACCCAGCTCTGCCAACTAACTACATGACCTTAGACTATTTACCTAAATTCTAGGTCAATTCCCTTATTAACAAAAGGAAATTAATAATGGGATTGTTGTAAGGATTAAAAATAATGAAGTATGTAAAGCACTTAAAAGCATCTGGAAGTACTAAATACATTTTTACTATTAATACAGGCATAACTCATTTTATTAAGCTTTGCTTTACTGCACTTCACAGATACTGCATTTTTTACAAGGTGAAGGTTTATGGCAACCCTGTGTTGAGCACCATTTTTCCAAAAGCACTTGCTCACTTCATGTTTCTTGTGTCACATTTTTGTAATTCTCTCCATATTTCAAACGTTTTCATTATTGTGATATTTGTTATATTGATCTGTGATCAGTGATCTTTGATGTTACTATTATAATTGGGGGTACCACGCACCTTGCCCAGATAAGACAGTGAACTTGATAGACGTTGTACATGTTCTGACTCTTCTACCGACCAGCTGTTCCCTGTCTCCCTCCCTTTCCTCAGGCCTCCCTATTCCCTGAGACACAACAATATTGAAATTAGGCCAATTAATAACCCTACCGAGGCCTCTAAATGTTCAAGTGAAAGGAAGAGTTGAACGTCTCTCACTTTATATCAAAAGCAAGAAATGATTAAGCTTTGTGAAGAAGGCATGTTGAAAGCTGACAGAGGCCCAAAGCTAGGCCTCTTGTACCAAACGGTTAGCCAAGTTGTGAATGTAACGGAAAAGTCCTGGAAGGAAATTAAAAGTGCTACTTCACTGAACACACGAACAATAAGAAAGCGAAACAGCGCTATTGCTCATACGGAGACCGTTTTAGTGGTCTGGATAAGTAGGTCAAACCGCCACAACATTCCCTTAAACCTGAGTCTCATCCAGAGCAAGGCCCGAAATTTCTTCAATTCTATGAACACTGAGAAAAGTGAGAAAGCAGAAGAAAAGTCTGAAGCTGGCAGAGGTTGGTTCCTGAGGTTTAAGGAAAGAAGCCGTCTCCATAACGTACAAGGTGAAGCCGCAAGTGCTGTCATAGAAGCTGCAGCAAGTTATCCAGAAAATGCAGCTAACATAATTAATGAAGTTGGCTACACTAAACAACAGATTTTCAATGTAGATGAAACAACCCTCTATTGGAAGAAGACGCCATCTAGGTCTTTGTTAGCTAGAGAGGAGAAGTCAATGCCTGGCTTCAACGGACAGGCTGACTCTCTTATCAGGGGCTAATGCAGCTGCTGACTTGAAGTTGAAGCCAATGCTCATTTACCATCCTAGGGCCCTTAAGAATTATGCTAAGTCTACTCTGCCTGTGCTCTATAAATGGAACAACAAAGCCTGGATGACAGCACATCTGTTTACAACATGGTTTACTGAATATTTAAAGCACACTGTTGAGACCAACTGCTCAGAAAAAAAGATGCCTTTCAAAATATCACTGCTCACTGACAATGCATCTGGCTACCTAAGAGCTCTGATGGAGATGTACAAGGAGATTGATGCTGTTCTCATGCCTACCAACACAACATCTATTTGCAGCCCATGGATCAAGGAATGATTTCAATTTTCAAGTCTCATTACTGAAGAAATACATTTTGTTAAGGTTAGAGCTAGTGATTCCTCTGATGGATCTGGGTAAACTGAAAACTTTCTGGAAAGGATTCACCATTCCAGATGCCATTAAGAACATTCGAGATTCATGGGAAGAGGTCAAAATATGAACACTAACAGGAGTTTGGAAGAAGTTAATTCCAACACTCACAGATGACTTTGAGGGGTTCAAGACTTCAGTGGAGGACTGGTGGAAATAGCAAGAGAACTAAAATTAGAAGTAGAGTCTAAAGATGTGACTGAATTGCTGCCATCTCATGATAAAACTTTAATGAAAGAGTAGTTGCCTTACTGATGAGCAAAGAAAGTGCTTTTGTGAGATGCAATCCACTCCTGGTGAAGACTGCTGAAATGACAACAAATGATTTAGAATATTACATAAACTTAGTTGATGAAGCAGCAGCAGGGTTTGAGAGGACTGACTAATTCGGGGAGAAGTTCTACTGTGAGTAAAATGCTATGAAGCAACACTGCATTCTACAGAGAAATCGTTCATGAAAGGAAAGAATCAATCGATGCCGCCAACTCCATTGTTGTCTCATTTTATGAAACTGACCCAGCCACCCCAGCCTTCAGTGACCACCACCCTGATCAGTCAGCAGCCGTCAATATCCAGGCAAGACCCTCCACCAGCAAAGGACTCAGATGATAGTTGGCATTTTTTAGCAACAGTGTTTTTTAATTAAGTATGCACATTGTTTTTTTAGATACAATGCTATTATTGCACACTTCATAGATTGCAGTAGAGTGTAAACATAACTTTTACGTGCACTGGGAAACCAAAAAAATTGTGACTCACTTTATTGTGATATATTTATTTTATTGCAGTCACCTGGAACCTAACCCACAATATCTCTGAGGTATACCTGTACAGGTCAAGACATGGTCTTGTAGAAGTAGGATATCCCACACTGAAATAAACTCTAAACTCCTCAAATATCCATTCTTCTTCCATTTTTACATTGTTATGTCTAATTGGCAAGGGTCAACTCTGCATCATTGACTGACAAGGAATAATCTAAATTACTAACTATAGGAAGAAGTTTAATTTACATCAAGATTATATTCAATATTTCACTGTGATCAAATAAACGAAACTACCAATAAGGCTAAAATAGATGTACATTTTGGTGTATCTTACGATAAAGAACAGTAAATGGCTTGACAAATCCCTTCCCTTTTTTAAAGATTCCTTTACGAATATGTGAAGACCAGTAAAAGTTATCCAAAAAATTTGAATAAAAGGATATCAAGAGATGCCCTTAATCTAAAAACACTAAACCAATAAAATGTAATAAAATGATAAAATCAAAAAGGCAACCTGCAAATCCATGAGAGAAATGGGGAAAACTATGCCCATAAAACTAAAGTTTAAAGTGATTTTATTTTACTGAAAGTCAGAGAGCCCCAGGGTCTGTATTAAAGGCAATCTTATAGGACTTAAAATACTAAATAAAAAATACTAAAAACAACTCTAAAGAATCTAGACGTACTTGAAAATAACAGAGGATAAATAAAGGCAATAATATAAAAAGGAGATTTTTAACTCTAAAACTGAGCTAGAGGAGGCTGCTGCTCAGGGAGAGGAAAGCTGGCGCGCAAAGCCCCAATTATCCAGCGCAAAGTGAGAAAGACAACTTAACACTGCAAGAGAGGTCAATGCTCCTCCAAAGGAAAACCTGGGTGGGGTTAAAAAAAACTTCACTGGCTGCACGATTTTTCCTAGAGGCAGTGTTATTGCACTACACCAATGTACTTACCTATGTCAAGAAACAATGCGATTATTTAATGTTTTAAATTCAATTAGAAGCTTTTGAGGCCCTATTATCTGTTAAGCATATTCAAATATAATATTTCATTTCAACAGAGTACAAAAGAAGTTCAGATTAAGAAACAATCATTTAATTCTGAGCACTGGGAAAGATGTCACAAAGAAGATGGCATTTGATATTAGACATGAAAGACAGAAAGGATTTTGACAAATAGGAATGGGCGGCAAAAAATCCTAACGGAAGGAACAAAAAGCAGCATCTAAAAAAGAAAATGGAGAATACGTATGGGATATAGAGTAGGAATGGTGATATGGAAAACTGGAGACAGGAATGAATGACATGGTGGAAGGCCTTTGATGATGGATCAAAGAATTTTAGGGCAATCAAAAACCAACAAAGGGGATTTCCCTGGTGGTGCAGTGGTTAAGAATCCGCCTGCCAATGCAGGGGACACGGGTTCGATACCTCGCCGGGGAAGATCCCATATGCCGCGGAGCAACTAAGCCCATGTGCAACAACTACTGAGCCCGCATGCCACAACTACTGAAGCCTGTGTGCCTAGAGCCTGCGCTCCGCAACAAGAGAAGCCACTGCAATGAGAAGCCCCCGCACTGCAACGAAAAGTAACCCCTGCTCGCCGCAACTAGAGAAAGCCCACGCACAGCGACGAAGACCCAATGCAGCCAAAAATAAATAAATAAATAAATAATAAATTTAAAAAATAATAATAATAGAGGGAGCCTTATTAAAAAAAAAAGGTTTTCTGCAAAGAAAAATGATATAATTAATCTCCCTACTGTATATTTAACCTGATTACAATGGATTTTGGCAGGGAAAACTAGGAAGGAGACCTCATTATGAAGTTGTTTATAATGAATGAATAAACAGTTGGAAGGGACTTCAGACATTGCCTGTCCCCATTCCATCATTTATCAGGCTCAGAGAGTATAACATACTTGTGGTCAGCTACAGAATTATTAACAGAGGCTATAAGGTTTCCACACAAGGAAATGATAAATACCCTCATATTTAATATTATTTTCGGACAAAGATAGCTATTTTTATACCATCACTTCCTTAATGAACTGAAGCCTGCTGTCTGTCTTTTCTTTCTTCCTTTCCATGTATATTTACTGAACCCCTATTAAGTGTCAGGTGCTATTCTAGAAGATAAAGAAAATATTTACTCCTTCCCCAGTTGGATTTAAAATTCGACAGAAGAAACAAGACAAAAAACAAATCAAGACAAAATATGTCACACAGTGATAAGCATTATGGATAAAAATAAAGTATGGTCAGAGGGAAAATAAGTGCAGAGTGGAAGGTATTACTATTATATATAGAGTAACAAAAGAATGCTTTTCTCATAAGATGACCTGCATGAGGTGAAAGCCTGAGTCATAGAATATCTGAGAGAAGAGTGGACCACAAAAATGGAAAAACAAATACAAAAACCCACAGCAGGTAAACACTTAGCCTGCCTGAATGAGGGAGGGGAGGAAGGAGGAGGAAATGAAGTCAAAGAGTCAGAAAGTTTGAGATCATGTAGATTTTACAGGTCACTGAGAAGGTTTTACACTGAAATCACCTCAGAAACAAGGCAAACCAGAAGACAATGGAACAGCTATAACGTACTGAAAGGCAATAAAGAAAGAAAGAAAGCCAAGCCAGAATTCTATACCAAGCAAAAACATCATTTCAAATGAAGGCAAAATAAAAATTTCAGACAAACGCAAAGATAATTTGGTACCAGCAGACCTGAAACTTAAAAATTTTTAAGGGAGCTGAAAAAAAAGAATATCAGATGGAAATTCATATAAACACAAAGATATATTAGAAATGTTATATATGTGGCTAAAGAATAACAAACTTTGTTTCACATTTTAAAATTTTACTTGAAAGATCATTTATTGCTTAAAGCAAAAATGACAATATACTGTGGGGTTCATAATACATACAAGTAAAATTTATGATAAAATGGGAGGGGGAAATGGAAGCATACTATTGTAAGGTTCTTACATTATACGTGAAGGGTGTAATATTATTTAATAGTTGACTATGATAAGTTAGAGATAAATATTTTAAATCCCACAGCAACAACAACAAAAAGTAAAGTACAGCTAATAAACCAAAAGAAGAGATAAAATGGAATATTTAAAAATACTCAATTCAAAGGAAGGCAGAAAAAGAAAGGAAAGGAACAACAACAATAGAAAATAAGTATACTTAATAAAACTTGGCAATAAAAATGACTACCAAGCAACATATTTAAGCTAGTCTGGCTTAGTGTATCTATTGGGAATAAAGGTGAAAACCAACATCTTGACTAATGGATATAAACGTCTACCAGTGGGTTTCAGAGAATATATACTGTAATATGCTCATTTTACATATTCCCTTTCAATCTGTCACATTGTGCAGGTTTTCAAAATCAAGAGATATTTTTAATTAGCCAACTAGTTTACTGATAAACATTCTCATTCAAATAAGCTTTTGGAAATACTAGGCATCATCAAATAAAATTAGCAATTGAGGGGACTTTCCTGGTGGCACAGTGGTTAAGAATCCGCCTGCCAATTCAGGGGACCCAGGTTCAATCCCTGGTGCAGAAGACCCCACATGCTGTGGAGCAACTAAGCCCGTCCCGTGCTCCACAACTACTGAGCCTGCGCTCTAGAGCCCGAGAACCACAACTACTGAGTCCACGTGCCACAACTACTGAAGCCCATGTGCCTACAGCCCGCACACCTAGAGCCCGTGCTCCGCAACAAGAGAAGCCACCGCAATGAGAAGCCCGCACACCACAAGGAAGAGTAGCCCCTGCTCGCCCCAACTAGAGAAAGCCTGCGTGCAGCAACGAAGACCCAATACAGCCATAAATAAATAAAAAAACAAACAGCTAGCAGTTGAGGATTTATAAGAAGAAAAACAAGTAAAATACTGAATTAAAATAGTTATCTGCAAAATCCTGAATCTTTGATTCAGAGAACCATTATGGATCTCATACACTATATAGTTCCCTGATCAACATTCAAAAATCACATGAACATATCTTTTTGCAAAATTATGCTTTCTTTATTTCATACTGTGATAATAAGGATCAAGGAACAAATATATTACAATTCATATTGGCAGAGGCAAATCGAACCAAAAAAATTGCTTTTTAAAAATAAACAATTGTCGATGTTAATTTATCCTATTTCATTAAATTTCACTGGCAAAAAACCACAGGCACAATGTAAAACTGGTCACAGCAAGACCAGCTCTTTCCAAGAGCCAGGCCAGACTCTCAGCAGGTCTGGACAGAGCACAGGGGAAGAGAGGTCCTGTGGTGGAGAAGCCCACCAACTCTTTGCAACAGAAAAAATGCACAACTGCTCCCTGACTCATTTATGGTCCCACTCAGAGAAGACTACAGCTCTCCAGGTACTGGAGATATGACACTACATAGACAACAAAGCCCACAGAGTACCTCCACCTCCTCAGTTTGGCTTGAAACTGTAATATCTCCTACATCTCAACAGCACAGATCTGGAATGCCACTGCAACATAAGCTGCTGGTCTACTCAGCACTCACCACTCCCTACATTCTTATAGCTTTCTACTGCTGCCACAGCTACTCTCTGCCTGAAAGCGTTGGAGGAAGATTGTTGAGGGCAGGCCAGAGTATCAGGGAGAAGCCAGCCACCAAAGCTGGGCAGGAGGTGGTGAATAAATACTCCAGCTTCTTTGCCCTCAGGTGAGAGAACTCTGAGATGATTTCTATGCAGCTTCACAAAAGCCCCCAGTAGGATTGAGATCCAGCTGCTACCAGTGGGAGCCCATTCATATGAACACACCCTAACATTGGCTTCATTGCATTTCATCTCATTCCCCACTCCCACTCCCCCACAGGTGCTTCCTGGGATCATCTCTCAAATTCACTCCCTGCACTCAAATCCTTGATTACAGCTGTACAGTGCTGTCATCCTGTCCTACAACAAGGCATGACTTTAGTTTTGTTCAGTTCTACCTTTAAGCCTTTCAGGAGTGTTTTAAAGTTTGTTTCATATCAGTTTTGCACATTTTTAAAGTTTCATTCCTGAGTATTTTATCTTTTCTGTTGCTATTATAAGTGGGGTCTTCTCTTGCATTTTATCTTCTAACGAGCTATTGTTTATGTATATGAAGGCTTTTGATTTTTTTTTTTTTTTTTTTGCGGTACGCGGGCCTCTCACTGCTGCGGCCGCTCCCGCTGCGGAACACAGGCCCCGGATGCGCAGGCTCAGCGGCCATGGCTCACGGGCCCAGCCACTCCGCGGCATGTGGGATCCTCCTGGACCGGGGCACGAACCCGTGTCCCCTGCATCGGCAGGCGGACTCCCAACCACTGCACCACCAGGGAAGCCTGCTTTTGATTTTTTGTATGTTAATTTATATCCTACTATCCTATTGAAGTATTTTACTTTATGAGTTAGATTTTTAAAAACACTTATTAAGAAATAATTTACATATAAGTCACGCCTTTTAAATATATGATTCAATACATCTTAGTATACTTATAGAGTTGTACAGCCAAAACCACGATCTAATTTTAGAAAGTTCCATCACCTCAAAAAGAAACCTTGTGCCCATATAGAGTCACTACCCGTCCCCACCTCCCAGACCTAGGCAACCACCAACCAACTTTCTGTATCTATAGATTTGCCTGTTGTGAACAATTCATACAAATGGAACCATACAGTATGTGGTCTTCTGTGTCTGGTTTCTTTCACTTAACATAATGCTCTTTAGGTTCATTGAGTCAGTTTTACCATTGATTCACTAGGGATTTCCAAATAAAATACCATATAACGGCTAAGATGCCTCTAATTGTTTTCTCTTGTCAACTACATTGAGTTTGTTTCTAACCTTAGTGGGAATACTGCTAGTGTTTCCTGTTAAAGTAAAATGCTGATTATTTAATAGTTTAACTCTGACAGGACAAGCATATTCCTATATAGGTCACTGTCCACATGTGTGTTAACTAGAAGCCACTGTTTCTTCGCCTAAAATAGGATAATATGTGTGCCCTATCTACGTCTCAGAAATCCTAAAAAGAAGATAGATATGAAATGCTTTGTAAACAACTAAACTTTCTATACATCTAAAAACCTGTGTTAGATTAGCCATTAAAAATAATTTAGAGGGCTTCCCTGGTGGTGCAGTGGTTAAGAATCTGTCTGCCAACGCAGGGGACATGGGTTCGAGCCCTGGCCCGGGAAGATCCCACATGCCGCGGAGCAACTAAGCCCGTGCACCCCAATTACTAAGCCTGCGTTTTAGAGTCCGCGAGCCACAACTACTGAAGCCCGTGCACCTAGAGTCCATGTTCGGCAACAAGAGAAGCCACCACAATGAGAAGCCTGCACACTGCAACATAGAGTAGCCCCTGCTCACCGCAACTAGAGAAAGCCCGCACGCAGCAACGAAGACCCAATGCAGCCAAAATAAAATAAAATAAAATAAATAAATTTATTTAAAAAATAAAATAAATTTAGAAATTACTGAACTCCTTTGAAAGCATATGTTTTTAGCAACTGACCAAGGAGACAGGGAGAAAGAGGTTAGTAGAAAAGAAACAAGGAAACCAGAACCTTCAGCCTTGCAACTGTGTATAAGAAGGAGGGAAGCTAATGTCACATTGAGATACTTCGGGTTTTCTGTCTTCCTCACAATGGTACAGTCACTTTTCCTTGTATTCTTTTGTAAACCAAAGAACAAAGTAATAGATAACTTGTAATCATGATAGGTATTTTCCCCAAAACACACCTTTAGGTCAAATTTTTCTAAAACGAATTTTTTTAAATAAATTTATTTATTTTATTTATTTTTGGCTGCGTTGGGTCTTCGTTGCTGCGCACAGGCTTTCTCTAGTTGTGGAGAGCGGGAGCTACTCTTCGTTGTGGTGCGCGGGCTTCTCATTGCAGTGGCTTCTCTTGTTGCGGAGCATGGGCTCTAGGCGTGCGGACTTCAGTAGTTGCAGCACGCAGGCTCAGTAGTTGTGGCACACAGGCTCAGTAGTTGTGGCACACAGGCTTAGTTGCTCCGCAGCATGTGGGATCTTCCTGGACCAGGGCTCGAACCCGTGTCCCCTGCACTGGCAGGCGGATTCTCAACCACTGCACCACGAGGGAAGCCCTAAAACGAATTTTTTTAATGCCATAGGGAAGGTTGCTTTTTAAAGGAATGTTTTCAAAAGTAAGTCAATCATGTTGTACAGCTAAAAGTAATACGTTATATGTCAATTATATCTCAATAACACTTGGGGGGAAAGGTCAGTCAATACCCATGTCATTAGACAGTGTGACATATGAGATGTAAGTGAATGTTTACCAAGGGTTACATTTAGTACCTATGATGGGATGGACATTATTACAACCAAATGTAGTTTTAAAAGGGGGGAAAAAAAAGTAAAGGAGTCTGCATTTTCAAGAAGTTAAACTTTAGAGATGTATCTGAAAGGTTAAAAGATTCTTAAATCTTTAACTTATTATACGGGGATTCCAAGAACAAACATGGAGATGGATATATCAACATGACACAGGAAGTAATTGAAAATATTTGTTTTTCTATTCAAGGGAACTTTCAAATAAATTTTAAAATTTTTATAAGTAGGTGCCAAAGGCCGATATCATTTTTAATGCTTATTTGTTTAAGTGAGGGGGAGGGAGAGCCAGTTCAGTTAGCTCTCCTAAAAATGCTAGGACTGATTTTTTTTAGTCCTAGACAAAAGCAGTCTGTAAAATCATAATTCTCACATTTTTTAAGAATAACTTTAACCTATTATGTAAAGTATGTAGTGGTCAGGAAGTCAAACTACTTATTAAATATTTACCTTTAAGCTAAATTCAAATTACTCTCAGAATTCTGAACTTCATCAGTATACAGTAGGGTGTTTTTCAGTGGAAAACAACCAAAAGCATCAATCAAACTGCATGAACAAAAAAAGAAAGCCCAGAGAGAGGTTAAGCTTCAGAGTTGATTAGCAATAATAACAATAATAGTAACAAAGCAAACACAATGTGCCAGGTACCCCCTCTCCATTTTCCATGTATCATTAATCCTCTCCACAACTTTCTGAGGGTTATTATCCCCATTTTACAGATGAGGAAGTTGAGGTGGAGTGAGACTGTGTTACTTTGTTTGCCCAGAGGGACACAGCTAGTAAGCGGTAGAGCTGGCCTTCAAGCCCACGCATTATAGTCCAGAGTTACACTCCTAACCGCTAATGCTCTGCTGCTCTTCACACTTTCTCGGGCCGCAGCTCCTTTCTCTTCAATTCTCTTGGCTCTGCCCTTTTCCACAGATAGCCTGAAGCTGAGACTGTCTCCCCTGAGAGGTATTATGGCTGCCAGGAGCTCCTATCGCTACAGACTACCTTGTTCTCAGGCAAAAGGAGAGTCAGCAAGTATTTCTTCTCACCAAACAAAAGCTCGGAGTCTTACTTTAATTGGACACATCTAGTTGTTGTTCCCACCACAGAAGCAACTACTGGAGATAAGGGGTGAGGTTGCCCTGAGTTATCTATACCAGTAGGAACCCACCATGGGCAGGAGGGTAAGGGGAGTCCCCCCTACCCAAACTGAACAACTACTGTGTAATGTGTCTGGGTTGGAAAGAAGGTTGAATAGAAACTACAATGTTCACTGCAATCAATAACACCCTTGGGTGACACAATCCCATGAATGGAAATCACTGTGAAACCACACACTATAATTTACTAAAATTCATCAAACCTAAGGGGCTATGGAATGTGTGACATGCCATTATTAAATATACTACTAAACCTGGTATAACATTGCCAATTGTTATTGTAAGAGGCTGTAAAATTCATGAAGTGTAAAATCCATCCTAATTTCAGAGATAGTAAAATGTGGGGGAAAATGTTCATCTTAAGAGTCAAATAATATGATAAATGAAAACAGCCAGGGTTCAAAAAATCTACAGCTGCTTCCCCACATATATCTAACATGAGTCTAGTCTGACTCCACACGCAGGCTGAGAAATGGAACAGGAATCAATCCTGCTGTGGCCAGAACTTATCGTGAATGGTAACTAAGAGCTGTCAAAAGTTAACACTCCTCAACCCCTCTATCAGACACCCCAACAGGCCAGGACATGCCCACCATATGCCAGGCCCAGTGTGTGGGTCCTGTGAGGGAACACGTCTTAACTCCAGCCTAAAGGATATGATAGACTGGTAGGCGAAATAAGGCAGGTACTAAATAATTATACAGAATAATTAGCAGAATGAGGTTGTGCCATTAAATGGGTTTCAATAAAATACAGGAGTTCACAAAAAAGGAGAGAGAGTAACTGGATCAGGGAAAGTTTCAGGATCAAGCCGGCATCAGAACTGTCTGAGCATCTGTAAGAGACGAGGATCTGCTTAAGAGAGGGAGGCATGAAGCAAGAGAAAATAACAAGGATATGGGCAGGTTCAGGACATACTGGTAGAAAAGCAAGTATTTTATTTCCCTAAAGCAGAGGCATAATGGAAAATGAAGCTAGAAATATAGCTTGAAGCCAGAGCATGGTAGGCAAGAAGAGGCACTGAATGTTTTTAAGGAGAGAGATGACATGACCAGAAAGGTGGGGGGTGGGGGGAGATCCCCTAAAGAGTTGTTTGGAGACATTAGATTTAAAGGGCTTATGGGACATCTTGGTGATTTTTCTCACTTACTGGAAGTGCCCAGAAGCCAGCTAGATATGAGTCAGGAATGCAGAAGATCTGGACTGGGAATTTTTATTTAGGAGTCATCAGGACCACATGACAGTCCTAGGAAACAAGACATTTCCCCAAGAGGATGTGACACATAAGCAAAAACAAAAAGAAAAAAAGGAACCCAGAGAAATAATCTGAGGAACATCACCATTAGTGGGATGAGCAGAAGAGCTCACAAAGAATAAGAAGCAGCAATCATATAAGGGGAAAGAAAATCAAGAGAAAGGAAACCAGTACGTAAGAAAGAGAGGCGTCAATACTGACAAATTTCACAGCAAGATGGAATAAGAAACACGTCCCCAGGGATTTAGGCCGTTGATGACCTGGCTGAAAGCAGTTTAAGTGGAGTGGCAGGAATGGGGGTGGAGTACACACTGGGATGTCAGAAAAGACTGCCCCTGAGCTGAGCTGAAGTCACCCAGATGAACAGGGAAAGTCATCAGGTGGAAGGAAAGGAAAAGAGCATCTGCTAAGGATGAGCTGGATCCAATTCCAAGATGTTTATCCTAAACAAAAAAAAAGCTGTAAAGCACACATAAAGAGATTTTCAAATTTAGCAACAATAATAACTTGTTATTTTGAGCAAAATAATCTTTTAATTGCAACCGTAATTTTTTGAGAAAAAGAAACCAATCAAAAATCTGGCAAGGGAGGAACCAAGATGGCAGAGTAGAAGGACGTGCTCTCACTCCCTCTTGCAAGAACACCAGAATCACAACTAGCTGCTGGACAATCATCGACAGGAAGACACTGGAACGCACCAAAAAAGATACGCCACATCCAAAGACAAAGGAGAAGCCACAGTGAGACGCTAGGAGGGGCGCAATCACAGTAAAACCAAATCCCATAACTGGTTGAGTGGGTGACTCACAGACTGCCAAACACAGAAGTCCGCCCACTGGAGTGAAGGTTCTGAGCCCCAAGTCAGGCTTCCCAACATGGGGGTCTGGCAACAGGAGGGGGAATTCCTAGAGAATCAGCCTTTGAAGCCTAGTAGGAATTGATTGCAGAACTTGGACAGAACTGGGGGAAACAGAGACTCCACTCTTGGAGGGCACACACAAAGTAGCGTGTGCATCGGGACCCAGGGTAAGGAGCAGTGACCCCATAGGAGACTGAACCAGACCTACCTGCTAGTATTGGAGTGTCTTCTGCAGAGGCAGGGGGTGGCTCTGTTTCACCGTGGGAACAAGGACACTGGCAGCAGAACTTCTGGGAAGTACTCCTTTGCGTGAGCCCTCCCAGAGTCTGTCATTAGCCCCAACAAAGAGCTCAGGTAGGCTCCAGTGTTGGGCTGCCTCAGGCCAAAAAACCAACAGGGAGGGAACCCAGCCCCACTCATCAACAGTCAAGTGGATTAAAGTTTTACTGAGCTCTGCACACCAGAGCAAGTCAGCTCTACACACCATCAGTCCCTCCCATCAAGCCCCTCAGATAGCCTGATCCACCAGAGGGCAGACAGCAGAAGCAAGAAGAACTACAATCCTGCAGCCTGTGGAACAAAAACCACATTCACAGAAAGATAGACAAGATGAAAGGGCAGAGGGCTATGTACCAGATGAAGGAAGAAGATAAAACCCTAGAAAAACAACTAAATGAAGTGGAGACCTTCATTTACCTCCCAGAAAAGGAATTCAGAATAATGATAGTGAAGATGATCCAGGACCTCGGAAAAAGAATGGAGGCGAAGATCGAGACGATGTAAGAAATGTTTAACAAAGACTCAGAAGAAGTAAAAAACAAACAAATAAACATGAACAACACAATAACTGAAATGAAAACTACACTAGAAGGAATCAATAGCAGAATAACTGAGGCAGAAGAACAGATAACTGGCCTGGAAGACAGAATGGTAGAATTCTCTGCTGCAGAACAGATTAAAGAAAAAAGAATGAAAAGAAATGAAGACAGCCAAAGAGACCTCTGGGACAACATTAAACACAACAACATTTGCATTATAGGGGTCTCAGAAGAAGAGAGAGAGAAAGGACCAGGGAAAATATTTGAAGAGCTAAGAGTTGAAAACTTCCCTAACATGGGAAAGGAAATAGCCACCCAAGTCCAGGAAGTGCAGCAAGTCCCATACAGGATAAAACCAAGGAGAAACACGCCGAGACACATAGTAATCAAATGGACAAAAATTAAAGACAAAGAAAAATTATTGAAAGCAGCAAGGGAAAAATGACAAATAACATACAAGGGAACTCCCATAAGGTTAACAGCTGATTTCTCAGCAGAAACTCTACAAGCCAGAAGGGAGTGGCATGATATACTTAAAGTGATGAAAGGGAAGAACCTACAACTAAGATTACTCTATCCGGCAAGGATCTCATTCAGATTCGGTGGAGAAATCAAAAGCTTTATAGACAAGCAAAAGCTAAAAGAATTCAGCACCACAAAACCAGCTCTACAACAAATGCTAAAGGAACTTCTCTAAGTGGGAAACACAAGAGAAGAAAAGGACCTACAAAAACAAACCCAAAACAATTAAGAAAATGGTCATAGGAACATACATATTGATAATTACCTTAAACATGAATGAATTAAATCCTCCAACCAAAAGACACAGGCTTGCTGAACAGATACAAAAACAAAACCCATATATATGCTATCTACAAGAGACCCACTTCAGACCTAGGGACACATACAGACTGAAAGTGAGGGGATGGAAAAAGATATTCCATGCAAATGGAAATCAGAACAAAGCTGGAGTAGCTATACTCATATCAGATAAAATAGACTTTAAAATAAAGAATGTTACAAGAGACAAGGAAGGATACTACATAATGATCAAGGGATCAATCCAAGAAGAAGATATAAAAATTATAAATATATATGCACCCAACATAGGAGCACCTCAATACATAAGGCAACTGCTAACAGGTATAAAAGAGGAAATCAACAGTAACACAGTAATAGTGGGTGACTTTAACACCTCACTCACACCAATAGACAGGCCATCCAAAATGAAAATAAATAAGGAAACAGAAGCTTTAAATGACACAATAGACCAGGTAGATTTAATTGATATTTATAGGACATTCCATCCAAAAACAGCAGATTACACTTTCTTCTCAAGTGCACATGGAACATTCTCCAGCATAGATCACATCTTGGGTCACAAATCTAGCCTCAGTAAATTTAAGAAAATTGAAATCATATCAAGCGTCTTTTCTGACCACAACGCTATGAGATTAGAAATCAATTACAGGGGAAAAAAACAGAAAAAACACAAACACATGGAGGCTAAACAATACATTACTAAATAACCAAGAGATCACTGAATAAATCAAAGAGGAAATCAAAATATATCTAGAGATAAATGACAATGAAAACACGATGATCCAAAACCTATATGATGCAGCAAAAGCAGTTCTAAGAGGGAAGTTTATAGCTATATAAGCCTACCTCAAGAAACAAGAAAAATCTCAAATAAACAATCGAAACTTACACCTAAAGGAACTAGAGAAAGAAGAACAAACAAAACCCAAAGTTTCCAGAAGGAAAGAAATCATAAAGGTCAGAGCAGAAATAAATGAAATAGAAACAAAGAAAACAATAGCAAAGTTCAATAAAACTAAAAGCTGGTTCTTTGAGAAAATAAACAAAATTGATAAACCATTAGCCAGACTCATCAAGAAGAAGAGAGAGAGGACTCAAATCAATAAAATTAGAAATGAAAAAGTAGAAGTTACAACAGACACCACAGAAATACAAAGCATCTTAAGAGACTACTACAAGCAACTCTACGCCAATAAATGGACAACCTGGAAGAAATGGACAAATTCATAGAAAGGTAGAACTTTCCAAGACTGAACCAGGAAGAAACAGAAAATATGAACAGACCAATCACAAGCACTGAAATTGAAACTGTGACTAAAAATCTTCCAACAAACAAAAGTCCAGGACCAGATGGCTTCACAGGTGAATTCTATCAAACATTCAGAGAAGAGCTAACACCCATCCTTCTCTAACTCTTCCAAAAAATTGCAGAGGAAGGAACACTCCCAAACTCATTCTATGAGGCCACCATCACCCTGGTACCAAAACCAGACAAAGATACTACAAGAAAAAAAAATTACAGACCAATATCACTGATGAATATAGATGCAAAAATCCTCAATAAAATACTAGCAAACAGAATCCAACAACACATTAAAAGGATCATACACCATGTTCAAGAGGGATTTATCCCCGGGATGCAACGATTCTTCAATATACGCAAATCAATCAATAGGATACACCATATTAAGAATATGAAGAAGAAAAACCATATGATCATCTCAATAGATGCAGAAAAAGCTTTTGACAAAATTCAACACTGATTTATGATAAAAACTCTACAGAAAGTGGGCATTGAGGGAAACTACCTCAACATAATAAAGGCCATATACTACAAACCCACAGCAAACATCATTCTCAATGGTGAAAAACTGAAAGCATTTCCTCTAAGGTCAGGAACAAGACAAGGATGTCCACTCTCACCACTATTATTCAACATAGTTTTGGAAGTCCCAGCCACGGCAATCAGAGAAGAAAAAGAAATAAAAGGAATACAAACTGGAAAAGAAGAAGTAAAACTGTCACTGTTTGCAGATGACATGATACTATACATAGAGAATCCTAAAGATGCTACCAGAAAACTACTAGAGCGAATCAATGAATTTGGAAAAGTAGCAGGATACAAAATTAATGCACAGAACTCTCTGGCATTCCTATACACTAATGATGAAAAATCTGAAAGTGAAATTAAGAAAACACTCCCATTTACCACTGCAACAAAAAGAATAAAATATCTAGGAATAAACCTACCTAAGGAGACAAAAGACCTGTATGCAGAAAATTAAAAGACACTGATGAAAGAAATTAAAGATGATACCAATAGATGGAGAGATTTACCAGGTTCTTGGATTGGACGAATCAATATTGTGAAAATGACTGTACTACCCAAAGCAATCTGCAGATTCAATGCAATCCCTATCAAATTACCAATGGCATTTTTTACAGAACTAGAACAAATCATCTTAAAATTTGTATGGAGACACAAAAGACCCCGAACAGCCAAAGCAGTCTTGAGGGAAAAAAAACGGAGCTGGAGGAATCAGATTCCCTGACTTCAGACTATACTACAAAGCTACAGTAATCAAGACAATATGGTACTGGCACAAAAACAGAAACATAGATCAATGGAACCAGATAGAAACCCCAGAGGTAAACCCAGGCACCTAGGGTCAATTAATCTATGACAAAGGAGGCAAAGGTATACAATGGAGAAAAAACGGTCTCTTCAATAAGTGGTGCTGGGAAAACTGGACAGCTACATGTAAAAGAATGAAATTAGAACACTCCCTAACACCATACA
The DNA here is from genome assembly GCF_951394435.1 of Stenella coeruleoalba. Lineage (NCBI taxonomy): Eukaryota > Metazoa > Chordata > Mammalia > Artiodactyla > Delphinidae > Stenella > Stenella coeruleoalba. The sequence goes on along the minus strand of NC_137169.1, from coordinate 148,498,905 downwards.
CAAAAATAAACTCCAAATGGATTCAAGACCTAAATATAAGAACGGAAACTATGAAACTCTACGAGGAAAACATAGGAAGAACACTCTTTGACATAAATTACAGCAAAATCTTTTTTGATCCACCTCCTAGAGTAATGGAAATAAAAACAAAAATAAACAAATGGGACCTAATGAAACTTCAAAGCTTTTGCACAGCAAAGGAAACCATAAATAAGATGAAAAGACAACCCTCAGAATGGGAGAGAAAATATTTGCAAACAAATCAACAGACAAAGGATTAATCTCCAAAATATATAAACAGCTCATGCAACTCAACGTTAAAGAAACAAACAACCCAATCCAAAAATGGGCAGAAGACCTAAATAGACATTTCTCCAAAGAAGAGATACAGATGACCAAGAAGCACATGAAAAGCTGCTCAACATCACTAATTATCAGAGAAATGCAGATGAAAACTACAATGAGGCATCACCTCACACCAGTTAGAATGGGCATCATCAGAAAATCTACAAACAACAAATGCTGCAGAGGGTGTAGAGAAAAGGGAACCCTCTTGCATTGTTGGTGGGAATGTAAATTGATACAGCCACTATGGAGAATAGTATGGAGGTTCCTTAAAAAACTACAAATACAACTACCATATGACCCAGCAATCCCACTACTGGGCATATACCCAGAAGAGACCATAATTCAAAAAGACACATGCATCCCAATGTTCACTGCAGCACTATTTACAATAGCTGGTCATGGAATGCCCATCGACAGATGAATGGATAAAGAAGTTGTGGTATATATATACAATGGAATATTACTTAGCCATAAAAAGGAACAAAACTGAGTCATTTGTTGAGATATGGATGGATCTAGAGACTGTCAAACAGTGTGAAGTAAGTCCAAAAGAGAAATACAAATATCGTATATTAACTCATGTATGCGGAACCTAGAAAAATGGTACAGATGAACCGGTTTGCAGGGCAGAAGTTGAGACACAGATGTGAGAACAAACGTATGGACAACAAGGGGGGAAAACTGCGGTGGGGTGGGGATGGTGGTGTTGCCAATTGGGCGATTGGGATTGACATGTATACATTGATGTGTATAAAATTGATGACTAAAAAGAAACTGCAGTATAAAAAAACAAACAAAAAAAACAACTAATACTAAATTTTCTTTGGGTTATTTGTGTGGAAATATGTTAATATAAATGTTTCAGGCATTGCATGAAATTTCTAAAAATCTTATATGTTCTGGTATAATGTTATAAGTCATAATTCTAGTTATTACTTTAAAATGTATATCTCAGAAATAACTAAAAAAATATATATATATCTGGCAAATACACTGCTCAGCAAAATTTGATGAAAAGGTATGTAAATGAGGAGGCCACACTTTTTGTATGACCAATTTCTAAAAGGAGCAAATTTATGTATATCTGCTGTATAAAGTACTTTCCAATTCTGCCACAATCTGTTCAAGCTCAATCTAGGCAATGAAACTTCAATCTTAATCTTCATTTTTACTCAATTCTTCTTTTCTTAAGAAGGAGCCATTTAAAAAAACTCAATTTTACCTTTACCTTTTTGAAATTTAGAAAAATCAGTCAGTTCCTAAAACGCCATATTTCTGGCTACACTGCAGGAGAAGAAAACGTAGATAGCACAATATATATGTAGGTTTTTGACCTCACTGTGTGACTACAGATGCAACACAAGAGTAGTAATGAAAAAGTTATGTCAAACTCAGACTGGACTATAAGTGTGAAAGTACTATATCCACTAGCATTTGCTCCAAGGAAACTATCAGAGCCATTTATTATCAACTGCATGTACATAGCAGAACTATCAGTTATGTGATGCCCTATAAAAAGACACAATTATTAATTACATCCATTCCTTCAATTACTCTGGAGAGTGATTACATATTTAACTTGGCTATCTTTAAAAAATATGTTGCTTTAATGAAAGTATTTCAGATAGCTATGCCACCATACATCAATTAGAAAGTTAATCATTCTCCTTGTTCTCACAAAGAGATTTTAAAGGAGGTGGGGAGGTGGTAGTATTCAGTGCTTTTTAAAAAGTTAATTAGAGGGCACCCAGTAAGAGAGAGATCATCCAGGAAATAAAGTTTATCAAAAACTCAAAATCTGTAATCTGCATAGAGCCAAGAAATAGTAAGAGATTCTCTTTAATGCATTTACTCATGTTCACTTCAGGAGAAAACTTCCACTTCACTGTGTCAGGTTTAGTTCTCAATATGCTGTGAGACTTCACTATGTAATAAGTGACTACTCTAGCATTTTTCTTAGAATATTTCTAAGAGACAAAAGGTCAACAAAGTCATAATCTATGACTAACAAAGCTCAAAATTAGCTCAAATACATTATAAATTAAACTATAAATAAGAAAATTTTCATATAATAAAATCTAAGATATTACCAATCAGCAAGTAAATCATGTGGTACATCTGCAGCACACATTTCCCTCATCCTAGATTCATTAATAATAAAGCAACTTACTTCTATAGATGAGTACTCCATCTTAAAATGTAAACTCATTATGATTTTTTGTAGGCAAATGTGTCATCACTAGCATTTAGTGTTAGAGGTAACTTTCAAAACATATACACAACCTTATCTTCCACAGATGTATCGGCCTTCCTGTACATTACTTTATACATATTTTATGCCATTCCTCCACTACCTTCCATAATCCCGTTAGTAGTCCCACACACTTCTCTCAGGACAATTCAGACCACACAATAAAATGGTATTGTGCCCCAGCTATATCTCACAATCTCATTCAACTAAATAAGATCAAACGAAATAAGGCGTATGAAAGTGGATTTTGCACAGTCTATGACATAGAAGACGTTTAATAAACACATGTAATCTGAATTCAGCACAATCCCTCTGACGCCAAATCATTAAGAAATAGAAGGTTCACAATTAACATCAAATAGACTAACATCACAGCAACAATATAAGGGCAAATGGAACACATCAAGAATGGAAAGTGGGGGCTTCCCTGGTGGCGCAGTGGTTGAGAGTCCACCTGCCGATGCAGGGGATGCGGGTTCGTGCCCCGGTCTGGGAGGATCCCACATGCCGCGGAGCGGCTGGGTCCATGAGCCATGGCCGCTAAGCCTGTGTGTCCGGAGCCTGTGCTCCGCAAGGGTAGAGGCCACAACAGTGAGAGGCCCGTGTACCGCCAAAAAAAAAAAAAAAAAAAAAGAATGGAAAGTGGAAAGAAGTAAAAGAATTTGACGTAACTGCAGATGAGACACAGGAATAATGTAAAAGATTCCCAGATCTATCATCCTTCAGCTATATTCCGTGCTCATTCCACTGAAGGAAAAAGAGAAGAGCACTCATTTGCTTGGTCTTGGCTACTTAACTGACAGCAGACTATTTCCTAAATCATATTCCTACTCTGAAGGCAGCCTTCTATTTTACAATGATCCTGCTGTATGCCTTCACGGTCATCACTACAAAACATTCCAGTCCTTTTTTTTTTTTTTTTTTGCGGTACGCTGGCCTCTCACTGCTGTGGCCTCTCCCACTGCAGAGCACAGGCTCCGGATGCGCAGGCTCAGCAGCCATGGCTCATGGGCCCAGCCGTTCCGCGGCATGTGGGATCCTCCGGGACCAGGGCACGAACCCGTGTCCCCTGCATCGGCAGGCGGACTCTCAACCACTGTGCCACCAGGAAGCCCACAGTCCTTTTTTTTTTGGACAACTTTTCACTGTTTGAGTTATCATAATCACCCCCCCAATCATTTACTGATATGATAAGAAATAAATCAAGTATCAAGATAAATTGATACTTCATTTTTGCCCCAAAACATGATTCTTTATCTGGGGTCAACAAATAAGCTTTGGTGAGATCTGCTTATCTGAAATTACTGCAAAACATGTATGTATACTCTTTTTTTCTTTTTGCCCCGCCACGCAGCTCGCGGGATCTCAGTTCCCCGAGCAGGGACTGACCCTGAGCCACAGCAGTGAAAGCTCAGAATCCTAACCACTAGGCCACTAGGGAATTCCGTATACATACCTTTTTCTACAAAGAGGTTTCATAAGTTATTTTCTTATTGCATGAATAACACCACAAAATAAACAAAAAAAGCAGCAGACTTTTAAGTGAAGGCATTTTATTTATACTCCAAAGTTTCTTTGGTAAGAGTAGTCTGTTAAGCAAAAGGCATTCTAAGAAACTGTAGTACTAGACAACGTACAACCAGGACAAGACCTACCACTCTTCTCTGAGTTAGGAAAGCCATTAGTGAGTTGAAGAAAAGTAACAGTGTTGAGGTGTTCAGATTGTAAACAGGAGAAGAATTCCAAACAGAAGGCATGAAGAGACTGGAGAAATAAAACCACATTGAATAGGATGTCCCACATGACAGTGAAATTTCCTCTACTACAGTGTTTCCTACATGCTCCAAATAACTGCAAGTTATCAAGGGGACAGACCTCCCTTAAAAGTCTTTGTACCATGGGTACCAGCTCAGCACCTGTCACACAGCTGCTACTCAACATTTCATGAGTCAACAATGCAAATAATAGTTGGAAGTAAATGCCAAGTTGTAAAAAATTTTTAGGCCTGAAGCTTTTAGTAATAGTTACATGTTCAAATTTCCTGCACACCAACTTAAGAAATAAAACGTACAGAACCTAAAATATTTGAGAGGGAAACTTACTTATGAAACCTTGTTTTAATAAGACTATATAAAAATAGTAGAGGATTGCAAAAGAACCTAATCTTCCTAAAGTGAACGGAAATTTACAAATTTAAGTGTCTTAATTGGGGATGGGAGCTTTCTTTTTAGAATATTTCAGTCATCAGGCAGCAGTTAAATAAAAACCTACATTTTTTCCCTTTAACTTTTTATCTTAAAATAATCTTAAACTTACAGAAAAGGTGAATAGTACAAAGAATTCCCAAATACTCTTCACCCAACTTCCCCTAATATTAACATCTTACTTAATCATACCATAACTATCAAAACTAAGAAACAAAAATTGATGCAATACTATCAAGTAAACTACAAGCTTTACTCAGACTTTACCCAAATACATTTTTCCACTAACATCCTTGTTCTGTCCAGGATTCTACAATGCATTTAGGATGTATCCTCTGTCTTTAGTCTCCTCCAATCGGTGACAAGCCCTAAATCTTTCCTTGTCTTCGACATTTGATAACTTTGAAGAGTAATGATTAAGTATTTAGGGTCCATCTGATGTTTTCTCACAATTAAATTGAGGCTATGCATTTTGGCAAGAACACCACAAAGGTGAGGCGCGCTTCTCTTTGCCAGCTTTATCAACAATAAAGTTACTCTCTTTCCCTTCTAATTAATATCTTGGAAGAGACACACTAAGATTCTCCAAACATCCTGTTTCTTATCAAACTCTGATCCACTAATTTTAGCATCCATCACTGGATCCTGCCTGTGACAATTACTACTGTGGTGTTCTAACGATGATTTTCCACTTCCCTTATCCCTTCTACATTTAGAATTCAAATTCTTCTATATGCTACCTCCCCACTTATTTATTCATTTATTTTATTTTTTGTATCAGTATGGGTTCATAAATATTATTTTATTCTGTGAGTTATAATCCAAAACTATTGTGACATTTTGTGGTTCAAATTGTTCCAGCTTTGGCCATTGAGAGCTCTTTCAGGTTGGCTCCTGTACCTCTCAACATGCCCGCACGCTTCTTTTAAGAACTTCCTTAGTTCTGGTACCACAAGATGTTCCAGGCTCATCTTGTATTTTCTCTAACCCACTCCTGGGATCAACCACTTCTTGAAGGAACCCTAGTTTCTTTAATTGGATAATGGTATTTAGAAAACAAGATATGGGAACCATGTGTACTCACTGCCACTGGGCTGTCTCTGTTCTAGACCCTTCCAGTGGACAGTGATAAGAAATATTGTTGACCTTTGAACAACATGGGGGTTAATTCTCGTATAGCTACGGTCAGCCCTCTGTTACCTCAGATCCTCTGCATCCTCAGATTCAACAACCTCGGACCATGTAGTACTGTAGCATTTACTATTGTTTTTTATAAATGTATTTATTTATTTGTTTGTTTGTTTTATTTTGGCTGAGTTGGGTCTTCATTGCTGTGCGTGGGCTTTCTCTAGTTGCGGTGAGCAGGGGTTACTCTTCGTTGTGGTGCACAGGTTTCTCATTACGGTGGCTTCTCCTGTTGCGGAGCACAGGCTCTAGGCATGCAGGCTTCACTAGTTGTGGCACGTGGGCTCAGCAGTTGTGGCTGGTGGGCTCTAGACCACAGGCTCAGCAGTTGTGGTGCACGGGCTTAGCTGCTCTGCGGTATGTGGGATCTTCCCGGGCCAGGGCTCGAACCCGTGTCCCTTGCATTGGCAGGCAGATTCTTAACCACTGCGCCACCAGGGAAGCCCTGTTTACTATTGAAAAATACCTGCATGTAAGTAGACCCATGCAGTTCAAACCCATGTTGTTCAAGGGTCAACCGTCTATGTATGTATAATACCCCCCACACACACACATACATCTATATTTATATCTATTTACATATATACCTAAAATATTCAGAATGAATTCTTAATGACATTTCTGATTATACTCCAACACCACAGGGTTCATTCTAATCTGTCACTTTCCTTATTTGTAATTTCTCTGACAGTCAGAAAACTGAATCTCCTTACCTACTCTACCTATTTTTTCAACCCTAGTAAACATATATAGTTTCAGAATTGTTAATCCATACTTCTGTGAGAAACAAATATGCTAACAAGAGTACAGTGCTTGTGTGCGGCTCTCTTTTGTCTTTAGCCTTCCAATATCCAGTCAAAAGACTATTTTCCAACATTAATTAGGATAGTTCTTTTCCTTTCCTCTCCTTTGGTGAAGTTGTATTATTCATTTGTTAGGTACATTAGTAATAGTTTGAATTCCATTTTGGTTTCCCCTCACATCCTGGTTGTTTTTAATGTACATAGAGTAAAATATACTCTTTGAGGTATACGGTTCCGTTTTGGTAAATGGATAGAGTCATGTATCCAACACCACAGTCAGAATACCCCAAAGTTCCCTCATATTGCCCCTTGGAATCAACCCCTTCCCCATCTCCAACTCTGACAACTCCTGATCTGTTTTCCCTTCCTATAGTTTTACCTTTTCCAGTTTAATTTTTTAGTGGTTTACAGTGTTATCAATTGCGCTTACGTTTGATCTGTTGATACCATTCCATAGCTTTTAGAGGCTCTGTTCTGTGTTTTTTCTACTCTTTTTTCTCTTTTTTGATTTTCTTCTCTTTTTCAGTAATTTGTATTGGCCTATTCACAAGCTCACTGATTGTTCCCTTGGCTGTCAGAACTACTGATAAGCCCACCAAAGAATTTCTTCATTTCTGCCTTTTCTCACTTCTAGTGCTTCTAGTTAATTCTTTCTTGCAGTTTCTATCCTTCTGCTAAAACTACTCATCTAATTTATCATATTGCTTAATCTTTTTCATTAGAGCTTTCAATACAGTAATTATAGCTATTTTCAGTCAGATAGTCCCCAAATCATATCTAAATCTGATTTTGTTGACTGCTCTGTCTCTTGGCAGTTTGTTGGGTTTTTCTGTTGCCTTTTTGTACACCACCTAATTTTTTTGTTGAAAGTTGAACTTATGAAGGAGATTAGGAACCAAGACAGTAGTTTTTATGCATAAAAAGCGGCATACCCTTTCCTTTTGCTATGTCTTTCGGGTGGGGGGTTAAGTTAATCGAGTCAGAAATCAGGCTAGGTTTGAGATGTATTACGGATATGGTTACCCTCAGGGCACCACAGTCTTCAAATTCCTCTCCCGGTAACTTGTGTTTAAAGTGTTTAGAGTGGGGACTCGTTCTCAATGTCTGCCTTACTCTCAGCTTTAGGTCCTTCCCTCTGTGCTGCGCCTCAGAGAAGTCTGCATGGTCTGGCCACTCTCCCAGCAGTATTCCACTGTTACTTGTTACTTGATGCTTAACCACTCTGGTGACAGGAGACAGGAATAGGGATTTCCTGTTGTTCCGATTATGCATAAATCTTAGACAGTCACTGTGTCCCTGGGTCTCAGGAATATGGCCTTCTCAGTGCCCCTGCCCCTTACCCAACTATGGTTCTCAATCCATCATGCCACCCAACGGTAGCTTTGTTTCTATTTCCTACCCTCAAGTGCAATGGGTTTTTACCAGTACCCTAAAGGCAACAGTGATTTTTCTGCCCTTCACCTGTTTTTATTCAGTAGAGGAGAAAGGAAAGGTATGGAAGAAGGGTACTGGTGTAATTTCTTGCTTCATCTACAGCAGCTGCTCTTCTCCACAATCCCTGCACCACCAGAGGATGCTTTTTCAGGAATTTCACCTGTCTTTTGGGGGAACACCTGGTAGAGTTCACAGAGAAAAAAGGCTGCAAGTGGAGATAAACTCTACCTGTATGTGCAGCCTGCAGAGTCTCCACATTCAGCATCCATCAATTTCTTTATTCTAGCTAAATTCTTACCAGTGCCCTGCAGTGACTGCCCCAGGTAAGCAAGTGCTCACGTCTCTCTCTGTAGGCACCTGTTTCTCCTTAGACCTCAAGCCAGTTGGTGGCCCTGTAACCTAAGCTCTCTGATGTATTCCAAAAAAATCATAAGCTTGCAGCTGTCTGGCCTGTTTTGGGGTGGGGGGGGTGGGTCATGTTTTAAGGGTGGAAGAAATGCTCTTTCTGCACAATTTTGTTTTTATTAATGCATGAACTTATTTGCTAAAAGATAAGACTATGAAACCAAATTTAAAGCACATTGAAAAGTCAACTTAAAAGCAACATTCCAAATTCCAAATTAAAATACTCTAATATAATATTTAGTCTTAAAACCTAATTAGAGAGTTTTGGCTGTTCACTGATGTGATTTATTCCAGCTGTTTGTTGATATATCAAGAAAACTCTATTTCCCTAACAATAAAATAAATTCAAAACTAAATTACAATAATGCATTTAGACATAAACTACACTAAGGATTCAGCCTAATAAAAAACACATAACAGTTGATAATGATTTCTTAAAAGCATTTACTTTACATTTGACAGAATGCTTTGAGAACACCAATCATGTATTCATAGTCCCTATAATTTTGTTTTACAAAATATTTCCTCAAATCTCTTGGGAGATTACTACAGGGTTAAAAGCTGCCTTAAGATCAAAGATCAAATAGAGGAAAAAACCCTGTAATTCTCCATAGCAGCTCATTGATCTTTCCCATCTGCTATTCAAAAAGAAGGTGTACGTTAAGTTTGAAAAAAGAAAACCTTTTTAACTAGAAATGACAGTAAACTGATTCTGGCAAACGTTCAGAGGGAATTTTTTCTTTATGAGATCCAACTCCCTTTTGCCAAAATATAAACGATGTCAACAATAGGAAAATAAAGTCTAGTCAGTAAAGTACTGTCTCTTATTTATATCTTTCTTCCTGCAAATATATCACATGATTAGATTTCTATTATAAAACCACACATAGTAAATGAATTTTCAACCAAGAAGAGGACTTTATAAGCACAAGCTTATGGGTGAATGATGAGAGACAGCTGGAGCAAGACAGTGAAAAATGTAGTTAACTCAGGCCCAGAGAAATTACTTTCCTGGTATAGGCCAACAATTCGTGAGCTTCCCTAGACTTTCCTTTATGTTAAAACCTAGAAGCTCTGTCCTATATCTTCATCTTGGAAACAACCAAGAAATTATCAGAAGACAAACGACACGGCACATTTCTTAGAACAAAAGAAGCACTTTTTGTCTCATAGGCTGTATCTACAATTATAGCCTTTGGTACCCACCAAAGTATTCTAGAAGGGGGTCTGGTTCTTTCCTAATGTGCCTTTACCTTCTCTGTCCTCTCACAATCACTGAATTGTACATTTAAAGTGGTGAACCTCATGGTATTTAAATGATACTTTAATAAAGTTGTTTAAGAAAAAATAAAAGAGAAATATTACTGGATCCATGTTACTGAACCAATGAGTGAATCTACAAACGATCCCCATTTTACCTCCTATATACAGAGGTGTAAATAAAAGACACCTCAAAAAAAGACAGAGGGAGGAAAAAAAATAGTCTTTTCAACAAATAATACTGGGACAACTGCATAGCCACATGTAAAACATGAACCCTTACCTCAACCCATGTATGAAAATTAACTCAAAATAGATCAAAGAACTAAATGGAAGAGCTACAACTCTTATAAGGAAATGCAGATATAAATCTTAGTGACCAATGCATTAGACAACACTTTCTTAAATATGACACTAAATGCACAAATAACAAAAGAAAAAATAGGTAAGTTGGACTTCATCAAAATTAAAAACTTCTGTGCATCAAAGGACACTATCAAGAAAATGAAAAGACAACTCACAAAATAGGAGAAAATATATGAAAAATCACATATCTGATAAAGGTCTTCTATGCAGAATAATGAACTCTTACAATTCAATGATAAAGAGACAAATAACCCAATTTAAAAATGGGCAAAGGATTTGAACATTTCTCCAAAGAAAATATAAAATGACCGATAAGTCTACAAAAAAATGCTCACATCATTTATCATTAGGGAAATGCAAATCAAACCACAATGAGATACCACTTTATACCAACTAGGATGGCCATCATAACTTTTTTTAATGGAAGTAACAAGTATTTTTGATGATGTGGACAAATTGAGACCCTCATACATTGCTGGTGTAAAATGGTGCAGCCACTGTGGAAAAGTTTGGCAGTTCCTCAAAAAGACAGAGTTACTATATGATCCAGCAATTCCACTCCTAGGTATATACTCAAGAGAAATAAAAAGATATGGCCACACAAAACTTGTTCACAAATGTTCACAGCAACATTATTCATGATAGAAAGTGGAAATAAAACCCCGAATGTCCATCAACTGATGAATGTATAAACAAAATGTGGTGGTATATGCAGACAATGAAATATTATTCAGCCATAAAAAGGAATGAAATCACAATATATACAAATATCAAATCATTATGTTGTACACCTAAAACTAACTTAATGTTATATGTCAATTATCCCTCAATTTTTAAAAAGGAATGAATGAACCTTGAAAGAAGTCAGTCACAAAAGACCACATATTGTGTGATTCCATTTAAATGAGTTGCCCAGAATAGTCAAATTCATAAAGTCAGAAAATAGACTAGACCAGGGGATAGGGAAGAGGAAAATTGGGAGCTATAGAGTTTCTTTTTGGAGTGATAGAAATTTTCTAGAATTAGATAGTGGTGATGTTTGCACAACGCTAAATATGCTAAAAACCCAATTGTACACTTTTAAAATGGTTAAAGTGGTGAATTTTATCTGAATTAAAAAAAAATAATGGAGGAAGGGGTGATGGTAGCCAGACTGCAGACTCTCTGAGCAGAAATGCCTTCACCATGGCTCTTTCCTGGGACCAAAATGAACACCCAGTCCCAGGAGAGTGGGCACACCTTAAACCACTGTCAAAGCTTTAAGTAGACATGAGTTAATTAAGAATAGGAAGTGACAGCCACAGGATCTAACAGGTGGTAGGAGTTCACATTTACTAATAGAGGGAGACCTGAATTTGGATAACCAATAGTATCCATTAAGGGGAGCACCTGTACCCTCAGTCCCACATGTAGAAGGAGGAAGGCAGGGTCCCTCAGTTAGCAACTGCTGAACTATTCTGTAGGAGATTAGAACAGAATTTTCACATAGCCAGCTGCAATCCATTAGTGGGTTGTAAAATCAATTTAGTAGGGCACTTTTTTTTTTTTTTTTGGTACGCGGGCCTCTCACTGCTGTGGCCTCTCCCGTCGCGGAGCACAGGCTCTGGACGCGCAGGCTCAGCGGCCATGGCTCACGGGCCCAGCCGCTCCGCGGCATGTGGGATCTTCCCGGACCGGGGCACGAACCCGCGCCCCCTGCATTGGCAGGCGGACTCTCAACCACTGTGTCACCAGGGAAGCCCTAGTAGGGCACTTTTTAAGTGAGCTAAACAAGGGCCTAAAGATGAATGGAATAAAATATATCCCAGATCACAGGTAGTAAGGTGTTATTTACTAGTTTCAGTTATAAATATATATGCTTGTACTAACTCAAGATATAAAATAAATTTTTGTGAATTCTAATTCCAAAAAATATCTGAAAAAAACTAGTCTTACAATAGCTAGTGAAAGTCTTTGTTGCAGACCATTAACAATACACAGGTATAAAACAATCAATATTTATAAACGTGCTTTGGTTTTCACCATCATCAGAGCCCCAAACTTTGCTTTAGAACTGGAAAAAATACTAATAGTTTTATTGTCCCTTTTGGGAAGAGTTTAATCACTCCAACTTGTTATATTCATTTCTTAAATATTTATTATAATACTAAATCTGAAGATAATTCTATAAGTTTTTCTTCTTCAGTGTACATGAAATAGATGTTTTGGTGATCTAGAGAACAGGTAATCTCTAGGTTTCTCAAACAGAAGTCTACTAGTGAACAGAGGTAGTAAATACTCAAGAAAGTTTCTCTCAAATATTCACAAATAGTGCTTTTTGTTGCTTCTTATAGTTGTGTCTAATAAAAGATAATTCAAAAACCTAAAAGGCTGTATTTTATAATTATTCTATTATGTGCACTTCAACTAAAATTTTTCTTTTTAAAAGCGTTTGTTTCACAAATTGAAGACAGTATTCACTACAGAGGATTGGAGATGCAACCTCAATTCGATTTTATTTCAGAGTTCAATTTTTTTTTTTTTTTTTTTGCGGTACGCGGGCCTCTCACTGCTGTGGCCCCTCCCGTCGCGGAGCACAGGCTCCGGACGCGCAGGCCCAGTGGCCATGGCCCACGGGCCCAGCCGCTCCGCGGCACGTGGGATCCTCCCGGACTGGGGCACGAAGCCGCGTCCCCTGCATCGGCAGGCGGACTCCCAACCACTGCGCCACCAGGGAAGCCCCAGAGTTCAATTTTTATTTCATATATTGAAGATGAATGTCCTTGTGATATGGTGTCTCACATTCAGTTAATATTTGGAAGTGAAAATACATTAGTTAGTAAATAAACAAGCTCTGCAATTCTTACAACACAAAAGGAAGAAGGCATATGGGGTGCTGGTGACACTATGGTGTTCAGTTTGTAAAAATTCATCAATCTGTATGCTGTGTGTGTGTGTGCGTGCATGTGTGCGTACATATATATAATTTATATATAATTTAATAAACATTGCTTTTATATATTTTGTATATATATTAAACATATGTATTATATATGTATAAAAATAGTTCAATAAAAATTTTTTAAGAATTGATGGGTATATAAACAAATCCTTTCTGTGGGTGTTTGAGTTTTTTGAAGAGTATATTGTTGCTGTTGTTTTGTTTTTTGGATGGGTTTATTTTCTAATTCTAAATTTTTATCTTCAGATATAAAGAAAACGCTTCTGGCTCCACAGTTCTATTCAGCAAATCATCTCCACAAATGACACATGGCAGTTTTGACATACTTCATGTACGTCAAACAATAAAGCATAATCACGTTGTAGACCCTCTAGATGGGCACTGCCCAATAGAACTTTCTGCAATGGTGGAAACGCTCTATATCTACAGGAGCCACTAGCCATTACACTTTAAATATAGGTATGTGGTTAAAGTACTAAATTTTTAAATTTAAATCAATTTAAATTTAAATAACCACAAGTGGCTAGTAGCTATTATACTAGACTCTGGGGCTCTAGATAACACCCAACACTTTCTGCTTTGCAGACATCAAGCTGAGCTTCACTTTTATTAGCCATAGAACATACTGAAGTACTAGACTCACTCTACTTCAGGCACAAGAAGTAAGAATCTCTAGACATTTCTCCCTCACATGTGAAAAACATCCTTCTCTTTCATTAGCATCAAAAGACTACAATGAATAAGTCTATAAATTTAAGACTAATATAATTATAATGACCTAAGAAACCACTAAAAAAAAAACCCAGCTCCCACTAATTATAAGCAGAAGGCTATGGTAGGCACATAGAAAACAAAGGACCTCTTTCACACAGGGAATTAATTGATAGTTAGGGCTTGAATATGTTAAGTAAGGTTATAAATCACTAAGTCTAATAAGACCTTTGAGCTGTAAAATTTTCAGAATGGTAAAATTTTCCCAGGGAATGAGAGTTAAGAAACATTAGTCCAAATCAGTATTTACCAAAGTATGTTTTGAGGAATAATAGCCTAGAATAAGAAGCTAAATCTGCTGCCAAAAGACTGATCATGGTTAAGCTGGGAAATGCTGGACTGAACTGAAAAAATAGCTTTTGGGGGACTTCCCTGGTGGTGCAGTGGGTGGGAGTCCGCCTGCCAATGCAGAAAACACTGGTTTGATCCCTGGTCTGGGAAGATCCCACATGCCACAGAGCAACTAAGCCCGTGCGCCACTACTACTGAGCCTGCGCCCTAGAGCCCATAAGCCACAGCTACTGAAGCCCTCACACCTAGAGCCCATGCTCTGCAACAAGAGAAGCCACTGCAATGAGAAGCCCACGCTCCTCAACGAAGAGCAGCCCCCGCTCACCACAACTACAGAAAGCCTGCGCACAGCAACGAAGACCCAATGCAGCCAAAAAGAAAGCTTTGGGGAAGTCATTTTTACATATCCTTTAATAAGATAATGTCTCCAAGAGGTAAATTATTGAAGATTTATGAACTTATCTGATCAATAATCATGGAAAATAAAGCTCTAGTCAGTATTTCTCAAATCTGCCTGGTTATAAGAATCACCTGGGGTCAAATACATAGATTTCCAGGCCTGGAGATTCTGATTCAACAGGTCGGGAGCAAGCAATCTTACTCCAGGTAAATCTTGTGGTCCAGAAAGTTTGTGTATCCAAGAAAAGTCTGAAACAACATATACACATACAAACTTGCACTGACTGTCACAATCACTTGCAACCAGAGTGCCTGCAAAAAACAGAAAATAACAAGTGTTGACAAGGGTGTGGAGAAATTGGAACCCTTATGCACTGTTAGTTGGAATGTAAAATGGTACAGCCACTTTGGAAAACAGTATGGCAGTTCCTCAAAAAATTAAAAATAGAACTTCCATATGATCCAGCAATTACATTTCTGGATATATTTACCAAAGAATTTAAAGAAGGTTCTTGAACACCCATGTTCAGAGCTGTACTACACACAATAGCCAAAATGCAGAAGTAATCCAGATGTCCATCTACAGATGAATGGATAAACAAAATGGTGTGTGTATATATATGATGGAATATTATTCAGCCTTAAAAAGGAAGGAAGTTAGGACACCAGCTACAATGGGGATGAACCTTGAAGAAATTAAGCTAAGTGAAATAAGCCTGTCACAGGAGGACAAATTCCATATAATTTCACTTATATGAGGTACCTAGAGTAGTCAAATTCAGAGACAGAAGGGGGAAGGGGAAGTTACTGTTAATGGGCACAAAGTTTCAGATTTACAGAATGAAAAGAATTCTGGTAATGGATGGTGGTGATGCCTGCAAAACCATATGAATGGACTTAATGCCGCTGAAGCATATGCTTAAAAATTACTAAGATGATACATTTGATGTTATATATGCTTTACCACAACTTAAAGAGAAAAAAAAAGACAATCAGGATTGCTTGGTTACACAGCTAAAGGTTATTGCTAGAAGCAGCCTAGAGCCGCCTGACTGTCAGGCCACTGTCCTTATCACCACATCCCGTCAGTAAGAATAGATAGCCAGGTATGGGTTGGAATAGAAAGTCATAGGTCCAGCACATCCTGGGTCTGAGAAGATTTCATTTTCTCCAGTTCTGCTAATTTAGAATTTGTAATAACTCAAGGAAAAACTTCAGTCCACCCGAATTATCTAACTATAAAGTGTTTACTGACACACAGAGGATATATGTAACCTACCTGAGAAATCAAACTTCAGTACTTCCGGTGCATTCATTATGCTTCTAGTCTCAGAGTCTACAGCTACCATTTCTTGAATTATATTATGGGAGTAAAAACAAAAGGTTGACTGTTACCTGAAATTAAATCTCTCCACACGCTTTTTAAGTTATTCCAGCAATAATGCATAATTTCCCATTGTTACTACTGAGTCCGGTTTGCATTTTATTAAACATACACTAACAAATGTTAAAAATGAAGCGGCTATATTATATATTCTAAAATTTTTTAATATCTTCACATGAAGACAGTCATTACTACTTTGCGCTTTTTATGTGAAATTCTGATAGAAATTTTATTACCACAGGATCAGTCAGGATTTTATCTTCTTTTAACCCAAATGTAACACAAGAGAAATAAAAATTTGATTGGCAGATCATCTAATTTTACCTCAGACAGATAAAAACCTACTTTAGAAATTTTTCAAAAAGTCAAAATAGAGTTTGGGAGACGGTTATAATGTTCAGCCACCCTATAATTCTGCATTCTTTTCCACCAATACCCTTAGTGCCCCAAACACCAAATGTCATCCATATATCCTACAAAGTAAACATCCTATCCCAAACAGGGTGGAGGTATTCTCAATTTACCCTCTGGCTAAAAAAGAGTTAAACATTATTTCTGCAGGCTGTCACAGCAGTTTTCAACAGCATTCTGGAAGGAAGGGAGGAAGGGAGGAAGGGAAGAAAAAAGTTCTCACTCTGGCAAACAGTCATGTTTGTGGGGAGTTTTTTAAATTGTAAAAGAATGTGGGACTTCTCTGCAGTGGTTAAGAATCCGCCGGCCAATGCAGGGGACACGAGTTTGATCCCTGGTCTGGGAAGATCCCACATGCCACGGAGCAACTAAGTCCATGCGCCACAACTATTGAGCCTGTGCTCTAGAGCCTGCGAGCCACAACTACTGAGCCCACGCACCACAACTACTGAAGCCGGCGTGCCTAGAGCCCGTGCTCCACAACAAGAGAAGCCACCACCATGAGAAGCTGGCGCATCGCAATGAAGAGTAGCCCCTGCTCACCCCAACTAGAGAAAGCCAGCGTGCAACAACGAAGACCCAACGCAGCCAAAAATAAATAAATAAATTTATTTTTTTAAAGGCAAAATAGATTTTTTTAATTGTAAAATAATGAGAAAAACCAACATAAGATAATAATGCAATTACCCAGAAAGACAACCACTGTTAATTGATACACACACAAAACGTATGTCCGGTTTTATTCTTTAAGACCCAGGATACAGTTTTGTAATTTACTTTTATAACTCCATATGATTATTTGACCCATGTCATTAAATATCATTAAAAATGAATACTAATAAAAGATACATACCTACCACATATTAAGTCCTTATCATGTGCCAAACACTAGACTTAGCACTCACTCTCCGTGATACCCTGGGCTCATTATACTGATGAACAAACTGAGTGTTAAATATTTAGTGATATTTAGGGTCACAGGACAAATAATCACAATAGTACTGTTTTTTTTATTGCAAAGTCAAATCTATAGAAGTCTTTTCAGGCAGAACCTAGTGAGGTGGGAACTCTCCTCAAATCATCAAGTGCATGTCTAATGAAAAAAAAGTTCAAAGTGCGAAAACTAAATTAAAATAAGAATGCAAACATATTTAAGACGAAGTTGAAAACCTTGACTTTGATGTGACTAAAAAGGAAAGCCTCACATTTGACTACCATATACTATAAGTAGAGAGGGGGGATTCAAACAACCTGCAGCAGCGTCACGAGCTTTCACAGAAAAGGTTCACAAAATCCCTTTCATAATTACAGGGTTGGACCCTTCTCATCTGTGACCATCTTTCTGAATTCCCTGGTATACCCCTTCCTTTGTATTTTCCTAAGAGAGGAAGAAATCCATTCATGAATGGAACAATACCCTTGGTGCCATGTGTTGTAAGGCTATCCATGCCTGCTGCTTGGTTTCAGGCCATTCGGAATTGTGCACACCTGTTAGTGGGATAAACATGGTCCTTCAATCTGGTCATACTATGCAGAAGCAAATTATAGGTAACCCTTGATCTCTGTTTTGTGCCTCTCCCCTTGGCCTGCCATTCATACGCATACACGTATTACAGACCTATGAGGAAAAAACTTTTCCCCAAGACTTTGAAAGAGCTCACTAGGAAGCTCACTTAGAAAAATCTCTAAAAAGAATCACTGTAGGTAAAATTCATTGTAAGCTGGTTCTTTCTTAGCTCTCATTCATGGCCGTTTACTCATTAAAGTACCAAAACACCTTTGCTTCAAGGTCACTTCACCTACAGGGCAAACTCATGGTTTGTAACAACGCTGCAGAGTTTGTGATCACAGCACTCCATGTCATCTCATTTCACCCTCACAAGAACCCTGTGAGGAAAGCACCGCCGGTCACTCCTTTTTTGACATCATTGAAACTTCAAAATCTTCAAGAAATTGGAAAGCAATCTAGTGGCTCAGTAGAAACACCGAAACAAGGACAAAGAACAGCTTCTTATTTTCCCTAAATAAACAAGACAAATCTTAGCACCTAAGTAACTTTTAACTCCTACGGAGAATATACTCCCTATTCTCTATTGCTGAGCCTTCTCCTCTGAAAAAGCAAAGTCAGCCACAACTCTGATATTCAAGACATTTAACTGTATAAGTAAAAGTGTCAATTAAGTGTCAAGACATTTAATTGTATAGGTGTCAATACATTTAATTGTATAAGTGTCATTTATGAAATAAAAATCCTTAACATTTAGTGGCTGTTTCCTTTTAATAGGCACTGCCTAAACCTGTTGCACACATTAACTTATTCAGTACCCACAATAATCACATAAGGTACATTTTATTGTCATCCTCTTTTTGCAAATGAGCAAATCAAGGCACACTTGCCAAATAACCTGCACAGCTAATTAAAGTCAGAGCCAGGATTTGAACCCAGGTAGCCTGGCTCTAAAGCCCATAGTCTTAACCTCGAGGCTATAATGCCACCTAGACTGGATCAAAATAGACTATAAAAGCTTACTTTGTATTTTCAATTAAGAATGAACCGAAGCTGAGTTTCCAAGCCACTCTCACTTGTCTTTAATCTGTGAAATAAAATTTGAGAAGTAATTCGTGGAGTAGTTGTGAGGATTCCATGAGTTAGTGCACGCAAACATTTTTGAAGTGGGTATTAAACTAGACCAGAGGTTTACAGCTTCCAAATGAATGTATGCTTTAGCTCACTGGTGAAGCAGAATCATTAAAGCAAACACTGGCTTTGGTTTTGGGAGATGAAGCAGGGCAAAAAGGGAATGGATGGATGATCATGGGAGATCAACTCAGGCAGGAATCTAACGCCTTGGGAAGGAAGGTTAGTTTTCCCACTGGGCACCTAACCCCTGTGTCCACCTAACCTCAGGCTACCTTATCTACCCTCTAGGATTCTTGCCTACCAACTTCTGTGACTTCGACTTTTGGAGATTTCCCATATAAATGACATCATACAGTATTTGTCTTTCTGGGTCTGGTTTATTTCACTTAGCATAATGTTCTCCAGGTTCATCCATGCTGTCTCAAAAGGCAAGATTTCCTTCTTTTTTATGGCAGAATAATATACCCACAGCATATATGTATTTTAAATATATTTTTGTTGTAACTCTGAAACTGTAGATTTCACTCATTAACTTAATGAAATACATCTACCAAACAATCTAATTGCTAAGCATGTCCTCATTGTCAAATCAATAAACCAAATCTAACCTACTGTCTGTCAGAAAAGCCTGACTTCATTTTTAAATTCAGGTAAATATGCTAATCTGCCTTCTCAGTAAACCCTGCTACCCCCTGCCCCCTGCCCCAACACACACACACACACACACACACACACACACACACACACGCAGCAATCAAGCCCAACTCTAAAAGAAAGAAATAAGGCATGGAAACCTGTCATGCGTTTGTTACCAAAATAAAATAAGGCTCTGCCCCATCTATGATTCTGGCCAAAGCTATCTCTGCTTTGCTATTTACAAATTCTCACTCAGGAGCCAAGAACTGTTAAATGGTCCCTTCACTGGGAGAACCAGAGGTTTTTACCTCCTAAAGCAGTCAACTACTGAAAGATTCATGCTAGGTGAGAAGCATGAGTGACTGTCTTTGTCAAGTGGGAGAAAAGCAATTGGTGAAGGGGAAAGTAGGAAAGCCGAATCAGCCAACCACAAGTGCTCTCGGGCAACCAATTTCAGGAAAGTAAATATGTGCATTGATCAACTAAATACCATCTAAGCTCTTTTTGTATGCAAAATCTCTGTAAAGTTCCCATGAAAGGCCAGGTATATATATACTCCAGTTTGAAGACTAGAAATCTAAGAACAGCTCCAGAGTGGAACTCAAAATTGAAAGCCAGACACACAAACTAAAAATCATCAGTCATGGGGCTTCCCTGGTGGCGCAGCGGTTAAGAATCCACCTGCCAATGCAGAGGACACGGGTTCGAGCCCTGGTCTGGGAAGATCCCACATGCCGCAGAGCAACTAAGCCCATGCACAGCAACTACTGAGCCTGTGCTCTGCAGCCCACGAGCCACAACTACTGAGCCTGCACGCCACAACTACTGAAGCCTGTGCACCTAGAGCCCATGCTCCGCAACAAGAGAAGCCACTACGATGAGAAGCCCGCGCACCGCAACGAAGAGTAGCCCCCACTCGTAGCAACTAGAGAAAGCCCACATGCAACAATGAAGACCCAACACAGCCATAAATAAATAAATAAATAAAATAAATAAAATCTATTAAAAAAAAACTATAAGTCATTATGTCCTAAGCAAAGAAGCAGAATCAAGATACAGGGCAGCATGGCAAAAGCTCTAGGATATGTAGGTTCAACGTAAGAGTACAGAGATTGGACTCTGGAATCATAATGCTCAGGGTTTGGATTCCAGCTCTACCACTTAAGAGCGCTGTGACTTTAATTTATTTATTTATTTTTGCTGTATTGGGTCTTCGTTTCTGTGCAAGGGCTTTCTCTAGTTGTGGCAAGTGGGGGCCACTCTTCATTGTGGTGCGCGGGCCTCTCACTATCGCGGCGCACAGGCTCCAGACGCGCAGGCTCAGTAGTTGTGGCTCACGGGCCTAGTTGCTCCGCGGCATGTGGGATCCTCCCAGACCAGGGCTCGAAACCGTGTACCTTGCATAAGCAGGCAGATTCTCAACCACTGCGCCACCAGGGAAGCCCGAGCCCTGTGACTTTAAGTAAATTCCTTTACCTCCTTTTTTTGTTGACCTTTATTGAGATATAACTGACATACAACATTGTATAAGTTTAAGGTGTACAATATAATGATCGAATATATGTACATATTATGACATGATCTCCACGATAAGGTGCGTTAACACACCCATCACCTCACACAGTTACAATTTTTTGTGTGTGTGATGAGAGCTTTTGAGATCTACTCTCTTAGCGACTTTCAAATATACAATACAACATTGTTAACTATAGTCACCATGCTGTACATTAGATTAGATTTTGTATCCTGCAACTCTACTGAATTCGTTTATTAGTCCTAACAGTTTTTCAGCAGTGTCTTTAGGATTTTCTATGTAGAAGATCATGCCATCAACAAACAGAGACAATTTTACTTCTTCCTTTCCAATTCAGATGGCTTTTATTTCTTTTCTTGCCTGATTGCTCTGGCTAGGACTTGCAGTACTATATTGTATAGGAATGATGAGAGTGGGCACCCTTGTCTTGTTGCTGATCTTAGAGGAACAGCTTTCAACCCTTCACCATTGAGTATGATGTGTTACATATGCCTGTCAATAAATGTGGTACATCACATTCATAGAATGAAAGATAAAAATGATCATCTCAATACATGAAAAAAAAAGCATCTGACAAAACTCAACATCCACTCATGATAAAAATTCTCAACAGGGACTTCCTTGGAGGTCCAGTGGTTAAGACTCCAGGCTTCCACGTCAGGGGGCACGGGTTCAACCCCTGGTCAGGGAACTAAGATCCCACATGCTGCTCAGCGCAGCCAAAAAAAAAAAAAAACTCTCAACACATTGGATAAAAAAGGAATGTATTTCAATATAAATAGGCCACACATGACAAGCCCTTTATCTCCTAAAGGCTCAGTTTCCTCACCTATAAAACAGGAGTGATGGTCATCATGTCATGATGATGATGATAAAACTATGTTACAAGTAACCGTGCTTCACTGAATTGTTATCAAGGTTAGATAAGATAACATGAGGCACTTAGCCAAAGCCTAGCATGTAGTAGACACTCAATAAATGCTAACAGGTCTTCCCTGGTGGCGCAGTGGTTGAGAGTCGGCCTGCTGATGCAGGGGACACGGGTTCGTGCCCCGGTCCGGGAAGATCCCACATGCCGCGGAGCAGCTGGGCCCATGCGCCATGGCCGCTGAGCCTGCACGTCCGGAGCCTGTACTCTGCAACAGGAGAGGCCACAACAGTGAGAGGCCCACGTACCGCAAAAAAAAAAAAAAATGCTAACATACAATTATTTAGGTTATGAGTAAGAGAGCTATTAACAGTCAACTCAGATAAAATGGAGACGTTGTTTTCAACTACAAGCCTGTCCTATGTCTCTAGAATTGACCTTCATGAATCTAAACCCAATCAGAGCACAGTTTAAGGAAAACGTAAGAATTTTCCCTTCTTTCTATTGACCTGAGGGATAAACAGCACTAATAAGATTCTGCTATTTTTTAAGCCATTCTCAAATCTTTATCTGAATTTCAAATTGTGTTTAAGGTGCCCAGAGTCCAACAGTATATGACACAGTTAACAAAGAAAATGAACTCAAGAGAGCTAAGTTAGAAAACCCCTACAGGTGTGAAGAGACAGTCTTTTGCAAACCAAGAGATTAGGAATTTAATTTGTGCAAGTATGGAGGAGACTTCCAGTCATCTGTCTGGGAGAGCTTAGTGCAGATAAGAACTTAATTTGACTGAATGACCTAAACTTAATTCCACAAACATTCTCACTTCTGAAATGGGCCTGGAGCTTTAAGTGGACATCCAAAAAAAAAAAACCTAGAAATAAAAGAATTAATTTAGTGACTCATAAAAATAAGGCATTACTAGACATCTGTTAGGATTGAACAACATATGAACATATAACCAATGAAATGCTCCACAGAACAAGTTCATTCACAATCACAAGCAGTTAATTCCATTTCGTACTTTTAAAACCTTTCGAGAACTGGTTTGCTTTTTAATCTTTACCTCCCCATTTACTAAGGTAAATCAGAGACCCAGGAGGTAATTATATCAATTGCCTCTAAAAACAAAGACCAATACTGAAAGAACAAAGAGGATACTGCATAGTCTCTCAACACTTTTGTGGAAGCAGAGCCCAAAATCATGGCTTATGTTATTAGCAAACTATGAAACAGAGTATATCACTACATGTAGCAAGTAGGCAGAGAATCAAGGCATAACAGTGCTACATCCATAAGATAATGTGTTACCTCACTTGTCCTAAAGACAACTCTAGAAATAATTCTGTTTATCTAATAAGAAAACGCATGACAATTTACTATATATAAACAACATAATCCTTCAAAGAATTTCAAAAATTAAAAGGCTATATTATCCAATAAGCTCTGTGATCTGGGAGAGAAAATGTACTAATCTTTAGTAAATGATACTTTCACATTAGAGATACTATCAAGAGGTGCTGTTTATCTAAACCCATTCAAGCTAACTCTTTGATCTCTGCCTATGAGAAGTTTCATTTCTAGAAATTCAATTAAAACTTATCTATGATGTAGATTGGTATCATATGGAGATAAGTTTTATGAACCTCTGTAAGTTGAGGCATCTGATGTCACTGCATTATTAAAAGGAATTTTCTATTACTGCAGTAACACAGAAATTTAGAAATGGCATCCTAGGTAATTTTATCACACCATAACATAGAGAAAGTTCTATATTTTAAGATATATAGCTTTCAAAACCAAATCCTATAAATGAATATTTTATTGAAATGTTAAAAGAATTATTATCATTACAGGGTTTCCTTTGGAAACTAGATTTAATTGTAAGGTAATCTGTGATGTTTTGTCTTTTTCTGAGAAATTGGGTGGGTGATTAAATAAGTGAATTAGAGTGTGCAATATACTTTTTTGGTTCCATAAACTTTATTAATGTTAAGTAACAAAATGCAGTATGAAAAAAAGAACACTTGTAAAATCAATACCGTGATACAAATTGCTTCAAGACAGAAAAATTGATTATTAGCTACAAAAGCCAGAGGGAAATTTCAGGCTTATGACAAGATGAAAACAGTAAAAAAAAAAAAAAAAAAAATTATATTTGAAAACAAATCTAATCCCCATAGTTTCTCTCTCAGAAACATCAGAGAGAGAGACCGACTCATTCATTCACAGGTCACATACCTGAAGTTGTTGTACCTATCTTTTAAGATTGATTCTCTCAATACAAGGATGACTGTCTTTCCAATATTTCTTTTTCAACCTTAGAGTCTACAGAAATACCCACATAAGGAGAGGGAGAAGGACATGCATACATCATAAATCACAGGGGACAGGTCAGCTTCATGCTTAGTCAATTCTTCATTCAACATCCTTTCCCAGTTCAAGGCAGCCTCATCTCCCGTGGGGAATTAATCGTCACGTAATCATCACGTGGATTACTGAGCTCTACTCTTTTACACCCAGCTTTGTAAGAGAACTGTTTTCCTTGTTTTCTTCCCACTTTTTTCAAATAGAAAAGGGGAAAAAATACAATGATTACTAATATATCCTTCCCCCAGATTCAACATTTGTTAACAATTTGCCATGTCTACTTCATCTCTCTACACATACATAAACGTGTATGTTCTTTTGCTCATCCATTTGAAAGTTGCAGAAATCATAACTCAACCCTAAAATCTCCAGCATGTGATTCTTAAGATTAACATCTCTTATATGATCACAAATTATTACCCCACACAAGAAAATAAACAATAATTACATAATATTATCTAGTATTCAGTCTGTGTTCAAATTCAACCAATTGGTGAAAAGAACATTTGTTTTAACTTCCCCCTTCAACCTAGACCCTGGATCCAATCTAAGTTCATACATCACAACTGGTAATTATGTCTCGTTAGCTTCCTTTAGGCTGGAGAATTCTCTCTCTCTCTCTCTCTCTCTCTCTCTCTCTCTCTCACGCACACACACACACACACACACACACACACACACACACACACACAGAGTCTGCTTTTCATGACAATGACATTTTGAAAAGTTCCAGAAAACTGTCTTATTAAATGTCATGCATTTTGAGCGTATGTGACTGTTTTCCTCTTGGGGCATTTACCTTGTTTCTCTATCCCCTGTGTTTCCTATAACCTTGAATTTGGTACAGGCTTGATTACAGTCAAGTTAAACACTTTTGCAAGAACACTTCACGTTGGTGATGTTCTATCATCCATCTACACCTGTTGGGGGAATTCTTCTGTTTCTAAGGTGGAGCTTTGCTTTTTATTTTTCTCTCTCCCCACCACCTTTTTGGACTACCTCTATGGATTAATGGATTGTTATCTATTCAAAATGTTAAAATCAATTAGACTTATTATTCTTTCTTAAACACTCAAATTGCCCCAAATTTGATAATTAGGAGCTTCTTTAAACTGCTGTTTTTAAAAACCTGAGTCTTAATACAGTACGATTAAAGTCATGTCTTTTTTTTTAAAGGCTTTTTCTCTACTGAAGAAAATCATCTACTCATTTATTCAAATTAATTCAAAAATATCTCTTAAGTATTTACCATGTGCCAGATGCTTTTTTAGGTGTTGGGGATATATTAATGAACAACAGAGTCCCTACTACCATGAGGCTTACATTATTATTATTTATGAAGACAAACAATAGAAGGAAAAATAATTAAGTAATACATCAGATGGGGGTAAGTGCTTAGGAGAAAAATAAAGCAGTGTAGGGGATGAAGAATGACAGAGAGCTGATAGTTTAGAGTACAGAGAGCCCCTCCAATGAGATAACATTAGGCAGAGACCCAAATGAAGTTGAGAAAGTAGCTTGTAGCATCTGGAAGATGAGAAACACAGGCCATGCGAACAGAGCAAAGGCCCTGCTTGGAGTGTTTGAGGATCAGCAAGAAGGCTGTGTGGCTGGAGTCCAGTGAGCTGGGGGTAGTTGCAGGATATAAGATCAGAAAAGAATGGATCCTGACATCTGCCATATACTAAGCTTATAAACATGATTTGTTTTGTTTTGTATTTTACCATAAAGTAACAATTTTTCAAGCAAGCAACTGAGCAAGGTTCTTGCAGTAGGTTGAAAGGTGGCCTTATAAAAATATGAACATGGGGCTTCCTTGGTGGCGCAGTGGTTGAGAGTCAGCCTGCCGATGCAGGGGACACAGGTTCGTGCCCCGGTCCGGGAAGATCCCACATGCCGCGGAGCGGCTGGGCCCGTGAGCCATGGCCGCTGAGCCTGCGCGTCCGGAGCCTGTGCTCCGCAATGGGAGAGGCCACAGCAGTGAGAGGCCCGCGTACCACACACAAAAAAAAAAAGAACATGGCCTAACTCCAGAAACTTATGAATGTGACCTTATTTGGAAAAAGGATATTTGCAGATATAATTAAGTGAAGGATCTTGAGATGAGCTCCATCCTGAATTATCTGGGTAGGCCCTAAATCTAATGACAACTGTCCTTACGAGACACAGAAGATGAGAAGACAGAGAGAAGAGAAGGCCATGTGAAGATGGAGACAGAGACTGAAGTTACGCAACCACAAGCCATTGAACACCTCCCAGCAAGCTCCGTTACAGAAACTGACAAACTGACTCTAAAATTTATATGGAGAAACAAAGGACCTGAATGATTTTTACAATGAACAAAGTTGGAGAACTCACACTATCTGACACCAAGATTTACTGTAAAGTTAGAGTAATCAAGACAGTACATTACTGGGCTTCCTGGTGGTGCAGGGGTTAAGAATCCGCCTGCCCATGCAGGGCACATGGGTTCGAGCCCTGGTCCGGGAAGATCCCACATGCTGCGGAGCAACTAAGCCAGTGTACCACAACTACTGAGCCTGCACTCTAGAGCCTGTGAGCCACAACTACTGAGGCCCGCGCACCTAGAGCCCATGTTCTGCAACAAGAGAAGCCACCGCAATGAGAAGCCCATGCACCACAACAAAGAGTAGCCCCTGCTCGCCACAACTAGAGAAAGCCCTCGCGCAGCAACAAAGACCCAATGCAGCCAAAAAATTTTTAAAAAGACAGTACGTTATTGACATAAAGACAGACATATACATCAAAGGAACAGAAATAGTATCCAGAAACAGACTCCCATATATTGTCAAGTGGTTTTCTACAAAGGTGTTGTAGTGGATTGAATAGCGTGCCCCCAAAATTCATGTCCACCCAGAACCTCAGAATGTGACCGTATTTGGAAGTAGGGTCTTTGCAGATGTCATTAGTTAGGATGAAGTCATACTGGATTAGATGGGCCCTAAACCCAGTGACTGGTGTCCTTATAAGAGCACACAAAGAGGACACACAACAGACACAGAGGAAGAAAGCCATGTGACAACAGAGGCAGAGAGTGGAATCATGCAACTATCAATACAAACCAAAAATGCCATGAATTGCTGGGAAGCCACCAGAAGCTCACAAGAGTCCAGGAAGGATTCTCCCCTACAATGTTTAGAGAAAGCCCTGCCAAACCTTTATTTCAGACTTCTAGCCTCCAAAACTGTGAGAAAAGGCATTTTTCTTTTAAGTCATCGAATTTGTGTTAATTTGTTAAGGCAGCCCTAGGAAACTAATACAGTTTTAGTTTGTTGTTGTTGTTTGGTTGGTTGGTTGGTTTTTACTGAGGTAAAATGAACAAAACATAAAGTTCACATGAGCATGAGTTTTATAGCCAGACTGGCCTGGGTTCCACTGCCTCCTCTCTCACTTCCTATACCTTCCAGAGCAAACTGCCAATCTGAAACTCATTTTCTTCCCTATGAAATGGGGATACAGTCTAACCGGCCTCGTGGCTATTAGGATTCCTTGATATAAAGCCGTGGTTCTCTATTTGAGCATGCATCAGAGTCACGCTCGTAGAGCTTGTGAAAACATCAATTGCTGGGTCCCACTCACAGAGTTCCTGATTCAGTGGGTCTGGGGTGAGGCCTAACACATGACATCGCTAACAAGTTCTATACGATGCTGAAGCTGCTGCTCCTGAGACCCCACTTTGAGGACCAATGCACATAGCCTGGGATAAAACAGATGCTCAATAAATGCTCCTCTCTTCTTCCTCTACTCTTTCCTTTCCAGAAGTCCAACAGTCATTACCCTATGAAAAGAAAATATATTTGAATATATATTATACAATCAATCCTTTAGCAAGAAATGTCCATCCCTAACACACCTACTGTGAGAGACTAGATATACAAAAGAACAATAGGCAAACCATATATAAAGACAGAACTCTGACCTACAACCTGCAGCAACAAGCCCAGGAAGCCAACCCGTTATCCACAGTAACCAGTGCAGGAACTCAGAATGCAATCTCTAACAACCGGTCCAAGGAAGCCAAACAATAACTTCTGCAACAATCAGCCCCAAATGGCCAGGAGTCGATTAATAACTGACAGCTTCCCTCATTTTTGCCCCTACTTCAACTTAGGACCAACACAGAAACCCAAAAATGTACCCCTAACCAATCGCATAGGATGTCCTGCTTCTAATTAGCCTGGCTACAGCTTCCCCATAAAAATAGTCTCCAATCCAGGCATACCTGAAGCCTCCCTTCTTTCCACTATCAAGGTTTCCCACTCTACTACCTGCCTTTGAATCTCTGACAATTCCAAGTGATGGTGGCTGATTCCCTTGCTACAGCAAGCTCTAAATGAATAGCCATTGGCTGTCCTAATTTGGATGGCCTTCATTTACTTCCACAACCAGGATAAAAGAAGTTAAGATCCTCATTTTATTTTTGTGGTGTTTTTGCTCTGTAACTTAAAAATTCCTTCTTCTAAGACAGTATGATATAATGGGGGGGGAGGGGTGCTGCTTTGGAACCAGAGAGACCTGGGTTTCAAGATCTGACTCCTCTAGCTATGATCTTATAGAAATTCTATAATTTCTCTGAATGTCAGTTTCCTCACCAATGTTCCCAACCGAGGGAACAATAACTTTTAGGGCTTATCGCCCTAAAAAGAACACAAAGAGGAACAGTGCCTAGCACAGAATGAGTCCTCAATGAAGTTAGATGCTTTGATTAGGCTACAGTTTTCAGCACGGAAACATTTAATCCTGTGATTCAATAAACCTGCTGCTATTAGGGGTGGGAGTTATTTTTTGTTTTGTTTTTAAACTATATCATTAGCAATACAGTGCCAAGTCCCTCATCTTAGAAAGTAAAGCACGGCAAATGACAGAAAATGACAAATGACAGAAAACCACCAAAACACCAAAACCACCAAAACCAGTTAATGTAAAATCTCACAGACAGATCCAAAGTACATCTAGGACTGAAAAGGACTGAATGTGAACTAATAAATAACAACTCAAGAAACCAGGTTACTCTCTCAGGAAATGCTTTGTTTGATCATCCCTGTTTTTGTTTGTTTGTTTGTTTTTAATTTATTTCTTTCTTTTTGGCTGTGTTGGGTCTTCGTTGCTGCACACAGGCTTTCTCTAGTTGCGGCGAGCAGGGGCTGCTCTTCATTGTGGTACGTGGGCTTCTCATTGTGGTGGCTTCTCTTGTTGCAGAGCACGGGCTCTAGGCGTGCGGGCTTCAGTAGTTGTGGCACACGGGCTCAGTAGTTGTGGCTCGCAAGCTCTGGAGCGCAGGCTCAGTAGTTGTGGCACACAGGCTTAGTTGCTCCACAGCATGTGGGATCTTCCCGGACCAGGGATCGAACCCATGTCCCCTGCACTGCCAGACGGATTCTTAATGACTGCGCCACCAGGAAAGCCCCATTTTTCTTCTAACTGGTTTCCTCTGCTAACTCAGCCCACACATGGCCCATAAAAATAGCCACCCCAAGATGGTAATGATCTATAACTTGATAGGGATTCGGTTTAAACACATGTATGCGTTTGTCAAAACTCATCTAATGGTACACCTAAGACATACACATTTCACTGTATATTTTAATCTCTTTTCATATCTGTCTCTCTCTCATCAAAAAGAAAATCATATTCAATTCAGAATCCCCAACACTAGTACAATGCCTAACATATAGCCAAATCTCAATAAACGTTTCATTATTAAACAAAGGAAGGCAAACTTAAGAAATTGAGAAATTTTACTTACTGGAATTCATTCTGATATATATTAAAAGTTCTCATTTTAATTAGTGATTACATCCTAATCAATTAATATAAACAGATTTAAATTTTACTTATTATAAAGAGAAATATATTTACAAGCAAACAATTAGTGACAATTACGGTACAAACTGCTCTGGGTACATGACACTACCACCACCTAGTGGAAATAAATGCACATTACCATGATTGGAAACTCGTTAAGGAAGAAACAGAATTTCCAAATGGGTTGAGGGGCCGTAAGCAAACACATTTCAACCACATTCACCATGCACCTGCTAGGTTCTGGAAATTATGCCAGGTTCCATGAGGACAGGCATAGCTCATGTCTGTTTTGATCAATGCTGTATCACCAGAGCCAAGAATAGTGACAAAGTACTTTGTTACCTTTTGGTAAATATTTGTAACTAGATTGTAAGATTAAAAGGAGACTGAGATATGATCTTCAGGAAAGGCATCTGAAGTTAATGACAATCTCAGTATATGCCAAAAATGCTTATGAAAAATTGTAAAGCCACTCCTGATTTTTAACCCATAGCAAAGTAGATGATTTTTTTCTTAATATAATTGAAAAATACAAAATGCTCTATCAGTCCATAACTTTCTGATGTTTCATTTGAACCATTATTGAAATGCTAAACCAATGAAACATTAGAAACGTTTCTGTTGAAGTCTAGAAGGAAGCAAGCTCATCTTACTGATCTAGAAGTACTAGCCAGTGCAAGGGAAAAAATGGTAAGTTTTTAATCCATCAAACATTTTTATGGTGATTGTGTCAGAGACTGTTCTAAGCACTTTATAAATATTAAATTATTTAATTCATATACTCTTCATAACAATCCTATGAGGTAGTACTATTATTATCCCATTCTACAGATGGGGAGATGGAGGCACAGAGAACACAAGTAACTTGCCCAAAGCCACGCAGCTAGCAAGTTAGGGGAGATGAGGTTACAATCCAAGCAGTAGTGGTTCTATGCTCTTCAACAATACGCTATATGAAACGATATTGCAAAGGAGAAAGCAAAAGCATCCATAAATACAGATGATACAACTGAAGCTAGAAAACCAAAAGAGAAAAAAGGTGAACTGCTGTTGGAAATGAGAATTTACTAGAGTAGTTGATTACAAAATCACGTAAAATATCAATAGTATTTCTATATGTTAACAGTAAAAACTTAGAAAATACATTTTTTTTTCTTTTCTTTTTTTTTTTTTTTTTTTTGCAGTATGCAGGCCTCTCACCGCTGTGGCCTCTCCCATCACGGAGCACAGGCTCCGGATGCGCAGGCCCAGCGGCCATGGCCCACGGGCCCAGCCACTCTGCGGCATGCGGGATCCTCCTGGACTGGGGCACGAACCCGCGTCCCCTGCATCGGCAGGCAGAATCCCAACCACTGCACCACCAGGGAAGCCCAGAAAATACATTTTTTAACAAAGATGCCATTTACACTACCGACCAAAAAAACACTAACAGAAAATAGGAAATATACAGTTCCTATTTGAATAAAAAGTTACAACTTTGCTAGCTTATCCATGAGTATGAACTCCACATTTATAGGAAGTGAGGTATTCAAACGGTATGGACTGGCTCAGAGGGCTCCTCCAGCACTAGCTGTCAGGGTAGGAAGCAAACCAACACCCCTCCCCCACCTACCTGGATCAGGTGATCACATGATCACAAGGGAAAGCACATGAGCCTTGTCAAGTAATTTACTTATGCCCAATCTCTTAGACCAACCCGTAAGAAATTTAATCCTTTGCTTTACCAGTCCAAGAGCATGGACAGGATGTGGAGTACTCTTTCCGCAAAGTATCAGTAAACCTCAACTGTGTTCACACAACAGTCCACATTTTTATTACCTAAGTAAGCACCAAATCTCGGAACAAGGAGAGGGAGAGGGAATCTGTTGGAACCAGTAGATCTTCCCATTGGCTCCTATTTCATGAAAGACCTTGACTACAGTTGCGCAGTTTATGCCTAGATGAAGACAGTGGCTTCCGACCAGCTGACTCACATCAGGTTCTAAGTGAGGAAACTGTTCATAGGACAAAAATACAAATCCTGTATATACAAATATACAGAAACATGCTCCCTGAAAAGTAAGGATCATTCAAATATGAAATGAGTTGAGAGAAACTGGGGTTCTCTCTAGGAAATATTTTTCATAGGACAGATATACAATCATAAAGAAACTGTCATGCACTGAGATGGGGAAAATGCTTTCTCTGTCAAGGATAGCCCCATAACTAATCAGTCAGCTAAGCAACCAATCAATAATTTATTGAATTCCTACTATGTGCACAACTCTGCAGCAGTTATAATATTAAGTAAAATGTAAGATACGGTTCCATCAAGAGAAGTATTTATTAAAGGGGTGGGGAGACAGAATAAACACATGAAGAGAACACAAGCAATACATGAAATGGGTAAGGCCAACTAGTAATGGAAGAATTTCTCTCTCTGCTTTCCCACATATGTATTAGGAATAAGAATACAAGAAGCAGTCAATCAGAACAGAATTTTATCTCCTCCAACTTTTAGAAGCTGAAAGGATTTGAAGCTTTTTAAACACACACAGGTAAATAATCCATAGCAACGGTAATAACTGATCAGAGATTACTGAAAACACACTAAAACCTCAAAGAAATCTCAGTAATGTTTATTCTCCTACCTCAACAAAGCATATTCACTAACTAATTTAATTAATCACTACAATATACACAAGCCACTGTGCTAGGCTCCTACTGAATGAGCCAAAATGAAACAGATTAAAATACTGAGAGTTCTTATATAAAGCAACAGGACTGGACGCAAGATCTGAGGGTAGCTCTTTAACAATGAAAGAACTGGGACTGAAATTCTTGAGTCTGTAACTGAAAATAGCACATTTGGCTGTCTGGTCACCTCTATTTATACTGCTAGGATTAAAAACTGATGATGAGATTAAATCAATGTCCTCCTATCCTTAAGATAACCTTCTCCACAGTACCACAAACTTATAACTGAGGAAATGCAGATGATAGTTCACATTAATTCAATTCAACAAAAATGTACTGAGTCCTAATAGTATGCTCAATGCCTGAAATGTGAAGTTGAATAAGACATGGACCCGGTTTACTGTGTTTTTAAATAAAGATACAGTCAAGTCCTTAATCTAAAAGAGCTCATGTTACACGAAAGCAAAGGATTAACCTCCAAAATATACAAACAGCCCATGCAGCTCAATATCAAAAAACCAAACAACCCAATCAAAAAATGGGCAAAAGACCTAAATAGACATTTCTCCAAAGAAGACATACAGATGGCCAACAAACATATGAAAAGATGCTCAACATCGCTAATTATTAGAGAAATGCAAATCAAAACTATAATGAGGTATCACCTCACACCGGTCAGAATGGCCATCATCAGAAAATCTACAAAAAATAAATGCTGGAGAGGGTGTGGAGAAAAGGGAACCCTTATGCATTGTTAGTGGGAATGTAAACTGATACAGCCACTGTGGAGAACAGAATGAAGCTTCCTTAAAAAACTAAAAATAGAACTAACATATGACACAGCAATCCCACTACTGAGCATATACCCAGAGAAAACCATAATTCAAAAAGTCACATGCATCCCAATGTTTACTGCAGCACTATTTACAATAGCCAGGACATGGAAGCAACCTAAATGTCGATCAACAGAAGAATGGATAAAGAAGATGTGGTACACATATACAATGGAATTACTCAGCCATAAAAAGGAGTGAAATTGGGTCATTTGTAGAGACATGGATGGACCCAGAGACTGTCATACTGAGTGAAGTAAGAAAGAGAAAAACAAATATTGTATAGTAACACATATATGTGGAATCTGAAAAAATTAATATAGACGATCTTATTTACAAAGCAGAAACGGAGACACAGAGGTAGAGAACAAACGTATGGATACCAGGGTGGGTGCAGTGGGATGAACTAGGAGATTAGGATTGACATGTATACTCTATTGATACTATGTATAAAATAGATAACTAATGAGAACCTACTCTAGCACAAGGAATTCTACTCAATGCTCTGTGGTGACCCAAATGAGAAGGAAATCCAAAAAAGAAGGGATATATGTATACGTATAGTTGATTCACTTTACTGTACAGTATAAACTAACACAATATTGTCAAGTAACTATACTCCAAATAAAAAAAGACGATTTAAAAAAAACAAAAAAAACAAAAATGACTTAGAAGATACAAAGCAATATGTAAGAATGAAAAACAAAAAAGAACTCATGTTACAGAGTTCTTTCTCTTCGCTGGGGAAAAAATGGCATGCCTTTAAAAAGTAAGCTTCCTTGGGCTTCCCTGGTGGCACAGCGGTTGAGAGTCCGCCTGCCGATGCAGGGGACATAGGTTCGTGCCCCGGTCCGGGAAGATCCCACATGCCGCGGAGCAGCTGGGCCCGTGAGCCATGGCTGCTGGGCCTGTGCGTCCGGAGCCTGTGCTCCACAGCGGGAGAGGTCACAGCAGTGAGGGGCCCGCGTACCGCAAAAAATAATAATAATAATAAACAAATAAATAAATAAAAGTAAGTTTCCTTGAAACAGTCGTGTTTTTCCAATCATTAAGTGCCTAACCAAGAGGCTACAAAGCTGGAAAACCACTACACCTGACTTGTAATAAATGAACGGAATATGAATTGGAAATAAGATTAAATATCTCTAAAACTATAATGCTGTACTGGTTCAATATAAAACCATGACATCCTACATCAAGAAATTTTATTTACACTAAATCTATTACACAAAGCAATATATAAACAGCTAATATTTCACTGCGCTATTACCAAGTATAGATTGGTTTCCAAGTAAGAAACGTGCACTACTAAAAGCTCTGAGAACACTAAGCCTCCAAATCCTGTAGAAAAGGCAGATACAGCCTTGAGGCAAAAATGCTAGGAAGTGATAGAATACCTTCTTTACAATTTGCAGCTAGGTTATTACCCATGATAAATTGATAACCATTCATTAACTTTGAGAGCAAGAGACAACTGGCAGGCTATTTCATGCCTCAAAGAATTTATGGCAAAAATGACAGGTGACTTTGAATTCAGAAAATAAAATGGATTCTTGGTAATTGTTACTTCTTCTAAATAAACTTGGAGGCAGATACAGGTATTTGCTACTAATAAGAATTAAAGGTCATGATTTTCTACATCAATGACAAAAAGATTAATGTTTATCATTTGCATCAGTCTGTCAATCAACAATATATACATGAATCAGGTATTTAAGGTATCAGGAGATAGACAATTCACTCTGGGTCATGAAAGGAAAGAATTACGCAAAATACACATTAATAACAATTAAAACAGGGTACAGGGGCTTCCGTGGTGGCGCAGTGGTTGAGAGTCCGCCTGCCGATGCAGGGGACACGGGCTCGTGCCCCGGTCCGGGAAGATCCCACGTGCCGCGGAGCGGCTGGGCCCATGAGTCATGGCCGCTGAGCCTGCGCGCCCGGAGCCTGTGCTCCGCGGCGGGAGAGGCCACAACAGTGAGAGGCCCGCGTACCGCAAAAAAAAAAAAAAAAAAAAAACAGGGTACAAAAAAGATTTAGGAATTATGTTTGCAGATTCTCCTTGACTGGTACATCCTTGCCACATACCACAATGTTGGTGTTCCCTAATTAGGGTTTTTGTCTGGTTTCTTTGTCTATTTTCTTCTAATTCTCCCTGTTCCCAAACTGATCTATACCCAAGGCATCAGCTATCACTTACATGCCACAATCTCTAGGATTAAAGTGATTGTCAACCCTGGCTGCACATTAGCATCACCCTAGCAGCTTTTAAAACATACCTCCCACTACTGGGCATATACCCTGAGAAAACCATAATTCAAAAAGAGTCATGACATTGATGTATCCAGTCCTCTTCATCTTTTCCTCAGTCTTTTTCTATGAGAAATAATTCTGCCATGAAATCTTTTTGAAATTTTCTAAATGTGAGTTCCTAGAAGTAGAATCATTTAGTCAATTGGCATATGTATTTGAAATGCTGATGTTTATAGTTATTGCGAAAATGCCATTCATGACTTGACCAAACTTACTACTTCCCTCACTTTGGAAAATACATTTTTGACTACATTCCAAAATAACAGTGCTTGGCAAACATTTATGTTATATGAAAATCTGATTAAAGAAACTGTTCTATTTGTATACTTTAATTACAAATAAATAAGTTGAATTTGGGCACCTAAAGAACAACAACAAAAAAAAGAGTCATGTACCACAATGTTCATTGCAGCACTATTTACAGTAGCCAGGACATAGAAGCAACCTATGTGTCCATCGACAGATGAATGGATAAAGAAGCTGTGGCACATATATACCGCATACCGCAAAAAAAAAAAAAAATTAGAATCTCTATGGGTAGCACCATGTCATGGTTTTGTTGTTGTTGAGTTTCCCTAGCAGGCAGTCAAGGTCCAGACCTACTGCTCTTCTAGGTCTATCACACCACCCTCCTGATGACCCTCAACTGAACATCCCACAGGCAACTCAAACTTGTCTCCTGTCTAACATACTCTTCCACCAGCACTAAGCTAGAGCATTTTATTCTCTTCTTCCTTAACTGACCCCAGGAGCATTCAGCAGTCCTTCCTCCAAGCTTCCACAGAATTCTGTCCATGCCACCATTAAAGCGTTTATCACCATTTATTGTAACTGACTATCATCCCCGTAAGACTGGATTTTTTTTTTTCATTTTAGCATCCAAAGCATCCACAAATGGGTGGCACCAGAGGATGAGTGATAGCCAAAAAGACTAACCCAGTTTTTACAGTCAGTTCTAAGAAGTAACTGCAAGACTGGAAAACAAGAGAAACGGCTGAGGGATGATTAACCAGGTAAAACGCAGGGTGAGAGTCATGAAGGAGGACACAGAGGGAAGGGGATGGTACACCTGAGGCTCAGCTTTATTAGCCTCCACCCCATACACTGAGCGGACCAGACTGATTAAATCTGACCCTGTGCTGGAGCGAACAGTCTGAAAAGTCCAGCTCCCCAAAGTAGATCATATGTAAGTTCTTTTCACCCTCATTGCTATAGCCTTTAGGTGGAGCCTTCACTGTCTTTTGCCTAGACTTTTAAAACAGCATCTTAATTCATGCCCATCCCTTGCCACCCCAGGCTAAGACTGACCACAGAGTTACCTTTATAAAAAAGAAACCTCCTCCCATTACTCCTTCATTGGAAATTCTCATGTAGCTCTCAGAGAATGAAGTCCAAATTCTCTACCATCACCTTTGTAAGGCCTTTCTCAACCTGGCTGTAACTAATCTCTTCAGCTATTCTCCAACCATAATCAATGCTACATTCACACTCGATCAGCTCACAACTTAGTTCCTATACACAAGCTGTTCTTACAGTAAAAATGTCAACCCATTACCCACCCATCTTCCAAATTTTACAGATCCTGCAAAAATCAGCTCAAATGTTACCTCTTCAGTGAGGCTATAGCAGATGAGCACATTCATTCTGATTTTTTCCAAAAGTTCTTCTGGAGGCCCTACTATCTGACAGCCACTGGTTTAAACCAGTGGTACTGTGTTCAAACTTGAGTTATGACGGTTATAATGATGTGTTAATAACACTAGTGATTTTATCTTCTCCGTCAGTCTATGCATCTCTTGAAGATAAGAACCATATTTTCTGGTCCAGCTCTTTTGTTTTTCTTACTTCGATCCAAGAGAACCTGAGCATGCCAGGTTATGTATGCCTAGTAAAGAGTCCCTTGAGGTCAGTTCATAACTGTGGGGGGCCCTGGATCAGGCTATGAGGACTGATACTGGTCTGAGCCCACATGTAGAATACAAATAGTGAAAATGGAGAAGGGTTAAAGATCTTCATCCCAGATGAAAAGAATAGAGGTAAAAGTGACAAACAGGGCAGGCAGAGATGAAACTTAGGTATGGAAAAATTGAAGACTAATTTTGAACTAACATAATGAATACAGCTCATCAATGCATCACTTCTCTGGAACAGGGCCATAACCTTCAAGGGGCAAAACCATTCTAAATACATTATATTAATCTCTGTAATCATCGTACAGCCTAACCTAGTAACTAGGAATGGATGCTGCAAAAATATGCTGAATTAATTAATACTTTTGCAAGCAATAATTATATACACATGTATACAGTGTGTCTTCATATGACCCAGCAGGTAAAACCAAAGACACTAGAAACACTAATTTTAGAGCAGGATGTCAGAAGAGATCTAATCTAAAACCAGTGACCTGAGATTACTAACATTCACCATACATATCAAAAGACTAATTTATTCTACCATATACAAGTCATATGCAATACAAAGGCTGGACTGAAATATAAAATCAGGAGCTTTGAACATAAACTGTCATGTGGACGGAGCATCAGAGCAAACCATTTTGCAGTAAAACAAAAACCAAAGCAGTCAAGCAGAGAGAAGCAGAGGTGAAAAAATGCAGGATAACATGCCTGGGATCTTGAAGCCTTTCCAGGCCCTAGTTTCACTCTCTCCCCAGTCCCTAATTTCATGCCTCCCTGAAGGCAGAGATGCACCCCTGCCCTTCAGTTCTGTGAGACACCCTGAATCCTTTTAATATATTTGTCTTTGCTTAAGCTAGCTCAAACTGGTTCCTGTTACCTGAAAACAAGAAATCTTACACCAAACATTAAAACCACAAGTGCTTTGCCTCTGCTGCCTTGATTACATCCAAAAACTTCATTGCCAAAAACATCTACTCCTTTTATAACTCCTATTTCATTTCTTACACATCTTTCCAACCACCAATGCATTCAATTAGCAGCTAATGAGCACCTACTTCATGCCAGGCACTGCTAGGACCTGGCAACAGAAGGATGAGGACGCCATGGTCCCTGCACTCAAATTCATAATCTAGTGTAGTACTTCTGTCAAAATGTGAGTCTTGATCAATTTGTAAAATCAATTTAGTTGGTCCCAGGAAGCACTTTTTAAAATTTTGGGGCTTCCCTGGTGGTGCAGTGGTTGATAGTCCGCCTGCCGATGCAGGGGACACAGGTTCGTGCCCCGGTCCGGGAAGATCCCGTGTGTCGTGGAGCGGCTGGGCCCGTGAGCCATGGCCGCTGAGCCTGCGCGTCCGGAGCCTGTGCTCCACAACCAGAGAGGCTGCAGCAGTGAGAGGCCCGTGTACCGCAAAAAAAAAAAAAAAAAAAAAAAAAATTGACATATATGAAGATAAAAATAGAGATAAGTGGTAAGGTTAAATATTGTTTTCTATAACTTTTCTTTCAGCTACATGTGTGTTTGTAAGGGACAGCTATATAATATGTATTTCTTACTGAGTCATGAACAAAGAGTTTGAAAAATACCAGTGAATCTGTATTTCCTAATAACCTCAACAAATAAATACCAGATAAAAGTTGTGCCCTAGAGAATCCACTAGTGCTTAAATTAAGAAAAAATAATTTGAATTGGCACAGCCTTAGTTTGTGTTGATTTTACATGCTTGAAAACAGTTATTGGTTTGCCTCAAGTACATTAAACATTCCTCCTTGTTTAGTTTTAATTAGCTAAGCAAATCCTTTTCTCTTTGCCTTAAACAGTACAAAGAAAGTTCAAATCAGCATGTCAGAATATTATAAACTCTTAATTAGCTAAGTATAAATTTAGCAAGTTTCTGCCATACTTCCAATGAATGCTGACTGGGCGAAACCCCAATCATCATCAGGGCAACTACTGAGCTACAAGAGATGACAAGTTAGCCTGGAAAAAGAAGACCATGAGGCAGAAGATAACGGAGTTCAAATATTATTAAAGGCCTACGATGACTCTAAATTGTCTAAGGTAACTTCTGAAAAACACTAATTGAAGAGAATGTAAGAAGAATACATCAAATAAGACGGGCATATTCTGGTATTTCATGTATCTTCCAAGTGACTTGAGGCTAAGAATCTGATCTCATTTCAAGGAAAATGAATTCAAACACTAGAATTAGTAGTCTTTAGTTTATTCTCTAATTTAAAGACTACCAATCTTTATCAGATAGCAGAAGTTATGATACCCTTGATTAGTTAACAAGAATCTTTCCTAAACACACAGTACATGCTGCTCCAGGAATTATACAGAACACCATAAATATTGTGGAATGTCATGAAATATTGATATGTTAAAATTCATCATATTCAGTCTCCCAAGGCAATAGAAATAAAAGCAAAAATAAACAAATGGGACCTAATCAAACTTATAAGCTTTTGCACAGCAAAGGAAACTATAAACAAAATGAAAAGACAACCTACGAATGAGAGAAAATATTTGCAGATGATACAACCAACAAGGGCTTAATTTCTAAAATATACAAATAACTCATACAATTCAATAACAAAAAAACAAACAGCCTAATCAAAAACTGGACAGAAGATCTAAATAGACAATTCTCCAAAGAAGACACACAGATGGCCAATAGGCACATAAAAAGATGCTCATCATCACTAATTATTAGAGAAATGCAAATCAAAACTACAATAAGGTACCACCTCACACCAGTCAGAATGGCCATCATTGAAAAGTCTACAAATAACAAATGCTGGAGGTGGTGTGGAGAAAGGAAACCTTCCTACACTGTTGGTGGGAATGTAAATTGGTGCAGCCACTATGGAGAACAGTATAGAGGTTCCTTAAAAAACTAAAAATAGAGTTGCCATAGGATCCAGCAATCCCACTCCTGGGCATATATCCAGACAAAACAATAATTCGAAAAGATACATGTGTGTACATATATATATATATATATATATATATAAA
The DNA here is from genome assembly GCF_951394435.1 of Stenella coeruleoalba. Taxonomy (NCBI): domain Eukaryota; kingdom Metazoa; phylum Chordata; class Mammalia; order Artiodactyla; family Delphinidae; genus Stenella; species Stenella coeruleoalba. The sequence continues at coordinate 148,457,823 of NC_137169.1, read as the reverse complement.
AATACACACACACACACACACAAAATGGAATATTAGCCATTAAAAGAATGAAATAATGTCACTTGCAGCAACATGGATGGACCTAGACATTATCATACTAAGTGAAGTCAGAAAGAGAAAGACAAACACCATATGATATCACTTAAATGTGGAATCTAAAATACGACACAAATGAACATATCTACAAAACAGAAACAGACTCACAGACATAGAGAACAGACTTATGGCTGCCAAGGGGGAGGAGGGGTAGAGAAGGAAACGACTGGGAGTTGGGGATTACCAGATGCAAAATATTTTATATATATATAGGATGGATAAACCACAAGGTCCTACCGTATAGCACAGTGAACTATGTTCAATATTCTGTGATAAATCAAAATGGAAAAGAATATGAAAAAATATACATATGTGTATAACTGAGTAACTTTCTTGTACAGCAGAAATTAACACAACATTGTAAATCAATTATACTTCAAAATTTTTTAGATATTCGTCATAAAAACTTAGGACAATTTTAATGGCAGATAGTGATCATGTCACAAGCATGTTTCTGTAGAAAAACAAAAACGTATCATACAAAGCATAGCAGTCTATTTGCATGTTTTTTGAAAAATATACTTGCTATTTATTCATTCATTTTCGTAGGGAGAAGTATGTAAACAAAAGTTACAAGGGACAAAGAAGGACACTACATAATGATCAAGGGATCGATCCAAGGAGAAGATATAGCTATTGTAAATATTTATGCACCCAATACAGGAGGACCTCAATACATAAGGCAAACACTAACAGCCATAAAAGGGGAAATAGACAGTAACACATTCAGAGTACGGGACTTTAACACCCCACTTTCACCAATGGACAGATCATCCAAAATGAAAACAAATAAGGAAACACAAGCTTTAAATGATACATTAAACAAGATGGACTTAATTGATAATTATAGGACATTCCATCCAAAAACAACAGAATACACATTTTTCTCAAGTGCTCATGGAACATTCTCCAGGATAGATCATATCTTGGGTCACAAATAAAGCCGTGGTAAATTTAAGAAAACTGAAATTCTTTCAAGTATCTTTTCTGACCACAATGCTATGAGACTAGATATCAATTACAGGAAAAGATCTGTACAAAATACAAGCACATGGAGGCTAAACAATACACTACTTAATAGCTAAGTGATCCTTGAAGAAATCGAAGAGAAAATCAAAAAAATACCTAGAAACAAATGAAAATGGAGACACGACGACCCAAAAATAAGGGAAGCAGCAAAAGCAGTTCTAAGAGGGAACTTTATAGCAATACAATCCTACCTTAAGAAACAGGAAACATCTCGAATAAACAACCTAACCTTGCACCTAAAGCAATTAGAGAAAGAAGAACAAAAAAACCCCAAAGTTAGCAGAAGGAAAGAAGTCATAAAGATCAGATCAGAAATAAATGAAAAAGAAATGAAGGAAACGATAGCAAAGATCAATAAAACTAAAAGCTGGTTCTTGAGAAGATAAACAAAATTGATAAACCATTAGCCAGACTCATCAAGAAAAAAAGGGAGAACACTCAAATCAATAGACTTAGAAATGAAAAAGGAGAAGAAACAACTGACACTGCAGAAATACAAAAGATCACGAGAGATTACTACAAGCAACTCTATGCCAATAAAATGGACAACCTGGAAGAAATGGACAAATTCTTAGAAATGTACAACCTGCCAAGATTGAATCAGGAAGAAATAGAAAATATGAACAGACCAATCACAAGCACTGTGAATTGAAACAGCGATTTAAAATCTTCCAACAGGGCTTCCCTGGTGGTGCAGTGGTTGAGAGTCTGCCTGCTGATGCAGGGGACACGAGTTCGTGCCCCGGTCTGGGAAGATCCCACATGCCGCAGAGCGGCTGGGCCTGTGAGCCATGGCCACTGAGCCTGCGCGTCCGGAGCCTGTGCTCCGCAACAGGAGAGGCCACAACAGTGAGAGGCCCGCATACCACAAAAAAAAAAAAAAATCTTCCAACAAACACAAGCCCAGGACCAGACGGCTTCACAGGTGAATTTTATCAAACATTTAGAGAAGAGCTAACACCTATCCTTCTCAAACTCTTCCAAAATAGAGCAGAGGGAGGAACACTCCCAAACTCATTCTACGAGGCCACCATCACCCTGATACCAAAACCAGACAACGATGTCACAAAGAAAGAAACCTACAGGCCAATAACACTGGTGAACATAGATGGAAAAATCCTCAACAAAATACTAGCAAACAGAATCCAACAACACATTAAAAGGACCATACACCATGATCAAGTGGGGTTTATTCCAGGAATGCAAGGATTCTTCAATATACGCAAATCAATCAACGTGATACACCATATTAACAAATTGAAGGAGAAAAACCATATGATCATCTCCATAGATGCAGGAAAAGCTTTTGGCAAAATTCAACACTCATTTATGATAAAAACCCTGCAGAAAGCAGGCATAGAGGGAACTTCCCTCAACACAATAAAGGCCATATATGACAAACCCACAGCCAACATCATCCTCAATGGTGAAAAACTGAAAGCATTTCCACTAAGATCAGGAACAAGACAAGGTTGCCCATTCTCACCACTCTTATTCAACACAGGTTTGGAAGTTTTAGCCACAACAATCAGAGAAGAAAAGGAAATAAAAGGAATACAAATTGGAAAAGAAGAAGTAAAGCTGTCACTGTTTGCAGATGACATGACACTATACACAGAGAATCCTAAAGATGCTACCAGAAAACTACTAGAGCTAATCAATGAATTTGGTAAAGTAGCAGGATACAAAATTAATGCACAGAACTCTCTGGCATTCCTATACACTAATGATAAAAAATCTGAAAGTGAAATTAAGAAAATACTCCCATTTACCACTGCAACAAAAAGAATAAAATATCTAGGAATAAACCTACCTAAGGAGACAAAAGACCCATATGCAGAAAACTAAAATACACTGATGAAAGAAATTAAAGATGATACAAATAGATGGAGAGATATACCATGTTCTTGGATTGGAAGAATCAACATTGTGAAAATGACTCTACTACCCAAAGCAATCTACAGATTCAATGCAATCCCTATCAAACTACCACTGGCATTTCTCACAGAACTGGAACAAAAAATTTCACAATTTGTATGGAAACACAAAAGACCCCGAATAGCCAAAGCAATCTTGAGAACGAAAAACGGAGCTGGAGGAATCAGGCTCCCTGACTTCAGACTATACTACAAAGCTACAATAATCAAGACAGTATGGTACTGGCACAAAAACAGAAAGATAGATCAATGGAACAGGATAGAAAGCCCAGAGATAAACCCACGCACATATGGTCACCTTATCTTTGATAAAGGAGGCAGGAATGTACAGTGGAGAAAAGACAGCCTATTCAATAAGTGATGCTGGGAAAACTGGACAGGTACATGTAAAAGTATGAGATTAGAACACTCCCTAACACCATACACAAAAATAAGTTCAAAATGGATTAAAGACCTAAATGTAAGGCCAGAAACTATCAAACTCTTAGAGGAAAACATAGGCAGAACACTCTATGACATAAATCACAGCAAGATCCTTTTTGACCCACCTCCTAGAGAAATGGAAATAAAAACAAAAATAAACAAATGGAACCTAATGAAACTTCAAAGCTTTTACACAGCAAAGGAAACCATAAACAAAACAAAAAGACAGCCCTCATAATGGCAGATAATATTTGTAAATGAAGAAACTGACAAAGGATTAATCTTCAAAATTTACAAGCAGCTCATGCAGCTCAATATCAAAAAAACAAACAACCCAATCCAAAAATGGGCAGAAGACCTAAATAGACATTTGTTCAAAGAAGATATACAGATTGCCAACAAGCACATGAAAGAATGCTCAACATCATTAATCATTAGAGAAATGCAAATCAAAACTACAGTGAGATATCATCTCACACCAGTCAGAATGGTCATCATCAAAAAATCTAGAAACAATAAACGCTGGAGAGGGTGTGGAGAAAAGGGAACACTCTTGCACTGCTGGTGGGAAGGTGAATTGGTACAGCCACTATGGAGAACAGTATGGAGGTTCCTTAAAAAATTACAAATAGAACTACCATGTGACCCAGCAATCCCACTACTGGGCATATACCCTGAGAAAACCATAATTCAAAAAGGGTCATGTACCAAAATGTTCATTGCAGCTCTATTTACAATAGCCAGGAGATGGAAGCAACCTAAATGTCCAACATCGGATGAATGGATAAAGAAGACGTGGCACATATATACAATGGAATATTACTCAGCCATAAAAAGAAACGAAATTGAGTTATTTGTAGTGAGGTGGATGGACCTAGAGTCTGTCATACAGAGTGAAGTAAGTCAGAAAGAGAAAGACAAATACCATATGCTAACACATATATATGGAATCTTAAGAAAAAAAAAAGTCATGAAGAACCTAGGGTAAGACGGGAATAAAGACACAGACCTACTGGAGAATGAACTTGAGGATATGGGGAGGGGGAAGGGTAAGCTGTGACAAAGTGAGAGAGTATCATGGACGTATATACCCTACAAACGTAAAATAGATAGCTAATGGGAAGCAGCCGCATAGCACAGGGAGATCAGCTCAGTGCTTTGTGACCACCTAGAGGGGTGGGATTGGGAGGGAGGGAGACGCAAGAGGGAAGAGATATGGGAACATACGTATTTGTATAACTGATTCACTTTGTTATAAAGCAGAAACTAACACACCATTGTAAAGCAATTATACTCCAATAAAGAGGTAAAAAAAAAATTCGTCATAAAAACTTAGGACAATTTTAATGGCAGAAAGTGATCATGTCACAAGCATGTTTCTGTAGAAAAACAAAAACCTATCATACAAAGCATAGCAGTCTATTTCCATGTTTTTTCAAAAACATACCTGCTATTTATTCATTCATTTTGTTAGCGAGAAGTATGTAACTGAAAGTTAAGAAAAATGCGTGTAAAAAAACTACAATTGAGAAAATGTCCACACAAACATATTTTTTTCTGACACAGAGAAAAGTACTTCCATTATTTGATTTTTGCTGTGGCACACACTTCTTACCTCACAGAACACCCATGTTCATGCATTCATTCTTATTTATTCTAAGTTAATTGCATGTCTGCCTAATTCTAGGGGCATAAAGATGAAGGTACTCACTGTTTAGATAAGGAGCAAACACATAAACCTAACTGTAATTTAATTTGGAAAGTGCAACAGAGGAGGGTACCTAATGCAATGTGAGGTGGCAGAGAGAGCAAGGAAGGCTTCCATGCAGGAGGTGAATCTAAAACAAAGGGTAGAAGCCTGGCATTTTAAGTACAGCCCTAGAGAGAAGAATCAGCCTGCTGGGTGTGGAGGCGCACAGGAGAATCGCCTTCAGGCAACCCAGTCTAGCTGAAACAAGTTCAGGACAGAGACAATCAGAGGAGCCCAGAGTTGAGGGAAGGATCAGAACTGCAGGGCTATAGAAACACACTAAGGAGTTTGGACTTGATGTTACAAGAAATCAGGATCCAAAGAAACCTCAGATAGCTTATCCTGGTGGCTAACAGAGGATGGACTGGTGAATAAGAAATCAGGAGGCAGCAAAACCACCTTTAAGAGGCTGTGGCATGGTGGCATTCAAGTGAAATAAGGGAGGCGTGAAGTATGACAGTGGTAGTAGCCATGGAAAGAAGGAGAATTCAAGAAAAACTCAGTAATATGGACAGTAAAAATAGCTGGAGTTGATTGACTGGAATGAGAAGAAAGAAAAGGAAAAGGTTAAGTGGTTCAAGATGAGGCAGGGAGGGGCATGTAGGCACATAAGGATTTTAAACCCTAAATTAAGAACAATAGCTAGAGGGGGAACAAAAATGGGTACAAGGTGACAAATTAGGAAACGATCACAGCAGTTTATGTGAGGGGTTATGGCATGATGGTATGATGGTTTTGACTAGGGTGAGGATAGTGGAGATACTGAGATAAACATATACTTAAGAAATATTTCCAAAAAATTTTAAAGTTAAAAAAAGAAATATTTCATTGCTAAAATCAATAGGATTCACTGGTTATCAGACTTATGGGGCAGAGAGAGGGAGAGAAAATGTCAGAGATGTCTCCCAAGGCATCACAAGGGCAAAATGGTGGTAACAATCACTGAAATAAAGAAAGTGGGGGAAGAAGATTTAAGAAGGAAGACTGAGAATACAGTATTTTAAACATGTTCAATTCCAAGCACCTCTGAAATATCCAAGAAGAAATATCAAGCAGACAGCTGAATATAAAGATCTCTCAAAAGAGAGGACTCTTTACACTGAAATTATAATTTGGGGAACCACTAGTATATAATTAATTGCAACAATACCTGAGATCACCAGAGGAAATGGAAGAATGTGTACTGAAAAGATGGCCTAGGAACAGGCACTGAAAAGGTCTAAAATCTAAACTTTAGATGCTAGTGGAAGGGAGAACCTACATAGGAAACTGAAGAGGAGTCTTTGATTGTAAATAAAGTTTTGGAGACATTTGCTCGTGGAAAAAAGAAGATAATACAGTAAGTAGTCTTAAGAGACAAGAAGCTAAGGTAGAGGGGTGCCGTTTTATTTTTTGATGGAAGACAATGTAACATGTTTAAAGTGCTGATAGGAATGAGTCTGTATAGAGAGAAAGGTTAACAATATGAGACAGAAATGACACTCAATAGTATAAATTCCAAGAAAGCTGGAAAATGGGCTCTAGCACCCACGTGGGGGGATTAGCCTCTCCTCTCCCAGATGATGTCTGGCTAAACAAACGTTTGCGTGGCTTTAGGACGGTGGTTGAGGAAGCAGTCCACCAGATTCTCAGTTTTTCCAGCCCATTGGTTATGGTTAATCTGGACTTACCACTAAATTGGTGACCACTGAAGTACAAATGGTCCTGTGTGGCCCTTTTTCTTTTTTTCAGGGATCTGTGAATGTTTATTTATTGTAAGTAAGGTTTTATTTGGTCCTGTATGTTACAGCAAAGAAAGATGACGGTTTTGTTATATAATCTTTTTTTAGCTTGATTTGAGGGATTTGAGATTGTCATTTGGTATATCTTCTTCCTTTAGGAAACGAATTCTTCAAAAGTGAGAAGCACAAAATGCTGGGATAAATTAAATGAAATGAAAGGCTCTCAGCTAAACCTCTTATTTTTGCTTTCCAGATGCTACTATCCTTCACGATGGTAATAAGGAGAAGATGGAAAACTACCCTCAATAACAACCAAAAAATGGTAATTATGTGAGGTGAAGGATATGTTAAGTAACCTTACTGTGGTATACATTTTGCAATATATACATGTGCCATAACATTGTACACCTTAAACTTTCACAAGTTGTTAATTATATATCAAAACAGCTGGGGGAGGGGAAATGCCCAAACGCCAACTGATGGATTTTTGTTAAAATCTGTCTCATCAAACCCAATGGATATGGCAGGAGATGATATTCTACCAAATCATTTGGATCCTCTATCTAACAATGTGAATTGTTTCAGGAAAAATGGACTAATTCACAAACCTGGTAAGTAATGCATTTGTAGGAACTCTACACTGCCCTCGCTCTGTAGATGAATGAAATATGATAGCATCTACTTCTGGAACTGTGCCAAATACACTACTAATAACTCCTCCTATGGCACAGAGATTCAGTGCTGTTAATAAAACATAAATTAATGGAAGAAGTTCAGGAGTTTGGGAGAAATATTGAAAGGACATCTAACACTAAAACACTGGGAAGTTGGCATCATTCCATTATTTGGGCCAAGAAATACACAACATTTGACAAACTAGAGTTTTCATATACTGTAGGATGGCTCCTCTTTACCTTGACAAAAAACACCCAATATGCCTTTATAAAATTTTACATACTGTTAAATTCACTTTTTTGACATACAATTCTCTAATTTTTCATAAATGCATAGATACAGAGAACAGTTCCATCATCCCCCAAATTCCCTTGTGGTACTTCTTTGTACTTATTTAATCCCTCTCTCCATCCCTTATCCCTGCCAGATGGCTTTTTTGGGACACTGTGCTATCACACATTACCAAGGTCCACAAGCACAGTCCTCTCCCTTTGTTCCTTAATTCACGACACGTGGCAGACTTTTCATCCTAAACCCAGGTCAACTGCCTACCCAATGGCCCATTCAGTACCTCCACAGTCCATCACTAGAGCAAAGGGGAACTTCTGGAATCCCAGCATGACAAGTCCATACCATGGAGAACCAGGAGTATTGCCATGTTTAGCCAATCTCTTTGGCCACCCACTGGAGGGGCCTCTGCTAGTGGCCATCTGCTCTCCACCATCACCACCGCCACCTATCAAACACACCTCCCAAACAGGTGCAGTCTTACCAACTACTTCTTTAATCCGGGTCTTTTTCCTGTTCCCACAATTTCCCTTGGTTGGAAAAAGCCCTAAAATATTGTTAAATTTCACTATCTCATAGTCGAAGCTTGGGTGTTAGTATATCAAAAGAAGCTAAAGGACAGATGTAAACTATTATATATAGAATGGATAAACAACAAGGTCCTACTGTACAGCACAGGGAACTATATTCAGTATCCTGTGATCAACCACAATGGAAAAGAATATGAAAAAGAATATATATATAAGTGTAACTGAATCACTTTGCCGTACAGCAGAAATTAACACGTAAATCAACTACACTTCAATAAAATTTTTAAAAATTAAAATAATTTTTTTAAGAAAGAAGCTAAAGGAATTCATAAAAACAGCTGATTCCAGACTGGGGAGGGAAGATACTAGACAAACCTAAAACATTTTGTTGTTGCAGAGTAAGTGTTCCAAAAAATATGGAGGAAGATCAAAAATACAGGAGCCAGCTTGAAGGGGCCCCATAGTTAAATCTATGATAATTTCAGCATCAAAACAAACAGAACAGAGCTTCCCTGGTGGCGCAGTGGTTAAGAATCCGCCTGCCAATGAAGGGGACATGGGTTCGAGCCCTGGTCTGGAAAGATCCCACATGCTGGGGAGCAACTAAGCCCGTGCACCGCAACTACTGAGCCGGCGCTCTAGAGCCCGTGAGCCACAACTACTGAGCCCACGTGCCACAACTGCTGAAGCCCACACACCTAGAGCCCATGCTCCACAACAAGAGAAGCCCCCGCTCACCACAACTAGAGAAGGCCCGCGCACAGCAACGAAGACCCAACGCAGCCAAAAATAATAAATAAATTAAATAAATTTATTAAGAAAACAAACAGAACAATAATCGATCATACATAACCCACTGAATAAAATAGGTTTTCTACTTTTTTAACTTATCAGTAAGAGTCCACACTGATATAAACAGATAAATAACTGAGAAGGGGGCACTCTTCTTTGAAGAGAAGAAACACTTATAAATGTGGAGAGAGTGAAGGAATTAGAAAATCATTATTTTACAACCATCACAGTAAATTTTGGTTCAGGCAAGAACCAATCACAAAGAGATGCTAGATATATGGAGAAAAGAAAATGATGAGGAATAGATGTTTGCATGGTCTCAAAGTGTCTTCCCCACAGACTGGCTTACTAGTTACAAGGGGAAAAACAGTCACTACTCAACCCAGGCAGTACCTTGACCAGCTGATCAAAATTTCACCAATGAGCAGCACATGGACATTGTGTGTCTCCTGATGTGACACCCTGAGAAGGACACACCGTAATTTATGTAGTGCTCTGGCTGGGCGTGAAAAAGCCAAGTCTTAAGAGGAAACACCAGACAAACCCTATTTTAGGAACACCCTATAAAACAGCCATCTTGCATTATTCAAAAATATTAGCATCATAAAAATATTAATGTCATGAAAGACTCAGGAAGGCTGAGGAACTATTCCAGATTAAAGAAGACTAAAGAGTCATAACAACCACATGTAACATGTGATTCTAGACTGGATCTTTGATCGGAAGGAAAAAAATGCAACGAAGAAATTATTGGAACAACTGACAAAATTGGAAATATGGACTACAGATACAAGTATTGTATGAATGTTAAATTTCCTTGATTTTACTAAGTGTATAGTGGTGATATAAGAGAATATCCTTGTTCTTAGGAAACACACACTAAAGTATTAAGGGACATTATGTATGCAGTCTTCTCTCAAATGGTTTAGAAAAAATAAATTGTGTGTGTGTGTGTGTGTGTGTGTGTGTGTGTAGATAGAGTAAAAAAGAGACGATAAAATTAATGTAGCAAAACGTTAAAATTTGCTGAATTGGGGTGGGTAAAGGACATGTGAGAGTTCTCTGTACTATTCCTTCACTTTTCTGTAATTTTAAAATTATTCCAAAATAAAGCTTTTTAAGTGGTTTAGCCAATTTAAAAACATACTTAAAAAAATAAGAATGCATCTACTTTGTCTTTGATTTCACCATAATTAGCAAAATAATAAAATATACCTCCCAATGGAAAAGATCTAAAACTCAATGTGATATAAAGCATAGATAAATACTTTATGAGAGGATTAAAGCTTCAGCTAGCACAGCAATTATGCACGGGTGCTCAGCTTATTGTTTCACTTGGATTTCATTTGGGGCTCATCAGGGATCCCCTGAGTAAGATTAAAATACTTTATCTCTTATCTAGAAATAGATCATTACATTTGGATAAAAAAGAAGTTCTATAAAAGTGTAGGAAGACAGCTCATAAAGTCAACTAGGTTGAGAACTGCACAGGCACCAAATCTGGCTCTTAATCTCATTAGCCTTTAAAAGCTAATTAGCAGGAAGCCCAATTCAAATACAGAAAGTGGAGGACATTCAGACCACTCTTGGGAAATAAAAACTTAAACAAGTTGTTACTTATGAAGTCTTATGCTATGGATGGTTCTATAAAAACTATGTAAGCACTGAACCAAAATACCTGATTTTAGTTTTCCAATGACTCCTGATGCTCTTTAAGTAATAAAAATATGGGAAGAATATAAACTAAAGGTTAATTACCCAGCACAAGCCACAAGAGCCTCAGAAAAACACACACACCATGTTCCTACAAACCCACTCATGTAGCACTCATAGAGAAGTGCCATGTGTAATTACAAGAATCAGAGGCCTTCAACGGTATGAAAAAGAACCCAGAACAGTGACAGGCAGCCCTTTCTGCAATTTAATGAGTGGATTTTTAATCACAGTAATATACAGCATATGGTTAAAAAATCAAAGAGTACAAAGGGCTCCCTTCTCCTGTTCCCAAAAAGCAATCGTATTTAACCATTTCATTTTAGGGCTTTTCTTGCAGTTACTCTCACTTTTCTAAATAATTCACTTTTACCACTTTTTTTTTTTACCACTTTTTACCATCATTTCTTCCTTTATCACCTATAGTTATCCATGAGATACATCTGTTAGGATTTGATGCTTTAATCAACTTACACTTCTCATAAACACCCCCTCTCTTCCTCTCAATGTATATCACTAATTTTAATTCTTTTGTTGGTTACTTTTAAGATATACTTCCAGTCTCATTTTTTGTTCTATCGAATGCAAAATATTCTGACTCCTCCTTCAAAACAAGACTATCAGAACCTATATCCAGGGCTTCCCTGGTGGCGCAGTGGTTGAGAGTCCGCCTGCCGATGCAGGGAACACAGGTTCGTGCCCTGGTCTGGGAGGATCCCACATGCCGCGGAGCGGCTGGGCCCGTGGGCCATGGCCGCTGAGCCTGCGCGTCCGGGGCCTCTGCTCCGCGGCGGCAGAGGCCGCAGCAGTGGGAGGCCCACATACCGCAGAAAAAACAAGAAAAAGAAAAACAACTGCCATGTGAATCACAGTCACCTGGAGAACTTGTTAAAAAACACAAGACTGATGGACTTCACCTGGTGAGTTTCTGATTCTACAGGTCTGGGGTATGGCCTGAGTCTGCATTTCTAACAAGTTCCCAGGGGATGCTGATGCTGCTGTTCCAGGGACCCTACTTTGAAGACCACTGGTCCAAAGGATGATTCTAAAGGTGAAAACCAATAAAGAACGTTGCTCAACAAAGGGCCAAATAATACATTAAGATTACATTTCATTCTCTATGGTTGTAATGTCATGACCCTATTGCTACTAGAAAAAGAATGTTCCTAGTGTCACAATTAAATACAATATCCTTTCTGCCTACTCCCAGTTGCTCCAAAGCACACCAGGTTTTAATTTGACTCATATTTAGATCGCAATTTATTGCACTCTTTCCCCCTTTGGAATTTGTTTTCCTTTATGTTTTGTGTGCGTGTGTGTGCACTTTTTACTCATTCCATTTATAGCTTAGATTTAAAAACTAATGGCCTTCTCTTCTAATTTGAACCAAATGCATGCTATAAGCAGTCATTCTGGGATTTCATTGCACTGTAGGGTAGTCTCCTGGAGATCAGGGTAAAGGTTGGGACTGGAAAAATACATTTGAGAGTCACCAATTTACAGGCAATGTTTTAAGAGACAGCCAAGGGTTATCACTAGGGTATAAACTTGGTAACAGATCTGTCTCAGATTCTTTACCTTTGGTATCACAGAATGACAGGAACACTTGCAGATTAAATATACAATCTTACTTATTATTGACTCCCACCTGTCCTTATCCCAAAAGGAGAAGAAAGTGAGGTTCCTGATTAGAAGGAATGCTCCACAATCTCACTAACCAGTAAAGGCCACACAGAAGGGAGGAAAGTAGGCCACCATCTCTGCAACCTGTCAGTCACCTATGACACTGACTCCTTGAGCCTCTTTTGGTCAGATGAGAAACAGTTCTTCTGTACAGTGAGGAGGTCTTAGCAGGTGAGCAAATTCCCAGGTGCTCCAGAAAAATGCTCAGAATTTCCAGCGGCCAACAAATGTATCCAAAAGCTTCCCTCTCTATCCCCCTGCACCATATACACACTCATCTAAAGTTCAAACTAACCCTTAGAATACCATGAGCAAATTTTACCATGCTCACAATTTTAGAACCACAGATTCTAATCTGGTCAGTCACCTGGTGACCATCTTAAGGGAGTCACGTTATATCATACCTAAAAGCCAAGGAAAATGAAGGCCTAGAAGGATCACCTCTGCTATAGAAGGTATTTAAATGCATGAAACTGGATGAAATTACCTAAGAAAAGAGTGCAGAAAGACAAGAAGACCCAAGATTGTACCTGAGGTACTCCATATTTCATGGGCAGGCAGAAGAGGCAGAATCAACAAAAGAGACTAAGAAGTAGATAGTGAGATAAGAGGAAAACCAAGAAAGTGTGGTGTTATGTGCAAGTCAAGAGAATTAGGTATTTCAAGAATAAGGGAAACATTAGCCATCAGGGAAGTGCAAAATCAAAACCACAAGGAAATACACTTCTAACCCACTATGATGGCTACAATCAAACACAGATTACAAATGCTGGCAAGGATGTGGAGAAGTCAGAATCCTCACATATGCTGTTAAGAATGTAAAATGGCACAGCCACTTTGGAATACAAACTGGCAATTCTTCAAATGATTAAACATATATGATTCAGAAATTCCAGTCCTACACATGTACCCAAGAAAAATGAAAATGCCCACACAATAACTTGTATTATGAATGTTCACAGCAGCATTATTTACAAGAGCCAACAGGTAGGAACAATGCAAGTGTCCATCAACAGATGAATGGATAATCAAAATGAAATCTATACATACAATAAATATTATCCAGCCATAAAAAGGAATGAAGTTGATATATGCTACCACATGGATGAACCTTGAAAACATTATGCTAAATGAAAGAAGCCAGTCATAAAAGACCACATATTATATGATTCCACTTACATGAAATATCTAGAAGAGGCAAATCCATAGAGACAGAAATTAGATTAGAGGTTACCAGGGGCTGGGGAACGGGGAGTGGAGAGTTACTGCTTAGTGGTTACAGAGCTTCAGTCCAATATGATTAAAACAGTACTGGAAATAAATAATGGTGATGGTTGCACAATATTGTGAATGTAATTAATGCCACAGAATTATACACAAAAATGGTTAAAATGACAAATTTTATGTTATTTCAACGCAAAAAAAAAAAGCTGGACAGCTACAGAAAAGTGGTTAAGAAAAGGCAAGAATGTAAGCAGAGAACCAGGAAGCTATTAGAGTTATTGTGGCAAGACATACTGTGACTTGAATGAGGGTAACCAGTGAAGATAGAGAAAAGTATGTGGATTCAATATCTTTGAGAGGTAAAACCAGCAGATTATGCTAGTGGACTGAATATAATGGAGCATGAGAAAGAGAAAGATGGATGGGGATTGTACACTAGGGGCTACTCCCAGTAGTACAGGCATAAGACCTGGGGGGCAGCTCCCTAGGGTAGCACTGGGTTTAGCCTTGGCAGATGCAAGTCGGGGAGTGGTGCAATTCTCCAAAAATGATACCTTTTCAACTACAAGGTAATATCAAGACTTATCAGATGTTCAGACTATAATGAAGACAACAGATGAAGCCCACTCTAAGATATCTATACAGAAAAGCCTGTCCAAAGTTTCCCCTTTTCACAGACATTATGTGGCGCCTGTCAGAACACAAAACCTCCTCTGAAATATTCTTGCAAAACAGTGATCAAGTCTTGATCCAACTATCAATTTATAATTTACAGGGAAAGAAGAACATATTAAATGGCAGTTTGGGTATACAATCAGAAAAAAAAACAGATTTGGGGAAACCCTAGAGGCAAAAAAAAAAAAACCCCATTTCCTCGAAGAATAAACTGCAAGGAGAAGAAAAAGATACAGAATGAATCAATAGAATTAAGAACCAATATCAAGAGGGGATGGTTGCACAACACCGTTAATGTACTAAACGCCACTGAATCGTTTTTAAAATGGTTAATTTTATGTTTTGTAAATTTCACCTAAATTTTTTTAACATCTTTATTGGAGTATAATTGCTTTACAATATTGTGTTAGTTTCTGCTGTATAACAAAGTGAATCAGCTATACATATACATATATCCCCATATCCCCTCCCTCTTGGGTCTCCCTCCCACCCTCCCAATCCCGCCCCTCTAGGTGGTCACAAAGCACCGAGCTGATCTCCCTGTGCTATGCAGCTGCTTCCCACTAGCCACCTAAATTTAAAAAGTTTTAAAACTCCAATATCAACCCATTACAATGTCTTCCTTATTTGGATCCTGATTTAAACAAACAAAAAATGAGACAATTGGAGAAGTTTAAACGCTGAAAGAATGTTTAGCAATATTAAAGAATTACTGTTAATTATTTATTATGACAAGATTTTGAGTACTCTTTAAAAGAGTCATATAGCTTAGGGTTATATATTAAAATATTTATAGGTCAAATGATTGATACTTGAGATTTACTTCCCAAACTGAAGGGAAGTAGGAAGAGAGTGATCCAATCACACAGTAAAACTACTCATGAATAACAGCCTCATGAATGGTGGCTTATTTGCACTGCAACCTCTCCAGTATCACTTCCACAGAAGCAAAGCACTCTTATTTGGTAAACTTTTCCATCCCTTAAATTGTGCGGCTCTAATCCTACCTGCTTGCCTCCTGACGCCAAGAAAGGAAGGCAGCATGAATTCCCAAAATATCTCCCCTCTGCCTCCAGACATCACCTGTATCTGTAGCAAACTTGACTCCCACCCAATCTAATGTGCCCCCAGAAATCAGTCTTTTATTCTCTTGTTACTTGACTTATCTCAAGGATTTACACACTGTGAACCATTCCCCCTCCTTGAAACTCTCCCTTCATCCTGGCATCTATGACCATCTCCTTATTATCTTTCTGTCTCTTGCTGGCTCTCTTCTTCTGCTACTCTTTAACCATATAATGTTCCCTTAGGCTCAGTCACCACTCCTAATCTCTTCTCACTCTGAGTCTCCCCAGAGTAATTCATCCATCCCTATGACCCCACAAGTACCCATATTGAGCACACGACTGTAACAATGCTCAGCAAAATTTGTTGAAATAAATACACCTACACAAGCAATGCAGAGCTGGCAAAAGAAGGCAGTGACCAAAACACAGAAGTAGTAGCAGAAAGCAGACCTATTTAATGTAAAGGACAAACTCTAATAAAAATACATAAAGGAACATAATCGGGAAAGAGGCATCAACATCTAAAGAACTTAGTTCTTTACGTGCAAAGAACTTAGTTATATGCTGGTCTTCACAGGAAATGAATGTACACAAAGGATAATTTCAAGTAACAAGCATATACTTTCATTAGAGCATGTTTTTTTCCCCATGAGATAAGTGAGTTCAGATGCTTTATTATGCACCAGGGACACTGCTCAGCTTAAAGACAACTGCATATCTGTCTTCGTTTCTCAATTCCTGTGCCCTGCATGCTTTAAACATCCCAGAACCTTTTTTAGCTGAAAATGATTTAAATATGAGGATCATTAAGTCCTTGCCAAAATTATAGGAGGGTTATTAAGTTGACTATGTTTTTTATTACAATCACCAACTCTAACCACTTCATTAAATAACTCTCTAGCCTCCTGATAATCATGAGGACTTATCATAAAAAAGATGAAATTATTTTTTCACACATTTTCCACTTCAATCAACCTATAAGTATTTACCAAGGAGCCACCTTGTGAAAAGCATTGTTTCTAGGGTTAATTAGTACTCCCATATAACTCCAATTGTAATGAAGGTATTGGGAGTCATTTTAAACTAATCAATGATTATTTCTCACTAATTTGGTTATTATTCTTCCCCAGTTGGATTAAGGCCTCCTTCTCCAACATACACATCTATGACTACTCCAATATCCAGTAATCACCCAGATTCCTGAACTGTACTTATCATCTGTACCACAAAAATTAACATTAATGATAGTCTGTCATTTGTTTTCTGGTAATTTCATTTGTTTTCACAACTACAACAAAAGGTCACTGATGAGGTCTGGCACTTGGTTTTCCCTTTTCTTATATCCTGCCTAATATCTCACATAGTTCTTAGCATATAGGGGCATTTACTAAAAATTTATTGATTAAATTTATTGATCAAATTTAATTGATTAAATTAAATTTATTGTAGATTATTATTGTAGATAATAATCTACACCCCTGTCAATATTTTACTCATTTCTTTATTCAAATATTTACTGAGTAGGTACTATGCCAGTCGCTGCACTAAGAACTAAGAACTCTTCTAGAGAGAGATCAAGATGGCAGAATAGAAGGACACGGAGCTCACGTCCTCCCACGAACACATCAAAAGTACATCTAGGGACTACCCTGGTGGCACAGTGGTTAAGAATCTGCCTGCCAATGCAGGGGACACGGGTTCAAGCCCTGGTCCGGGAAGATCCCACATGCTGTGGAGCAACTAAGCCCATGCACAACTACTGAGCCTGTGCTCTACAGCCCACGAGCCACAACTACTGAGCCCACACTCTGCAACTACTGAAGCCCACGCACCTATGGCCCATGCTCTGCAACTGCAACAAGAGAAGCCACCGCAATGAGAAGCCTGCACACCGCAATGAAGAGTAGCCCCGGCTTGCCTCGACTAGAGAAAGCCCGCGCACAGCAACGAAGACCCAACGCAGCCAAAAGAAAACGAAAGGAATAAATAAAATAAATTTAAAATATATATATATTACATGAAGTCAGACAGAGAAAGACAAATATATGATATCACTTATATGTGGATTCTAAAATATGATACAAATGAACTTATTTACAAAACAGAAACAGACTCACAGACATAGAAAAAAACTTATGGTTACCAAAGGGGAAAGGGGGGGGAGGGACAGATAAGGATTTGGGGATTAGAAAATACAAACTACTATATATAAAATAGATAAACAACAAGGTGCTACTGTTTGGCACAGGGAACTATATTCAGTATCTTGTAATAACCTATATTGGAAAAGAATATGAAAAAGAAAAAAATATATATATATACACACACATCTGAATCACTTTGCTTTACACCAGAAACTAATACAACACTGTAAATCAACTATACATCAATTTAAAAAAATGTTTTTTAATTAAAAAAGAAAAGAACTCCTCCAATAGTACAACAGACATAGTTCCTCATAAAGTTCACAGTATGGTAGAAGACATGGATAAAGGAATGGAAAATACCAATATAATGCAAAGTGTGCTATGACAGGAAAAATACAGGAAGCACCTAAGAGGAGCACTTAAGCCATGTAAGGAGGTACAGGAAGGCTGCTGGAAGAAGAGACCTGTAAGGTGAAACGAGAAGGATACGTATGATAGCAATTAGCCAGGCAGAGGGTATAAGGTAGGGGAGAAGACAGACCAAAAGAACAATACAGGCAAAAGCCAGAGGCAAGGAAAAGCATGGACCATTTATGGACCTGAAAGTAATTCAATTTGGCTGGATTACAAAGGTGGAGGAGAAAGAGGGTCAATGGATACAGCTCGAAAGGTAAAGAGAAGCCAGCCAATTTGTCTTACAAATTAACCCAAGAGCAATGGAAAACCATAGAAGAAGTTGAAAACAAGGGAGTGACATGATCAGACTTTTATTTTTAGAAATATCATTCTAGATGTAGGAAAAAGGAACTGTAGAGAGCAATACTGGAGGGAGGAAGGCCAGTTGGCTGTGCACTGATAAAGGAAGAGATGATCATGAGAGCTGAAGTAAGGAAGTAACAGCAGGGGTGGAGCAAAGTGGAGAATTTTAGAGTTATTTATGAAATGGAATAATGAGAATCTGGTAATGACTGGATATTGTGGGTGAGAGAGAGAGGGAAGAATAAGAGATGATACACAGGGTTATAGCTTGATCAGTCGAGATAATAGAGGAGGAGGTTACTGGTTTGAGTTAGAGAAAAGGAGTTTGAATGCAAGCAGAGATGAATAATAGTTTACTTGAGATATGGGTATGGAATTCAGGGAAGGCACATGAAATACAGATAAAGATTTAAAAGTCATGGGTTCCCAAGAGTTGAAACAATAAGTCCACACAAACGCTTGTACATGAATGTTCTTAGTAGCATTATTCATAACAGGTGGAACAACCCAAATGCCCAACAACTGATGAATGGATAAACAAAATGTGGTATGTTTATGCAATAGAAATGATTCAAGTATAAAAAGGAATGAGGTAATGATACAACATGGAGGCACCTTGAAAACATTACACTAAGTGAAAGAAGTGAGACACAAAAAGCTACATACTATAAAATTCCATTTATATGGAATGTCTTAGAATTGGCAAATCCGTAGATAGGCTCCTGGTGGCCAGGTACTGAGGAGGTTGGGGAGTAAATGCTAAAGGGTACCGGAGTTCTTTTAGGGGTGATTAAAATGTTCTGGAATTAGATAATGGTGATGGTTGCACAATTTTATAAATATACTAAAAACCACATAATTGTACTTTGAAAAGGGTGAATTTTATGGTATTTTAGTTGCATCTCAATTTTTAAAAACAGGAAAAAACAAAACATGTCATGGGTAATTGCTCCTTTATGGGGCAGTCCTCCTGCACATAACAACTATAAACTCTGGGCAAAATATAAAAAACAACTACCAAAGGCACTGGAGAGCAACCAAAAGCAGAGAGAAAATCACAGGATAAGGCAGGAGTGTGGGGAGGTGGGGAATGGGGGTTATACTTGGAAGAAGGGAAGGGTCCTGGGTGAATTTCCAGGTCGGCTGGTTGGTTGGTTGGTTGGTTTGAATGACTTACTGTGAAGGCAGACCCCAGTTTGTGCTATGCAGGACAGCTGAAACTATGATAAAAATTCAGTCTTGACTTACTGGCTTGAAACACCAGAGTTTGGGGCAACTATAACAGCTTGAAAATGAAGGGAGGAAACCAAAAAGAGAGAGACCCAGAGAGAGAGTGTGTGCCCCAAATTCTAAGTATAATTACTCTACCGAAGTTTTTGGCTGCCCCTCAGACCACACAGGGATAGGGCAAGCTGCAAGCAGCCCAACTAAAGCTAACAGAACTGAACAGAGATTTCAGCTGCTGCCCACTGCAGAGGAAAGGGTCTAGAGCTTGAGTCCAGCTACTGTAACTATGATCAAAGATGTGAAGATTTCACAGTCACAGACAGAGTGATGGTATGCAAAGCCTTAGGAGATGAGTCTGCCCAGGGCCCTCACTTATACAAATAAACGAGAAAGGGTTTCATATTATAATCTATAATCAGTTGATAATGGCCTGCTAGGAGGAGAAAGGTATTAAGAAAGATTGTGAGGCCAATTCCAAAATACCATAGGAGGTTAGTCACGTCTGCTCAGAGAAAAAGGAGTGCTAGCATGCATGACATGTCTCTCACATTTCTGATCTAAGAGATCAAAATCATGATTACTGTACACCCGATAAAGCTAATACAGAGGCCTGTACACCGTGGACTTGCTCTTCTTTGAAAACCTAACCACCCCTATGTGTTTTAATGCTTCCTGCTTTCTGCTCTTTGATAAATAGCAAAGTCTGGGACGGGACAGAAAACATTGTTTTAGGTTTACTTCTCCAAAACCCAAATGTAGTGCATGCAGTTTTGTCAGACCATTTCTTCTCTTAAAATGCACACATACACACACATGTGTGTTTGTGTGTGTGCAGTTAAGTAGATATAGGTATACGCATGCTTGTGTTTGTGTGTGTGCATGTGTGTCTGCTTAATGTCAGCTACAGTGAAAATAAAGAGAAACGTACAAATTCAAGTTACATTTTGAAGGAACAGCTGACAACACAATGTTTAACTGAATGTAGAAAACGAGACAATTCTCTTTAAAGATTTTCCATACTTTCTACAGCTTGATTATTATTAAAGAGTCATACAAGAGTTTCTGATCAATCTGGTCTTCTCTGATGAATCTTTTCCATTCCCTTACTTAGCATGTATCTTAACGTTTTAGTTAATCTTTTTACACTGCTTAGGTTCTGGTAATAAAGGAAACCAGTAAACTAAGTCTAACTTGTTTCACATCTGGGAGACTATTTTAGCAGTCTGAGTCCAGAATATATTTAGAGTAAATCTGATTTATTATGGTATTACTTATTTTATTATATACATATTTTTAAAACTGGGAAAAGTACCCTGGCTCATTATTTTTGTTGATGGGTATTCTGTTCATCTCAGAGCAGAAAACTCTTTTATGACTAGCTCTATAAATTACCACTCTAGGCTTATTTCAGAACCATTCTTCTAAAAACATTTGCTTTGGGCTCAGAATATTACCAACTTTCTAATAGGTCTTGTAAGGTTCAAAAAACATTTTTCTGTACTAAAATTGCCCCCCTTCCATAGCAGACAGACGCCCTACACTGACAATCCAAAACCCATTTATGCCTTATATGATTGGTGAGTTTGGGAAGCTGGACACACAGGGCTCAGTCCCTTTAGAGTTCTTTTCGGGGACAACTCCTCCGTGTCATAAGTTGCAGAGAGGCAGGTTCTGCCCCTCAGGAGAAAGCCTATGGTTGTTCAGCGTTGCCAAGAGACTAAGTTTGCCTCTGTTGCCTAATCCTGTGGAGGCCAACTGTTGCCACATACCAAAGCCATGTCTTCCAAATGCTCTATCACTAATAAGGCTGAGATTTTGATCTTCAAAACAAAACAGATCTGTAGGGCCATCAAACTCACTATACCTTAAGCCTACCAAAAGCTCCCAAGACTTATTTTTAACCTAATCCTATATATAATTATAACTAATACCTAAATAAATGGAATAGAATACAAAATATTCTAATTCTACATTAGGGTGCTTTCAGCTTTTACTTAAACTTTACAATCTGTATTTTCTCCCCATAGATAAGACAGACATTCGTTTTACACAGTTCTTATAGAAATTCAGGAGTAATGAGGCTTGACTACTCTTTTTAAAAATTGATGCGAAACAATTATTAACAGCAAAACTTAATTCTACATACAGAATTATGTAGGCACTGGGTTTTTCTTCTTTTAATCTCTAATATGTATAGAGGATTCCAACATTTAAAGCACAGGTCAACAACTCTTCGAGGTTAATGGAGAGAAAAGGGTAGACAGGGAGAGGTGGGGGGAGGGAGGGAGGGAGGATGCTGTCTGCAGGTCATTCTCCCCCTTCCTTTCCACTATCTCTCTTTTTCCTTTCCTCTACCCCCTTTTCCAAGAAAGTGCTGTTTTATGAGGCAATTCAGTCAAATATCGGGAAGAGGAAGGAGCTGAGCCTTGGACCTAGGATTGGTAAGAAAGAAGTAAGAAAACGGCCTTATCTGTGCTTTCAGAATTTAAGGTGCTGCCTTTGGTACTTTTGGCAGAGATGGTCAAATCCTCAACTACAACCTTATGGTGACTTATGGGGTGTGATTATGATAATTATTTATAGGATTATTTAAAAGTTTTTACGGTGAATTTGTACTTAAATTGATTTTATTCATGCTCAAAAGTCATGTTATCTAGATTTCACTTTGTTATTCTATGACAAGTAATATTGATACAGAAAGATAATACTAGTATATGTTCCTAAAGCTATTTTTAATAACCTTACCAATAAATTAATAGTGGGGTTCATGGTAAAGAACCTGGGCATTTTATTCTGTAATTACTCATGTACGCTACATCTTAAAAATATCTTGCTAATTTTTTTAAAGACTTTTTGATGTGAACCATTTTTAAAGTCTTTATTGAATTTGTAACAATACTGCTTCTGTTTTGTTTTGGTTTTTTGGCTGTGAGGTATGTGGGATGTTAGCTCCCCGATCAGGGATCGAACCCACACCCCCTGCATTGGAAGGTGACATCTTAACCACTGGACCACCAGGGAAGTCCCCTATCTTGCTAATTCTAACGAAGCACTCACTTCCTGTGAACTCCATTCCTCTAAGCATTGCACATATACCATTATTTTATCCCTGTTCTACAAACAAGGAAACTAAGACATGGGAGGCTAAATAACTTGCCCAATGTCACAACATTAGAAAGTGTCAGATTCAGGATTTAAACTCTGTCCATAGCTGATGTTTAATTGGTGCTTCTCAGACTCTGAAATGCACACAAATCACCTGGAAATCTTGTTAAAATGTATAATCTGATTAAGCTGGTCTAGGGCTGGGCCTGACATTTTACATTTCCAAAAAGCACCAATGCTGCTGGTCCACAGACCACACTTTTAGTAATAAGATTCTAAATCACTTCACTCTGCTGCCCAACTACACACTAGAATAGGATGCTATTTAGCTTAGGATTTAGTGACCTAAGCAAAAAGGCATTTATATCCTAAATTCAAGTACTGAACCAAGGTGCTGTTTTCAATCTATGTGAAGAGTTCCAGTTTACAGTGAAGTTCTAGACCCAACTAAAGTACACTTGATTTGTGCAATGTCTTTTTTTCTACTCTTAGGACAAAAATCTATTTCTCCCTATTCCCATGCAAATATATAGAAGAAAAACAACTCTTTCTTTGGGGGGGGAGCAGACAAACTCTTTCAACTTGGCATCCGACTGAACATTACACGTGAAAGCAGACATAATTAAGACACGAAACTCATAACTACTCAATTCTCAAATATGCCACAAAAAGCTGCAAAGACAGCTTGTCTCTGGATTCCTCCAGCTCAGCAACTTTTTACAGGAAGGATTACAAAAAGATTTTGTTCCAACTAGTCACGCTTGTCTACTAAAAACAACATGCTTTAAGCCCTTACATTTAAAGACATCTCTGACATGAACTGAAATAGATTTGCTTGTTTGAATCTATACCAACATTAAAATATGGTTAATTACTAACATACTTAAACTTCATTTCTCTTTCTCAAAATCAATCTGTTTCTAAAAATTATCTTGTACAGTCTCTTTTAAGGACTCAGAGTTTTCTTTGTTCATGCTTTCTATTTTGCCTCCTTATGTGATATCTGAATAAATGTAATTAAGGAATTTATTAGATTTTGAAATTAAAATCTGGTCTTATTAACCAAGTTAACTATAATAACTTTCTCTAACAGGTCACCTTTTTTTTTAAAAGGGTACTTTAAAAAAAATCCCTGCAGGGCTTCCCTGGTGGCACAGTGGTTGAGAGTCCGCCTGCCGATGCAGGGCACACGGGTTCGTGCCCCGGTTCAGGAAGATCCCACATGCCGCCACGCGGCTGGGCCCGTAAGCCATGGCCCCTGCGCCTGCGCGTCTGGAGCCTGTGCTCCGCAATAGGAGAGGCCGCAGGCGTGGGAGGCCCACGTACCGCAAAAAAAAAAAACAAAAAACTCTGCATTCTAAAATCACCTTTCAACATGAATATATTCTAATGCTCTTTTTGAAACCTAGAGAAACTACTTGAAGAAAAGGGTAGAAGGACTATTTTTTATGGCATTCCTACAAGCAAGTAGGCACAAGCTTGGCAATTAGGCAGACCCAGATCTATATTCTGGGTTTATATTCACTCTTAGTGATTGTGTGACCTTTGGGCAGGTTTATCTAAACTTGCTATGTCATAATTCTTTATTTTATGTATAGTAAATACTCAATTACATAGTTATTTTTGCAACAGATATTATAGAACCCTTTATAAAAGAGAAAGTTAAAGCTCATGGAATTTTTGCAACTTGTTGAAGGTCACATAATAACTGAAAAAGCTGGAATAAGTCCAGCTCTATCTGACTCCAAAGCCCAGGATTTCTCCTGACCCAGATATTGCATTTCTAATGCGGGGTTATTGATTGCTTAACCGAGATAACACGTATTTCTCACGCACTGAGTGGATCTTTAATTTTAAAAAGGCTACACCTATACTGTATCACAAAATCCACCTACATCTACAGTATTGGTACTAAGATAACCGATTATCAAATATCAACTCACTGGATGGAAAAAACATAAAAGTGAATCTCAAGTAAACTAATGCATACGTATGTTGCTGAGGACAAAGATGACTGAGAAAATTAGCTATTAGGCCCTCCCAGTTTTTTATTCTAACAAACATCTGCTGAAGACCTACTATGAGAACATAGTGCTAGGGAGTTATAGTTTACCAAACATTATGAGAGGAATTTAGACTAAAGATAAAGACAATTTAAAACAAGAAAAATAAACTAACCTAAACCACACTAAGAGTATATAATAACTAATGTTTTAAATGATAGGCGATTTAATTTAATTGCATCTCAGCACACTCACCTAAAAGTACAGCTAAATACTAAAGCTCTTCTGTATAAAAGTGTTAGTGGGTGAGAAAGTGTCTATGGACATGCAAGTGCTCAGGTGTACACACTTGTCCTCTATCTTGGAGGCAGTACAGGGTGATAGTTCACAGCATGGACCTGCAGTGGTCACAAAGACCTGAGTTTAATACCCAGCTCTATCACTAACAGCTGTGTGACTTTGGTCAAGTAACCTCTTTAAGCCTCAGTGACCTCAAGTGTCAAATGGAGATAAAAATTGCACTTACTCAAAAAAGTTATTCATTTAACACACTTTCACCGAAGGTATACCTTGCCATCTGGCACTGCATTAGGCACTGTGGATAAGCTGTGAAAATACATGTAATGTGCTTGGCATGTGTCAAGAACAAAACTGGGATTTTTATCTGTTTTGTTCCCAGCTGTATCCTCAGTACCTAGAATAATGACTGACAAGTAGAAGGCTTGAAATAAATACTGCGATAAATATTGAATAAACTGTTTAGTGCCAGGTGGGTCAGAAACTATTCCCTCCGCCATGACCCTTGTTTAGCTTCAGCCTTCTTGAGCATATATATTTGTAAGCATCGCTGAAAGTGCAGGTCTCTTCATTTGGGTTTAATAAGATTTAGAAGTCTAGCCCCTAAGACTCCATGTGAGATTTTCTATCACATGCTTAAAAGTATTTTTAATTGAACATTTTGTACAATAAAACATTAAAACCATACAAAGAAGTATAAGGCACCTTCATGTATTCATCAATCAGCTTCAACAATAAGCAACCCATTTTTCACTGTATTAAGATGTTTCCAAAATCTTAGCAAGGTAAGACTAATAAACTACTTATTCAGACATAACTGTTAGTTCCTAGTCTAACAGAAAGCAGGAGGTGTGTGTTGATGTTCTCTCACACAACTGTGGCTTTCACATCAGCTCTCTTATAAAATGGCACTGCACAGCTAAAAAAAATTTTACTAGCAAATGAGCACTCACAGAAAACACAGCCATCAATCCTCCCCTGTGCCTCTCCATTCTGCTGTTTTGGGCCTTTCTGATAAAATGAAAGCAAATCTCAATGTAATCCAAGTAAGGGGTTTTTGTTTTCAAAAGATCCCTTCAAATCTCAATTTTAAAAATAGCCAACAGGGAAGCAGTGTTACACATAAGATTATGGATGAAATAAATCCGCTCCAAATACTTTCAGGTCAGTATGTCATTTTCTTTCTGAGGAGCTCAAAAAACTTCCATAACTTCTTTCATTAAAGTGATTCTCAGTTTGCCATGAGAGGTGATATGACATTCTAGGTCCGGCCAGGACATAAAATCTTTACACGGATGGTCTCACTCGTGGGTGTTATATGTAAAGCCACGGCAGTCCTCCTCACCAACCCAATCCTCCATGTTACAGATGCACACTAGGCACTTTTTATCACTTTAGAAGTTGATTCATCGTGTATCTAGATCCATCACATAACACGAGCATCCATATGATAGAAGCTCCCTCAGATTTTTTTCACAGCTACAATCGCTGCTGGAACCTACCTCATCCCCGTTCCTGGCCTAGATCAGGGCCAAGTACAAGCAGGAGCAACCAGGGTGGGCTCTCCACAGCCCTCCCTCAGAGGCACAAGCACCCACCCTCTCACATGTCCTGGGATAAATAGCTACTCAATCTCAGTACAGCACCTTCTTTTAAAGAAGCGGCCATCCCCTGAAGTAACAGACAGAGAACTTCAGCCAGCAAAATTAAGGTAACGAGCTACATATGTTTTATAAACACTGTAACCTAGGAGACAGTGAGAAACAGGTCTTACTCCAATTTCAAGTGCAGGGAAATGAAAGCCATATACTCTCAATAGCAGAAATGTCCAATAAGATCCTGAAAAACCGCCAGCCAGGAACAAAGACAAGAAAACATTGCACCACAAGCAAGGGTGGACCAGAGAACCTCTAAGATTCCCAAGAGTCTATGGTTATAAGAAGATTTCCCAAAGAGATAAAACTAGTTACCCCAAATTTTGTTACTGCTGACTTACACCATACATTCTTATATAACCAGATTGATCTCACTGCCCCTCTTTTTTTTTTTTTTTTGCGGTACACGAGCCTCTCAGTGTTGTGGTCTCTCCCGTTGCAGAGCACAGGCTCTGGACGCGCAGGCTCAGCGGCCATGGCTCACGGGCCCAGCCGCTCTGCGGCATGTGGGATCATCCCAGACCGGGGCACAAACCCACGTCCCCTGCATCGGCAGGCGGACTCTCAACCACTGCGCCACCAGGGAAGCCCTCACTGCCCCTCTCTTGAACCTAAACAAAACCCAGTTGTACACCTAGAAAAGATTTACTGTTCACAGAAACACAACTGATTTTCTACTGCACCCAGATGACTTCTTTTTTAATGTTCCTTTTTAAGGTAATGAAAGGAGGAGTTCCTCCTTGATGATATGTATACCTCAGTTGATGTGCTTTAACATTAAACTAAGAATTAACCTGTTGATAAGTCCTTGAAATCTGGTATTCTCATAAAACATTCACATTAATTCAAGCAAAACATTAAAGAGCATTATATAATGAGTCATATTAAACTGGTGATGAAAAGAACAACCATTAAGACACCCAGAGCATCAGTTTAGCACAAGTTATCATTCACAGCATGAAAATATGTTTTAAAACTAAAGTCAAAATACTTACTAAGCCCCCAAAGGTACCCTATTCTTCCCTTAAATACACAACATTTACCAAGGCATTGTTGTACGCAAACACAAAGATTGCTTTCTCTAAGAATGAAACTAAAGAACTTCGTTGTTCTTTGGAAGAACAGCCACTAAGTTATCTCTATTGCTGACCTAAAAGTTTAAGGGATCATTTAAGGGTTGTGTAATTATGTTCTCTCATACACCTGTGACTCTCACATCAACTTTCTTACAAGAGCACGGAGCAAATAAGATGGCACAACACAGAAAAATATATATATATACCGGCAATGAGCATTCACAGAAAACGTAATAACCAGTACCTCTCTCTTCCTTTCTCTCTCTCTCTCTCCCCCTTTCATCTATGCTGCAATTTGGGGTCTTTCTAATAAAAACAAAGAAAATCTCAATGCAGTCCAAGTAGTTTTGTGGTTAACTGCAAATAATATTTCATATTTTAATAAGAGTACCATTGTTTTTTCACTATTTTAACAGACGCGATTCACCAAAAAACATTTTAAGATACTGAAGAGCACAAAAATACATAACTTTCAACCTAAATTTCTAAACTATTAAACTAGCTACACATTACAAGAAAGGGTTTTATATATTCAATCTTGTCTGTACACTTTTTTCTAATCTCTAAGAGAGAGATTATTTTATTGTCAATTTTATTGAGTCACAGAATGTATAATTACTATTGACATCTGACAAGTTTCAAACAGAAATGAAAAGCTTAATTAGTAATAAAGATCATGGGCTCTGACTTCAGGTGGAATTAGTTGCATGACTTGAGCAAGTTAAAACCCATCTACACTTTAATTCCCTTATCTATAAAATGGCAATAATAAGAATACCTACAGAGACTTCATGAGATTTTGCAAGATTATATAAGATAATGCACATTAAAACACTTGGCATTGTTCCTAACACAGCAAGTACTCCAGAAGTGTTAACTATCATCATCCTCTATATTTACTACCATCATTACTACTTACTTATCAGTCACAAACAATATCTTAGGCATGGCACTGGATGCTGGACACTTTACCATATGTTTTCTCTTTTATTCCTTTCAGCAACCTTGTAAAGTGGTGGTGGTGGTGGTGTTGTTATATTATTATTACTGACCCCATTTCATCAATGAGGAAACTAGGTTTAGCTAATTTTCCAGGTTCATACAATTAGTAAATAGCATAACCAGAACCTAAACCAGAATCTAACAACAAAGCTACTTAACAGATATGACAAAAGTATTAAAAGGTTCAAATTCCTCTAGAATGGGTAATAGCAGATTCATTACCCACACACAAGACATTATAGGTGACATAACTACACTAACTTCTGAACGTTCCAGCCAAAAACTGAAAAACCCAATTCCAACTCTAGATTTATTAACTGACCTTTCATTTCTAAAAGCTATTTCAGAGATGAGAGTGATGATTATGATAATATATCACATTTATACAATTCTTTGGTATATTAACTAATTTGATCTTCACTACAATCCCATGGATATAGGTAGGAACTATTATCTCCATTTTGTAGATGATGAAAATGAAAGGTCACAAAGCTGACAAATAATGGAAGAAGGACTCAAACCTAAGTCTTCTTGCTCCAAGTACAGAGCTATTTTTTTTACTACACTATGTAGATAGACAGATGAATAAATATTAATTAAAAACTCTTAAAAAAGAGTAACTGCCCCCCCCCAAAGAAAGGAGTCCACACATCATACTCATTCTTAGCAATGATCAAAGCCTTAAAGACAAAACAATGTTGCAGTTCTCCAAATGACAACATTTAAAGAAAGGTGAAGGAGCGTAATACTCTTCAAAAACGACGACCTATAAGGAAGGCAGAGGATCAGTCTCCAAGAAAAGAAAATAAATAAAATTATCTATCTGTACTAAAAGAAAATACAGCTTAGAACTATACTGAGGAATTTAATTTACATAAGGAAGAACCGTCAGAATTGGTATATATTGGCAGTACTACAAGACATAGTTCTTGCATCAGAGCTTCCAGAGGAGACAGAAAATTATACAATAAATATTGGTTCAAATAATCAACTAAAATACAATGTAGTATGTGGGATAAAAAATATATGTTATGAGTACATGGACGAGCGAGCACCACTTTTAAACAAACAGGGTACTCGAGTAATCTGTTGACGTACAGAAAGAAAAAGGAAAAAAATAAGAGATGCTCCAAAACACAAGAAAAATCGTTTCAGGAGGTGTCAGTCTGCTGCAGAAAACCAGGCTCAGTTTCTAACTTAGCCTCCACTTAACAGTCTTTTACCATTTCCTATGCCTAATAGCTACATGAATCATTTGACCTCTCAATAAATCGATCTTCCGCAAGTGCACTGCTCACTAAATCCTACTCATTAAGGGGTGGGCTCCAAATTATAATTAAATCAAGTTATTTGCTCTGTGACCGATAAATTAATGATTAAAGATAGTTATTACACAGCCATTTTAGGTTTGTTTTTTTTTAATAAATTTATTTGGTTTTTTTGGGCTGTGTTGGGTCTTCGTTGCTGCGCGCGGGCTTTCTCTAGCGCGGGCTTTTCTCTATGTCGCGGTGTGCGGGCTTCTCATTGTGGTGGCTTCTCTTGTTGCGGAGCACAGGCTGTAGGCGCGTGGGCTTCAATAGTTGTGGCACACGGGATTAGCTGGTCCGTGGCATGTGGGATCTTCCTGGACCAGGGTTCGAACCCGTGTCCCCTGCATTGGCAGGCAGATTCTTAACCACTGCACCACCAGGGAAACCCTACATGGCCATTTTAAAATAGACTTCTAGAATCATCTGCCAACTTGAGTTGTGTTTGTTTATTTACCTATTTGTCTATTTATTTATTTATGGTTTTGCTGGGTCTTCGTTGCTGTGCACAGGCTTTCTCTAGTTGCAGCGAGCAGGACTGCAACTATTCTTTGTTGCGGTGTGCAGTCTTCTCATTGCGGTGGCTTCTCTTGCTGCAGAGCACGGGCTCTAGGCTCGCGGGCTTCAGTAGTTGTGGGTCACGGGCTCTAGAGCGCAGGCTCAGTAGTTGTGGTGCACGGGCTTAGTTGCTCCGCGGCATGTGGGATCTTCCCGGACCAGGGCTCGAACCCATGTCCCCTGCATTGGCAGGTGAATTCTTAACCACTGCGCCACCAGGGAAGTCCCCTGAGTTGTATATCTTGACTGAAGACAACAGAAGATCTGATATTACCATAGATCTCCAATATAAGAAGGTCAAATTCAGGAAATTCAATCAAAAAGCAAAGTTAAGACAGATGAAAGTGAAGTTTGCTAAGAAAAAAGTCTGACTAAGCTCAGAAAAAACAGTAAAAATTTTAATCAGGCTGTTACTGAGATTTGCTGCAGATATTCACATTCAAATAATATTTATTTGGCCCTAATATTCTCAAACTTCAGTGCCAATAAGACAAAGTACGCAAAGGACAGATTCCAAAAGGAATGTGTCCTTATCCTGCAGGTAAGCAGGGCTTAAAATCTGGTGGGTACCAACATCACCCAGGTAGTCCCATAAGAATGTAGATTACTGCGCCTAAAATAGTAGATATTTTGAGGAGAAACACAGAAAAACATTTTAAAATAAGACCCACTTCCAGCTAATTCTGATGGTTGTGGGTCATGCTTTAAGAAACAATATTCCAGGCACTGTACTAGGTACTCTCGAGTGTATTCTTTCATTTAACCCTCATAAAGATCAGGTGACATAGCTATTATCCTTACTTTATGAATGAGGAAACAAAAGTCCAGGGGTTAAGATTAAACAACTAAAGAGAAAGGAAAAGGACAAGAGAAATTTGTTTGATTAGACAGCAACTTGAGAGTAACCTAAAGAAGCTAAAAATCATTAAAAAATAAAAATAATACTAGATCAGAGAGCTTCATTATCCTGTTCACTCAAAGATACAGAGAAGTGAAAGGTCAATATTAAAAATTATAACTAAACATTAAATAATTATTTAAAATTACCTCTGAAGTTGGCTGTGTGTAGGCTGAGGTGGAGAGTAAAAGTACACTGGTATGAAGTTATCTATGTTTAAAATGTACTTTCTTTGAGCTTTAAGTCATCTTTTATAGGTGAATTAAATACTCATCTATGAACATCTCTTTTGATATAAACTTTTTGGTGACTACATAGAATTATAGTTTGATATGAAGAATTCAGCC
Source organism: Stenella coeruleoalba (assembly GCF_951394435.1). Classification (NCBI taxonomy): domain Eukaryota; kingdom Metazoa; phylum Chordata; class Mammalia; order Artiodactyla; family Delphinidae; genus Stenella; species Stenella coeruleoalba. The sequence continues at coordinate 148,425,839 of NC_137169.1, read as the reverse complement.
TGTGTCCCCAAATATACTAGCTGTCTTAAGCAGTAATACCAATTGACAGAGTGGTAATTAATTAAGGGAAGAAGAAAGTTTCAAAGGATCATGAAAATGTCTCAGGTGTTACCTGTAGACACAGTGCTCTGATAACCCTGCAAATCTCAGAAACTGAGACGTTTATGGAGCATCCCTGTGTGCTCAGCACTGTGCTAATCCCTGGAAATTCACAGAAACATAAGACTAGGTCCCTGTCCTCAAGGAGGCTAAAACCAAGTGGAAAATAAAATCTAATAATAGCCAAGTTAAGAACAAAAGTATGTAATATTACCTAATGCCACAGATCAATGGAGGAAATCAATGAGAAGCAGAGCAAGACCATTCATTAAGTATGAACGCCTATTATAGACTAAATACTTTCACATGTGTTATCGCTTTTAATTCTAAGAATACCCCCTGAGAGGCAGGGTTCAGAATGAAGAAAACAAAGTTCAGAGCAGTTAAGGAGCTTCCCCCAACTCACGTAACTAGCAAAGACAACACAAGGGAAAGCACCTAAGGGAAGTTAAGTATGACTGGTTCACAAGGCACTGAGGAAACCAGTCCGACTAAAACAGAAGGTACAATGGGTAATAAAGCTGGCCAGAGTTGGGCCAGATTAGAAAGGTCCACTATTTATGTTTGATGAGATAAGAACCAGTCATTAAAGGGACATTTAAGGGAAACTGTTATGTTAATACTTCAGAATAGAACAAACTTTATTAGGGAAGATCTATAAAAAGATATAATTAGCTAAGACAGGGGTCCCCAGCCCCCGGGCTGCACAGCAAGAGGGGAATGGCAGGCAAGTGAGCGAAGCTTCATCTACCGCTCCCCATGGCTCACATTACCGCCTGAACCTTCATATCCCCACCACCACTCCAGTCCGTGGAAAAATGTCTTCCACGAAACCGGTCCCTGGTGCCAAAACGGTTGGGGACCACAGGGCTAAGAACCGGCTCTAGAAAGGAGCTGCCCCTCACTGCCAGAGCGGGCCTGGCAGCAACAGCTATGCTATGGTGTTGCCAGGAGCTGGCTGACACAGCTAGGCAGTGGTGTTCTCCTGTTGAACATAAACAATTCCACAAGCATCAACGTCAGACAAAGCTACTCTGTGGCCAGGATGGATCAAGACAAAAAACAAGACCTCTCTGTAATCATGTCTGAACACGGACGAAACGTGAACAATGTCCAAGCCACAAAAATGATCAAACATTCCATATCCTGGCTAACACAGGTGATCGCTGCTTCTTTACCAATCACAGCTTTAGCCCCGTTTCATTCCTCCAGCCTTCTAGTAAGATTTCAATCATGGAACTGCCCCCACTTCTTCACAGCCTCCAACTCAAAGCAAAGCCCTACTTCCTTGAACCCTCTCCAAATCACCTAACACAAGCTAAATCCTATAATAAATCCTTTCTAACATCCTCTGAGACACCCCACAATTCCCCCATGATCTGTAAGTTTTCTGTTTGCAACAAGTTAATAAACCCCCACTTTGTTCAACTACTAGTGTGTTGGTGGCAGTGGGAATGGAGGAAAGAAAAAGACATTTCCAGGTAAGAACGAAAAGAACTAGTAACAGACAATTAAAGAAGAAAAAAAAAATCAAGACTCATACACCACTTGGAATACTGAAATATTATGAACTTAGAGTGGATCTAGTTAAATTAGCTCATTTTTTATGAACTGCATAAAAGATAAAGGAAGACAGAAAAATATTTAGTAGGCAATTTAGAGATTAAACAATAATGATGTCTGGGTCCCACCTCCAAAGACTCTGATTTAATAGATCTTGAGTGTAGCCTGAGCATCAGGCTGTTTTAAAGCTCCCCAGGTGGTTCCAATGAGCAGACAAAGTCAAGAATCACTATCATGAGGATGCTCATGGCTGGGAGGAAAAAGGAAAAGCAATGGGAAGGGTGAAAGAGACCCAAGGAATTACTGGGGCAAAAAGCTAAAATGAAAAAACTGGCTTGAAGACTGAACAGAATTCCAAGGTACAGAGTAATGAAAATGATAAAGGAGACACTGCACTTAACAAATGATACACAGAAACCAGATAGGAATGTGGAGATAGGTTTAGATGACTGGGAAACATGGTCGACTAGTAAAGACAATTTTCCGCATTAGAAAAATCTTCGAGTGGGAGACTTTCAGTCCTCTGAGGCTGCCTGCATAACAACTACACCTACTACTACAAACAGATGTAACCAGGTACAGCCTGTTGTAGCTGTGCACAAATAGAGGTGAATTCCTCCAGCCATTTTTCCTACCTCGTGTTCCCACACTGCCATCTAGTGGGTCAGAATGGCAAGGAGCTGATTTGAGCTGGAAGTGATTTCTAGGTGGCTGTGAACTCATTTGGTTACAAGGCAGGTGGAAAAGAGCCTGAATTCAAGGGTTTAATCTTAATGTTTCCCTCTGTTATTTAGAGTAGAAGACCGGCTTAAGGTACAGGGTTTCTTTTGGAGATGACGAAAATATTCTAAAATTGTGTAACATTTTGATGTACTTAATGCCACTGAATTATACAGTTAAAAATGGATAAGATGGTCTTTTATGTTATGGCACTTTAAATGGATATGGTATATGAATTATACCTCAGTAAAACTGTTACAAAAAAAGGAGGAAAAAAACAAAAGGAGGAAGAGGCTGCAAATACAGAAATGATCTCAAGAACTGAAGAAAACTTTTAAAAGGATGTCAGAAATCATTCAATCTCTTCATTTCAAGCCCCCTTCATTTCAAAAAATGTAAAATTGAGGCTCAGAGGATTAAATTACTTACCTTACATAGACAGTAAAACCTAAACCCAAAAAAAGGGGATCTATTACCTTATTTAATAGCCCTCTCTTGTCTCCCAGCCCTGAGAACTGATTTTTCTGAAGCTTGGTCCTCAGCAGGGCTATCTTTTGCTGCATAACTTATTACCTGAAAGTCTCACCCACACCAAAGTCTTCAAATAGCAGTAGTATCACTACTACTAGTATCATTATTCCAACAATTCAAGCTCAAAACCCTGCACTCATCCTTCACTTCTCCCTCGCCTGACAATCAGAGAATTGGGTCAACCCCTTCCCTCAAAAGGACTCATTTTATTGCCAGGCTCTCTACCACCCTCTTAACTCAGGCCTTCACTACTTCACACCCAAAGTAAAGCAAATTTTCTCTTGTCTAGAATCCCCATCTTCAGTCTTTCCACATCTCTCCCCAATCCCATTCACCAAATCAGTACTCCAGCACACAACTAAATTTTTGTACATTTCACATTGCTACTCAAAATCTTTATGAGCTCCTCAATACCTACAAAATAAAGTGCAAATTCTTTAGCGTGACCATCAAGGCCTTCTGTATTCCAGAATCTATTCCAATCTCATCCCCTGTAACCTTCTATACAAACCACTCCAATGTAGTCAAACTGGTCTACTACAGAATCCATATGCATCTCTCCATTAGTTATACCCCCATAGTTACTATCTATGCCACTTATGTTAACTATTAACCTGTTTGTCTTTTTTTTCCCCCTTTCCTAAAGGTTCTCAGTTCAGGCTATGCAACAGTCTTACCTGTAGGGCTTTAAAGATGTGGCCCAAACACCTGGATATTTTTCAAAATTCTACAGGTAAATTTTTACAAGGAGTGAAAAATCAATGATTCACAGACTATAAGAAGGTCTTCTGTAAAATGGTTAAGATTTCAGCACCTAAACTGAGTGCTAATATTATACAGTTATTACATTATTAGTTATAATATCTAATATAATACAGTTATTATTTAGGTAATAGTTTCTCTGAGCAATTTAATTTTTTATTACCTAAATATCCAAGCATTCTTTTCTTGATCACCTGTACCACATAAATCTTTCTAATTAACATCTGTTTCCTAAAAAGAGGTAAACACAGTGGCTGAAAGATGCTAACAAGAATTAAATTTTGATATACTCATCTAATTAATTTGTGAGAAACACCACAACCATTCAAATTAAAAATGCAACTTAATACATGTTTGTCCTACATATGACAATCATTTAAATGTGAACAGAACATGCTAATGTAAATATCCAGTTTGAAATTAAACAGCATAGTTATGGATATCATAAGTAGCTTGACTGAACCCAGCTGTGCCAATTTCACCCTGGCCCTTGAATTTAAAGATGCAGAAAGGGAGTCAGTTAAGATGAAAAAGAAAGAGAGTAGTTGTCAGCCCAGACTGCACATTATAGCAACCTGGAGAGTTTTTTAAGTTTCTATGTCCAAGCCATACTCTCAACCAATTAAAACAGAATCTCTGGGTGGGACCCATGCATCAGTATTTTTAAAGCTCTTCAGCTGCTTCCAATGTGTAGCCAATGTTGAGAACCTATGAATCAGAAAATCTCTCACAGAAAAATCTGAAGATCAGAACTGTTCAGAGATTGAGACAAAGGGGGAAAAAAATCCCAGAAATCAAGTATTACTTTATAAGTAAGTTGCTTTGTCTCATTAATTTATGAATGATTTTTATATATTAAGGATATATGCCTTTTTATGTTGCAAATATTTTCCTGTTTCTTGGCTTTCCTATTATAAGACAGTTCTTTGACATACATGTGTTTTTAACTTTTATGAAGTCAAATCTGTTGATCTATCAATCTATCTTTACTCCTTGTGAGGTTTCTCTTATTTCTGCCTCAATGGTTAATAACAACAAAACAAACCAGAGAACTTTATAACATTATAATTCTCAACCAAAGTAACGAATAAAAAAAAATCAATATTAACCTAGGACTATAAATGCCCTTAAATGTTTAAAACTGAGCATGAATAGGCCACGTGTAAAACAGTAAAATGGAAACAAGCTAACTTTATTATTATTATTTTGGCTGTATTGGGTCTTTGTTGCTGGGCGCGGGCTTTCTCTAGTTGTGGCGAGTGGGGGCTACTCTTAGTTGCGGCGCGCAGGCTTCTCATTGTGGTGGCTTCTCTTGTTGCGGAGCACAGGCTCTAGGCGCATGGGGTTCAGTAGTTGTGCCTCGCGGGCTCTAGAGCACAGACTCAGTAGTTGTGGCGCACGGGCTTAATTGCTCTGTGGCATCTTCCTGGACCAGGGCTTGAACCTGTGTCCCCTGCACTGGCAGGCAGATTCTTAACCACTGCGCCACCAGGGAAGCTCAACAAGCTAACTTTAAAAAGGATACTTTCTTGATTTTTACTGTATTCAAACAAGTAAAATAATGGCTTTATTTGACAATTTCTACTTTTAAAATAAAATGTCTAAGGTGTTTGTCACATCGGTTATCTGCCTTTTCAGGAACTATTCAGATATATACCTATGCTCCTGGGAAAGCAACCATTCGAGTTCTAAGATTAGAACGAGATATAAAAGACAAGGTTATTGCACACAGTCACATTTGTTATTTTCACTCTAACAAGTAATTATTATAGCAAAAACTGGGGGGAAATCATTTGCACAAAGTATTTCATAGTAATAAATATAAGTAGATGAACAGGCACAATTTTTCCCCCAGGTCATCACAAATTCAAGTTCAACTACCAGTTTCAGACATGATTTTGTGATTGTTAATGTGAATAACATGATCATTATTAATACGGCATTGTTCGGAATTCCCTGGTGGTCCAGTGGTTAGGACTCTGTGGTTTCACTGCCGAGGGCCCGGGTTCAATCCCTGGTCAGGGAACTAAGGTCCCACAAGCCACGCAGCACGGTCCCCTGCCACCCCCCCGAAAAAAAGGCACTGTTACCGTATCAGTTTGTCCAAAGCTCTTTCATCATGGTGAGTTTTATAAAGATATTCATGACAAAACTTGATTTGAGTGGGTTTTTTTGGTTCAAATTCAAAACAAAAGTTATGGTAAATGTCATAGGTTGAGAGCAGTTTGGAAAGGAGAGTCATGAAGGTGATCACTCAGGGATATTAAGTTTTAGTAGCAGAAAACCAAGTCCCTCACTATTCTGAAAAAATGTTTGTGTGCTTTTCACGCCATTGTCCACCAGAGGGAGCATCACATCTAATTAAGACTGCTTGCAGAACTCTCAGAGGGAAAGGGGAAATCATCTAAAACATTAACCTGCAAAAATTTTAGAAGCAGTGTATATAGATTTAAAAGTAAAATACAGAACCCCTCAAAATAATCACAGATGTAATATTTATCCAATAACTGGGTTGCTGAGAAGTTAAAGTTTAAAAGTACTTACAGGACTTCCCTGGTGGTTCAGTAATTAAGAATCCGCCTGCCAATGCAGGGGACACGGGTTCGAGCCCTTGTCCAGGAAGATTCCACGTGCCGCAGAGCAACTAAGCCCATGCGCCACAACTACTGAGCCTGCGCTCTAGAGCCCGTGAGCCACAACTACTGAGCCCACGTGCCACAGCTATTGAAGCCCGCACGCCTAGAGCCCGTGCTCTGCAACAAGAGAAGCCACCGCAATGAGAAGCCCGCGCACTGCAACGAAGAGGGGCCCCCACTCGACACAACTAGAGAAAAGCCCACGTACAGCCACAAAGCCCCAATGCAGCCAAAAATTAAAAAATAAAAGTACTTACAGAAATCAGTTTGTCTCAGCTTAATGTAAATACAAGTTACATAGATATCTTGAAATTATGTACAGAAAATGTATATTCTGATTCAGTAAGTCTGTGGTGCAGCATGAAACTGCACTGCTAACAAGCTTCCAGTTGATAAAGGTGCTGCTCATTCATAGACCACATTTGGAGCAGCAAGAACTGAAAGACAACATAAACTGAATTTCCAAACGCAAAGGTTTAACTCTTACATAAAATTAGGGAACTGATCATAAGGAGTGGGGCCCCAAATATGAGATGCAAACATTTGGGCAGACACTCATGAAACTTAGTACCCTGAACTCCCAAATTGTGTTGAATTCCTTTTACCAGCAAAAGCACTCTGAAGGTGTTGGTTTCCCTTTGCCTGAAGAAACCTGCAAAGGCCTGCCCTATGCCTTATGAAGGACTACTGATTCTCCTCAGGAACTACTTTCACCACCTCTGAGAGTTTCTAGATCTACGGCCAGACTCGAGTCCTAGTAGGGCCCCAAGGATAAAACTAAAAAATGCGATCCACTCGGAGGTGCATAACATACCAAAAGAACTGCGAGATTTTGCCAATTTATATCAACAAAAACTTGGGGAACACATATGGGAAAGGATGCGAAGAGTGTTGGAGTGTTGGATTCAGGTGGAAAATAATGCTGGATGAAGACGAATTTATTGATATGAGTGGATTTATTGATATGGAGCAGAGACTGCGGATTCAACAGGTTGGTTCAAGCAGCTGGAAATGGCTCTAAGAGTCTGCTTGGTTGGTTGACTGAAAGCTGAATCTAGAGGTGACCTACACTAAATGAAGTTGAAATGTCAGAACTCTGGTACACTGAGAAGGAAGTTGCCTGATGGCTTAGGGAGATGAGGATGCTGAGTGGATTTAACATCCAAGACCTGCTTACCCACCCCTTAACCATGTCCCTGGGAGGACCCAGAAAACATTCCATTCACCAAGCTAAGAGAAATACCTTCATGAGAGGAGGCCTGGCCTCCCTTAAGAGCTCCCTGGTGGCTGTTCTCCATAGGCCAGGAATAAAAATGGTAACTCCTGCCATCAAACTGGGCTCCCTGAACTGAGGGGGGGATGGTGGGGGCCCCATGGCAGCAGAGATGATAGTACTTAGGCACCAAAGATAAGGTGGGAGTGGATACCATAAAGGCAGCCAAGACCGTAACCAGAAAGATCTGAACTGCAGTGATCTTTGACCTAGGCTAATTAATCACAGTGTCCCTAGAAATGAAATAGAACGGCAACCTACTAAAGTCTCACTTGATTAGTATAACTGGAAAAGCTCTGGGTCTGGCAAACAGAAGTATGACTTCAATAACCAAAAAAATAAAGTGCTGTAGTCCCTCCACCAATTCCCAGATTTGAGCCATTTCACAGACCCAGAGTCCCTTGAATGAAGGGAAGGGCCAGGTCCTTGAAGAAGAACTCTACTACAGAGCCAAATATGCAGAGTATATATTTTCCTCCTAGGCTTTCCAAAAGCAATCTACAGCCATTTACAAGGCTGACTTTGCACTATGAAGAGGACATAATCCAGACTTCGGTGGGGGGTGGGGGTAGCGGTGGGCAGGCATTACTGGACACTGGCTCTGAACTAAAGTTAATTCCTGAAGACCTAAAATACCACTGTGGTCCAATGTCTCAGGAACAGGAGCTTATGGAATTCAGAGGATCAATGCGATTTGGGCTCAGATTCATCTCACAGTGGGCTTTGTAAGCCCCCAAATCCATCTTGCGGTTATATTCTCCAGTTCCAGAATGCAGAGTTGGAAAAGAAATCCTCAACAACTGTCAGAGTCCCCTCTCTTGTTCCCTAACCCGTAGAAGTAATGGCTATTACGGTATAAAAGTCCAATTGGAAGTCAAATTGCCTTTATCTACCTTAACAGTGAACCAAAACCAATACTGCATTTCTGGAGGGTGTAATGCTAACATCAATGATTTGTGAGATGCAAAGGTGGTGATTCCGCCCACATCCTCATTTAACTTGCCTACATGGCCAATGTAGAAGACAGATGGATCTTGGAGAATGACATTGATTACAGGATATCAAAGTGATAGAATATCAAAGGGAGAATGTGATTCAGCTGTAAGAAGAACGAAATCACCCAAAGATGGGTAAAGGGATTTTGTATACTCTTTTTGGAAGAGGGCTAGTGTTTTTAGTTGTGCAAAGAATAGTTAGGTGGGAGAGTGAGCTTGCATTTGTCTCTTAAGTACCTTAAGTATGGTTAAATAAGGTATGTATAGTTGACAAGGGACTGTGGTGGCTTCTGCAGTTTATCAACATAGCAAACTGGAACTACATTTCCCAAAATTCTCTCTCTGTATGATTCTAGGTGAAGCTTGGCCACAAAAGACATGGGTGAGATTTGGAAGGCAGAAGTGCAGCAACCTTCATTATATTCTGACAGTCTGTGTAGGGTACTGCTGCAGCTTGTGTGCAATGTCGCTGATCTAATGGCTCGCCTTGTTGGCCTGGGGCAGCAGCCAGGCCCTCTCTTCCGACAGCTCCCACTGTATCTCTTCCTGAACCTTCTCCAAGGCATGGGGCCCAGCACATGAACAGTTCTGTGGCAAAGGGCATTAGCAATTTCTGTAGGCCATCAGTGTCACTGAGGGGGGAAGGCAGTGACAGACAGACACAGGTTCCAATTGTCCTATTAGTTCCAGTTGGATTCCAATTTGTTCTTGCTTCCTCCCACTTGATATCAGCTTATCTTCCTGCAAGCTCTGCTGACTTAATAGTGTCTTCAGGCCTACCCCATAATGCAGAGGCAACAGCATCTCTATCAACTTATGTAAAGTCTAATCTCTATTATCCTTATGCTTCGTCATTCAAGAGTTCTCCTTCTTTGAACAAACCCTAACTGATACAATCCCTTCCCACAAAAACTGACCAGCCCCAGAGAACAGCCTTAACAGTTGGGAGACACCAGATGACCATATATATAGTCACCTACTGGGCAAATGCCCAGAATTTTTTTAACCTAAGACCTTTTGGTGCCTTGCTTTTAAATATGATTGGCCAAGAACGAGCAGACACTTAAGGACAGCTCTTTTTCCTTTCCTTTTATTTTACTTTTTATCATAGAAAATTTCAAACATTCCCCAAAGTAGAGAGAATAGTACAATATACCACCCCCCCAACCAGCTTCAGAAATTATCAACACATGACCAATCTTGTATAACTTAAACCCCACCAACACCTCCCAACTACATCATTTTAAAGCAAACACCAGGGAATTCCCTGGCGGTCCAGTAGTTAGGACTCCAGGCTTTCACTGCCAAGGGCCCAGGTTCAACCCCTGGTTGGGGAACTAAGATCCCACAAGCTGCATGGCACGGCCAAAAAAAAAAAAAAAAAATAGCAAACACCAGACAACCTGTCACTTCATCCATTATCCATCTCAAAAAGATAAAGCCTTCATTGTTTTCATTTTTTAACTTTTCATTTTGAAATAATTTCAGACTGATTAAAAACAAGTTGCAAGGAATAGTAAAGAATTTCCATATGTCCTTCACAAGGATTCCCCCAATGTTAATATCTTACATAACTAAAGAACAATTATCAAAATCAAAACATTAACATTGATTCAATACTATCATCAAATCTATGGGGTTTATTCAAATTTCATCAGCTGTCCCACGAATGTCCAATTTCTGATCCAAGATCACACTTTGCACTCAGTTGCCATGCTTCCTTGATCTCCTTTAATCTTGGAGTTCTTCAGTCTCTCCTTGTCATTCACATCCTTGATACTTTTGCAGGGTACTGCCTAGTTATTTTGTAGACTATCCCTCAATTTGGCTTTCCTTGAAGTTTCCTCATGATTAAATTCAGGTTACGCATTCTGGCATCTATACATCACAGAAGTGGTGCTGTGTCCTGTTCAATGTATATCAGGAAGCACATGATGTCAGTCTGTCCTGTTACTGGTGATACCAACTTTGATCACCTGTTTTACATTGTAAAGTTACTGTATTTTTCCCTTGTACTTAATAAGTATCTAGTAAGAAGACTCTTTGAAATTGTGTAAATATCTATTTTCTGATCATACCCTTGCCCACTTATTTTAGCATCCATTGATGATTTTTGTCCAAAGGCACTGGATTAGATTCCTTCTGAGATCCCATCCAACTCAAACATTCTATCCCATGATTTTATTAACACCTTAAATTAAGAATTTCCCCTTTATTTGGTGAAACTTGGAAACTTTAGACAGCAAGACTGCAGTGGGGGAGGTAATTTGCATAAACGTCACACTGATTAAAATTTCACAACACTGAAACACAGATTTATTTTATTGATGCTCTTTACCTAAGCAAGCAAGCCAGAAATATAAAGAGACTTACATACAAATTGTTTCTATAGTCTCTCTTAAGTAAATGTATGGTGGGATATTCATAACTCTAGAGGAAAAAAATCATATGAGTCTCCACAGATGAAGGAAATGCCTTAGGCAGAACTCAACACCTCTTCTTAATTAAAAACTCATGAGAGAGACTGGGAGTCAAGATGGCATACTAGGAGGATGCATAATTCATGTCTCCTCACAACTAGGGCACCCACCAGCCACCGGTGGGGGACCACATACACCTAAGAGGATGGGAGGAACCCCCAGGGACCAGCTTGTGGGATCTTGGTTCCCAGGCCGGAGGTCGAGCCTGAGCTCCTGTGGTGGGAGCTCCAAGTCCAAATCTCTGGACTAACAGAGAACCTCAGACCCCAGGGAATCTCAATCGGAGTGAGGTCTCCCAGAGGTCCTCATCTCAGCACCAAGACCCAGCTCTATCCAACTGCCTGCAAACTCCAGTGCTGGACGCCTCAGGCCAAACAACCAGTAAGACAGGAATACAGCACCACCCATCAAAAAAAAAAAAAAAAATGAAATGACAAAAAAATTTGTTACAGACAAAGAAGCAAGGTAAAAACCTACAAGACCAAATAACTGAAGACAAAATAGGCAACTTACCTGAAAAAGAATTCTGAATAATGATAGTAAAGAGGATCCAAAATCTTGGAAACAGAATGGAGAAAATGCAAGAAACATTTAACAAGGATCTAGAAGAACTAAAGAACAAACAAAACAAACAAACAGTGATGAACACAATTACTGAAATTAAAAATACTCTAGAAGGAATCAATAACAGAATAACTGAGGCAGAAGAATGGATAAGTGACCTGGAAGATAAAATGGTGGAAATAACTGCCAGGGAGTGGAATAAAGAAAAAAGAATGAAAAGAACTGAGGACAGTCTCAGAGACCACTGGGACAACACTAAATGCACCAACATTCAAATTATAGGGGTCCCAGAAGAAGAAGAGAAAAAGAAAGGGACTGAGAAATATCTGAAGAGATTATAGTCAAAAACTTCCCTAATATGGGGAAGGAAATAATCAATCAAGTCAAGAAGCACAGAGAGTACCATACAGTATACACCCAAGGAGAAACACTCCAAGAGACATATTAATCAAACTATCCAAAATTAAATACAAAGAAAAAGTACTGAAAGCAGCAAGGGAAAGCTACAAATAACATACAAGGGAATCCCCATAAGGTTAACAGCTGATTTTTCAGCAGAAACTCTGCAAGCCAGAAGGGAGTGGCAAGACATATTTAAAGTGATGAAAGCGAAAAACCTACAACCAAGATTACTCTACCCAGCAAGGACCTCATTCACATTCGACGGAGAAATTAAACCTTTACAGATAAGCAAAAGTTAAGAGAATTCACCACCACCAAACCAGCTTTACAACAAATGCTAAAGGAACTACTCTAGGCAGGAAACAGAGAGAAGGAAAAGACCTACAATAACAAACCCAAAACAATTAAGAAAATGGGAATAGGAACGTACGTATCAGTAATTACCTTAAATGTAAATGATTTAAATATTCCAACCAAAAGGGTTAGGCTGGCTGAATGGATACAAAAACAAGACCCTTACATATGCTGTCCACAACAGACCCACTTCAGACCTAGGGACACATACAGACTGAAAGTGAGGGGATGGTAAAAGATATTCCATGCAAACGGAAATCAAAAGAAAGCTGGAGTAGCAATTCTCATATCAGACAAAATAGACTTTAAAATGAAGACTATTACAAGAGACAAAGAAGAACACTACATAATGATCAAGGGATCGATCCAAGAAGATATAACAATTGTAAATATTTATGCACCCAACAAAGGAGCACCTCAATACATAAGGCGAATACTAACAGCCATAAAAGGGGAAATCGACAGTAACACATTCATAGTAGGGGACTTTGACACCCCACTTTCATCAATGGACAGATCATCCAAAATGAAAATAAATAAGGAAACACAAGCTTTAAAAGACACATTAAACAAGATGAACTTAATTGATATTTATAGGACATTCAACCCAAAAAAAACAGAATACACTTTCTTCTCAAGTCCTCAGGGAACATTCTACAGGATGGACCATATCTGGGGTCACAAATCAAGCCAGGGTAAATTTAAGAAAAGTGAAATCATATCAAGTATCCTTTCCAACCACAATGCTACGAGACTAGGTATCAATTACAGGAAAAAATCTGTAACAAATACAAACACATGGAGGCTAAAGAATACGTTACTAAATAACCAAGAGATCACTGAAGAATTCATAGAGAAAATCAAAAAATACCTTGAAACAAATGACAATGAAAACACGACGACCCAAAACCTATAGCATGCAGCAAAAGCTGTTCTAAGAGAGAAGTTTACAGCAATACAAGAAACAGAAAAATCTCAAATAAACAACCTAACCTTACACCTAAAGCAATTAGAGAAAGAAGAACAAAAAAAAACCCCAAAGTTAGCAGAAGGAAAGAAATCATAAAGATCAGATCAGAAATAAATAAAAAGAAAAGAAGGAAACAATAGCAAAGGTCAATAAAAATAAAAGCTGGTTCTTTGAGAAGATAAACAAAACTGATAAAGCATTAGCCAGAGTCATCAAGAAAAAAAAGGGAGAAGACTCACATCAACAGAATTCAAAATGAAAAAGGAGAAGTAACAACTGACACGGCATAAATACAAAGGATCAAGAGAGATTACTACAAGCAACTATATGCCAATAAAATGGACAACCTGGAAGAAATGGACAATTCTTAGAAAAGCACAACCTTCCGAGACTGAACCAGGAAGAAATAGAAAATATAAACAGACCAATCACAAGCACTGAAATTGAAACTGTGATTAAAAATCTTCCAACAAACAAAAGCCCAGGACCAGATGGATTCACAGGTGAATTCTATCAAACATTTACAGAAGAGTTAACCCCTATCCTTCTCAAACTCTTTCAAAATATAGCAGAGGGAGGAACACTCCCAAACTCATCCTACGAGGCCACCATCACCCAAATACCAAAATCAGACAAAGATGTCACAAAAAAAGAAAACTACAGGCCAACATCACTGATGAACATAGATGCAAAAATCCTCAGCAAAATATTAGGAAACAAAATCCAACAGCACATTAAAATCATCATACACCATGATCAAGTGGGGTTTATCCCAGGAATGCAAGGATTCTTCAATATACACAAATCAATCAATGTGACAAACCACATTAACAAATTGAAGGAGAAAAACCATATGATCATCTCAATAGATGCAGGAAAAGCTTTTGACAAAATTCAACACCCATTTATGACAAAAACCCTCCAGAAAGTAGGCACAGAGGGAGCTTACCTCAACATAATAAAGGCCATATATGACAAACCCACAGCCAACATCGTTCTCAATGGTGAAAAACTGAAACCATTTCCACTGAGTTCAGGAACAAACAAGGTTGCCCACTCTCACCACTATTATTTAACATAGTTTTGGAAGTTTCAGCCACAGCAATCAGAGAAGAAAAAGAAATAAAAGGAATCCAAATTGGAAAAGAAGAAGTAAAACCGTCACTGTTTGCAGATGACATGATACTATACATAGAGAATCCTAAAGATGCTACCAGAAAACTACTAGAGCTAATCAATGAATTTGGTGGAGTAGCAGGATACAAAACTAATGCACAGAAATCTCTTGCATTCCTATACACTAATGATGAAAAATCTGAAAGAGAAATTAAGGAAACACTCCCATTTACCACTGCAACAAAAAGAATAAAATACCTAGGAATAAACCTACCTAAGGAGACAAAAGACCTGTGTGCAGAAAACGGTAAGACACTGATGAGAAAAATTAAAGATGATACAAACAGATGGAGAGATATACCATGTCGTTGGGTTGGAAGAATCAACATTGTGAAAATGATTATACTACCCAAAGCAATCTACAGATTCAATGCAATCCTTATCAAACTACCAGTGGCGTTTTTCACAGAACCAGAACAAAAAAATTCACAATTTGTACGGAAGCACAAAAGACCCCGAATAGCCAAAGCAATCTTGAGAAAGAAAAACGGAGCTGGAGGAATCAAGCTCCCAGACTTCAGACTATACTACAAAGCTACAGTAATCAAGACAGTATGGTATTGGCACAAAAACAGAAATATAGCTCAATGGAACTGGATAGAAAGCCTACAGATAAACACACACACCTATGGTCACCTTATCTCTAGGCAAGAGTATACAATGGAGAAAAGACAGCCTCTTCAATAAGTGGTGCTGGGAAAACTGGACAGGTACTTGGAAAAGAATGAAATTAGAATGCTTCCTAACACTATACACGAAAATAAACTCAAAATGGACTAAAGACCTATATTTAAGGCCAGACACTATAAAACTCTTAGAGGAAAACATAGAACACTCTATGACGTAAATCACAGCAAGATCCTTTTTGACCCACCTCCTAGAGAAAGGGAAATAAAAACAAAAATAAATAAATGGGACCTAATAAAACTTAAAAGCTTTTTGCACAGCAAAGGAAACCATAAAAAAGATGAAAAAACAACCCTAAGAATGGGAGAAAATATTTGCAAATGAAGCAACTGACAAAGGATCAATCTCCAAAAGATACAAGCAGCTCATGCAGCTCAACATCAAAAAAAAAACCAACCCAATCCAAAAATGGGCAGAAGACCTAAATAGACATTTCTCCAAAGAAGATATACAGATTGCCATCAAACACGTGAAAGGATGCTCAACGTCACTAATCATTAGAGAAATACAAGTCAAAACTACAGTGAGGTATATCACCTCACACCAGTCAGAATGGCCATCATCAAAAAATCTACAAACAATTAATGCTGGAGAGGGTGTGGAGAAAAGGGAACCCTCTTGCACTGTTGGTGGGAATGTAAATTGGTACAGCCACTATGGAGAACAGTATGGAGGTTCCTTAAAAAACTACAAATAGAACTACCATATGACCCAGCAATCCCACTACTGGGCATATACACAGAGAAAACCATAATTCAAAAAGAGTCATGTACCACAATGTTCATTGCAACTCTATTTACAATATCCAGGACATGGAAGCAACCTAAGTGCCCATCGACAGATGAATGGATAAAGAAGATGTGGCACATATGTACAATGGAATATTACTCAGCTATAAAAAGACGAAATTGAGTTATTTGTAGTGAGGTGGATGGACCTAGAGTCTGTCATACAGAGTGAAGTCAGAAAGAGTAAAACAAATATCATATGCTAATACATATACATGGAATCTAAAAAAAAGGTTCTGATGAACCTAGGGGCAAGACAGAAATAAAGACACGGATGTAGAGCATGGACTTGAGGACACGGGGAGGGGGAAGGGTAAGCTGGGAGGAAGTAAGAGAGTAGCACTGACATATATACACTACCAGATGTAAAATAGATAGCTAGTGGGAAGCTGCTGCATGGCACAGGGAGATGAGCTCAGTGCTTTGCAACCACCTAGAGGGTTGGGATAAGGAGGGTGGGAAGGACATGGAAGAGGGAGGGCATATGGGTATATATGTAGGCATTTTGCTGATTCACTCTGTTATACAGCAGAAACTAACACAACACTGTAAAGCAATTATACTCCAATAAAGATGTTAATAAATAAACAAACTCATGAGAAAATGTAAATGAATGGATGCCTCCTTAACATGATAAAATATATGTACCTGAGTCGTAAAACCAGCACCTTAATTAATAAGGAAACCCTAATGTCCAGGAACAACACAAGAATGCCAACTATCTTCACGACTATTAAACATTGTTCTGGAAGCATTACTCAAAGTAATTAGCCTAGAAAGAACACTCAGAGGCATAAAAATTGAAAAAGAAGAAACTACGTGTTTGAAGATGACATAAGAGTACTCCTAGAAATTAAATTATCTGTAATTAAAACAGTGTGGTACCTATGCATAAATAGACAGATAAACCAATGGAAAAGAGTAGAAAGTCAAGAGTTAGACCCAATTAGTATATGATCTAGAATATGATTACTGGAGCCAATCATTGGGACAAAAATAAACTTCCTAATAAATGGAACAACTGGATATCCATTTGGAAAAAGATAAGATTAGATCCATTCCTTACACCATACATAAGAATAAACGCAAATGAATCAGAGATCTAAATGTAAAGATTTAAAGTATACAAATTCTAGAAAAAAACATGTGAATTACTCTATCACAAGAAAAGTTAAAACACAAATGACAATCAGAAAGAAAATATTTGCAATATTTCTCAAACATGAGACTAATATCTCTAATATACAAAAAAAGTTTTAAGTCTGAAGGAAAGAACAAAAGTCTTATAGAAAAACAGGCAAAAGATATATAAAGACAATTCACAAAGAGATATTCATATAATCATGGCCTTTAAACATATGAAAAGATGTTTAACTTTATTGATAATACAATTTAAATGCAAACTGAAAACTATACTGAGATACCACTGTTCACCCATCAGACTGGTAAAAATTCAAAAGGTTGACAGTACACTGAGTCTGCAAAGCTGAGGGAAACCAGCACTCTCATACTGATATGTTGCTAGTGGAGTTGTGAAATGGTGCCGCCCCACACATAGGCATTTACACGTTCACCTAACAATCCCACTTCTAGGAATTTACCCTGAGTATATACCGGCAACAATATAAAAACACCTATGCGCAAGGTTATTGATTACAGCACTATTCACAATTGCAAAATACTGGAAATTACCTAAATGTCCAAGCATAGGAAATTAGAAACTATGGTACACACATAAAGTCGAGTACTTTGGAGCTATAAAAAAGAATAAGAAAGATCTCTGTAAATACTATATGGAGTAGATTTTTTAAGTGAAGAAAGCAAGTGCAAAAGAGCAAATAAAGTATGCTACCTTTTGTGTAAGAATGGAAAATAATAAACACATATATTTGCTTCTCTTTACCGAAGAGAGAGAGACAGAGAGAAGATAAACCAGAAAACAATGAACTTGCTTATCTACAAGGGGTGGCAGGGAGGAACAGTATGAATATGGGAGGGGGGCTAACACTTCGCTTTTTCATAGTTTGAGTTTTAGAAGCATGTGGATGTTCCATATATTCAAAATATAAAATTAAATCAAAAAGGATGAGGGGGAAAAACTAAAACTGAAAGCAAAGTGAAACAAATGAACTCAATTGTATTTCTTTTTTTTTTTTTTAATTATTTTTTTGGCAGTGTTGGGTCTTCGTTGGTGTGCACGGGCTTTCTCTAGTTGCAGCAAGCACGGGCTTCTCATTGCAGTGGCTTCTCTTGTTGCAGAGCACGGGCTCTAGGTGCACGGGCTTTAGTAGCTGCAGCGAGTGGGCTCAGTAGTTGTGGCGCATGGGCTCTAGGGCATGTAGGCTTCAGTAGTTGTGGCATGCAGGCCCAGTAGTGGTGGCACATGGGCTTAGCTGCTCCGCAGCATGTGGGATCTTCCCGGACTAGGGATCAAACCCGTGTCCCCTGCATTGGCAGGCGGATTCATAACCACTGCGCCACCAGGGAAGTCACTCAATTGTATTTCTAATAAATACCAATAAATATAATGAAGGGGAAAAAAAGAAAGAATGTAAAACGAACACAGTATTTAACTGTATATTCTCAGTCTTTGGCAGAGTAGAGGGGAAAGGGAAATTGTAAACAAATTCTGTACTGTTTCAAATAGGGTCTTTTTTTTTTTTTTTTTTTTTGTGGTACGCAGGCCTCTCACTGTTGTGGCCTCTCCCGTTGCGAAGCAAAGGCTCCGGACGCGCAGGCTCAGCGGCCATGGCTCACAGGCCCAGACGCTCCACGGCATGTGGGATCTTCCCGGACCGGGGCACGAACCCGTGTCCCCTGCGTCGGCAGGCGGACTCTCAACCACTGCGCCACCAGGGAAGCCCTCAAATAGAGTCTTTTTGGTAATGATGTGGGCAAAGCAATTCTGAAACAATTTTAGATATTATATAGAGTTGAACAAATGAGTAAATACATTGAGGCTTTCGAGGGCCAGAGTTCTCACTGAGCCAGAAAGGATATACAATTATGGAACCGGGAAAGGCAAGAAAGAACCCTGAGGAGACAAGTCGGAATTGAAAGTACATGATTTCTAAAATATGTGTACGTATGTGTATATGTATGCATATTTGCATGAACCTGCATACTTCCTCTGTCCTCTGAAAGAGTCAAAGAGCAAAAACATCCCAGGGGCAGTGAGCATATCTAGCGCTCAGATCTTGGTCTCTAATATTATCTCTCACTAAAAGAAACCAGGAATCCTCAGAGAAGTACTGATTCCAGAGTTTTGGCAGGATGGGTACAGGATGAGTCTAAAACATCTGTTATGCCAGAAAGCAAGGAAGTGTTAAAGAAAAAAAAAAAGGAGAGAAGAGAAGGAAAGAAAAGGAAGGGTAGGTAGAAAGAGAGAGGGAGGGAGAAAGAGAAGAAGGAAGGAAGGAAGAAAGGAAGGGTGGGAGGGAGGAATAAAGAAAACTTGGGGGCATATCACAAGGACACAGGATCTACCTTGAAAGGTTTCATACTAAAAAAAGATCTGGGACAATTTGAGTACCAAAACAATTAGGTACCTAATTAATTCTAAACCACTGAAAAAATGGAAATACTTGAGTCCATACTGATAATAACAAGATAACTAATAAGGAAGGAGGACAGGCTCTTATGGTGGAATGCTGAACTGAATGTCAACTGGTAAGTGTGGAGGAGTGCTATAGGTAAAAAATGAGCATTTTGCAACTACTATACCAAAGATTCAATCAATAGTCACCCATGGATGCATAAATCTCAGGGGAAATTTTAATGAACAGGATATTTCCATCTTACAACGTCTCCCCACAAACTGGCTGGGGGGAAAAATAATACACAGTGGCAAAAATAGGACAACAGCTTGACTGAGTGATCAGTTTAACACTATCAATGAAAGGACCCTGTTAACCTCCAGATGTGATACCTAAAATAAGGAATGTTCTGTTAAAAAGAAAAACATGTCTGCTGTAACTACTGAAGCTCGCCCCTAGAGCCTACACTCTGCAACAGGAGAAGCCACCGCCATGAGAAGCCCGCGCAACGCAACGAAGAGTAGCCCCAGCTCGCTGCAACTAGAGAAAGCCCGCGTGCAGCAACGAAGACCCAACGCAGCCAAAAATAAATAAATAAATAAATAGAATTTTAAAAATAAGTAAATGTTCAAAATGATCTTCAAAATAATTCCAGGTTCTCGTTTCATACTTTCTGCACACATAATACTAAAACTAAATTCCAGTCCATGATACATGAAAGAGATATGCACTTAGGAATCATTTCAACATCTGATTATGTATGTATAGTCTCGAATTCCTTTTCATCTTATTCAGGATGCTCAAATATCCACTGGATAAGTGTTTACTGAGTACTTACGTTCGGCTATAAGTCATTTCATCTACCCTTTTAAATCTCTGCTACGCGTGTGTGATCAGCAGACCAGCAGCTTTAGCATCACCTAGGAGTTTGTTAGAAACGCAGAATCTTACATGCAACCCAGACCTTACTGAAGCAGAATCTGCACTTTAACAAGATCTTCAGGTGATTCTTCTGCACATTAAAGTTAAACAAGGCCTCCTCTAAGTGACTTAACAGATTTATTTCTAGCTCCTACTAAATCTGGTGCATGTAGAGTGATTCCCCAGAGCAGCTCTCTTCCATGCCATGACTCATACTTCTTGTTTTCTCCATCTCAACTCACTGCCCCCACAGTCATCAAGATAAGGTAAGAGAGAGCAGAGAACATGGCACAGGATATTTTATGGTAGACCTGGAAATGGCTTGTGCAACCTCTAGCCCAAACTCCATTGGCCAAAACTGAGTCACAAGCCCCAGTCTAACAAGGAGGCTTGGAAATGTAGTCATCTTATGTACCCACCCAAGGAAAATGAATAAAGTTTATAATGGATACTGTGATATCTCAGAAACACCATGGAAAGCTGAATAACCAGGCCTGAGCAAAGTCAGAGCAAGGAGAATTATGATGAGGACCATGAAGAGAAGTTCTACTTCTCTCAGTTCAAATTCTAATGCCAATGGCCAGCCAGTAAACTGGCTCACCTGGCTCACGTTTTATCAAGAGGTTCACTCTTGGTCTAATCAGCTGGCAACTCAAAGAAAAAAAAAAGCAGACATAAACTGGCAAAAATTTCAAAGTCACCTTCATCCCAAGCAGCACCACCCTTTTATACAATTCCAAATGAAACAAAGACTTTCTCAACGTTTATTCAAATCTTTAATTACAAAAAGTGATACAAGCTTTGAAAAATACAAAATATATAAAGTACAAAAGGATATCTTCCCCCCTCCAAGTCCCATCCTCCGAAAGTAACCGTATTAGAATTCTGGGGTGTTCTTCCAGACCTCTTCTACACGCACAAGTACATGCACACAAAAATTTTATTTAAAATACACACATTGTTCTACAACTTTATTCACCCAACAATGTGTTACTGACATCCATCCACATCCACTGTAGAAACAGATCCACTTCAATCTTAACAGCTACATGGATTCTACAATATGGCTGCACCATAACTTAACCAGTTCCTATTAATGCACATTAAAATTCTCTCTCCTTTTTTCTTAATTACAAAAATGCTATACTAAGTATTCTTGTGCAACCATTGTTATTTTCATTTGTCAGAATCCCAAAAATACGGTCAAGAAAACACAGTGCTCAATTTTGCTAGGTACTACCAAATTGCCCTCCAAAGGAGCATACCAATTTACACTCTACAAATGTCTGAATGCTCTCTAGTTCATATCTGTGCTTACAAGGAACATAATAGACACTTTAGAGTCATTATGAGAATTAAGTGAAGTACTATTTAAGGTAAAGCGCTTAAAATCATGCCTGTCATTGCTTAGTAAGTGATAATCATATTAGCTACTGAAAAATAATTTTCAGTCATCATATACTGTGGTAACAAGTAAATGGAAAATGGCTCTCTTACTTTCCCTTAATAATCAAGGTTAATCACCATCGCAAGTCCCTTGACTCTTAAACGACCAGAACCAGCCAGAGTTAGAAGACGGGAAGCAAACGTTGAACAAGTCATACTAACAGAGAGGCACTAACTCCATACTTTGGTTCCTGATCCCAGTATATCCTGGCAGGTTACAAGAAAACCAGAACAAATATTGTTCATGGTTCACAACATACACTAGAGAACAAATCTGAGCCTCTCCAAATGTCACAAAAGACAGGTACAGTCTTTTATAACGGTGGTTCTCAAAGTAGGGTCCCAGGACTCCAAAGCCCTTTCAGGAGGCCCACGAGGTCAAAACTATTTTCATAATAATACTAAGACATTTTTTGTCTTTTTATTCTCTTTCTCTCACAATGTACAGTGGAGTTTTCTAGAGGTTAAATGACTTGTGATTTTACAATACACTAAATGCAGGAGCAGTTGTGAGAATCTGAGGGTGTTCTATTAAGCCAGACATTAGAGAGACATACAAAAATGAAAGTAAGCGAATTTTCTCAGCAAATTTTCTTTTGTTTTGCAAATACAGTCTGTGTCATTAAAATCCTTGTCAAAATGCAATGATTCATTATGTTTAAATCCAGTCGTCCCTTGGTATCTGCAGTGGATTGGTTCCAGGACCCTCACAATACTAAAATCCTCGGACGCTCAAGTCCCTTATGTAAAATGGCATACTATTTACATACAACCTACACACATCCTTTCATATACTTTAAATCATCTCTAGATTATTTATAACACCTAATACAATGTAAATGTATGTAAATAGTTGTAAATAAAAGGTAAATGCTATGTAAATAGTTGCCTTTGCACTGCAAATTCAAGTTTTGCTTTTTGGAACTTTCTGGACTTCTTCTGTCCCCTGAATATTTTTGATCCATGGAGGGCTGACTGTATATTTCAAAACTTATCAGTTTTAATATTTTAAGCAGTAAAATCAATAAATATAACCACACTGCTTGCATGGTTATGTTTTGTTTAAACCCCTGCAGGGCCCTAAATAACTTTTTTTTTTTAAACCCTCCTATGAAATCTTTTTCTATAATTCTTAAGAGGGTAAAGTGGTCCTGAGACTGAAGTTTGAGAACCACGGTGTATGAAATCAGCTGCCTCAAATGACAGCATATAAGTCAAGAGAAGTCAAACCATAGGTATTAGCCCGCTGCTTCAATTCTCTTTCTGTGAAGGTCAGAGCCAACCTTGTAAGGAGTAGCACAGCTTCACAGAAGATTTCAGTGGGTCTCAGAGATGGCAGCACAAGTAGAAAAGGCAAATCCAAGGGCAGGAAAAAATGAGTGTTCCAATGAGAACAAATCAATGATTGCTCCATGACAAAAGGGTCTAAAATAAAAACCTGACACCAGCTGGCCAGGTTCCCAAACATGTGCTGCCATTTGGGGAACTCAGGATCCCTAACAAACTGGGCACTCTGTACCAGTAGAAGCCACAATAGCCATGGTGAGAGGAAGTCTGCACTGTTGAGTTCTAGGCACCAGCCTCCATCCCTGTCCCCATGGTTGCTCTGTTCTTGAGCCCTTGAACAAGCACCAGGCTGTCTGAAGAAGGAGAACTTACTGCTATCCACAAAGCAGGTCATCCTGTCTGATTAAGAACGTCCTCTGCTGTGGCAATCACATGGACCAAATGTTTTCAGGCTCAGGGCTCTGCCATACAGCCCTTCACCAAACTTCCATGCAGAAGAAAAGGTAGTAGCAAAAGAAACAGGAATTATAACTCCCACTTAAAAAGAAAAATGGAAGTCATATCCAAAGAGTCCTTTCCCAACCCACCTCATCAATCCTTCTACTTTATTTTACTCTAAGTCCTTGACCTTCCAGTAAGCCCATGAACCACTGTCCAGGAATGTGCAAACCCTGATTTCAATGCTCTCAAGGTCCTTCCCTTGAGAAGATTTTCCTAGTCTTTCCATCTTCCAAGCCCATCCCCCCAGGAAGAGTCTGCAACACTACAGCAGCTCACTTGCACCTGGCGCTGGGATACTTCACAAAACCAGCTGTAAACCCACAGAATGTCTTTTATACACTATTTGAACAGAAGTGAGTGCCTCCCTGTCTCCACTTGGCTCTTTCTGGTCAGCCCTTAAACCCCGGGTCAGGAAGCCAAAATGAGAATTCTGCCTTTGTTGAAACCATTCCTTCCAATGCCTAGCATTCTTGGTAACTTCACTTATTTAGAAGATTCATCTAACACCTCAGCCTCTCAGTCTCCTGATCATTCCAACATTTTTCTTATTCCCTACCTCAGTCACTTTCTGCATACCCTAAACCCCGTGGTACCAAATCACACACTACTTCTAAAGCATATATATGTCAAGTCACCCCATCCTCTGACCGCTCCACCATCGCTCTGAGCACATCAGGTCCTCTAATCCATTGCTTCCACCACATTTCACTGTTCATCACCTTCCTCATGACCTCAGTCCCTAGCTTAGAAATATGGTCCATGATTACACTCTTCCTTGCCCACGACTTCAGCTTCCTGCTTCCTCTCTCCACCCATCATGGTAACCAGGCAGCCCTGGGTGAGCCCAATTCTCACAGTCAAACTGCCAACCACTGGGAGAAAAGAGCACTAATCTGCTAACTGCTCTCACGGTAAATAAATGAACAAAAGTTTTAAGTGGACCCTTAGCACTTCCCAGCAACCCCGCTATATTTTCCTAAGCAATTCACTTTCCTCTCCTAGAAGAATATTTCACACCTTCTCCTCTCTGAGAATCTGTCACTCAGCAGCCGCCTCCCTAGTTGTCCTCAAGCCTTGCAGTCACTGCTGTTACCTTCTCGGGCACCTCTTCTTCTTACCCCAGTATAAGAAGGTATTCCCTCCTGCTTCCACCCCAGGTTCAGTCCTTGGCCAAGACGGATTACATCATCTCACCAGGGTTCTTTTTTTTGCCCTTTACTGCCTGATCATATTTACCCACACTGTAGCTCAAATGTAGTTGCTTTATTTCCTATAATTGATCTACTCTGTCTCATGAACATGGGGCTGTTTTTTCTATAATTAATCCAAGCTTCCTCAAGAACACTCACCCTAGTAAATAGCCAGAAATGTAATATTTGCCAAATAACATCTCAGTCTCTTCCAGTTAATATTCAGACATTTAAGTTTAACTCCTTACCAGAGCTGGTTTCAACAGTCGCTTTCAGGTAAATATTTCTCCAAGTGGGGCTTATGGGACATCCTTACGGTGGCAAGACCTCAGATCTTGACGTCTCTATGGATCCTCACTGGTCTCTGCTGCAAGGCAGTGATCAGGTCCTATGGCTGGACTGGTGCCATCTCACCTTTTGGGACGTCATGCTGCCTCCCACCTCTGGTCTCCATGTTCCTGACCTAGAGTCACACAGCCCTTTGTCATGATGCCTGCTGTTCCACCAGGCCTCTAAGCTTGTCCACATCCCTGAAGTGATATGAGAGCACTTCAGAATCCCCTGCCAGCACAGACTCATGCAGCCAGCCACTTTCTCTTACCACTGCTATGCCCTAGGCCCCAATGTTGGCACAGCAACAGCCTACACAGCTCTCAAGCTTACAAATAAGGAGCAGACCCAAAGGTCTTCCACTTTTTTTTTTTTTTAAGGCCTTCTACTTTTGACTGACCCGTCAACCCATTTAATACCCTCACCCCAACCCCAGAACTTTGGCCAGACAAGGAAGGTCAGAACATATGTTTCTCACAATCTATTTCCCCCCCGCCCATCCCCTGCTTCCCATAAGCCACCAGGGCTGAAAAAAGATGGACTTTCCAATTCATTCTCCTCCCTCCTGGGAGGCACTAAGCCTCATACTCAGCTTTAGTGATGGAAGAAATACCCTCTTTACCCTGCAGAAGAAACTATTATTAGAGTTTGCCATGGAAGCTCTTGATAATGGAAACTGCAGGCAACTTGGAACTTTAGAAAACCAAAAACAAAGAATGACTTTAAATTCCCCAAAATATTATCCCTTCACAACTCCAACAGTTAGAATCACTTGTGTACTAGGTCCCAGAGATATAAAGATTAGACTTAGGTCACTAAAGTGGGGAGACCTACAAACAAAATAATTACAATGGAATTTTATGTGTTACATATACCAAAACAAACAGAAGACACAAATAATCCTTGTCAATCTTCTCCAGCTCCATCAAATTAAAAATGGATAAGAAAAAGGATAATATAAATTATTTCAGGTCACAATTTCATTGTCATTTAATCTTTCTCCAATTTATATACCTCATTCTTTCCCACTCACAACACAAAATACCAGGAGCCAATCCATGAAAAAAAAAGGAAAGGAAAGGAAAAGAAAAGGAAAGGAAAAAAGCAAGAGAAGTCATAAAGCAGGTTTAAGTTTCTCTATTAATAAAAATAAATATGCAAGAACTAAAGCACTAATCAAAACAGCCCAAGGCCAAAGGAAATCAGGTAGAATCTTATAACAATAAATGATCTGGAGAGTAATGAAGTAATTACAATAAATACCTGTTCTTTTATTCTATTTTGGTCCCCCCCCCCACTTCCCATGGAACTGTTGTTATTCGTTACAAACTAATATTTTCATTCCATTTCTTAATTCAAATGGAAGGCAGCAAAAGGACAAAAACAACTAGAGGAGAATTCTGCGAGATGTTCATACTACAAATTAAAAGCTTACTACATGCCAGGCACTGGAGTTTACAAAAATTGAAAGACATCTACTCTTAAGGACTTCACAGCTAATAAGAAACAAATTTTACTTACAAGGTGATAAGGAACACAGAATTGTATCCCCCCATTGATGAGCATTCAATATTGGTAGAAAACTGCATAAGACAACGCACCAAAGTTTGATTTCTCTAACACTACCCTCAGGCTGCAGTGATTCCCAGCTAAGCACTTCAGAAACACAACCACCACTGAAGCAGAAGTGTTCAACAGAGCTCCTACTACTAGGAGCACTAGTTCAGCACCTGTGAACTATGTCCTAGCAATCCAAAATTAAGTGCAGGGCTTCCCTAGTGGCGCAGTGGTTGAGAGTCCGCCTGCCGATGCAGGGGACGCAGGTTCATGCCCCGGTCCGGGAGGATCCCACATTGCTGCAGGGCGGCTGGGCCCGTGAGCCATGGCTGCTGGGCCTGGGCGTCCGGAGCCTGTGCTCCGCAGCGGGAGGGGCCACAGCTGTGAGAGGCCACAGCAGTGAGAGGCCCATGTACCGCAAAAAAAAAAAAAAAAAATCCATTTGTTTGTTTTAGTTTGTTTTGTTTGGATCCTTGGCATTTACTGATATTACCTTTCCTATGTTTATGTTTGCTGATTTCTCCATTATAATATGCATATGGTGGGAAGTAGAACCTACCTCCTTTCTTAAAAGCCACGAAGGCCAACTACTCACCTTCTCAACTTCCCTTGTAGCTAGGAGGCAGGCAGTGACCCAAGCTCAACCAATCCAAGACACCCACTGAGAACTTTGAATCAGAAGCTAATATCCGGAGTTCCCTGGTTGCCTAGTGGTTAGGATTCCGGGCTTTTACTGCCACGGCCTAGGTTCAGTCCCTGGTCGGGGAACTGAGATCCAGCAAGCCTCGCCGCACAGCCAAAAAAATTAAATAGAAAAAAAAAAAAGAAAGAAAGAGAAAGCTAATATCACAAAGAAGCATGGCTGAGCTGGCAACTTTCCAGCAATAACCAGTTTCCCAAGCAGCAGTGGCGGCGGCAGTGGTGGCAAGAATAGCAGCAGCAGTAGGGTCCAGTGTCATAGTGCTGGCAACACATGCTGCAGAACCCAGTATTACCAGGCAGCGTCAGAAGGAACGTACTCTCCAGGTCCCAACCCCATCTACTTCTGAAGTGCAATTCTGACTGTGGAACTCCCCTGGTTCCTGCCCATTTTCAGAGCTGGGCTTCCTCTAGACTTTAAAAGGATGCCAAGAACTCCCCAAAACTCTTTCATGAAATTCCTTTTCTTGTTTAAATCATTACAGTTCTTGTTAATAAGAAAAATAAGTGATAGCAGTAATGGAATTTTATTGGTAAATCAAGAAGTATGCCACATACAAAGGGCTGGGTTTGTGCAGTCTATTTGGAAAGTGGACAATTCCATGTTCCATGTGAACTAAAGTTCAGCTCTGATAATTCAATTAATAATCTGTCATCGTGTATTCATTCCAAAACTTTTCTATTCCAACTACTAAATAACTTGGCAGTCTGGTTTCATCTGCAAGATGATCCACATCTTCATCAATTAATGTTATAAGACTTAAGAAAAAGCAAGTTCTCTGTTCTGGGCTACAGTCAAACTCTAGAAACACCTCCAAAGGATTTAACAGGATGAACATCCCAGCTTTCTCTCTAATTTGCCTGAATGAGAATCAAAGGTCTACAACTTTCAATGTTGAAGCCTTCAGCATTTCATTTCTTGAAAGGAATGAATTGTTTTCAACCACACAGTTTACAAAAGCTTCAAGGTGTTCACTCCTCAAAGAATTTTTTTTGTTGTTGCTGTTATCATTACTTCAGGAAGCAACAAATACAATTAAGTAACTTTAAAATATGAGAATAAATTCCTCAATTATGAACCAAATAAGGACATAGTAATACTAATGGTCAAGCTACTGATTTGAGCTTTGCACTTACCCCCTCACCTCCATCCACCCCAATTCCAGACTAATAGGTCTGGAAGAGCAGTCATGGAAAAAAATCATCCCAGCCATCTAAAACAGAGCTCTTCTCCTTGACATATAATAGGAGCTCAAGAACAATTGTTGCTTGAATACAATTCCTATGACTGTGCATACATATTACACATTTCCATAAATTGCTCTCCCATAGCACTTTACATTGACCCAGTGCTTACAGGCTTACAAATTACTTTCACATGAATTCTTGCATCTAGATAGGTGGTTAAGAGTTAGACCTGCCTGCAGTCATTAAATGCAAAGCACACGATGGAACCTCAGTAACTTATGCTCCTACAGCACAGTACTGCATCTCTATTTCAGCCCTTCTGATACACTGTAATTAATTATCTCGCTCACTTATCTGCTCCTTAAGGATTCTTAAGGACGTCCCGTTCATCTTTGTATCCCCAGGCCAAACAGAACCTGGACCACAGGAAGTGCTCCGTGAACACCAAGATTCTTCTGCGTCCTGCGAGCCCCGCACTTTCTTGGCGAGGCCTCGGCCGTCAGCCTGACTTACACCATCCGTTCTCCCACTCACCCCCACCTCCTCCAACTGTGATTTCCACAACGGCACCAATGAAGCTTATCGCCTGAGACACAGACTTTTTTGTTCCGCAGCAAAACTACCCACGGCTCAACGTCTCCCCTTAGGTCTGCCCACCGGCTCTCTCCAGTTAATACTACGGCGGGGTGGGGTGGTAGCGGGTCCAGCTGGGGCTGCGTCTGGGGTCCCTCCAACCCCCGCCGCGGCAGCCCAGGGGACGGCCAAGCGGAGTCTGTCAGCTGCGAGGCGCCCCCGGGAGCCGCTCATCTGGGGAAGTGCGGGGCTGGGCATCTGGGCAGCACCGGCGAGACCTTGTGCAGCCACAGCCAGGGGGAGTCCCGGGGAGGGCTGCCCCCCCCGCCACGCCCTCAGCACCCCGGACCCCTCACTGCTCTGGACTCAGGTGGGCGAGGGAGGTACGTACCCGAGGAGGCAGCGGTCGCAGACGACACCACGACTCCCCTTGCACACCGTGTACGCCAAAGGATCCGAGCGGAAAAGCAGCTCTCCGGGGCGCAGTGGCGCCAACGCACGCAGCCCGTTTCCCCTGTCGGCGGTGCTGAACTTTTCCACCTTCGACGCCTCCATCCTCGCAGAGCTCCCGCACCTCAGGCGTCCGCCGCGTTTCGCAGCTGGCGTCTCGCGGGCTGCCGGGAGCCGGGCGCCTGCGCCTTGCGCTCACGTACCCCGAGGGGCGGGGCGGGCGCGACGGAGCCTCTGAGCATGCCCAGATGGAGTCTCGAGGTTGGTCCCGCTGGTTGGGGTGAGGGCGTTGCTGGCCTTCCCACCTGCTCTCCCAACCTTTCAGACCCGAGGCGGTTCCGCGAGGAGAGGCGGTGTTTTTCCCCTCCAACATTTTATTAGGATAATTTTAATGCAGACGGGAAGTTGAGAGCACAGTGCAGTGAACACCTGTATACCCTCCACCTAGATCAAACAATTCTTACCATTTTGCGGTTTCTGCTCATTTTCTCCCAGTATGGATGTACGTATGTGTGTATGTACGTGTGTGTGTTTATAAAAGTTGTTGAGGGCTTCCCTGGTGGCGCAGTGGTTGAGAGTCCGCCTGCCGAGGCAGGAGACACGGGTTCATGCCCCGGTCCGGGAGGATCCCACATGCCGCGGAGCGGCTGGGCCCGTAAGCCGTGGCCGCTGAGCCTGCGCGTCCGGAGCGTGTGCTCCGCAACGGGAGAGGCCACAAAAGTGAGAGGCCCGCGTACCGAAAAAAAAAAAAAGTTGTTGAACCGCTTGAAAGTTGTTGTGTTGAACCGTTTGAGTTGCAGACATCATAACGTTCCATAACTAATACTTTACTTCATGACATGTCATAATTAAATACTGTAGCATGCATTTCCACAGAATAAGAACAATATGCTATGAAACTACAACAAACAGGGACCGGACGCCGGAGCGGCGGCGCCATGAAGTCCCTCCCCCGCCTGCTGCTGCTTCTCCTGCTGCTGTTCCCTGCCAGCCTCTTGCTCCGAGGAGATCCTGGAGGCTCATTGGCAGTGACTCGAGGTCTTACAGAAGATGAAGAAACAGTGGAAGATTCTATAAATGAAGATGAAGACGATGAAGCAGAGGTGGAAGATGATGAACCCACATATTTGGCCGAAGATAAAGAGGAAGAAGATGTATCTGGTGAACCTGAAGCTTCACCGAGGGCAGATACAACCATCCTGTTTGTGAAAGGAGAGTTTCCAGCAGATAACATTGTGAAGTTCCTGGTAGGCTTTACAGACCAGATTTTATTGTTGAATCTCTAGACACCTCATTCCGTTATCTTCAGGACTACCAGTTTTACATCCAGAATTTCACAGCTCTTCCTCTGAACACTGTAGTGCCGCCCCAGAGGCAGGCAGTTTTTGAGTACTCCTTCATTCCTGCAGAGCCCGTGGGTGGAAGGCCCTTTGGTCTGGTCTGAACTACAAAGATTTGAACGGCAACATTTTCCAAGATGCTGTCTTCTATCAAACAGTTACAATTATTGAGACAGAAGATGGGTTAGATGGAGAAACAGTCTTCGGGTATATGTTCCTTACTGGTCTTGGGCTCTTTATGGTTGTTGGCCTTCATCAGCTCCTAGAATCTAGAAAGCACAAGAGACCCATACAGAGGTAGAGATGGGTAGGTCAAGTCAGAATGATGTTGACATGAGCTGGATTCCTCAGGAAACTTTGAATCAAATCAATAAAGCTTCACCAAGAAGGTTGCCCAGGAGACAGGCACATCAGTGGGATCTGATGAGTAAATCTTACTTTGTGCAACAGTTCGGTCTTTACTTAACCTGCAAGAGTGTTTTTCAACATGATGGGAATTAGTGCAGAGACGCCCTATCACCATAGAAAGCAACAATTACTTATGTGTGGACTGAGCAATCAGAGTCAATAATATTGCTGAAAATCCACTGCATTTATTTTTCTAAAGTAACAAATCTGGGGACTCCCCTGGTGATCCAGTGGTTAAGACTCCACACTTCCACTGGACACAGGTTCCATCCCTCCTCGGGGAACTAAGATCCTGTATGTCATGTGGTACATCCAAAAAATAAATAAATAAATAAAGTAACAAATTTGAGGGTTTTTTAACCATTAAAATCTATGTGTGTGCGTGTGAGCAGTTGGTCTTACCAGAATCATAGTTAACTACCTGAAGCATGCCTTTAGAATACTAAATATAATGCTATTGTCTCTTCCTTTTGGATGTTTTCTGACATTTTCCCCCAAAACTCAATATTTGCCCAATATGATTATAGACATCCTGCCTTGCACTGTTTTTAAAGAAAACAATGCTTTTTCCTTAGAATAGCTCAAATCCCAATTGATGGCGCACTTTGCATGTTGTTGCTGTTTTACAACTAGTATTCTAAAAGCACAAGCAGGAGTAGCTGCTTTTTAGCAATAGAAGTGGTTTGGTATTTTGCTACTGTTTACTATAATGCACACCTTCAGAAACCTTCCCAAATGAGTTCAAGGAATTTGGGGATCTCTAGCACCAAAATTGGGAAACATGAAAATTCTGGGTTTGATATATAAAACCAACTTCTCTCTTTTAAAAAGAAAGTGGCTTCCCTGGTGGTGCAGTGGTTGAGAATCCGCCTGCCAACGCAGGGAACACTGGTTTGAGCCCTGGTCCGGGAAGATCCCACATGCCACGGAGCAACTAAGCCCATGCACCACCACTACCGAGCCTGCACTCTAGAGCCCGTGGGACACAACTACTGAAGCCCACACACCTAGAGCCCGTGCTCCCCAACAAGAGAAGCCACTGCAATGAGAAGCCCACTCACTGCAACGAGGACTCAACACAGCCAAAAATAAATAAAATTTTCAAATAAATAAAACAAAGGGAGGGAGGCAGGAGGGAGGATGTAGGGAGGGACAGAGGGAAGCAAGGGAAAATGGTACATTTGTGGAAAGTGTGTTGTCCATTGTTCTATTTCTGACCCAAGAGATAGCTCTAGAATGATTTTAGACCACTCTTTTTTTTTTAATAGATCTTTATTGGAGTATAATTGCTTCACAATACTGTGTTAGTTTCTGCTGTATAACAAGGTGCATCAGCCATGTGCATACATATGTCCCCATATCCCCTCCCTCTTGAGCCTCCCTCCCACCCACCCTATCCCACCCCTCTAGGTGATCACAAAGCACCGAGCTGATCTCCCTGTGCTATGCTGCTGCTTCCCACTAGCTATTTTACATTCGGTACTGTATATATGTCGATGCTACTCTCACTTCGCCCCAGCTTCCCCCTCCCACCCCGTGTCCTCAGGTCCATTCTCTATGTCTAAGGTACATTTCGCTTATAATTAGTCATGTTGAGCATTGAGCTTCTTTTCACGTGCCTCGTGGCCATCTGTATGTCTTCCTTGGTGAAATGTCTATTTAGATCTTCTGCCTATTTTTTAACTGGATTGTTTGGGTTTTTTTTGATATTGAGCTCCATGAGCTGTTTGTATATTTTGGAGATTAATCCTTTGCCTGTTTCTTCATTTGCAGATATTTTCTCCCATTCTGAGGGTTGTATTTTTGTCTTGTTTATGGTTTCCTTTGCTGTGCAAAAGATTTTAAGTCCCATTTCTTTATTTTTGTTTTTATTTCCGTTACTCTAGTGTTTTGTTTTTGAAGAGATCATTTTTCTCTCCTTAATAGAAGCATCTTGCTTAAGAAAAGTTGCCTTGGTCTACAGACTATTAGTCTACTAACTAATCCTAATCTGTGAAAGAATTGGATAATTGTTGATGGCTAACCAATTGCTCTTTATCTAACCTTTGGGGTATTTTGGTTGTTGATTTTTTTTTTGAGTTAATCTGAAGAACTCCAAAATTTTAAGCACTTAAGATCTCAGAATCAAAATTAATTGGACTTCATAAAATTCCTCTTAGTTACCCTTGCCCTAGGTAGTAAATAAATTTGGCATTATTGTCAGACTGGATAAGTAGTACAGTAAAGTAGTATGAACAAATAAGAGGCTTTTCCCAACTGTCTTTAAGCCATATTCTCCCACACATATTTTGTAAGGAAATGGTAAATGAAAAAATTTAAAATAAATTTTTAAAATATTTATTTATTTACTTCTTCGCATTGGGTCTTTGTTGTGACGTTGACAGCCCTCTAGTTGTGGCACTCGGGCTCCAGAGCACACAGGCTCAGTAGTTGCAGCGCACGGGCTTGGTTGCCCTGTGGCATGTGAGATCTTAGTTCCCTGACCAAGGATCCAAACGCTGTCCCCTGCATTGGAAGGCAGATTCTTAACCACTGGATCACCAGGGAAGTCCCAGTAAGTGAAATTTTAGTAGCTGTTTAGTTCCCGATCTGTCTTCATTATACTGAACTGACCCCTCTTTATTATAATCCCCACCTGCACCCATGCCCATGCAAAAAACAAGAAAACAGAACACAAATGAAAAATCTTTCCAAGTTGCTTAAGTATTTAAACATCTGAGCCAAAGCTGATGACAATAAAACAAGTTACTGTATAGCTGTTAATCACTTTGCAAGTAGGACTAAGCACTAAGGTGTCAAATTAACTATATTGGCAATGCTGAGCTATAAACTTTCTATACCTGTAAAAAAAAAATAACAAAAACTACAATATCATCACATCTAAGAAAATTACTCTATAATGACAAGCAAAAAACATATTCACTTTAAGAATGGCTTTGGTAACTTTTTCTTAAAAAACTGGGATTGCATTTTCTTTTTCATGACATTGACTCTTTCAAGATTCCAATCTAACAGCCACTATGGAGAACAGTATGCAGGGTCCTTAAAAAACTAAAAATAGAATTACCGTATGACCCAGCAATCCCACTACTGGGCATATACCCAGAGAAAACCATAATTCAAAAAGACACAGGCACCCCAATGTTCATTGCAGCACTATTTACAATAGCCAGGTCATGGAAGCAACCTAAATGCCCATTGACAGACGAATGGATAAAGAAGATGTGTTACATTTATACAATGGACTATTACTCAGCCATAAAAAGGAAGGAAATTGGGTCATTTGTAGAGATGTGGATGAATCTAGAGACTGTCATACAGAGTGAAGTAAGTCAGAAAGAGAAAAACAAATATCGCATATTAACTCATATATGTGGAACCTAGAAAAATGGTACAGATGAACCGGTTTGCAGGGCAGAAATTGAGATACAGAAGTAGAGAACAGGGGCTTCTCTGGTGGCGCAGTGGTAGAGAGTCCGCCTGCCAATGTAGGGGACATGGGTTCATGCCCCGGTCCGGGAAGATCCCACATGCCGCAGAGCGGCTGGGCCCGTGAGCCATGGCCGCTAAGCCTGTGCGTCCAGAGCCTGTGCTCTGCAACAGGAGAGGCCGCAACAGTGAGAGGCCCGCGTACTGCGAAAAAAAAAAAAAAGAAGTAGAGAACAAACATATGGACACCAAGTGGGGAGAAGCAGTGGTGGGTGGGAGTGGTGGTGGGATGAATTGGGAGATTGGGATTGACATGTATACACTGATGTGTATAAAATGGATGACTAATAAGAACCTGGTGCATAAAAAATAAAATAAAATAAAATTCAAAAATTCTAAAAAGAAAGATTCCAAGCTAGGATTCTTGTTAAAATGTTCAACATCCTGTATTTGCCTATTGTTTTCTCCTAGTGCCATTTCACTTGTTCCGCTATTCCCTGTATTTCCTGTAAACTTCAGACTAGATCTAGATGTTAGAAACTAGAGGTTTGATTTGATTCAAGTTAAGTGTTTTTTAGTAAAAACACACTACAAATTATATATTGTTCACTTCTTAGTGCATCACATCATATCAGAGTGTGCATAATATCAGGTTGTCCATTAATAAGTTTGATCACTTGGTAAAAGTGGCGGCTGCTAAAACTCTTCATTGTAAAGGTACATTTTACCTTGGCAATTGGCAAGTAATCCATGCGGTGATATTCCTGCACTGTAAGAATAGCCTGACTTTCACAACCTGGAGAGGCAAACTTCTGGCACTTCCTGAAATAATCTAGAAGTGGCTGTGCTGTAGTGGAAAGAGCAGTGAGTAAGGATTTCAAAGACATGGATTTGAGTCCTAGTTCTGCTGTGTGACCTTCAGCAAATTTTCCAAGCCTGTTTATTAACTGTATAATGAAGATAATACCTTACAAAGTGATGAGAATAAATCCTATGAAAGTATTCTGAGAAATCTTTAATTCACCTTACAAATGTAAGGAATCATTATCCTGAGTTAAAGCTTTTATGTCTGTAAGGATAGGATAATGCCGGAGCACTCACCAGCACTACTAGTATAATCATCTCATACCACTGCTTAGCATTAAGCATTGTACATCGAAGGAGCTCAGAAACCGTTTCCTGAACAAAATAACACGTCCTAAGGAGTTCCAGAGAACCAGGGGCTAATTCTACCATAGAATATTCCCAATTACTAGAGCATGTGAAAAGAATTCTCCAGGGGAACATTAGGCTGGGATCCATTCTCAGAGACGGGATGACCTAGTCTTTCCTATTCTGGGATGTGGTTCCAGCTACCTGGACATGATCCCATTTCCTCTAATGTATGTCTTGTTCCCAAGACCCAGAAACTCAACTGCCCCAGACCTTAGAGGAATGTCCCATTACTTCAGTCTAACTTTCTCCTAGTCTGTGCATATATATGTTTCTCATTTCCCACTGGTTGGAACTTGGATGCAGGGCTAGTGGTGAGCCATTACCCACCAAAAACAAAAAGGCAATATCCCAGAAAACGATGGAACGAGAAAGGAAGAGCCCTACACCCCTGACTGTTCACCTGGTTGGACATTTCCATGGGAGAGACAGCTTGGTTAAATAACCCTTATTTTGGTCTGTGTTAAAGAAACAAAACCAATGTCATCATCTTTAGCCTCTTTTGTAGCTAAAGTGCAATACTTGGGCTGTGCCCATCTGGCCTTCCCACTGCAGAGTTATGGAGGCCTTGGGGAGCTCTGGTTGCTAGCAACTACTTTGAAGTGCACCAAAAATAAGATGGATTAATGGATAAATAAAGAAATGGGTAAATATATAGATATGTAGAAAAGCCAGTATAATACAGTAAGTCCCCCACACATGAACGAGTTCTGTTCCAAGAGCACGTTCGTAAGTCCAATTTGTTCGTTAAGTCCAACAAAGCTAGCCTAGGTACCCAATTAACACAATCAGCTATATACTACT
Source organism: Stenella coeruleoalba (assembly GCF_951394435.1). NCBI lineage: Eukaryota > Metazoa > Chordata > Mammalia > Artiodactyla > Delphinidae > Stenella > Stenella coeruleoalba. The sequence continues at coordinate 148,388,968 of NC_137169.1, read as the reverse complement.
GTACTCTAATAGGTTTATAAAACTTTCCACACAAATAGTACATAAAAAACAAACCAAAAATTAAACATTTTTAATCTTACAGTACAGTACCTTGAAAAGTACTGTAGTACAGTCCAACACCTGGCATACGGGGGCTGGCATCGAGTGAACAGGCAAGAAGAGTTACTGACTGGAGGAGGGAGGGGAGGTGGGAGATGGTAGAGCTGAAGGATGGTCAGCAATAGGAGATGGAGGGCAAGCTGCAACTTCACTCACACCTGATGTAGATGGCACAGGTTCTGGTTCCTTGCTGGATTCAATTCTATCTACCCTCTTGAAAAAACGATCCAGTGATGTCTGGGTAGTAGCTCTATTTTCTCATCAAAGGTGACATGGTAGAACTGGATTGCATTCTGAACTGCTGCAAACTTCGTGTACCTTTCTACGTTTGGGTCCTGTGCATCAAAAACTAACAGTGCCTCCTCAGATAAAGAAGATCCCCTTGCCATTTCCTGCATCCTGAATCTCATCAGTTCTTCAGTTACTTCTTCCTCTTGTCTCTCTTCGTCCTTTCTCTGGGCCTCCAATTCCACCAGGTCTTCATTAGTAAGCTCCTCGTGTTGCACAGCAAGGAGTTCAATGAAGTCATCCTCTTGCAGATCTAGCTCCAGCTTCTCGCTGAGGGTCACTAAGTTGCTGAAGACCTCTTTGGACTCCTCATTCACCTTCTCAAATCCATAAAAATTGTGAACAAACTTTGAGCAAAGGTTCTTCCAAACCCCATTTATGGTGACAGCCGTAACCTCACTTCAAACAATGTCAATGTTTTTTATGGCCTCGTAGATGTTACAGTCCTTCCAAAGTTGTCGCAAGGTTGTTCCTGATTCGTCACTCACCTTTACTGCCTGACAAAATGTGTGACTTAAATAATATTTCCTTGGACTTGAGGACATGAGGAGGGGGAAGGGTAAGCTGGGACGAAGTGAGAGAGTAGCATGGACATATATACACTCTCAATTGTAGAATGGATGGCTGGTGGGGGGCAGCCACATGGCACGGGGAGATCAGCTCGGTGCTTTGTGAATGTCTAGAGGGGTGGGATAGGGAGGGTGGGAGGGAGACGCAAGAGGGAGGAGATATGGGGATATGTATATATGTATAGCTGACTCACTTTGTTATAAAGCAGAAACTAACGCACTATTGTGGGGCAGTTGTACTCCAATAAAGATGTGAAAAAAAAACACACCCAAGGTCAGCAGAAAAAAAAAATTCTTTAATAAATAAATAATATTTTTTCTTTAATAGATCTTTATTGGAGTATAATTGCTTCACAATACTGTGTTAGTTTCTGTTGCACAACAAAGCGGATCAGCCATGTGCATACACTATAACTCCCTGGCCCATAGGTTGGATGAGCAACATAGTATTCGGTGGCAGGTGCACTACTTTGATGTTGGGATTAAAGTTGTCCGTGAATGCGGCATGGCCCGGAGCACTGTCCAGCAGCAAAAGAATGTTGAATGGGACATCCTTCTCCAAGCAATATTTCTCTACCTCCAGGATAAAGTGGTGGAAAAACCAGTCCTGGAATATAGCCTGTGTAACCCAGGCTTTGGGGTAACTCTTCCACACAACGGGAAGAGAGCCCTTGGCTATGTTTTTAAGGGCTCCTGGGTTCTCTGAATGATAAACTAAGAGAGGCTTCACCTTCATATCGCCAAAAGCATTGCCACCAAACAACAGAGTTAGTCTAACCTTTGCTGCTTTATAGGGTGGCATCAACTTTTCCTCCATACTTATGTAACTTCGGTCTGGCATCCTCTTCCAGCACAGTCCTGTCTCATTCACATTAAAAACCTGTTCGGGTAAATACGTGCCTTCATCAACAGTTTCTCGAAGTGTTTCAGGAAATTCCTGGGCTGCTACCATATCCGCACTTGCTGCCTCACCACTTACTTTTACATTGTGAAGGTTGGCTCTAGCCTTGAACCAATGAAACCAGCCATGGCTGGCATTAAAAGATGCGCCCTCTGATTCTTCGCTGTGTTTCTTCTTTAAGTCTTCATAAAGGCTTTTAGCTTTCTCTTGAATTGGCATTAAGCTGAGCAGGACTCAGCGCTGATGTTGATCCTGCAACCGCACGCTGAGAAGTTTCTCCATCTCCTCCATCACTTTCCCACACTTCTCCAATATTATTGTCGACATCATCGGCACACCAGACTTCACATGTTCCATGATCTTGTCCTTGTTCTTTAGAGTCGTGCCGATGGTTGAACAATTCATGTTATAAGAACAAGCGACATCTACCATCTTTTCGCCTTGCTCCACCCTCTCAATTTTCACTTTTGTTTCCGTAATTATCGCTTGGCGCTTCCTTGCAGTACCAGCTACATCACTGCTGCTTTTATGCTTGCTTCCGGACATCCTGGGCTTGAAATAAAGACACTGTACTACTGTACCCTATACGGTACTGTACAGTAAAGTACACAAAAGCGCAACCACTTGTAGAGGATGCAGGCACCTGACAATCTACACCAGACACGTGAACTAACTTACGTGATTGGACATGGGGACGCACGTTCGCATCTTTGAAAGTTTGCAACTTGAAGGTTCATAGGTAGGGGACTTACTGTAAAATGTTAAAGCCAGAATCTAGGTGGTGATATACAGTGTTCACTATAAATTCTTTCAATTTTACTGTATGTTTGAAAATGTTCATAATAAAATGTTAAGGGGAAAATACCATCATCTTACCTTAAAAAAGTATCCTAATAGTCTCATAAATGTTTTTGTTGTTGTTTGGTTGTTTGCTTTTAGAGTAGATTTGTTTAATTCAGAATCCAAATGCAGTTTACACGTGAAATTTGGTTAATATATATCTTCGTTATTTTTCTTTGTTTCCTGTTCATTGTCATTGCTGGGATTCAACAGGAGCCAAGGCAGGCAAGATATGCCTGGAAAAAGTGTAAATTATTTCACCAGAGCCAAGAGAATTTAGGAACTCTCATCAAGCTGCTTATACTAGAAGAGGTCATCTATGCTTCCAGAAAAACTCAGTGTCCAAGAGGCTGTGCACAAGAGGTCTCTATTTGGACCCATATATGGCAACAGGGACTCAAAACTTTTGATCTCAGAAGCAGACATTGGGCATCAGGAAGGTATCTAACAAACATGGGGGACCGTTTGAGGGATGCACACTCCCATCTTCCTGTACTCTTAAATGATGCATTGCTCATAATTAGCATGCAGAGATTTGACAGATGAATGAATGGCAGGGTCTCAGTCCCTGTTCTCCTGGGTTGTTTCTCTCATGAATCTGCGTGTAAGAAGTGCACCTACAAGAGAAGGCATGAGCTCCCCAACTGAAGGTTTAAGACACACAAAGAATGTAGGATTTCAGTTATTGAGATGGTATGTGAAGCCAGGATAACTCGATGTTGAGTCATAGAATGTTGGAATGACTTAAACGTTTCCTGATTTGAGTTTTTGTGTACTGAGCCTGGTGTTGAGGATATTTGAGCCTCAACTAAGAAGAAGAAGAAGAGGGCTTCAAGAATCAGAAGTAGCCTACTCCATGCATAGCATTTTTCTTACTAAGCAGGTCACCCACTGTCCCTTGCTTGGCCAGTGCACAGAGGCTAAGGAAACTTCATAGGCAGAGTACCTTACTTGAAAAGCTCCTTTCCAAGGCCCTCAGTTTTCCTCAATGAAAAAAGAAAGCAAGCAGTAGTCTCAGGCATGTGGAAGCCATGGACCACTGGGGGTCATCCTCTATTCCTTGGTGGCAGTCTCAAGATTGTCAGCAGTCCCTCCACATCCACATATTTGACCCCAAGGAGAAAAAGCTAAATGAGTCACTACTTGGGACCACTATGATCCCGGTTTCACTCACCAACCCAAGACCATCCTGGCAGAGGTAGGTTTCACGAAGTGGGGAGGACCAGATACTTCAAGGAGCTGGACTTGGGACAGTGTGGAGGGAGATCAAAGGGCTGGAGCCCCAAGGGGCTCACTCTTAGGTGAGAGGCACCACCAGTGCAAGACAATGCAGAGAAAGTTAGAGACATGGAATCACGAATTAGTTTAGAGGCTGAAAGAAAAAATTTTAAACTATTAATAATCAGAAAAAATTTCAATCAACCAACATAGAGGGAAGGTTGAATTATCTTCTCACTCTCTCTATAGAAACTGATACTTTAAAACTGTCTTGCTCTCTGGGCTCAGAATTAGTTTGTGGTAATGTGGCTAAATGCACTAAAACGGTCAGAATTGTTAGTAAATACGGGACTGTAATGGTGCCTCCTTCAGGGAAATTGTGAAGAAAATTGAAATCAGCGAGCACACCAGCCAGCACAGCTCCTTCTGTGGTAAAACCAAGACGAAGAGACAAGCTGTGGGGATCTGGCACTGTGGTTCCTTCATGAATGGTAGCTGGTGGTGCCTGGACCTACAATACCGCCCCTGCCCTCACAGCCATCAGAAGACTGAAGGAATTGAAAGTCCAGTAGAGGCTCCACCATTTGAAACATTGCTAGCTTATAATAAATGGGTAAATTTATTACAACAACAACAAAAAAAAATTGTTGTCTTGTGAAGAAATGATAAAGAGTATGCAGCCAAAAAATGCAGGGGAAAAAATGTATCACAGGGCTCTATCACAGCTAATAACAACATATGTTACTTTTTTCTGGATTTTTTGTTGTTTGTATTTATCAGCTTTTAAAAATTTATATTTTTGTTATTTTTCTTCTTATTCCAAATATTCCCTTTTGTACTTATATTTATAATTTAAATTTTTTATTTTATTTTTGGTTGCATTGGGCCTTCGTTGCTGCACGTGGGCTTTCTCTAGTTGCGGCAAGTGGGGGCTACTCTTCGTTGTGGTGCGCGGGCTTCTCACTGCGGTGGCTTCTCTTGTCTAGGCGCGCGGGCTTTAGTAGTTGTGGCACGTGGGCTCAGTAGTTGTGGCTCGCAGACTCTAGAGCGCAGGCACAGTAGTTGTGGTGCACGGGCTTAGTTGCTCTGTGGCATGTGGGATCTTCCTGGAGCAGACCTCGAACCCGTGTCCTCTGCATTGGCAGGTGGATTCTTAACCACTGCGCCACCAGGGAAGTCCCCTTATATTTGTTTTGTTTTAATATTTATTTATCTGTGCCAGGTCTTAGTCGCGCCTTGCGGGATCTCCATTGCTGCGTGTGGGATCTTTGTTGTGGCATGCGGGATCTTTTATATAGTTGCGGCGTGAGAACTCATAGTTGCGGTATGTGAACTTATAGTTGTGGCATGTGGGATCTAGTTCCCTGAGCAGGGATTGAACCCGGGCCCCCTGCATTGGGAGTGTGGAGTCTTAGCCACTGGACCATCAGGGAAGTCCCTCCTTTTGTACTTATATTTGTATTCATTGTTTTGTATCCTTTTTCTTAAAAGAGATCCCATTACCCAAAAGAACTGAAAGCAGGGACTCCAAGAGATACTTGCACACCAGTGTTCACAGAATTACTCACAATAAGTCAAAAGGTAGAAACAACCCAAGTGTCCATCTACAGTTGAATGGATAAATAAAATGTAGTATATACATACAATGGAATATTATTCAACCTTTAAAAGGAATGAAATTTGATTATGTTACAATGTGAATGAACCTTTAAAATATAATGCTAAGTGAAATAAGCCAGACACAAAACAACAAGTACTGTATGATTCCACTTATATAGGGTCCCTGGAATAGATATGTTCATAGAGACAAAAGCTATGGGCCAGGGGAGAGGGGGGAATGGAAAATTAGTTTAATGGGTTATAGAGTTTCTATTTGGGATGATGAAAAAGTTCTGAAAATATATAATGGTGATGGTAGCACAATGTGAATGTACTTAATGTCACAGAATTGAACACTTAAAATGGTTAAAATGGGGGTCTTCCCTGGTGGCGCAGTGGTTGGGGGTCCGCCTGCCGATGCAGGGGACACGGGTTCGCGCCCAGGAGGATCCCACATGCCACGGAGCGGCTGGGCCCGTGAGCCATGGCCGCTGAGCCTGCGTGTCCGGAGCCTGTGCTCCGCAGCGGGAGAGGCCACGGCAGTGAGAGGCCCACGTACCGCAAAAAAAAAAAAAAAAAAAAAAAAAAAAGTTAAAATGGCATATATATATTCTTACCATTTTATTTATTCCACAGTTTTAAAAGGGGGCTCCCTAAAGTTGTTTAAGCCTTAGGCCCACAAACTTGGATCTGTTCCTACCAATGGAATAAACAATTCCATAATAACACAAATATAACATTAAAATGAGAATCACATATTCAGTAACAGAAGGGTTAAGGGTGTTTTTCTTTTTTTCCTCTTAATAAACGAGATTCATCAAACTATTGGAAAATGGGAAGTTCTGCTTTTCAGAAATCCTAAATGATAAATCACAAACATCAGATTCCAGATTTTCTATACAACGACCACTCAGAAATTAAAGATGGCTGACTCATACTGTTCTTTAAAGTTGCCTAGGAGGGGGCTTCCCTAGTGGCACAGTGATTAAGAATCCACCTGCCAATGCAGAGGACATGGGTTCAAGCCCTGCTCCAGGAAGATCCCACATGCCACGGAGCAACTAAGCCTATGCGCCACAACTACTGAGCCTGTGCTCCAGAGCCTGCGAGCCACAACTACTGAGCCCACGAGCCACAACTACTGAAGCCTGCGCACCTAGAGCCCGTGCTCCGCAACAGGAGAAGCCACCGCAATGAGAAGCCCGCGCACCACAGTGAAGAGTAGCCCCCGCTCACCGCAACTAGAGAAAGCCCGCGCACAGCAACAAAGACCCAACGCAGCCAAAAAAACCCAAAAATAAATAAATAAAATAAATAAATTTTTTAAAATGCTGGTGTATATATATTAAAAAAAAAAGTTACCTAGGAGGGACCACATTATGGTTTAGACATGTTATAGAAACAGAAGTCCAGAATCCCTAGGCACTCATTCCTATCCTGCACTCAACAAATTCTTGTGGAAGTTTCTTTTGTATGAAAACAGTAAAAGAAAGTTTATTTTAAAGAGAACTGGAGGATGTTATGAAAGTTTCATGATATGTAGTAGAGATTTCTATACCATAAACAATGAGGAAATCCTGGAGCTGACCTTTTTTCTCAAAGTTTTGGAGAAATCTTCTTTAGAGAAGATTTGATGTTTCCAATAAAAATCCTTACTAACGTGCTTTACAATTAGCTTTCGCCAGGAATCTAAGTTGAAATTTAAAAATATACTCTACTTGTTCCATTACTTTCATATCCTCACTTTAAATGAGCAGATAAAAACCAAGAAGAGCATAGAATGTTGTGCCTTATTCCCCATAAACCCAAACTGAAAGTTTAACACACTATTTTATTAGCAAGAGGTAAATTAAGTAGTAGTTATAATTTTTTTTTTTCTTTTGGCTGTGCAGCAAGGCATGTGGGATCTTTGTTCCCTGACCAGGTACCAGGATTGTACAGGCGCCCACTGTGGTGGAAGCGCAGAGTCTTAACCACCGGACCACCAGGGAAGTCCCTTATAAACGTTTAATACAGAATTACCCAGCAGTTTTAATAATAAACTGAATGAACATTTAACCAAGAATTACTGGATTATTTTTAAAGTCTATTACATATCTCATCAGGTAACTAGAATTCCTCTTTCAAGCTTTAGAATGGTGCAAATAATATACTCACAGGTCATGGAATTAAAGAAACCCTTCCTTTTATACTAATCCAAAGGTCCACACTTGTGGCTTGGAGATCACCAGCCACAGTCATCACTTTAGGAGCATGCTAATTTTTAGTAGTTAAACTCAGAAGAGTCCCTGTATTAATGTAGAAATGGGATGTTATTGATGAGTTTTATTAAGATAGTATTTATATTAGGACTCTGGATTAAAAGTGATAGAATTCCATCCCGAACTAGTTTAAACAAAAAAAGGAAATTGGTTGGCTTCGGGCATTTTCTTGGCTTTGGACACGTGTATGGCTTCGGGTATGGCTGGAGTCAGGGGTTCAAATGTTATCAGAATGTTGTCGCCCTATTTCCATGCTTTCTCTACATTGACTTCATTCTCTGGAAGATTTTCCTTATGTGGTTGGCAAAGGAGAAATTTTCTTCCCTATAGGAGATAACACTTTGGACAACACATTGTCAGATAATTACATAGGGTATTACAGAGAAGAAGCCCACATAGTTAACTCCTTCTGTTTTGCATGTGCAAAATCAAGACCCAGATAAGTAACCTGCTGAATGCCATTCTACAATTTAGTGATACAAGAACAAATGGTAATACTCCACAGTAACAAAGAACATTTTTTTTTACCCTGCTAATGTAGAACATGCATATTTTGGTCCCAATCACTTTCTGAATTTATGCTGACTGCATTCTTATTTATTCTAGAGAAAAACATCTATTTTTTTTTCTTTATAACTTTATTCATTTTATTTATTTATTTTTGGCTGCGTTGGGTCTTCACTGCTGCACGGACTTTCTCCAGTTGTGGTGGGCGGGGGCCACCCCTCCATTGTGGCGTGCAGGCTTCTCATTGCAGTGGCCCCTCTTGTTGTGGAGCACAGGGCCCAAGCGCGCAGGCCTTAGTAGTTGTGGCACATGGGCTTCAGTAGTTGGGCTGCGTCGGCTCTAAAGCAGAGCGCAGGCTCAGTAGTTGTGGCGCGTGGGCCCAGCTGCTCCATGGCACGTGGGATCCTCCTGGACCAGGGCTTGAACCCGTGTCCCCTGCATTGGCAGGCAGACTCCCAACGACTGCGCCACCAGGGAAGCCCCCAAACATCTATTTTCTTACCAATATTTCTTACCTACCAATATTGCAAAAACGGACACACAAAAACTTCCTAAATACCACTGAAAGGGTCTCCTGTTGTAATAACTCAAGTTCTTAGCTCTCCTAGCAATCTTTGAACCAACATGATCTTACCTGCACACTCTGGAGCCTGTGTGCCGCAACTAGAGAACCTGTGAACCACAACAAAAGATCCCCACACGCTGCAACAAAGATCTCATGTGCTGCAACAAAGATCCTGCGTGCCACAACTAAGAACCAACGCAGCCAAATAAATAAATTTTTTTTAAAACGAGTTGAGGACTTCCCTGGTGGCACAGCGGTTGAGAATCCACCTGCCAGTGCAGGGGACACGGGTTCGATCCCTGGTGCAGGAAGATCACTGCAATGAGAAGCCTGCACACAACGGAGGGGTGGCCTCTGCCTGCCGCAACTGGAGATAGCCTGTGCATCAGTGAAGACCCGACGCAGGCTCAGTAGTTGCAGCATGAAGGCTTAGTTGCCCCGTGGCATGTGGGATCTTGGTTCCCCAACCAGGGATCAAACCCACATCCCCTGCATTGGAAGGCAGATTCTTAGGCACTGGACCACAAAGGAAGTCCCCATACTCGACCCTTTATCTAGGCTAAGAGCAAAATGTGCTTCTCTTGTACTTTGATCCCATTCCTTTTCTTATGAACATCAGTTAATCCTTCTGAGCTATATTTAATATGTCTTTCTCAGCTGACTTCATTCTTGTAACCTAGTAACATGTTTAAATGTCTCATCTTAAAAAAAATAAACTAAGAAATATAGGAACCCATCTCCCAACTCTGAATTCTCTTTTTTCTTGCCTTACACAGCCAAGGTTATTACAAATCATACACTCCCACCATCAGGGTTCTGCCTACACCCCCTATTTGAAAGTGGCCTGACCTACTGATTGCTAATGATATTGGCTGTAAATTTTTAGTTAACTTAATTGGCCTTTCCAGAGAGTTCAGTTCCTATTGATGCCTCTGGGTTTTTACTGTGTAACAAGGCTACCTTTAATTCGAAATTCTTGGGGCACCTGACTGCTACCATGAGCAACTACCCCCACATATTAAGCTTCATTAATTACTCATATCTTTCAGTGAATAGACAACTGTAAATTCGTTTTTTTTAAACTCTAGTTTTTTGAATGCAGAATGAAGAGCACAGAGGTCTCTGGCTACCTATATATGAGGGAGTGGGGGAAGATAATGCATTACACCAACACTTATAACTACCACTGTCAAGTTTCTACACTAAGCCCTTTTTCGTAAATGATTTACTCCTGACAAGAACCCTAATATATGCCACTATTACCCATTAGGAAGCCAAGGCCTTAGAAGAAACTATGGTGAAATAAATGTTTTAGAAAGTTAATATAGCAGTAATAAACAAGATGTATTGGAAGATGAGAGAGAGGTAGTTAAGAAGTCCCAGGAGAAATTTAGGCCTAAGGCATCGGATTGAGAAGACAGAATGACATTATAAAGATTAGGCAGATTATGTAATGGCAGGATAGGAATTACAAGAGAAAAAAGGATTTAGGGCTTCCCTGGTGGTGCAGTGGTTAAGAATCCACCTGCCAATGCAGGGGATGTGGGTTTGATCCCTGGTCGGGGAACCAAGATCCCACATGCCACGGGGCAACTAAGCCTTCACGCCGCAACTACTGAGCCTGCGCTCTAGAGCCCGCGAGCCACAACTACTGAAGTTCACGGGCCTGGAGCCCGTGCTCCGCAACAAGAGAAGCCACTGCAGTGAGAAGCCAGCAGGCCGGAACAAAGAGCAGCCCCCGCTTGATGCAACTAGAGAAAGCCCGCGCGCAGCACCAAAGACCCAACAAAGCCAAAAAAATTAAAAAACAAACAAACAAGGATTCAGAGTTTCTAGCTGGACTGAACTGTGAACCAAGGACAACAGTAGGGACGTTGGGAAGAACTGGTTTGGCTAAGTGTTATTAAAAACACACGCCTTACAAAGAGTTACTAATAATATGCCTTAGGTATTATGAAGTGTTATAACAGCAAAGAAATCTAACAGAGATTAGATGTCTCAGGTAAAATCTAGTAGCTTCTTCAAAGAGCTAAGAAAATAAATATTCTTAATTCCATTTAGGTTCATGTAAAGGTCTAACTTCAGATGAACTTTCTTGATGGAATGAAAATGCATGAGAGTTTTGAATAACACAGACTGAATTACTCACTGAAAGTATATTGACTATAAGTGACGGAATTTAAAGTGAATAAGTTAGGGTCAATTTTATGTTTGAACAGATAGGCACAAAATCTTATTACTTAAAATATTTTAATTTCTAAAAAAATTTAAACCATATTAAAATTTAAATAATTTCATTGTACAGTACTTGATAATACATTTCAACAAACTGAAAAGTAAAAAAACCCACTAAATCAGTTTACTTTCCAAGTTTAATTACGTACAAACTCTTCTGCTCCCCCAGGAGGATATAAAAATCGACAGTGAAAATGGAATATTTAAGTATAATGTAAGATATTTGGCCAAAAGAATTTCTAAAACTAAATTTCATCTGCTAATACCCTATAACTACCAGTATGCTTATAGCAGATAGGAATTTAAAACAAAACAAATCCAATTTGATCAAATCCACAATTAACTGAAGTTTTCCTTTTATTCAGTTTGAATAAAATAGCAGCCATTATTTTATCCAATACAGTAATGGTATCAATGGCACAAGAATTGATCCGCCTAGCTGTGCAAAACAAGAACAGTTATCTTCTGTTGAAAGGATGTGAGTTTTTCAAACTCAGTTCTTTTTCATTTGTGCCATAATTTCCAAATAAATAAACAGCTCCAGTTAATGTCTTATCAGTCCACTTCTCTATATGATTACATCTTCCATGAAGTCATCATATAGCCACTTATAGTTATCATCTTTGGAACACTCTATGGTTTCAAAAAGGTGCTGAAAGTCTTCAGGGTACATATCTATTACTTTCACATCTTTATTTTTTTTAATTTGCTTCAATATATGCATTGCATCAATTGGACTCAATGAACTGCAAAATAAATACAAAGTAAATGTGCTTAATTCTTTATCATAACAACTGTCAGTTAATATTGATAGAGGTGGCTTCTAAGCCCAATTTAAAATGCCTAACTTATTATATATAATTAATCTTATTCAGTTTAATAGCCTGCCTATTATATATAGCTTTAACTATGTCTATTCCTAAAGTTCCATGGCTTGCCTGTAATGAAAAGAGCTGATTTAGGCTTTAACATGTTCTCATCAGTTCTTAGGCAAATTCTAGTTTAACATTGCCCTTAAAAATTCTTTTGCCTGGGCTTCCCTGGTGGCGCAGCGGTTGGGAGTCTGCCTGCCGATGCAGGGGACACGGGTTTGTGCCCCGGTCCAGGAAGATCCCACATGCTGCAGAGTGGCTGGGCCCGTAAGCCATGGCCGCTGAGCCTGTGCGTCCAGAGCCTGTGCTCCACAACGGGAGAGGCCACAACAGTGAGAGGCCCGCATACCGCAAAAAAAAAAAAAAAAAAAAAAAAAAAACAAAATTCTTCTGTCTACATTTCATCTTTTAATTCTCTTTGCAAAAATATTCTTAACTCTATTTAGGTTCATGTAAAAGTTTAATAAGTGAACACTTAGGTTCATGTAAAAGTTTAATAAACAGCAGGAACTACTGTTTGTTTTCAGAAGAGGAAATAATTTTCACATTTTTATGTAACAATTACTGTGAATAAATTATAAAGCAGAAAACTGCCTTATTCTTTTAGCCTAGCAAGAAACGACCAGTGAGCCTCTGACAATAACAAGTAAACAACTGTACTAAAATATTTTGGTGGAAAATATTTCCAATACTTTTTGACTGTGAATGGAATCTTGGTCACAGCTGTAAACATCCTTTCAATCCACAGGCTCTCCAAGGCAATTCTTAACATTTTAAATCACAGTTTATCATACGTGTATTCCTTAATTTCCTACACTCCTGATAAGATGAAAAACAGATGACTTTTATGGGTCTACTGCCACTTTTAACATTTATTTTTACATAAATATTGTTCAATCAGCAGCTCATTCAGAGTTATACATTAAATGATGATCAAATTAATTAAAATGATTATTTATTTTGCCCATCCTCTGACAGTACTTTGAATGACTATGGGCTGATGAGTACATGGTAAAATGCATAACTTCCAGAACTGTACACATCAGCCCTACGTAAAAATTATATAGATACAAAGCAGGCAGTAACAGTATAATTTTTATAAGGCTTTAGGTAGAAACATAGAATTTGATCCAGAGCAGGACTAGGGTGGTATAATGATCTGTGCCTACTTTGCCTAGGAAACAGAACCACTAACGACAGGCAATGACAAGAGGTGGATGGTGGGTATGCTGCCACTAATGCCGGGGCAAGCAGCCAGTTCTTCATGTAGTTAAATTAATCCTGACAAAGATAAAACAAATTGTAGGCATCCCTGGTTGTTTTTTCAAAGAAGGGAAAAAAAATTAAGCTCAGGAGATTATGTGGAAAATATATTTTCCTCAAAATGTATACCGGCGAGAATGAAGTATTTTGTACAAATAGATGAGTGAAAACATGGTACCTCACTGTTAATGAAGATATAAAAAATATAAAAAACAAAGCTCTAACATGAAAGTACAATTCGCACATTAAGTTCCTACTTTTATATTTGCTTTTATTTTTCTTACTTACTGTAAATGGTCTATTAGCTTGGCATTGCGTTTCATAAAACACTGCCTTAACATGTGAAAAAACACATCGTAATTAAAAGGTGTTAAGGTTCCTGCAAATAAATTCCTATGAGGAGTCAGTTGAATAAAACACAGGTTTTGTTCTAATGATTCCTGCAGAGAAAGGAAAATAAAATGTGTTAGTCATAAAATATTGCCAGTGCCAGACATTGTTCACTTACGCATTCAAGCTACCTTTTTGAAGAGGCAATCACAATACACCCTGCGTGTCCCTATAGGTTATTTTTGGATGTGACAAGAATGCAAGGCCCCAACTGCTCTTAACCTGGGCCATTCCTCAGGGTTGTTTGCAGTGAGTCACCTTGGGGGATGAGATAATGTCTCTCTATAGACTGACATTAATGTTTGCTAAAGAGAGGTGGATTCCCCCAGCTCTGTGTTCCTCAGCTGCAGTGCAAACCCACTGCATGCACACCACACAACTACGCAATATCATATTATTCCACAGGACACAGGAGTCTGTGTCTTTGCCCAGCACCCATGAAACAGTAACAGCTTATTAACTTATAAGCAGGGAAAAATGAAATCCTAAACGTGACACTAGCATATGCTGAGTCTCTTCTGTATTTGAGGCATTAACACCAGATCCTAAGCATAAAAAAAATTATTGCCGGGCTTCCCTGGTGGCGCAGTGGTTGAGAGTCCGCCTGCCGATGCAGGGGACAGGGGTTCATGCCCCAGTCTGGGAAGATCCCACATGCCGCGGAGCGGCTGGGCCCGTGAGCCATGGCTGCTGAGCCTGCACGTCTGGAGCCTGTGCTCCACAACGGGAGAGGCCACAGCAGTGAGAGGCCCGCGTACTGCAAAAAAAAAAATTATTGCCTTATAATTTTTAATTGGATTTTTAAAAAATATAGGGTTAGCAAACTATGGTACATGGCCTGCCTGTTTCTGTATAATATGGAGCTCAGAACAGTTTTTACATTTATAAAGGATTCTTAAAAAAACAAACAAACAACAACAAACCCACAAAGAATATGGGACCTGCAAAGCATAAAATATTTACTCTCTGGCCCTTTACACAAAAAGTTTGCCAACCTGCTTTAGTATATAGTATTATACAGGTTAAAATAAAAACTGTATGTGACTTGATGTAACATTAAGATGTTTTTTCCTCTAAAATTATTCCTCAGAACAGAGGGAGCTTTATGTTTGAGTTCTTAGGAAAGCTCACGTATTAGCTAGTAACCCCTTATTTACTTTATAATAAATACCTATGTATATACATATTTAAACATAAATACTGTTTGTGGAAGACATGTTGGCCAAAAAAAATTTCAATCAATTCTGGTTTCTAGTTTTGAATTCCTGTAGCTGAAGAAATTAGTAAAAAAGGAAGGCAATAAAATTTTAACATATTTAGCAACTATCAATTAGGGAGGGGAATAACCTCACAATTGATAGCATTATATGTTGTTAACAAGTCTTTTGAAGGTGACTTTATTTTTTATTTATTTTTTAAAATATATTTATTTACAGTAGTTGTGGCTCACGGGCTCTGGAGTGCAGGCTCAGTAGTTGTGGCGCACAGGCTTAGTTGCTCTGCAGCATGTGGGATCTTCCTGAACCAGGGCTTGAACCCCTGTCCCCTGAACTGGCAGGCGGATTCTTATCCACTGTGCCACCAGGGAAGTCCCTTGAAGGTGACTTTAAACAGCATCTTGTAAATAGATTTGGAGTTACAGATATAGGTTTACTTGATAAGTAGGGAAAAAACAACTTTCCTGATGTTCAACAAATGGTTATATGTAGCTTAGGAAAAAAGTTCCAGTGACAGCACAAAAACATGGCTTCAAAAAAGTATAAACCTCAAACCACTTGGATGGAAATGAAGATCATGTGCTTTAAAAAACTGTTAAATATCTAAAAGCGCTTCTGTAACAATTATGAACACACCGACATCAGACGTGAAATATCTGAATAAAATTTTCTCTTAAAACATAACATTTGGTTATTTCATTTTCATCCCTAAAAGTTTATACATTTATGTCGGCCAAAAAAGTGTTTTAGCTTTTGACACTGTCATTGAGAAAATGGGAAAGTGTCCTATATGCAGGGTTATTAATTTCAGGGTCATTTGGATAAATTCCTACTGGTATCAAGCCAAAATGTATTACCCCTATTCTGTTTTGTGAGGCTACATAAGTTAC
The DNA here is from genome assembly GCF_951394435.1 of Stenella coeruleoalba. Taxonomy (NCBI): domain Eukaryota; kingdom Metazoa; phylum Chordata; class Mammalia; order Artiodactyla; family Delphinidae; genus Stenella; species Stenella coeruleoalba. The sequence continues at coordinate 148,373,254 of NC_137169.1, read as the reverse complement.
GTTTATGGATAGTCAAACAGAACTAAAATCACAATGATCACTGATTATTCTAAAATCAGAATATTTCTAAATTGATAGTTTTCCTTTAGCGGCAAGAGCGAGAAAAAAACCAAAGTAGTAAGCAATGGGAAAGTCAGACTGAACTAATACGCTGAGATTAGGGAATCATTAGCATTTAATCCTGAAGTGGAACTTCTGAATTGAGTCCGAAAATTGTTTTTAAAACTTCAGCTACTTTATTACAACTTCACTATAAGTAGCCCTATATAATCTAAATGGAGGATCACTCTATAACATAATCTCTTTGGTTCTTTATGAAGGGAAAAAATAAACAAAAATTAAAGCCCAACCCCTAGGGTAAGAAACAAGATGTACCTGTTAGTGAAATAAACCATTATAAGTAGTAACATTATATATATGATTTATTAATAAGGTATAAAATCTTGTTTTCAGTTTATCAAATTAGATGAATAAACATTTTAATATTCATGTGTTTTCCAAATTTGAGAGGTATTTTCATTTCAAAAGTTAAAAATAGAAGTCAGGGGCTTCCCTGGTGGTGCAGTGGTTAAGAATCCACCTGCCAATACAGGGAACATGGGTTCGAGCCCTGGTCCAGGAAGATCCCACAGGCTGCAACTAAGCCCATGCACCACAACTGCTGAAGCCCGTGCGCCTAGAGCCTGTGCTCCGCAACAAGAGAAGCCACTGCAATGAGCAGCCCGCGCACGGCAACAAAGAGTAGCCCCCACTCACCACAACTAGAGAAAGCCCGCATGCAGCAAAGAAGACCCAACGCAGCCAAAAATAAATAAATAAATTTATATATTAAAAAAAAGTCAGAATCTGTGTTTAAGTCTATTACTATGCTAGCATTCATTGTATAAACAGCTGAAAAATATAACTCCCTTCCAAAATAATTTGAATATATTAAAATCAATAAGATATGTTTAAAAATTTTTCTAGATATTCTAAAATTAAAAATTTAAATAAATACAGAATACCAGATAATGCAAAAGAAAACAAAGACTGTTACATTAGAGGAAAAAAGGGAAAGGTATTCATTCGTTCTTACCCTATGCTTTTGCTTTGCCAGCTGCCCATTTGCGGTATATGTGCCAAATGATAAGCAAGACTCCTTGAGTGAAGATAAACAAAAAGAAAACATTTCTTTCAGTTCTCTTTGTGCAAAGTGCCCCACATTATTACTGCCTTTAAAATTGTCTTGCCTAAACAACATAATGAATTAAAGCCAAGTCTCCAGTCTAACTGAATGTAAGAAAAACAACATGTGACAGTTAAATCATATACATTTCTCTTCTCTCTCATTTTTTTTGGATAAAGAAAAGGGGAGTCAAAGGTCTAGCCAAATACTGGTAACTCTATTACTTGCTTAGATAAAAGAGAGTTGCCCTTAATATAATTATGCAAATACATTCTAAAGTTATTTTTAATAGCCAGCATATTACAGTCACAATCAGTTTAGGGTCTATCAGATCAATTACGGGGATGTTTTTGCCCTACCTTAGTGGAAAAACCACTGATATGAATATGCTGGGACATGTAAGGAGATAGACAAAGAAACTTGTGTCAATTTTTAAAAGGATCATTGCTTTCTTGTATCTAACTTTTGTACATACAATTTTGTATGTGAAGCAATTTTAAAAGATGACCCAACTGAAAAATTATTGTGTGTGTGTGTGTGTATAAACACATATACACACATTAAATTCCAAAATAACAGCATTTGACACAGACTTAAAAGACTAAAACTTATAATATTGGATGTAAGGTCAGAAACGATGATTTATTACTAATTGCAGTGGCAACTGACGTAGAATGAAAAATGCAATTGTTGCTCATCTGTGAAACTCCCAGCAGGTCCAGGAATGTCACTAAGTGGACAGCAGGCACTGCAGCTTCCCCCCACACTTGGTCTATCCACAGCAGTTTAGGGCACTGCAGTGGGCACAGAGAAGACCTCACTCCCATCTACCAAACCCACAGGAGAGGAAGACCTGCAAGACCTTGGGAATTGGATTCAACAACAGACCATCCAGTAGTAGATATATAATGCACAAATGTTAAAAATGCTGGGTCTAGAAAGACCTCTCCTTTCTGGAGGTTAATACATGGCAAAACTCAATATAGGGCTTTTGAAAACAAATACTGCAGAAAAAGAAAACTGTCCTGAAAGCTGAGGTCCTCAGAGGGCCTTCTATCAAGAAACTAGCCAAAAGCCAGGAAGAGAGAACTGAGATGAAAAGCCAACAGAATGAGAGGAGATCAGTGGGGTTAAGAAGGATTTTAGGGAAACCAAGAACTACAGTACCAAGATTACAATATGTAGTATAGGCAGAAAGCAGGGTCAGTGCCATGAAGGCTAAATGTGAAAAAGATTTCTGGGAATACAGAAAAAGGATGTATCTTTTCTGTATCTTTCAGATACGAAAGACAAGGAACAGAGAGAGCCAACCTAAGAACCTGATACATTCTGGAGGAAAAAAACCAGAATCGGAACAAAAGCTAAAATCAAATGAGATAACATTCTAACAACTAAGTATGCACTGAAGGTCTTAATGTGTTCCTGGACAAAAGCAATGAAGAGACTACATAGAGGAAACACTCTTTTAAAATTAAACCAATATATCCTTGGAAGAACAAGGGCTCATAAAATATACAAACATAGGGCTTCCCTGGTGGTGCAGTGGTTGAGAGTCCGCCTGCCGATGCAGGGGACATGGTTTTGTGCCCTGGTCCGGGAAGATCCCACATGCCGCGGAGCGGCTGGGCCTGTGAGTCATGGCTGCTAAGCCTGCGCGTCCAGAGCCTGTGCTCCGCAACGGGAGAGGCCACAACAGTGAGAGGCCCGCGTACCGCAAAAAAAACAAAAAACAAAAAACAAACATATTCTGTATAAAAACAATTTGATATATACTCTAGTCTACTAAAATAAAAAAAAGAGAATGGGTAAATTATGGTATGAAAGAAATGGTATTTATTGTTTTTTTCTTATGCTTTTAGGCCTCTATTAAAAATGGCAGACACACACACACACACACACACACACGCACACAAAATGGTAGATACTAGTCTCATGTGGCTACTGAACATGTGAAATGTGTCCAGTCTGAATTGGTTGTAAGTGTAAAATATACAATGGATTTTTAGTACACAAAAAAGAATGTAAATTATGTAATAACTAATTTAAAAATATTACACACTGAAATAATGTTTTGAATTGAGAAGATTCAATAAAACATAATATTAAAATTAATTTCACCTGTTTCTTTTTTACTTTCCGTAACCTGGCGACTAAAAAAAATGTAAAACTACATATGTGGCTTGCATTGTCTTCCTATTAGACAACTCTGATCTTGCCTAAGGAAATAAACTAAAAAGGGGAATGCTCTATAATGAGGTATTATAATCATTAAAAACTTAATTTATAAAAACTTATTATATAGTCTTAAAAACTTAAGAAAAATGTTTAGATAGAAGGGAAAAAAAATCTTATAATTAACTATTAGCTATTAAATAAAAAAATAATATAATCTCCTCTACACAAAAAAGAAAAAACAGGAAAAATAAAAGACTAAAATTATGCCACAAACAACAATAGTGACCTCTGGGTGGTAGCACTGTAGTGATCATTTTTTAAATTCTTTTCTTTCTTTAACATGTCTCACATTTTTACACTGAGAATATATTAGTTTTACAATGAGAGAAATATATAAATATTTGTGACAGAAAAACATCAGAATAGTGCTCTATTATCTTAAACACTTGGAAAAACAATAAAATTAATCTGGTCACAGAAATACAGCCTCTGAAAAACCATGAAGTTCTTTGTTGAAATTTAGAAGGATTTTACTCACTGTATGCAGGAGCTTAATCCCACAAGCTATTTGACAGAGCACACTTAATGCTTGATATAAGCTTGGATTTTGGGGATTTGCCATTATTTTCTAGAAAAAGGAAAACAGAAGTTACATGTTATACATAGCTATAGCCAATCAGTCAAAATCATATGTCAGATCTTAATACCTTAATGATATCTAGAAATGAAAGAAAATTAGAATTAAATGCAGAATCTTAACCATTTCAAAGAAAAGAAAGTCTTCTTAAACTTTCATATTGAAATATATCATCATGTACACTTAAAATATAATGTATTTGAGACTGATTTCCTTTAACCATATCACCTATCAGGGCAAATTCTCATTAAACAAAAAGTGACACAGAAGTGTATAATTACTGTGGTGAAGGGTAAGTGTGATAGAAACGTGCATTAGCTGGGCTATTAAATTTTGAGTCAAGAATTACTTAGGCTGACACTTGAGGATCAGAGGTACCTCACTGAATGAAAGGGCACTACAGAGAGAGAAAACCAAATGTGAAAAGGTCCATGGTAAAAGAAACATTAGAACATTCTACTAGTAGCAAGATGAAACCTGACGAAGCATTTCCTATTTCTCTTCCTTTCATTCCTTCATGTATGCACACAGCCTCAAGGTTCTGAGTCCCCTACTCTCTTCCAGGGACAGTCACTATTTACTTACTATTTGGATCTTGGTAAGTAAATCATCCTTTCATCTCTTGCTTTCATCTCCCGCCGCCCCCCATCTCAACCCATAGTTCTCTTATATACAAATAAGCATTTCCAGTTATCTTGGATTATAAGATTAGTAACATGAAGCATTCTGGGCAGCAAAGAAACATAACTCTCAAGGACTTCAGGAAGCCCTTTGATTTCAAAGAACAAAAAGTCTAAAACCCTATGTTCACTACAGCATTATTCACAACAGCCGAGAAAGGTATATAACCTCAGTGTCCACTGGTAGATGAATGGATAAAGAAGATGTATATGTTTTACATATACATATATACACACACATATAACTCAGCCATAAAAATGAATGAAATCTTGCCATTTTTGACAACATGGATAGATCTAGAGAGTATTATGCTACGCGAAATAAGTCAGACAAAGGAAGATAAATAAATATGATTTCACTTATATGTGGAATCTAAAAAACAAAACAAATGAACAAACATAAGAACAGAAACAGTCACAGATAGAGACAACAGAAGGTTGCTAGAGATGAGGGGGTGGGGGAATAAGTGAAACAGATGACAGAGATTATGAGGCACAATCTTCCAGTTACAAAATAAATGAATCAGGGGGATGAAATGTACAGTGTGGGAAATAGTCAATAATAATATAATATCTTTGTATGATGACAGATGGTAATATATAAACATGTCATCATTTTGTAATATACAGACATATCAAATCACCATGTTGTATAGCAGGAACTAACACAATGTTTAGGTCAATTATATTTCAAAAAACAAACTCATAGAAAAAAATCACATTTGTGGTTACCAGAGGCAGGGGTGGAGGGGAGAGGGAACTGAATGAATGTGGTCAAAAGGTACAAACGTCCTGTTTTGTACTGTACAACTACATAATTAACACTGTGGTATGTTACATATGAAAGTCGTTAGAGAGTAAATCCTAAGAGTTCTCATCACAAGGAGAAATATTTTTTAATTTTGTATCTATATGAGATGATGGATGTTCACCACATTTATGATGGCAATCATTTCATGATGTATGGAAGTCAAAACATTGTACTATATACCTTAAACTTATACAGTGCAACATGTCAATTATATCCATTGACGGAAATGGATAAACAAAAGGTGGTGGGGTGGTGTCTAATTATATAATGGAATATTATTCAGCCTTAACAAGGAATGACATTCTGACACATGCTACAACTTGGATGAACCCTAAAGACAGTATGCTAAGTGAAATAAGCCAGACACAAAGTGGAATACTGTATGATTCCATTTACATGAGGTATATAGAATAGTCAAATTCATAGAAACAGAAAATAAAACAGTGGTTACCAGGGGCACAGGGGCGGGGGGGGAGATGGGGAATTAATGTTTAATGGGTACAGAGTTTCAGTATGGAATGATAAAAAGTTCTGAGAATAGATGGATGGTAATAATAGTTGTACCACAATGTGAATGTACTTAATGCCACTGAACTGTACACTTAAAATAGTTAAAATGGTAAACTTTATGTTATATATATTTTATCACACAGAAAACCTTTTAAAAAATAATACCTAAAGAATGCTCTATAGAAATTTAAAAACAACCTTAGTACTCTCAAATATCATGAGCCCAAATTAAAATCACACAGATTAAGACTACTCTGAGAAAAATCGCAGAACATTTAAAACAAAAAATTAGGTACTTATTAATAACCTACCCGGCATTCCTTTTCACTAATAAACAAGTTTAGTTCTAGTCGTCCATATTTATATATAGAAGTACAGGAATACAGGTCATGTAAAAGTTTCCAAAGTGCACTTCTCTCATTTTTAGGTGGTAAGATCCCAATTGCTTTTAAAGGTGCACCTGTTAAGAATACAAGCAAAAATATTTAAATAAATTCTTAACACTTTTTTCCTACGACCATATTTTACTGAGTCAAATTAGGTTAACAAACTATATTACTTTAAGGTTATTTCGAGCAAAACTAGGCCTTAGCATCTTTCCTTGATCTGGAACTTGGCTTCCACAAAACTGCTGATTGTATCTAGGTGAGGGAAAAGCCATATTCAACTTAAGAGCAACCACCCATAAACTGTGTAATATAAACATGTACACACATCTCAACAAATCTGGTGTACTGCTAGAGGAAGCTGACAAGTTATAAGGTACTTGCTTTACTGAATGACAAAAATCACCTTTTGACCAAGGCTGTGCTTCTATTCCCAAATACTGAAAAAGCATATCTGAAGTCATAACGGGAGGTGTTAGTATTCCACGACTTCTAGGATCCAGTTTAAAGAAGTCACAGTAGACCACTTCTAGTCTTCCATTCACCTTTTTCCCTAAGGACTAAAGAGAGACAGAGAGAACATGTTTAGAAATTTCAGTGTTAGGCAGACCTTGTAACAATTCCAAGATCTACTTCAAAAAGTAATTCTTATAAAAAATATTGCTACCTCAATAAAGAGGCAAAGAAAACATTACTAACATACCCTAAAATGTAACAGTTAATAGAAATGAATTAATGTCTGAAAAGTGAATATAATATTACCAAGAAAAAGCACCCAAAATAGAAACCAACAAATTATTACATATCCTTTTACTTTCTTTACTTTATCTAAATGGTTTCTGTTATTCAGAGCTGTGATTCATCTGCTAGTCATGGGAAGATGTTTTAACAGAAAATAACAATAAAAATATTAAAGTGAAAGGCAGATAGATGCAAGAGAGCATTCCTTTTTTCCAGAACAGTTTAGTTAGTCCTTCACCAAACGAACTTAGCTCACTGTGTAGGTCACTCTCCATTTTCCTCTTAATTTTTCATTTACTTTTCGTAAAGACAGAGCCAACTATAGAAGGAAAACTCCCTGCACACTAGAAGGTGTCCAATATACCTCAATCTTTTTACTGCCCTGATGTGTTCACCTGGCAGTAGCGCTGGAGAACTTAGTAGTGAGAGGAAGTGTTAACTATAGACCCTACAAACTTAATTCGAAGTTACGAAAAACCAAATAGAAGAGAGCAAGGTTTTGATGTGCACACTGAGGTTCTCATGCACAGAAAATTCTACTGGTATTTATCAAGGTTTTAATGAATTTGCAATTTAAAGTTATGAGTTAAAAAACCTAAGTTTTCTTAACTGTTTGAATTCAACCTATAAGTATGGTTCTATTCCTAAATTTATTAAATTTTAATGATTACTTTCAAGAGGACCCTTGAAAAAAACTAGTGAAAGGAACAGACTGGAGGTAGAAACCACATATTTTTGGTCATGTTAATTTTGAGATGCCTATTAGGTGATTAAAGTGGAGATGCAGGTAGGAAGTTATAGACCTGAATACTGAAGTCCAGGCTGAAGACATAAATGTGCTGAAATAAGACACAGTTTACCACAAAAGCTGATGTCTCTTCATCTGAACACATACAGATATTTCTGCAGCAATAGTCTTCACAATTCAAATGAGATATATCATGATTTATTATTTTAGTTTTTTTTAAGATATTTTATCTTTTTTAAAAAATTGAAGTATAGTTGATTACAATACTGTGATGATTCATTATTACAGAACACAATTGGCAACATGTGTCTCTCTAGCACATCCAGATAGGAAAACAAACTGTTCCTGCTTGAAACATTGTTAATGTGAAGTCCCAGGAATTTTATCAGGGAAATGGAGTAGGGGTGAAGAGGGATTTTTTTTTAAATTAATTAATTAATTAATTTTTGGCTGCGTTGGGTCTTCATTGCTACGCGTGGGTTTTCTCTAGTTGCAGTAAGCAGGGGCTACTCTTCGTTGTGGTGCGCGGGCTTCTCATTGTGGTGGCTTCTCTTGTTGCGGAGCATGGGCTCTAGGCACACGGGCTCAGTAGTTGTGGCTCGCAGGCTCTAGAGTGCGGGCTCAGCCATTGTGGCGCATGGGCTTAGTTGCTCCACGGCGTAGGGATCTTTCTGGACCAGGAATTGAATGTGTGTCCCCTGCACTGGCAGGTGGTTTCTTATCCACTGCACCACCAAGGAAGTCCATGGGATTTTAAATTTAGATAAAAATCCAGAGTCAAGCATTATCCTTGAAAATAATTTTAGTTCTTAGGAGCAAAATTGTGAGCCTTTGGGTGGCTAGAAGCACTGTCTGCTAAGAGCACCACTTCAAGGCCCTGATTCAGGGCTGCAAAGGTTCTATATAAATGATTACTTCTCTTTTATTCTTGCAAATATACATGAATTCACACAAAACTTTGAATGGCTTTTCACTTTACAATGAGTGAAAGAACGTGTACTAATGGCTGAGCTCAAGTTACTGTTGGTGGGGAGGGGGGAATAGGGAGTTAGACGTTTAAATTTTGCACTTACATTAACAGCTTCAGAAACATTTTATGACTGATATTCCTGTAAGAAATACTGTGAGGAATTCTCTAGTCCCTAGTCACTCTATTTCATTGATTCAACTGTTTTTAAATTGAGACTACTGTTATCTTGATCTTATAGAAAAGCAACCGTTGTGTTACAGGATAACAAACTGTAAACAGAAGGACATTTTAATACCACCTTAATTATTTTGTGAACATGTAGATTAATCTTCAGAAGTACCCCCCGTTTAAAGACCAAGATAAGAGCTATTTTGTTTTTAATTTCCAGGTTGAAATTACAGATGGCTATGTTTACTAAATCACATTTCATGATCTTGAATCTTTGAATAATTTTATGGGTTCTTTTTCTCTTCATGTTTTTGGAATTCCAGCAGATTTAACATCAATTAAATAATCTGAATTCAAAAACCCTGAATTTTTTCAGTTGTAGAAAAACAACCATCTAATGTGACAGTTATATTTAAAAGAGCAGGATTTTGTATACATTTTCATCATTTTTTGTTGTCATCTTGCACTTTCAGATAACACTATTTTACATGGTTTCAGGAAGCTGGCACATGGAGGAACAGTTTCCTGAATTGAATCAAAAGATTTATAAAGGAGGGAAGAAGAGAAAGAGAACAAAAAAGAGGCTGACAATGATGCAAGGAATTTCCACTTTACTGTTATGTGAACTTGTCAGCTATACATGAAGCCAAATTCACTAAAAAATCCATTTGGATAATGCCTTTACTCCATGCAATTTATTCTGAATACACCAAACTTTTCTTGCCTCTGAAACCCTAAGTCCAGAGTTAACACAGTCCCGTTAACCTAATCTTAGCATTCCAATTAGACTCTAAGCTCACTTATCCCCTTCTAAGAAAGAAGAGGCACAGCATAGCCTGCTAATACGAGGAAACAAGCCTAGAGATACCAGTTATACATTTTGTTCAATCACCCATCTGTAGCAGAGCTAGAACCAGAAAAAAAGTCTCTGAATCCATCTTTCAGTCATTCAACAATCATTGATACTGTGTTCTAGTCACTGGGGCTAACAAGATACGGCATAGCCCCTAAAAGTGATTGTTTAAAAATAAACTGTGTGGGGCTTCCCTGGTGGCGCAGTGGTTGAGAGTCCGCCTGCCAATGCAGGGGACATAGGTTCGTGCCCCGGTCCGGGAAGATCCCACATGCCGCGGAGCGGCTGGGCCCGTGAGCCATGGCCGCTGAGCCTGCGCGTCCGGAGCCTGTGCTCCGCAACGGGAGAGGCCACAGCAGTGAGAGGCCCGCGTACCGCAAAAAAAAAAAAAAAAAAAAGTGTGCTTAATTTTACTTCCCTAAACCACTCAAAGGTAGCTGATTGAACAATAAATTATTTTTAGAAACAAAAATATACCTTCAATTGTGGAATAAAAGTCTCGTCACTTTCAAGGGCAATCACTTTGGCACCACTTTCAAGCAATGCTCGTGTCAGGATTCCAGGACCTAATGTATTAACAGAACGAAAAGTTTATTTGCAAAAGAAACAACATAATCTTTTTCAATATCAAAGAAATTAGATGTTTTACCTGTATGATATAATTTTAATTCTCACAACATTCCCAAAGTGGATATTACACTCCTGATTTACATATAAGGAAACTGCGGATTAGATACAGTCACTTGACTCCACCATCACAACTGGAACGCGGTGCTGCCTGGCTTTGAATCCATTCCGTCAAAGACCGCAAAACCTGCGCTCCTTACAATGTTTCACTACCTCTCAAGAAAAAACAAACAAACAAACAAAATAGTTGCCTCTAGCTTACCACTTACTCATAGACTCTCTGGATACTTTATCATCAAAGATATTGCCAAACCTAAACAGAACTGACTCCCCATGATAGGAAATGGTGCTTAAAAAAATTATTTTTCAGAAAGTCTATAAATCTTGTGTTCCCGGCATCCTGCTGCGGTCTATAGAAGATGCACGAAAGGGTAAGATAAAAGTTCTTTTGGGAAGATGGTGAAATCTAAGAGCATGTTTTATCAAAACAGTTTGTAAAGTGCAAACTGCTACGGAAATATCTTGTGGAGTGATGATTAACAGAGGCCATATAACCTGCTTAAAGGAAGAGGCCATGTTTTACACAGTCTGCAAAAGTGAACATCCAAGAAAATGAAGCCACGAGGGTCTCACCTGGATTGCATTCCAGGAATAGCTGGCAAGATTTTCGTTTTCCCCGTAGGATCCGCACCAAGGTCTCAGCCACTCTAGGGCTGGTTATGTACCGCTTGGTCTCTGAGCGGCATCTGTAAACACGCGAGGACGATTTTCCAAATCCCACACTGGGCATCAGGTGCGGGTAGTAGTCAGACAAGCCACGGCGGTTCCCCGCCGGGACGTCCATCAGCCTCACCGCTCCCGACTTCAAAATGCAAAAGCGCCCAGCGCGGGTCATGGCTGACAGCATCAGCCTCGAAAGAAGTCCCACCCCTGGGACCCACATTCTCACCCTCTAAGTCCTGTCCCAGTGTTACCCAGGGTCGTTACATCCTCGACGAACTCCATACAGGGTAGCCCATGTGCTACATCTCCTTGCCCCGGGTCTAGGCCGGCGGAAGTAAACAGGCCAAACTGTGCGTGCGAACGACCTCTCCATCTTGCCTTTGACGTCACTTCCGTTTCCGTACCGGCGCCGACGCCCGAGGACTGTGAGTGGACGGCCGAGGAGAGAGACGGACCATCTAGGCGGTGTCTGAACTCGAACTCTATGGTCGTCCGTCCTCTGCGCCTCCTCTCTAGCCATCCGCGCTCTATGCTCCGCGGTGGCGGGCCGCCGGCCACCAGCCAGCCAGCCAGCCAGCCGGGAGGGGTACGCAGAGGGAGGCGGGGCGGGAAGGCGAGAGGTGTCTCCTACACTCGAGCGGCGGGAGACCCGAGCAAGCTCTGTGACAGCTGGTCGGCCGCCATGTCAGCAAGCGGGGCTGGAAGCGGATCCGGCGCCCGGCGGTAGCCCTCCTTTCGTCTCCGGTTCCCAGGTGAGGAGAGGAAGAGCGGGTCGCAGCTGGCCGGCCGGCTCGCGTCTAGGGTAAAGCCTTTGGGAACCCCCTCGCTGCTCCCCCGGCGCTGTCTTCCTCCGGCAGCGACGCCTCTGCCCTCTCGGTGCGGTGGAGCCCTGTTCCCTCACCTCCTCCCTTTCTGCGCTCTCCCGTTTCCCTCTCTTCTGTCGCCGCCGTGGCCTCTTCCTGCGCAGCGCGCCCATTTCTCCCTCCCTAGGGCACTCGCGCCAGGAGTTGTCCCTCTCCCGGCTCCCCGCAGAGCCTGCGGCTTCCACGGCGCCTCTGTTCGTTTTTGTCCTGTTGCCCACAGCCGTGTCTCTCCACCCCTGTGCGTGGTTTTATTTTCCTTCATACCTGTTTTCTTCCCCTCACCACTTAGGTTGTCAAGAAGCACCTAGTGTGCTTCCGTTCCTCCCTCTGGGCCAATATTTATTTTAGTCTTTATTTTTATTTGCGCGTTTATAAGATTTAAAGTTAAGATTAAAAAAATAGGATTGAAAAGTTTAAAATTCCTTCCTGAGCTTGAAAACAGTAAGGTCTTAGGATGCTTATTTTGTTGCCTTTGTAAACTTAGTCAAACACATTGTACTGTGGAATACAATTTAAAAGACCGATTCCAAAGACTCTAAAAATAGGATGCTCTAATGGAGAATTTGGCAGTCTTTTTACCTATTGGATAGTGATAGAACACTCAATTCTTTGAGAGCGATTTCAGTATTTAAGGATTATACTCAGAAAGAGCTTTACCCGTCACCCTTTCCACCAAGGCAGGAAACTGCAGCCATTCAACTTCCTATTTTAAAATATGTACAGTCCTTTCTGCGTACCTTACTGGGAGCGTAATTGAGCTTGGTATTTTAAATGCACAAGGAAAAGATTCCTAAGGAATGTATCGCCTAGCAAATAGAAGTCTGAAGATTTATTCGGCTGATGAATATCAAATGGATAAAGAATTGATGGCCAAGTATGGCCTTTTTCGGGTTGTAAATTTGTGAGGACACCGTAGAAAGTGTCTTGTCAACTGTTGTGGAAGCCCTGGGAACCCTTTGGTCTTAATTTTTTTTAATTCTTTTTAAAATATTTTCCCCATTGACAAGTCTAGAAGTTATTCTTGCATCCTCTGAACGCCTGAGAGAGCTCCATACCCCCGATCCTTTTACTGAGCTATCTCCCCATCTCTCCTTATAAAAATATTTCTGTACATTCAGAAATACACTGGATTTTTTTCCCCAAGAGCCCTTGAGGCCTAAATATTTTAAAAATCAAAGCAGAAAGATCTATTACGGTAGAGGAAGAAATGGTTCACTCATAGAACTGTGTTGTTGAATTTCTCACGTTTAAAATATACTTTAAAAAATTGTGGTAAAAAATACCTACCTTAAAATATGCTTTCTTATTTTATATTTGTGGACCAAAGATAACCTACTCAACTCTAGAGAAATTAATGTCGTTTTTAATTTTGCTTTTGAGTGGTGTTATATTCTTTTGATTTTGGAAAAGAGAATTAGGTTATGGTAATTATTTCCCTTTTTATAGTGTTAATGGTTTGTTTGTGGTTGACGATGCTTAAATAATAAGAGACAGAATCTTACACATTTTATTTTTCTGAGGTCCCAGGTGCTAGAAATGACAGAAATATCCATTTCCCTTAAAAATGAACTTTATAATCAGCATTGAGAGCTACTTCTTTAGAAAAACCTTGTTTGTATATTTCCCATCTTATTTTTTTAAGAGGTGTAGTTTTTGCATCCTGTGCTATTTTTGCCTTTTTGAAGTAATGTAATATCTGTTTAGTGGTGTCAGGCAAACTGATTCTACTATTTTTACACTATTCTTAAGTTATTTTTTTTACTATCCCCGTTTAATTGACAGAGAAGTTAAAATACTGATTTTTCTTTTGACTTTTATACGGCAGTTGTAATTGGGAAATGCCAAGTGACAGTTTGCTACCAGAATTTAGACTGTGGGTCTACAGTAGTGCTGCCCAATAGAAATATAATACAAGCTATATGAGCAATTTAAAGTTTTCTAGTCACATTAACAAAGTAAAAAAGAAGTAGTAGGTGGAATTAATTTTAATATTTTATTTGATTTCTATATATATCATTTCAACATGTGATCACTTTTAAAAGTTAATGATGAGATGTTTTACATTCTTTCATACTGAATCTGCAAAATCTCATGGGTATTTTATATTTACAGTACAGCTGAATTCCAACCAGCTACATGTCTTAGCTGGTGGCTAAAGACCTTATTGAGCAGCACATATCTATAGGATTACTGTGTGATTCTTAAGATATCTTCTTACCCTGAGAGTCTGGGGTAAATTCTGTGGAGTAAATTTAAAAATCTTTTTCCTAAAGTGCTGGGATATTCAAACTGAGAAGATTCTAGCAGGATGAAAGTTCCAAAAAGTCTCTTCCTTTTTGTGTTGACTGAGGAGGATTAACAGGTGCCCTGTGCTTGTTTAGTGAGTGTCGTAAGATGTATAGAGTGCTCAGTCATTTCCTGGTGTGTCATCGTTACAGTTAATTACATCTGCGTGTCAACAGTGTGTCAAGACACTGTATGAGTCTTTGTCTACTATATCTGTTGGTATTAAGTAGGGAGAACTTGAAAACATATGAGAAGTTTGAACTTTATGGTAAACAGGTAGAGTACCTACTGTTGGAGGCTTATTTTCTGACTCGGTTTCAGGTATGGCTAAGAGTTCTGTAAATGCGCTTCTATATATGATGGTGTTATTAAAGGAAAGAAAATCTTTTTAGCAAAAACTGAGAAGGAAGAGGGTATGTTTTTCGGCTGTAAAACACTGGGAGCCTGAGTAATAGCAAAACACACACACGTGTGTGGTGGTTTGGTTAAACTGTAAAGGGAATATGGCAGTTTTTTAGAGAACGGTACTGACATATTGACAAGGAATGTGTTTTAAGTTGTTTTTGCAACAGATGTGGTGATTTGCACCATCTCTTGTTCAGAGCTGTTATAACTTAAAGATAACCCTCTTTGAAAGGTAACTGCAGCTCACTGACTTCAGTGGGGATCAATAGGACCCATCATCATTCTTATCTTGATGTCTGTATTCTGATAAGCTTACCTAAATACTATTTTAGCTGTACTTTTACATTTAATGTCAGAATTTACTTGAAGGCCTAATTAATATTCAGTATAATTTAATATGAGAAACATGCCTCCTCCACAACTTTTATGGTATAAAGAAATCTTAAATTACCTGATCAGTCAACAAACTCCCTCTGTAAAACCTAGTCAGTATAAACCTAGCACAGTGTTGGCAGTGTGTGGAATGTTAAAGGATCACAGACAGATTTGGGGAAGGGGATAGTTATTGGATGTTGCTTGTTTCGTGAGAGGTGCATACACATTATGTAGGAAAACAGAGCATTTTCATTTTGTCTTTAAATATAGATGGCTATCCATTGACACCATTTTAGTTGGATAAGAGAGAGAATACGTTGTTTTGTTGCTTCAAATTAGTCTTAGCAAATTTTTCTTTAGTTATTTAAGGAAGAATAATTGGTAGTCTGGCAATTTTCTGTTTTTAAAAAGGCTCAATTTAAGTGGTCTTTGCAAGGATTATATTTTTATTGAGAAGTTCTGCACTCAATATGTCCATCTGTCTTGATACAGTTATGAATGTGTTCTGTTTAGGGCCTTGAAGATTCACATGAATATAGGCTTTTCCTTATTTATGTATCATTCCTTTGGGGGAAATTATATTTCCTTTCAACCAAGGAATACTTTTTTTTAATGCATTTGAAGTAACTATTTTATAATATCCTTTAATAAAAAGTAAAAAAAATCATATCTAAATCTTCAAAAAAAAGAAATACATTATTAAAAAGTTCTGAATCTTATAATAGGTTGAGATTTCTTAAATTGTTTTAGTCACAGTTTTCAGATTCTGCTCTTTAACATATTTGGAGATGAAAACTTTTTGCCTTTATATCACCTCCTCCCTTCCATCTCTTAGGACTTCCCGCTTTTTCATCATCATTAGCCATGTGGAAAGGAAAAATAGTGTGTGTTTGTCAAAATACTGACAAATCAAGAGTATTTTTCCCTTTGACTGTAGGAAGAATTCTGAAGGAGTAAGTGACACATTTAGTCAACTTTATTGACATTTGGGCATTTGATATTTTAATTGACAGTACCTAAGAGATTTTAGTAATTAACAATATTTTGTAATTGTTATACCTATTAAGTTCTTTTATGAGAATACTAACCTGATTTTCTTGGAAAGCTACTACCTGAATAAATAATTACATTTTTTCTATGTTTGCTGCATTTTGAAAACCCAGTGAATTAGGTGGCTGTGGATTTGTAATTTGAATGAAGGCAAACTAATATTTTGGGGGCTTCCCTGGTGGCGCAGTGGTTGAGAGTCCGCCTGCCGATGCAGGGGACACGGGTTCGTGCTCCGGTCCGGGAGGATCCCGCATGCTGCGAAGCGGCTGGGCCCGTGAGCCATGGCCGCTGAGCCTGCGCGTCCGGAGCCTGTGCTCCGCAACGGGAGAGGGCACAGCAGTGAGAGGCCCACGTACCGCAAAAAAGAAAAAAAAAAACTAATATTTTGAAGCACCTTTTATATATAGGTTTTTAAATAAATAATTTCCTTAAAATATGTGAACTTTATAATAAGATAAAGAATGCTGTTTTTCCTGGATATTGGAGAGCATACCACTTGTATTTTTATTTTATGCCTACATTGTTTTCCTTGTTCACTTTTCTCTCTTCTGCAGGTATTAGCTCTGTACAACAAAATCTTCAAAAAGAATTATTAAATGAACTGAAAAACATTGCTTAAGATTTTTCAACAAGGACTTATTTTTGTGAACATGTGTTTTATTTACTGAAGCCTAGTGGAGTTTTGTTTTGTTTTTTATTTTTCTCCCTTATTAACCACCAAAGATTAGTTTAGATTTTTCTTTTTTCCACTGTGGACATGAAAAAGTTTACTTAAATCAGGTCTCAAAAGGATTCATACCAAGTAACAGACTTGATTTCCTCCCTCATGTTCAACTCAAAAGAGGAGTGGAATTTTGTAGAAACTATACTGATTAGAAAATTATGAAGTTTAGTTTCCTGAAAAAAAGGTTTTGTATCCATTTGTGATTTCTTAATCCAAATTCAGTCATTAGGCTTTATTTTTTTCAACAATTTACAAAGTAATCACTAGGTTTCTTTTGTTCCAATAGTTTAAGAAAACAAAATTGTTGTGGAGTTCTTTGTCACGCCAGTTAGAGTTTTTAACTATAGCATTGCATAAGCACTGTAAAGAGCCAAAATTAGAAGCAATGTTATGTGACTTCCTTATTTTAATCATATAATTAAATGTTTTATAAGACAAGATGGTTTGTTGTCTTAGTCTTACAGTTGAACTCTAGTTTAAAATTGACCTAATAGGTCTTATGTCCACCAAAGTTCGTATTTTTGCTAGCCAGAGAAAGGTCTATTTCAAATTAACCTAAAGTGTCTAATTCAGGAGGTAATTTTTTATTATATCAGGTACCCTCTTGGTTAATTATAATTTTGTGCATTTTGATGCCTATAGGCTTTTTGTCCTCTTTCAGCTGTATGCCTGGGGAAAACCTAGGGACTCCCTAGTAAACCATGACAGGGCTTTGACCTTTGAGTATTTGGCTTACCTTCCCTGACAGCCTCAAAGAGTATACCTATGTGTGCAGAAAACTTATGAGCAAAAATTCTCCTCCGGGAGCACTTATCTGTGCTGATGAAACAAATATTCTAAGAATGTCTGTCTTAAAACTACAGTTTCCATGTACTTGTATAATACTTTGTATAAAACTATGTATTTTGTATAGCCTTTGCTGGAGAGTTTCCATTTTGTTACAGTGCTTCAGAGTACGTAAAAAGATATCCAGAATAATATCTCCTATAGCTTATTCTGCCTTATCTCACCTTTTGGTTTTTTCCTAACCTGCCTTCCATGAAAAGTTCAAAAGTCAGAACAGGTCATGGTTTATTATAACCTTGGGGTGGGGTGGGGTAGGAGTACAACACATTTTACGCCTTCCTTTTTTCCTCTCCTTCCTCTCTATTACAAAAGTAATAGTGCTCCAGAGAGAAAAAAAGGTGGATAAATTTTATTTTATTTTTATAAATTTATTTATTTTTTGTTTGTTTATGTTTGGCTGCACTGGGTCTTCGTTGCTGCGCACGGGCTTTCTCTAGTTGCGGCGAGTGGAGGCTACTCTTCGTTGCGGTGCGTGGGCTTCTCATTGCGGTGGCTTCTCTTGTTGCAGAGCATGGGCTCTAGGCACTTGGGCTCAGTAGTTGTGGCTCGCAGGCTCTAGAGCGCAGGCTCAGTACTTGAGGCGCACGGGCTTAGTTGCTCTGTGGCATGTGAGATCTTCCCGGACCAGTGTTCGAACCCATGTCCCCTGTATTGGCAGGCGGATTCTTAACCAGTGTGCCACCAGGGAAGCCTGATATATTTTAACTTAAGGAAAACATGGTTATTCAAAAATTAGAGTTTTTTCCTATAATGAAAGTTGAACAGAAGCTTTAATTTAGCAGTTAGAATCCATTGATCACTGTCATCATACTTTTGATGTCTGGTGGATTTGCCAGGAAGAAACTTTGAGTACAGGTGTTACCTATACTGCTCACTGCACAACAGGCCAGTAAATCGGGAGACAAGTTCATGGGGCAAGGAATAGTGAGTGACTTTATTCAGAAAGCCAGCAGACTGAGAAGGTGGTGGACTAGTGTCCCAAAGAACCATCTTCCCCCAGTTAGAATTCAGGCCCCTTTATACTAAAAGGTGTGGGGGTGTGGTTGGTTGCTGCAAACTTCTTGGTGCCAGAATCCTTCATTCTTCCAGCTTTCCAGGTAGGTCCAATCACAGTGTTCCTATAAACCTCCAACAAGACAAATGTTATTTTCTGTTCTGCAACTTTTTATCTCTACGTGAATGGAAAAGTGTTTTACCTTTAAAGGTCAGAGTCTTGAGAATGGGCTATCCTGTATATTTTAGGATATAGGCAACATTCTTAACTTGTGACAAAAAGCAATAGAATACAAACGTTAAAGTAGAAGAAGCAGATCCAGTATGGTGTCAGACTTGTTCTTCCCTATTACAGAAGGAAACTTTGAGTACACCAATACTAAACTGTGCTAGAATATATGTGTGTGTGTGTGTGTGTGTGTAAATACATATATATATATATTTGTTTATTTACTTGGCTGCACCACGTGGCTTGTGGGATCTTAGTTCCCCAACCAGGGGTTGAACCCAGGCCCTCGGTAGTGAAAGTGCCAAGTCCTAACAGCTGGACCGCCAGGGAATTCCCAGTAGAATATATTTAATAGTGTCTCTTTCATCATGTGTGTTTTCTTTAGGGAATATTCTCCACTGAAATAAAATATCTTCGGGGAAAAATCATATTCTGTCAACAGTCTTTCAAAGTATTGGAAGGTATCTTCTTCTGGGACAAATTTTTTCTCTTGGTTTTTTATTCTTTTCTTAGAATTTATTACCTAGGATAAACTACCTTACTCTGGAATTTTTTCTTTTCCCAAACCCCCATCAAAATACTTTCTCTTGAATGACTAGTTATAGGAAAGCATATTCACGTTTACACCTGTCTCCCTTCCTGCCTTTCTATTAACTTTTGTTATGTTGGAGATATAAATTAGTATGTCACTGTTGTGTCAAACATCACAGTAAGAATTAATATCATAAATATTTATTTAGATATTATAGGAATAGAAAACAATATCTACCTATTTGACATGGATAAGATATAATTTCTTGGGAACAATCAGAGTTTTTTTTTTTAATTTTATTTATTTATTTTTGGCTGCGTTGGGTCTTTGTTGCGGTGCGCGGGCTTTCTCTAGTTGTGGTGAGCGGGGGCTACTCTTTGTTGCAGTGCACGGGCTTCTCATTGTGGTGGCTTCTCTTGTTGCAGAGCATGGGCTCTAGGTGCGTGGGCTTCAGTAGTTGTGGCATGCAGGCTCAGTAGTTGTGGCTCGTGGGCTCTAGAGGGCAGGCTCAGTAGTTGTGGCACACGGGCTTAGTTGCTCTGTGGCATGTGGGATCTTCCTGGACCAGGGCTCGAACCTGTGTCCCCTGCATTGGCAGGCGGATTCTTAACCACTGCGCCACCAGGGAAGCCCAACAATCAGAGTTTTTAATGTCAGGCCCAAGAATAGACTTCAAGGGGTCTGTGAGCCCCCTGAAATAACATTCATAACTTAGTGGTAGTATATGTGTATTTTTCTGAGGAGGGAATTCTTAGCTTTCATCAGATTCTTCAAAGGTCCATGACCCAGAAAAAGATAAGAACCACAGAATTAATTTGAGCTTGGTTATAAATCTCTAATCCTTCTCATCAGTGATAGTTTTGTAAGGATCTCTATATATAAGCTTCATTTTTTAGTAGTATTTTATTTATGACAAAAAAATTTAATAGATTATCTTATAGGAAAAGGCATACTGATTCTTTTAAAAAACAACTCTTCCTCAAGTATCTTACCTATTGTTTTGTATACCTTTAGACATTTCTCAAGTATCCTGCAGGTTACTTTGTTTTTTATCATTTGTTTGCCATCTGTGCATTTTACAGAAAGATTATTAATTCTTGTGACTGAATTTTTCCTGGCACTTCAAAGAGTTGTTCATAGAGTAAGGATTAGGATAAAGGAAAGCTGCATTTTGTGAGGATGCCTTACGCAGTGAGAGGAATGAGTCCATAGGTAGGTTGATTATACACATATGCTCCTGATGAAGTGGAAAAGAGTAAGAAAGGGAAAGAATATCCTTGAACAGCAGATAGAAACATTCTACTACTGAGATAAGAGGGGGAAATAGTAGTTACCAACTAACATCTGGTAACCTCTGTTTACATGTGGCCCAGTTGAGACTGCTGAGCTAGGAATACAAAGAGGACTGGAGGCCAATAGCTTTGGGGGACGTGGTCCCGGGAGCTCTATGAGGAATGATGTCTGGCCATCATTGAGGCTCCTACCTGAGGTTGGATGGATACTGTTTTTACAGTTACCAATCTGCATAATTGTGATTTTCTTTAGCAACAGATAGCAGCTTGGGTATAAGAGCAGAGAAAGTGGTTAGGTTGATCAGGGCTGGAGTTTTATAGGGTGGGTGCAGAAGAAATATGAGAACTAAGGAGGTAGCTAGAGATGATCCATGAATTCAGTGCTCGATAGGAAAGAAAGTAATGCCAGGAGGAGCCTAATGTTAAAAAAAAAAAAAAAGGCAGAAGTCTGAAGGTTTTTTGTTGTTGTTGTTTTAAAAATAATTTTATTTTGTTTACTTTTTTTTGTTCTTGGCCACGCTGCGCCGCTTGCAGGATCTCAGTTCCCTGACCAGGGATTGAACCCTGGCCATGGCAATGAAAGCCCAGAATCCTAACCATTAGGCCACTGGGGAACTCCTGAGGCTGCAGTTCTCGATGTAGTTGAACTGGGTAATGGTAGTGGGGGTAATGACAGTATAGGATTGAGAGTTAAAAATAGGAATAGAACCAGATAATGGGATATTGGTAGTGGCATATTGGAGATATTGAGACTTATCTGAAGGAACAGATTGTTTTGATGCTCAATAAAATCTAAGACCAGGGTGACACTTGCTAAATTCACCAGACAGTAAGATGTCATTATAGAACTTTGAGACATGGAGAAATATTCATTCCACAAGTCTATCAAGTCACTGTCTTTCTTATGTAAAACACGAAGATAGTGTGTTTTCTTTTTTTTTAAATTTTATTATTTTTTAAAATTAATTTTTACTGGAGTATAGTTGCTTACGAAGGTAGTGTTTTCTGAACAGTAATCTGCCTCTGGCTTGCAGCATGGATTGAAAAGGCTGTGTGAGACAAGAGCCTTAATTAAAAGTAAACATATCAGCCTAAGCTCATTTTGAAACTTCATATCTTCTGAAACGATAGAATTAATAGATTTTTGCTTTTTGTTCAAAAGAAGAATAGAGAGTAAACTAGAGAGCTCCTGGCTTAGGTTTTATAACTGTGAAATAGTGTTAAAATTATGTTTGATACCGTATGGGTTATGTTCTTTTTCCTAGTTGAATTCTTAGGTTAATTTTAATTTACTGATAATCCATATGAACCTACACATTACAACATCCATATACACTTCGGTGAATAATTTTGAAATATGGTGGCTTGTCAATGACCTTGAAGCTAGCATTAGTTCCTATTAGTTTGTTGGCTAATGTTTGAGCCCATAGGTGATCAGCATTGTACTAAGTACTGTGGGAAATGCAGTAAAAATGAGCCCTTTCATCAAAACATTTGATGAAAAATACAAGTCCCAAATATATATAAGTAGTTTTTTAAGAAAGGGAAGAAAACATATGAGAACCTTTTTTGGTTTAGTATAATTTATAATTAATTCACTAAATATTTTGTAGAATTTATTTCCTCATTTTACCAGAATTTTAAATGCCACCTTCCCCCCCGACCCCGGTACGTGGGCTCTCACTGTTGTGGCCTCTCCCGTTGCGGAGCACAGGCTCTGGACACTCAGGCTCAGCGGCCATGGCTCACGGGCCCAGCCACTCTGCGGCATGTGGGATCTTCCCGGACCGGGGCACGAACCCGTGTCCCCTGCATCGGCAGGCGGACTCTCAACCACTGCGCCACCAGGGAAGCCCAAATACCACCTTTTTGACTTAGGGTTTGGTAAACATATAGGGAAAAGTTATGTAACAATTCAGATGAGTTCATTTCTAAGATCTGTAGAGTTCCACCATAGAGGTTTCTACTTTGTGCCCTTGAGAACTGGCTTTGTAGGAACTCCTGTTTCTGTAGGTTATTGGCAAATATATCCAGTGACTCTTTGTTGCTCTAAAATAGTTAGGGTCTTAAGGCAATGGGAATCCTCTGAAATGGTGGATAAACAAACCTTACAAAAAAAAAAACAACCCACACATTTATCGCATGAGATAACACATGTTAAAGTGACCGCCTTCCACAGCGTTAAGCACATAGAGCAGTTAGTAAATTGGTTGTTTTGTTTTTAATTTGCTAACTTTGTGATAACCTTGTATATATTTGGATTATTTTCTTTGTAAAGAGGTGAACAATATTAATATCTAGATTAACTGTGTAGAATTCTTTGGAGTTTTTAAAAATATTGTATCCTTGGTTCAATGCTTTAAACATTTTTTTGAATAGAAAAATATTGTATGTTTAAATATATGCAAAATGCAGAAAAGTACAAAACAAATTAACTTGTACTCCCATCAGCCAAGAGCAAGAATTGTGAACATTTCTGTATATTTACTTTCAGTGTCTCTGGAGTGTGTGTAAACATAGTTGAGATAATATTTATTTGTTTTAGATTCTATTTCCCTCATTATAGATTCATAATGTACATATTTTGTGGTGTTGTAATATCTAGGGTATGAGCTAATTTACTTAATCATTCCCCTATTATTGAACATTTAGATTGTTTCCAATTTTTCACTCATTGCCACAATGACCTTGGACAAACTATCTGGCTGCTTAGTTTTCCCATTTGTAAATGGGAGAAACAATACTTCGTAGCAATTAAAAGGATTAACTGAGGTAATGTGTACAAAATATACAGAACAGTTCCTGGAACAGAATAAACTTTTAAAATAATGCCTTGCTGTTCATGTTTGTGCATAGAGAATCCTCCCCCTCTCCCTTTTTTCTTTTTTTGCTTGCTATTCAGAGTATTTCTTTAGCATAAACTTTCAGAAAGAAACTTAGTAGGTCTTAATTGTTTTAATAGTCTTACTATTTATTATGAAATTGTTTTGTGATAAATTGTGCCAATTTATATTCAAATTGAACAGCATGTGACAAGGCATATCTTAGGAGAAGATTAGTAGGGAATAAAGTTAGATGGATTGTTGAGAGATTGTATTAAGGTTTAGGAGTTAGGACTTGAACTGGATTAAGGGCAGTGTGAGTTGAAGAGGCAACTTCAGTAGATCTCTAGCTACTTCTTATACTTTTCCCATCCAGCCAAGCTGTCGCACTCATTTTCCTCTAAAAACTCCTTGTCTGTTATCTGTACTGAAGTCTCTATCCTATCCCACCTCTCCTTATTTTCCATCTATCTAATTTTTCCTTCTTAATCTTCTTCTCAATCTTTTCTCCTCTGTCTTTTCCTGTCCGGAGGCCTGCCCAGCTAAACAACAGAGCAGAGCAGAGCAGGGTCTGTTTTCTGCTGACAGGCTCACTCAAGAAAGAAAGGTGGCTGAGACAGTTAAGATCAGGTATTACCAAATTTAGCAAACAGATAAATCAATCTGCCTCCCCAGAGGTGAGTAAAGGAGTACCTCAGGAACGAGGGAGGTTTCTTCATAACCCTCAATATTTATAGTAACCTTGCCACATTCTTAGTGATTATATATATTAGCATATATTCAAATGCCTTTTAAAACGTTTTTTCTGAGTGTAAAAATAATGCAACTTACAACTCAATAAATAATAACCCAATTAAAAATTGGGCAAAGGATCTGAATAGACATTTCTCCGAAGAGACAAATGGTCAATAAATACATGCCCCCACCCCCCTCTTCCCCCAACATATGCTGCACTGAGCCTGGTGGTATATATTTAGTAGGCTCTCCGTAAATGTTAATAAAGGGTGTTACCTTTGCCTTCTGGGAGCCATGGAAACTTGGCCTTCAAAATTCAGGCACGGGCCAGAGTGCAAACATTTGGAAGTCTCGTTCTAACCTGGAACAAGTAAAGTAACAGTTTTACGTTAAAAACTTTAAAATATTGATTTTTGGTTCTTGGTTTTTTTTTGACAGCTTGTGGGATTTTAGTTCCCCAACCAGGGATCGAATTCGGGACTTTGGCAATGAGAGCATGGAGTCCTAACCCCTGGACTGCCAGGGAATTCCCTTGATTTTGGTTCTTACCTTTTTAGAAACTATCCTGCCCTCTGTTTTTGATGGGTCATTGCCAAGTTATAGCTTTTTTTGAAGATTGCTAAGGTGGGCATTTTCCTTTTAGTAAAGAAAAGAGGATGTACTAAAATGATTCAAATGCAAATCTTTTTGTGGTTAAAACATCTTCAAAATTGACAATTCTTATGAAATAAAGATTTAAGCAGTACCAACAAATCCTGTTGTACTATTATTATGACTTTGCTCTTCATTCCTCTCCCTTTATAGCCTCTTCCCTCTCCTACTTTTACCTCCTTATTCAAATTCTCTTTCTAGACCTGACCATTCTCTGGGTCTGTTTTTTGTTTGTTTGTTTTGGGTTTTTTTAAATAAATTTATTTTATTTATTTATTTATTTATTTTTGGCTGTGTTGGGTATGTGCGTGGGCTTTTCTCTAGTTGCGTCGAGCAGGGGCTACTCTTTGTTGCAGTGTGCAGGCTTTTCGTTGTG
Source organism: Stenella coeruleoalba (assembly GCF_951394435.1). Classification (NCBI taxonomy): domain Eukaryota; kingdom Metazoa; phylum Chordata; class Mammalia; order Artiodactyla; family Delphinidae; genus Stenella; species Stenella coeruleoalba. The sequence continues at coordinate 148,347,881 of NC_137169.1, read as the reverse complement.
GTGGCTTCTCTTGTTGCAGACAGAGCATGGGCTCTAGGCGAGCGGACTTCAGTAGTTGGGGCACGTGGGCTCAGTAGTTGTGGCTCTCAGGCTCTAGAGTGCAGGCTCAGTAGTTGTGGCACACAGGCTTAGTTGCTCCACGGCATGTGGCATCTTCCTGGACCAGGGCTCGAACCCATGTCCCCTGCATTGGCAGGCTGATTCTTAACCACTGAGCCACCAGGGAAGTCCCTGGGTCTGTTTTTGAACTAACTTTGGGCCAAGCTTACTCTGAAACTCAGTAGTCTGTGTGATATCCTGTAATCCATCCACTATTTTATACCTATCATCCAAATTTTTAACGTATGTCTCCACTTTCACTTGGACCTCTGAGGTTACTCTCTTATTATTTTAGTCTTTTACTTTGAAAATTTCAGGAGACTCCTATTAGTAAAATAATATATTTTCTTAATTTCAATAAGAGTGGTCATAATTCTTATTGGAACCAGTTTTATTTTATTTATTTCATAGATTTCATTTTTGTCTTTTAAATGCGCATGGAAATATCTTTTATGTTTTTCTATAGTAGAGAAATCCAATCTAGAATATGAGAAGGTGAAGCTTTCAGGTAAAATTGTAGTTGAAAAAAAAAAGGAAAGTCTAGGTTAAAATAAATTTGACCTTGGTCTAGTTCCATTTGTCTCATCTCTATTTTTGAAAGTAACATAAAACAGTTCTTCTGTATGTTCTTTGCATATTTAAATCTTATCCTTTAATTTGCATAGCTTGAGCAGTAAGGATTTATAATTACAGATTCAGAATTTTCTGGATCAGAAAGTAGAGTGGGTCCATTTAATTTAATCTTTGCTTTTTGTACTAATTCATGCTTCTTTTTTCGAATTTGCTGACTTGCTGTTATATTTAATCTTTCAGTGACAAAAGTACTCTCTGTTTTGGCGTTTCCCCTCTATTTCTGTTTCCTACCAGATATTTGTGGGGTTTTTGTTGTTAAATATATTTTAAACATTATCTTAAGTGATGTAATCATTTTTTCTAAATCTATTTCCTTAGGTAAGAGGAAGTGAAAAAGAGACGTTACTGTTTTAGTTCAATTGAACAAGCATTATTTAGGGCCAATTATGTGCCTAGGACCGTGCTGTGGTAAGGGCTGCAAAAGAAGTAACACATACATTCTCTTGCTTCAAGCACTTGAATTCTACTTGGGAAATAATATACATGTATGGAATAGCTTGTGAAAAAGCCTAAAGCAATAAATAAGCAAACTTGAAACAGTATCCACTAGATACTTTAAAAAATACAGTGCTTATTTCATTAAAAAAAAAAAGTCTGTGAATATTTTAGCATAGATTCTGTGTAAGCTATTATCGCCATCTATGATTGGACTTTTCTAAGGTCAAATAATAAATTTGTATTAAATGCATTGTAAATTGTATTATTACAGTTTCCTTTCCTCCTCCTCCTCCTAATTTGTCCAAACTCTTAATCTTCAGCACCTAGCTCAAATTCTACCTTGTGTATAGTCGTCAGAGGCAGCATGGACTCTGGAGCCAGTCAACGTAGGTTTGAGTTCCAGTTTCGACAGCTGTTTGACGTGATGAGTGCTTAACCTGTCAGTGCCTCAGTTTGCTTACCCATAAAATGGAGGTGCTAATAATATCAAAGCTACCTAAGAGGATTATTGTGAGGCTAAATGAGTCAGTATGTACAGGGCACAGAGTAAGCACCATATAAATATTTGCTTTTATTCTCATACTTTGTTTTTAATGGTATTCCTAACAACAAGTGTAATCATTCTATGAAGACGTCTATTTGAACCTAAAGATTTTTTGGAATTTTATATATGTATATTTTTTTAATGAATTTTTATTTATTTATTTTTTGGCTGCGTTGGGTCTTCATTGCTGTCTGCGGGCTTTCTCTAGTTGCGGTGAGTGGGGGCTCCTCTTTATTGAGGTGCGTGGGCTCTAGGCGTGCAGGCTTCAGTAGTTGTAGCACACAGCCTCAGTAGTTGTGGCATGTAGGCTCAGTAGTTGAGATGCGTGGGCTCTAGGGCATGCAGGCTTCAGTAGTTGTGGCTCGCGGGCTCTAGAGTGCAGGCCCAGTAGTTGTGGCACACGGACTTAGTTGCTCCACGGCATGTGGGATCTTCCCGGACCAGGGATCGAACCAATGTCCCCTGCATTGGCAGGAGGATTCTTAACCACTGTCCCACCAGAGAAGTCCCAGGAATTTTATATATTTTAAAATTCTGCTCTGTAACATCTGTTTTAACATACAAATAGTTAAGTAATTCCCAGCTCAATTTTTGTAGTGAATTCATGTTACCAGAAAATGTTCATTTATCATCGTGTGACTTTGCAGATCCCTGGTCAGCTTTTGCTCTTTCCTTTTTTTCTCTCTTTACTTTTTCTGTTAAATATTCATTATACCTGGCTATCTAGGTTATACATGTGTGCTCTCCACTAGCTTATAAATTCTTCTCAAGGAGGCATTCTGTTTTGATAATGATGACAAATGACAAATGTAACAATTATGGAACACTTAATGTCGTGCGTCACTAGAAAATTCATGATTTCATGATTAGTCAATAAAACAAACATTTTAATATTGTGATTCAAGTATAAAACATTGCTGGAAGTGCCATCCAACATTATTTCTACTCAGTAGTTTGGGTGATATCCTATAACCCATCCACTGTTTTATACCCATTGTTGCTACTCTTAAAAATCTGCCAAATACTTAATTGTTCTCAGGGTTTCCAATAACAGACTTATATACCGAAGGAGAATGTTCATTCAGCAGACAGTCCTTGAGTGACTACTTTACATCTAGCACTAGCCTAGGCACTAGGAAGAAGTTTTTAAAAGTGGCAGTGTATGATAATTAACAATGCATACTCAGGCTCACATAGATCTAGGTCACATCTCAATTCTGCTTCCTACTTGCTGCATAAGCTTTGAGCAAATTGCTTATCTTGCTTTCTGTTTCCTCATCTGTAAGGTGGGAAAAATAGAAGGGTTTCCATGAGAACGAAATGAAATAAGATATGTAAAGTGTTAACATAGTACTTGGCATTCATTAAATGTTCAATAAATAATCACATATAATCAACAGCTGTTTTAGGAGAACGGGATGGGGGCAGTTATCCAGTGGGCTTGAATTTTAACCACCACATTGGGACAGAAAAGGAGGTCTTAAGACTTAACCAAGGAACCTGAACAGGGCATTGGCATTGAGAGCTGCACATACAGCCAGGACCCTGAAGATCTCAGTTCTCCAGTGATGGATTTGGGGGTGAGGGGGTGTCTGCCTAGGAGCAAAGAGATAAGGAGTTTTTCTGTCTCTGCCTTGATATTCTGTTGAACAGAGTGACTTCTCTCTGTTTATATTTGTGTTTGTAACTATGAGTCTGTTAACCCTGAGGTTTGGGGTTCATATTAATGCTTTCCTCAGTTGAGAATTAATATAAAAACTGGCCCTAGTTGGTAACATAACCAGGGACACCTGGCAGAAGCAAAAGCACTCTGGAAGAAGTGATCCTTAAATTAGCCTGTGCAAGATCCCCACAGATAAAGCCCTTCACTGCAGAGGAGCTCATTATCCAAAATTACAAAATAATCCACCGTGATCAGGAGTCGACAGAAGCAAACAATAGATTTAGACTCCTAAGAATGAGCATTTTCTTTATCCTTATAATTATATACTTCTAATATTTATCTTTAATAAAATAAATATTAAAGTGGGATAAAAATGGAAAAGGAAAAAGGTACTATCAAAAAATTAAAGCTATTTTAAATAGTACTGTATGACTTCTAAGAATAAAAATCACAGAAATAAACTGAGCAGACAAATTAAGCAACAAATTGTATACAGTTGAAGAAATGATATCGGATGATATCTGTGAAGTTTGATTTGGAACTCAAGCCCCCAATCTCAATACAAAAATATAAAGAGAAGTTATAAAAGAGAAATTAAGTGATGTAGATCAGATAGTAAGGAAATCTAAAATACATCTAATAGGAGTTACAGCAGGAAAGAGGAACATGAGTGGGGGAGAGACAGTATGTAAAGATAAAACTGATTGTTTACCAGAATTGATGAAACATGAGTACTTAGATTTTGAAATCATACAGAGTCCTAAGCAGAACAACTTAAATTTCTAATTAGAATACACGGCAAGAAATATTTCTGATGAGACAGTTGACTTTTTTTAACTGGAGCATAGGATTTCATGACTGTCTTGACTGATGTCCAGGGACTGTTTGCAATCTTGAGAACGAAAAACGGAGCTGGAGGAATCAGGCTCCCTGACTTCAGACTATACTACAAAGCTACAGTAATCAAGACAGTATGGTACTGGCACAAAAACAGAAAGATCAATGGAACAGGATAGAAAGCCCAGAGATAAACCCACCCACATATGGTCACCTTATCTTTGATAAAGGAGGCAGGAATGTATAGTGGAGAAAGGACAGCCTCTTCAATAAGTGGTGCTGGGAAAACTGGACAGGTACATGTAAAAGTATGAGATTAGATCACTCCCTAACACCATACACAAAAATAAGCTCAAAATGGATTAAAGACCTAAATGTAAGGCCAGACACTATCAAACTCTTAGAGGAAAACATAGGCAGGACACTCTGTGACATAAATCACAGCAATATCCTTTTCGACCCACCTCCTAGAGAAATGGAAATAAAAACAAAAATAAACAAATGGGACCGAATGAAACTTAAAAGCTTTTGCAAAGCAAAGGAAACTACAAACAAGACGAAAAGACAACCCTCAGAATGGGAGAAAATATTTGCAAATGAAGCAACTGACAAAGCATTAATCTACAAGAGTGTTCTTAATTTGACTTATAGATGGCCTTAGAACTTTCCCATAAATTAGATCTCATTTCATTCTTACAAGAAAGAAAAATAAGTCTCATAGAGTTGAAATAATTTGACTAAAATTACACAGGTGTTAAGTATAGGAGCCTGTTTTTGAACTGAGGAGGGAATGACTCCAGGATCAGAGCTTCCCTTTGTCCTGTCTCTGGCCTTCATTCATGTTTTGAAATGGAATGTCTCATACTTAGGAATGATGGGGAATTCTTTTTTTTAATTAATTTATTTTTAAATTTTTGACTGCGTTGGGTCTTCATTGCTGCGCATGGGCTTTCTCTAGTTGTGGTGCACGGGCTTTTTGCCAAGCAACAAGTGGCTTCTCTTGTTGTGAAGCATGAGCTCTAGGCGCACAGACTTCAGTAGTTGTGGCACGCGGGCTCGGTAGTTGTGGCTCACGGGCTGTAGAGTGCAGGCTCAGTAGTTGTGGCACACGGGCTTAGTTGCTCCATGCATGTGGGATCTTCCTGGACCAGGGCTCAAACCCATGTCCCCTGCATTGGCAGGCGGATTCTTAACCACTGCGCCACCAGTTTTGATTTGCATTTCTCTAATAATTAGTGATGTTGAGCAGCTTTTCATATGCCTCTTGCCCATCAGTATGTCTTCTTTGGAGAAATGTCTGTTTAGGTGTTCTGCCCATTTTTTGATTGAGTTGTTTGTTCTTTTAATATTGAGCTGAATGAGCTGTTTATATACTTTGGAGATTAATCCTCTGTCCATTGATTCATTGGCAAATATTTTCTCCCATTCTGAGGGTTGTCTTTTCGTCTTGTTTGTAGTTTCCTTTGCTTTTCAAAAGCTTTTAAGTTTCATTTGGTCCCATTTGTTTATTTTTGTTTTTATTTTCACTACTCTAGGAGGTGGGTCAAAAAAGATCTTGCTGTGATTTATGTCAAAGAGTGTTCTTCCTATGTTTTCCTCTAAGAGTTTTATAGTGTCCGGTCTTACATTTAGGTCTGGAATCCATATTGAGTTTATTTTTGTGTATGGTGTTAGGGAGTGTTCCAATTTCATTCTTTTACATATAGCTGTCCAGTTTTCCCAGCACCACTTACTGAAGAGACCGTCTTTTCTCCATTGTATATCCTTGCCTCCTTTGTCATAGATTAGTTGAACATAGGTGCGTGGGTTTATCTCTGCGTTTTCTATCCTGTTCCATCGATCTATATTTGTTTTTGTGCCAGTACCATATTGTCTTGATTACTGTAGCTTTGTAGTATAGTCTGAAGTCAGGGAGTCTGATTCCTCCAGCTCTGTTTTTTTCCCTCAAGACTGCTTTGGCTATTCGGGGTCTTTTGTGTCTCCATACAAATTTTCAGATTTTTTGTTCTAGTTCTGTAAAAAATACCACTGGTAATTCGATAGGGATTACATTGAATCTGTAGATTGCTTTGGGTAGTATAGTCATTTTCACAATATTGATTCTTCTAATCCAAGAACATGGTATATCTCTCCATCTGTGTCATCTTTGATTTCTTTCATCAGTGTCTTATAGTTTTCTGAGTACAGGTCTTTTACCTCCTTAGGTAGGTTTATTCCTAGGTATTTTATTCTTCTTGTTGCAGTGGTGAATGGGATTGTTTCCTTAATTTTTCTTTCTGTGTTATCTCTTTTCTTTTTGATGATGGACATTCTAGCAAACATGTGGTTTTGATTTGCATTTCCTTAATGACACTGGGCACTGGGCATATTTTAATGTACCTGTTGGCCCTTTGTAAATGTTCATTGGTGATGTATCTTTTCAGGTCTTTTGCCCATTTTTTAATTGGATTATTTGGATTTTGCTATTGAGTTGTATGAGTTCTTTATATATTTTGGATATTAACCTCTTAGAGTAAACACTTAAGGACAGGTTGTGTCTTGTCTGTCTCCCTCTTCCGCCACTGTACCTAATAAGTATAGCTTCTTCATAGTAGACCAGATTGATTACATTAACCTGAGGCTAGCTCAGTTAAAGCGCTTTACTCCTGAGGTCAAAGTTCAGTCTTCTTGTAGTGATTTATTGGCGTTGTTTTGTGTCCTGATACTAAACCTTTAATGCTGACCAAATGTGTGCTTTTGATCAGGGGTCCCCAACCCCTGGGCTGTGGACCGGTGTTGGCCTGTTAGGAACTGTGCTGCACAGCAGGAGGTAACCGGTGGGTGAGGCAGTGAAGCTTCATCTGCTGCTCCCTATCGCTTGCATTACCACCTGAACCATTGCTCGCATTACTGCCTGAACCATTGCTTGCATTACCACCTGAACCATACCCCCCAACACCCTGTCCGTGGAGAAATTGTCTTTTACGAAACTGGTCCCTGGTGCCAAAAAGGGTGGGGACCGCTGCTTTTGATTACAAAGAGCACTGGGTGAAAAAACAATTAATTAGCACATGAATTGTATAAACAGTTCAAAGCTAATATTCTCTTGGATGTGGGACAGGAGCTTCATATTTCCATTCAAAGGGCAACCTTATATCATTGTTTTTCAAGATAAGGAACGACAGAAGAAAATGTGTGTTTGCCAGTAGCTGTACTTTTAAAGTAGATTAGAAGTGATTGCAGCTCACAAAATAATACCCGAGAAAGTAGATATTTGTTTGAGACTTAATGCAGTAAAAGACAAATAATCGAGAATTTGGGAACTAATAACTAGAATCGTCACGTGTTAATGTTTGGAGGAATCTTATATCCCAGGAAATGAGATAATATCAGAACTCAAGTTTTCTGATTCACTAAATCAGTATGTTGATTTTCTTATACAGGCACAAGAATTTAGTCTTATATCTACGTTTGAAAAATCTCAAATTGCTAAGAGGAAATAAGATGAAATTCGAAACTGACTTTAACCAAAAACGTGGCATTTCAGAGATAGGTGTGGGACTTCTCTGGTGGTGCAGTGGTTAACAATCCACTTGCCAGTGCAGGGGACACGGGTTCGATCCTTGGTCTGGGAAGATCCCACATGCTGTGGAGCAACTGAGCTTGTGTGCCACAACTACTGAGCTTGCACTCTAGAGCCCCTGAGCCACAAGTACTGAGCCCATGTGCCACAACTACTGAAGCCTGCACGCCTATAGCCCATGCTCTGCAACAAGAGAAGCCACCGCACTGCAGTGAAGACTAGTCCCCGCTCGCTGCAACTAGAGAAAGCCCACATAGCAACAAAGACCCAACGCAGACCCCCCAAAAACCCAAAGATATGGTGTTCCTAAACTATGCAGAACATAAGAGCTTAGTGAATAGCATTTGCAGCAGGTTAAAATGAGGTGCTATTACTTAAAAAAAAATTTTGGTGTACTTTTGAGTACAATTACAGTATGGGTCAGGATTTTAAGAATTCATTTTCTTTAAATGAAATAAACCTGAGGCAAGTATTTTACAAACTGCATTCAGTTGTCTGCATACAGAGGTAGGAAGAAGAATGGCGAGCTGTGCAGAGGAATACAAATGAAGATAGGTGTTGAGATGGACTGAAGAAATCTCTCTCCTAGTACCCTGAGAAGATTCCAGCATTTCTTTCGATACTTTGAACTCATGTTGAAGGTTAGGTAAAAGAGTCTCCTTTTAGCTGCTTTTCTGTGGTTTGTTTGCGCCATGAGATTGATTTGAAGGCAGTGTATATGACCAAGTAGAATGGAGACTACGAATTTGTAGTGAACTAATTTCAGTGGTCCCTCAGCAGCAGCCCTACGAACTTCCACTGGCTATTTTAAACCTTCTGTATGTTTCCCAGGTCCCTGCTCCCAATACCCCTTCCCCCCATTCAGCAGATGTCCTACTCACTGTTTCCCTGAGAAAGATATATTACTAAATGGAAATGCCTCTAACTTAACTCCAGTGTAAACACTATCCCCCACCCCGCTTCTGTCACAAGCCTCTGTCACAATGGAAAATGTGCCCCTTCTCGTGTGTAAGGATAGTCCCTCTGCCTGTGTCCTGGATGCCTTCCCACTCCTCAGTCTTTGCACCATTATTTGTCCAGCACTCTCTCTCCTGTTATCCTTAACTTCTCTCTCTCAACTGGCCCTTTCGTTTCATGTTATTAAAGATCCACACAAGTGATTTGTCTGATATGTAAACCAGATCATGCAACTACTCTGGTTAAAAATCTTTCAGAGGATCCCTTCTGATACAGTATGATTAATGATTTGGAGCTATGATTTTATTATAGCTGTTATCTAACTTTTTTGTTTGTTTTTGTTTGTTTTTTGGTCTGCTACCTCTCCCTCCAAAGTACAGCACAGCATTAATTCATTTGTTAGAAGTTAAAAGCAGTGAAATTTTTTTTTCAGAAATTTTGAATGCAATTTCATGATATCCATTGCTGTCAATGAATTCAGTGTTAGTTCTGTTTCTTGTCTTAGTAGCTGCAAAATAAACCATGGGACTCAGAGATAGCAGTTATTTATTAAGCACTGAAGAAATTTGAGATAAACAAACAAACAAGACAGATGGACCTTTTAGCAATGTATCAGGTCTTAAGTTACCCAGGACTGTTGATGTTGGCACAAATATATAGGTTGGTGTGCATATGTAAAAGACAGTATATGATTATTATCTTAACGCTTACACTAATTTAGTTATGACTTAGTTGTTTGGGGATATAAATTTTCATTCAATCTAGTATTTATTCTGAAACTACCAAAGAGAAAATATTCATACATCAGTGTTATATAATATGTAGATATTATAGGTAAAGATTTGTTCATCATAGTAAATTATGCTTAGATAGCCCTAGTGATTGGATTTAAAAAACAAAATAGATTTTAGGAAAGTTACTCTTTGCTTTCCCACTTAGCAACTCATTTAAATGAAATTTTCTTGCATTGGTTAAAAAGTTATTAGATACCTTTTGTAAAGTTTAGCTTTTTTTTTTAATTTAAATTTTCTATTTTTTGAGGTATAATTGACATATATTAGTTTCAAGTGTACAACACAGTGGTTCAATATTTGTATATATTGTGAAATGATCACCACATAATTCTAGTTAACATCTGTCACCATATATAGTTATACAATTTTTTTCTTATGATGAAACTTTTAAGCTCTACTGTTTTAGCAACTTTCAGATATACAATGCAGTATTAGCTATAGTTGCCACACTGCATTACTTCCCCATGACTTGTTTATTTTATAACCGGAAGTTTGTGTCTTTTGACTTCCTTCACCCATTTTGCCTACTCATCACCCTCCATCTCTGGCAACCACCAATCTCTTCACTGTATCTATGAGCTTGTTTTTGTTTGTTTGTTTTTAATATTCCACATACATATGAGATCATATGGTATTTGTCTTTGTCCATCTGGCTTATTTTACTTAACATAATGCTCTCAAGGTTCATCCACGTTTTTGCAAATGGCAGAATTTCATTCTTTTTAAAAATGGTTGAATAATATTTCATTGTGTGTGTCTGTGTGTGTACACACATTTTCTTTATCTGTTCATCTGTTGATGAGCACTTAGGTTGTTTCCAAGTCTTGACTAATGTAAATAATGCTGCAGTGAACATGGGGTTGCGGTTATCTTCTGATGGTCATGATTTTGTTTTCTTTGGATAAATACCTGGAAGTGGGATTGCTGGATCACATGGTAACTCTATTTTTTATTTTTTAGCAACCTCCTTACTGTTTTCCATAGTGACTGTACCAATTTACATTCCCACCAACAGTGCACAGGGTTCACTTATCTCCATATCCTCACCAACACGTTATTTCTTATCTTTTTGCTAATAGCCATTCTGACAGGTGTGAGGTGGTATCTCGTGATTTTGATTTGCATTTCTCTGATGATTAGTGATATTGAGCATCTTTTCACGTTCCTCTTGGCCATCTGTATGTCTTTAGAAAAAATGTCTATCCAGATCCTTTGCTCATTTTTAAATTGGATTATTTTGCTATTAAGTTGTGTGAATTCTTTATGTATTTTGGAAATTAACCTCTCATCAGAGATATGTGATTTGCAGATTTTTTTCTCTCATTCAGTAGGTTGCCTTTCATTTTGTTGGTTGTTTCCTTTGCTGTGTAGAAGCTTTTAAGTTTGATGTAGTCCCAGTTGTCTGAAAAATCATTACCATGACTGATGTCAGGGAGCTTATTGCCTATGTTTTCTTGTAGGAATTTTATGGTTTCAGGTCTTACATTCAAGAGTTAATCCATTTTGAGTTAATTTTTGTGTATGATGTAAGATAGTGGTCTAATTTTTTTCTTTTGCATGTGGCTGTCCAGTTTTCCCAAAACCATTAATTGAAGAGACTGTCCTTTCCCCATTGTGTATTCTTGGCTACTTTGTCATAAATAAATGTGCGCATGGGTTTATTTCTGGGTTCTCTATTTTGTTCTATAGATTTCTGTGTCTGTGTTTATGCTAATACCATACTACTTTGATTACTGTAGCTTTCTAATATAGTTTGAAATCAGGGAGCATGGTGCCTCCAGCTTTGTTGTTCTTTCTCAAGATTGCTTTGGCTATTTGGAGTCTTTTGTGGTTCCATACAAATTTTAGAATTGTTTTTTCTATTTCTGGAAAAATGACATTGGAATTTTGATAAGGATTGCATTGAATCTATAGACAGCCTTGAGTAGTATGGCCATTTTAACAATATTAATTATTCCAGTCCATGAGCACAGAATGTCTTTATTTGTGTCTTCTTCAATTTCTTTCCTCTGTGTCTTACAATTTTCAGTGAATAGGTCTTTCACCTCCTTGGTTAAATTTATTTTGGGGCGTTTTATTCTTTTTGATGCCGTTGTAAATGGGATTTTCTTAATTTCTCTTTCTGATAGTTCATGATTAGTGTATAGAAACAGATTTTTGCCTATTAATGTTGTATCCTGCAACTGTATTCATTTATTAATTCTAACAATTTTTGTGGTGGAGTCTTAAGGATTTTCTGTATATGGTATCATGTATAATCTGCAAAGAGTGTCAGTTTTATTTCTTCCTTTCCAAGTTGGATGCCTTTTATTTTTTTTCTTGCTCTGGATAGGAATTCCAATACTATGCTCAATGAAAGTGGGGAGAGTGGGCATCCTTGTTTTGTTCCTGGTCTTCGAAGGAAAGCTTTCAGCTTTTCATTGAGTATGATGTTAGCTGTGGCCTTGTCATATACAGTCTTTATTATGTTGAGGTATGTTCCCTTCATACCCACTTTGTGGAGAGTTTTTATCATAAAATGATGTTGAATTTTGTCAAATGCATCTTCAGCATCCATTGAGATGGTCATATGATTTTTAGTCTTCATTTTGTTAATGTGGTGTATCACGTAATTGATTTGTGGATGTTGAACCATCCTTGCATTCCTGGGATAAGTCCCACTTGATTATGCATGGTGTGAGATCCTCTTAACGTAAGGTCGAGTCCAATTTGCTAATATTTAGTTGAGTACTTTTCATCTATGTTCGTCAGGGATATTGGCCTGTGATTTACTTTTCTTGTGTTATCCTTGTCTGGTTTTGGTATCAGGGTAATGCTGGCCTCATAAAATGACTTTGGAACTGTTCCCTCCCCTTGTATTTTTTAGAAGAATTTGAGAAGGATTGGTAATGATTCTTTGAATGTTAGGTAGAATTCACTAGTAAAGCTGTCTGCTTTTGGACTTCTGTTTGTTGGGAGGTTTTAAGTTACTGATCAGTAAATCTTATTAGTAATTGATTTTCAGTTTTTCCTGATTTGGTCTTGGAAAGTTGTATGTTTCTAGGAATGTATCCATTTCTTCTAGGTTGTCCAGTTTGTTGGTTTACAGCTGTTTGTAGTAGTCTCTTAGGATTCTTTGTATTTTTGTGGTGTCAGTCATAATGTTTCCTGTTTCATTTCTGATTTTATTTGAGTCCTCTTTTTTTGTTGGTGAGGCAAGCTAAAGGTTTCTCAGTTTAGTTTATCTTTTCAAAGAACCAGCTCTTGGTTTCATTGATCTTTCCTATTATTTTTCTAGTCTCTATTTCATTTATTTCTGCTCTGATCTTTGTTATTTCCTTTCTTCTACTAATTTTGGGCTTCATTTGTCCTTTTTTCCCCTTCAGATGTAAAGTTAGTTTATTTGTTTGACATGTTTCCAGTTTCTTGAGGTGGCATTTATCATTATGAACTTGCCTCTTAGAACTGCTTTTGCTGTGTCTTATAAGTTTTGATATGTTGTATTTCCATTTCTGTTTGTCTCAAGGTATTTTTGAATTTCACTCTTGGTTTCTTTGTAGATCCATTGGTTTTTCAGTAGCATGTTGTTTCCTCTCCACATATTTGTGAATTTTCTTCTCGTAATTGATTTCTAGTTTCATACCACCGTAGTTGGAAAAGGTGTTTGAGATGATTTCAGCCTTTTTTAATTTGTTAAGACAAATTAATTTAATTTAATTTGTTTTTTAATTTGTGGCCTACCATATGATCTGTCCTGGAGAATGTTCCATGTGTACTCAAGAAGAATGTGTGTCTGTTACTTTTGTTTTTTTTTTAATTAATTAATTGATTAATTTTTGGCTGTATTGGGTCTTTGTTGCTGCACGTGGGCTTTATCTAGTTGCAGTGAGCAGGGGCTGCTCTTTGTTGCAGTGCACAGGCTTCTCATTGCCGTGGCTTCTCTTGTTGCGGAGCATGGGCTCTAGGTGCATGGGCTCAGTAGTTGTGGTGCATGGGCTTAGTTGCTCCACTGCATGTGGGATCTTCCCGGTCCAGGGTTCAAACCCATGTCCCTTGCATTGGCAGGAGAATTCTTAGCCACTGAGCCACCAGGGAAGCCCTGTCTGTTGCTTTTGGATGAAATGTTCTTTATATATCTGTTAAGTCTATCTGACCTAACATCTTACTTAAAGATGATGTTTTTGGATGATCTATCCATTGATGTAATTGGGTTATTAAATTTCTCTACTGTTATTATTGTATTGCTATATATTTCTCCTTTTAGGTCTGTTGGTATTTGCTTTAAATGTTTAGGTGCTCCTATGCTGGATGCATAAACATTTACAAATTCCTTATATTCTTGTTGTATTACTCCTTTATCAATGTATAATGCCCTTCTTTTATTACAGTCTTTGTTTTAAAGTCTAGTTTGTCTGATGTAAGTATAGCTATCTCAACTTTCTTTTGGTTTCCATTTGCAGTGAATATTTTTTCCTATTCTTTCATTTTCAGTTTGTTTAGGACCTATGTCTGAAGTGAGTCTCTTGTAGACAGCATATAGATGAGTTTTGCTTTTTTTATCCACTCAGCCATTCTCTGTCTTTTGATTGGAGAATTTATTCTATTCACATTTAAAGTAGTTATTGATAGGTATGTATTTACTGCCAGTTTGTTCATTGTGTTTTGACTGTTTTGTAGTTCCTCTGATTTTTTTCTTCTTCTCTTGCTTTCTCCCTTTGTGGTTTGATGGCTTTCTTTAGTGGATGTGCTTAGATTCCTTTCTCATTATCTTTTGTGTATCTATTATAGGTTTTTGCTTGGTGGTTATCATGTGGCTTCCATATAACAGCTTCTACTTACGATAGTCTATTTTAAGTTGACAACAACTTAAGTTTGAACACATTCTAAAACTCTCTGTTTGTACTCCCCTCCATGTTTTTTATGTTTTTCATGTCACATTTTTCAACTTTTTTCTTGTTATTAGACACCATTTTGCATGAGTTCAAAAGTTATACTCGTTTCTTCATTCTAAAATCTTTTAGAAATTAATAAATTTACCCTTGAGTTCCAGTTCTAGAGTAATTTCAGTTATTGTATTTTTTAGATCTAGAATACTCATTTGGATTTTTAAAAATTCAAATATAGTGATTTGATTAAAAAGCAAAATAAACTATTTGCTTTTGTCGCTATATTGTCAATTCTTTTGAAATTTTCTCACCTATTCATTTAAGTCCTTGAACATTTTAATAATAGTTGTTTTAAAGTTTCTTTAAGTTAACTCCAGTATATGAATTTCTTGTGAACCTGCTTCTGTTCACTGCATTTCCTCCCAGTTTTTTTGGTCACGTTTTGATCTCTTGTATGCCTGGTTATTTTGGATTATATTACAGGCTTTATAGATGAAAATTTGTGGAGGTAATTTGAGCCTTTGTTGGATTTCTTCTTCCAGAGGAGATTTATTCATGTTGCTGGCAGGCAACCAAGTTAGGGCAGATCATCTTAATTCAACCAGAAATGAAGATCATTCTACTGGGCTTTAGTCCCTGTGAAGGCTGGTCTATTTCAGACTCACTGTTTCTTCTGGGGAGTAGCCGTTTTTGGTCCCACTTGAAAGCCTAAGGCTCCCTTCTTATTGGCAAGTCCTAAACCCCATTGTTTGTGCCAGCTCTGTAAGTCTGCTAAAGGCTCTGCTCAGCTTTTTTGGCTTCCAAATTGAAGCTCTCTGCCAGCTTCTCTAACTGCTATCAACAGGAGGGTTTGTCTGAAACGAGCTAGTCTGCACTTCCCAGAAGTAGAACTCATTCATCTTTTCTTTTCAAAAAATTTTTATTTTTATTTTATTTTGGCTCGTGGGGTCTTAGTTGCGGCATGCAGGATCTTTGTTGTGGCATTCAGGATGTTTAGTTGCGGCATGCAGGCTCTTAGTTGCAGCATGTGGGTTTCTTAGTCGTGGCATGCAGGCATCTTAGTTGCAGCATGCAGGCTTCTTAGTTGCGGCATGCAGACTCTTAGTTGCGGCATGCAGACTCTTAGTTGTGGCATTCAGGCTTCTTAGTCGTGGCACGCAGACTTCTTAGTTGCAGCATGAGAACTCTTAGTTGTAGCATGCATGCGGGATCTAGTTCCCCAACCAGCGTTCAAACCTGGGCCCCCTGCATTGGGAGCACAGAGTCTTACCCACTTGACCGTGAGGGAAGTCCCTTTCATCTTTTCTTAATATGTTTTTGCACATGTTCAGAAATGAGTGTGTGTGTGTGTGTGTGTGTGTGTGTGTGTGTGTATGTATATATATATATATATATATCCAGTATACATTCATATAGGTTATGAACAAATATGCATATAGTGGGTATGTGTGCAATTTCTTTGCTCATTAGGGGTATACTATCAAAGTATGAAGACTCTTGTACTTTATTCCCTTTAGCTGTGATGTTGGTTCAGTAAATACTTGTGATCGGCCTAGTAGAAATTATTCTGTGTGTACAAGGGAACATGTCAAATTCTTAATGATGGTCTCTAATGGGGATATGATATAGATTAATGTGTAATCCTAAAGAAATGAGTTCATCACATTTAGAAATTACATTAAGTAAATAGTCTTATTGGTGAGTTTTATTTTATTTTGCCTCAACCTATTTTCTAAACTCTATAATCTGAAAAACATTTCAAGACACTAGAAATTTTTCATGTTGCTGTCTCCTTAGGGCTAGCAATTTGGTGTTTACAAAATATACATGAATATAGTTGATTTTTAAAATTAATGTAAAAATGATTATAGTGGTCAAGGGTATAGGCTGTGGAGTCAGGTTCTTTGAGTTTGAATCCTGACTTTGTCATGTACTAGCTCTGTGACCTTGGCCTGTTTATTGAATCTTTTTGTTGCTGTTTCCTTCTCTATAATATGGATGTAATTATAGAACTACTTTGTAGGACCTGTGTGAACATTAAATTTTATATATTAAATTTATAAATTTAAATTATTTTAAATTCATAAATTCACATATATATTATATATGACTGAAATACTGCCTGATAGTTAGTAAATATTCAATAACTGTTGACTACTGTTAATAATTAGCATTTTATTCAGATAATGCTATTTGGTCAGGCCTCTTAAGGGAAGGTTCTAATGAACAGTTTGCTCTTGCCACTATATTAGCAAGAATTATCATTTTAAAACAAAATATATAGATTCTTTTGTATATCTAATAATTAAAGTGTAGATAGATTGCCTTATGTTACTAGTTGTATAGCAAAGTGCTCAAAGTTTAAAAATTATTAAGACAGTTTCCATGAAGATATATAGTATATATGTAATAGTAAACATAGTTTTTGTTTTAAAAGTATTTTAAAAGTTATGGTCTGAACTAAAAAGTATTTTCAAGTTCTTAGATTCTGTTGGTTGTGGCTTCAAAGTATGGTTGCAATCAGTTTTACAACAAAGAAGTATTTAAAACCAAAAAAACATAGCTTATGCATGACCCTAGTGAAATGACTCCTTCCCCTAAACTGTGGTTCTCTCAATGCATGTGGTATTAACTCTGTGGAACTAACTGAAAAAAATGCTTGTGTTGCTACTGTAATTTCATATGCTGTGATTTGCCCACTCTTTATCTTAAAGTGAGAGAAGTTGTTAATTTCTAGGAGCATTTGAATCATAAAGTCAGTCACCCTGAAGTAGGCAAAATTTATAATTAATGATTGTTAAATAAAAAAATTGTTAGAAATTATTGTTTAAAATACATGTGTCTGGATGCCTGAAGATGTCCTTGCATTCACACTATTTTAGAGATTTACTTTTCTGTTTTTTCTTTAAGTAAAATTTATATATGTCTGTATATAAGAGAGAGGAAAGAGAGGAGAGAGATGACTCTATTTATCTTTGCACTGCTTGGATATACCCCCACTGAGGCTTTTGACATGTCATTTCCATTTATGTAATGGATTTTGAACTTAAAGTCTTTGTTGATGTGTAAGCTATCTTGAACTGAGTCCCATTATGAAAGGGAGGATTGAAGAAAATGAAACAAATTATGCTTCCTTTTACTCAACTTACCTGCCCCAAGGTTGTTTTGGGTTTATGAGTCACATGGTTTGTGAGTTCCTTTATATTTTAAGAGTACTTTCTCTGCATAAGTAAAATCCATGTTTGTTGTATTCTCCCTTAGAATCATTACCTTCACATTTTACAGTAATTGATTATTTTTCTTGTTTTTCTTTTTTGTATTCTTGTAGTTGTGTTGTATACTTTGTTGCATTTTTATGATTTAACAAATTTTTTAAATTGAAGTATAGTTGATTTACAATGTTGTGTTAATTTCTGCTATATAGCAAAGTGACTCAGTTATACACATATATACATTCTTTTTTATATTCTATTTTATTTTTATACAATTTTTTCATTTAACAATCATTAATTATAAATTTTGTCTACTGACTTTATGACTCAAATGCTCCTAGAAATTAACAACTTATGTATCACTTGAAGATAAAGGGTGGGCAAATCACAGCATACGAAATTATAGTAGCAACACAAGCATTTTTTTCAGTTAGTTACACAGAGTTACTATTATATTCTTTTTATATTCTTTTCCATTATGGTTTATCTCAGGATATTGAATATAGTTCCCTGTAGTATATAGTAGTATAGTTCCCTATACAGTAGGACCTTGTTGTTTATCCATTATATATGTAATAGTTTGCATCTATATACTTTGTTATATTTTTATCCTCCTCCTTAAGACATTTTCTATGACCGTTTTTTTTAATTAAGAGTAAATCCCTTATTGTGAAATTGTGTTTTTTATTCTTACTAAAGAAATACTAAAACAATCTGGCTTACTTTTGTACATAGTATTATATAGAAATTAAACTATTTAGAAAGATTTCTATAAGGCCATTTTACTAGTTATAATTACCATTCAACATTTCTGAAGTACCAGGAATAATTTGAATATGGCAAAGTACCTAAAGAGGGGGACGACATGATCCAGAAAATAAGATATCAACAAGTACTTACAAATTAATTTTTTAAACTTTTAGTATCTATTTCTTTCATTAGGTGTTTACCTTATTTAATTATAGTAATAATAACGTCTATACCCGGGAAATGTCAACAGCCTAACTAGTATTAGCAAGAAAGAATCCTGAATAGAGTGATTCACTATGAGCCAGGACTTTGGCTACAGTGGCACTATCAAAGCAGTATAATGGAGAGCAACATTGTCTAATAGAAATAGAATGTGAGCCATATATAGAATTTTGTTTTCTAGTAACCACATTAAAAAAGGGTTTTAAAAGGTGAGATTAATTTTAATAATAGGGTTTGTTTAACCCGTTAGATCAAAATATTATTTTAACTTGTAATCAATATTTAAAATTATTAAAGGCCTATTATTTTTATATTCTTTCTATTCCTAATAAGTCTTTGAAATATGGTGTTTATTTTGCAAATATAGCACATCTCAATTTGGACACATTTTTTGTTGGAAATGCTTGATCTATATTTAAATTTCCTAAAATTTAGGTGAAAAAGCAGGTTCATATACCCAATTTGTTTCAAACATGCATAAGTTTTTTCAATAACTGAATCAATATGTTTTAGAATTTAAATTAATTAAAATTAAATAAAAGTAAAAATTCAGTTCCCCAGTCTCACTGTTCATATTTCAAGTACTCAGGAGCCATATGTGGTTAGTGGCTACCATATTGGTTAGCATAGATATAGAATATAGCTGACAACCAAAGATATCAACTAAGGGACCCTGAATCAAGCATAGTATTTTAGCTAAATTTTAATGTGAGGTCAGTGATATAAATTAGCAAAAATTATTTTATTGAGATTTGGGGGATAATATGTTAAGTGAAGTTTATGTCCGAGTTTCATATGATCTGCATCATTTTCAGAAAAAAATTTGGAGATAATTACAAACTTCTCTAGTGCTCAGTTGGTGGTCCTTAGGATGAGACTGTTAATTCCTAGAAACTGCCTTATTGCTGTGGTCAATGCTCATTAGTGAGGTATGCAATCTACCTAGTAGACCTTGATCAGCATTTAAAGAAAATAAGAAATAGTATTGAATAGAATGGAGAATGTATCAGAGTGCTTCATGTGTGTTTAGTTTTGAGAAATCTTTGTTTCAGTTATGTATACGTATTTTGTATGTACATGATTTCAATGAAAAATGAATTGTTTATTTTGGGCTGCAAAATTTTTGAGAATCATTCTTCTGGGGCATGCTTTTTATTGCTGGTATACTGAATATTGCCTACAGGTACCTATGTCTAAACAAAGCATTCATCACAGAAAACTATAGATTTAGCAATGAGATATAAGTAGTATTGGAACGTGTCAAGTGAGTAAGATGACGAAATGTAAAGTGATATGTAGTTACCATCATAAACACAACATATGAGTGTGGTGACTTTCTTCCTCAATTCTGAGTTAACTGTGAGTAGCCAGATTTGAATTTAGGGTTAATAGAATACGTTATTTGGTAACTTCTTCTAAATTTTGGGTTGACTATAAGTCATCAAATTTAAACTTGGGGTTGCATCTTAATTCTTAAGAAGAATTTTGGCTTCTTTCGAAGGTAAAAGTATAGTATTTAGGCCTAATTTACTTGGATTACAGAAAAATGGCACTCAATCTTCTTAAAGCATTTTAATAAAATAATTGAGTAATATTATATATTTAACCATTCCTATAAATTAATTTTTTAATTTCAGTAGCACCTGATGTTTAATCTCACCAGATAATGCATTAAGATGTATCAAAAATGAAGTCAGATCATACCTGGGAGTGAGATTATTTTTTTGACAAAATGTAGATTTCTCTTTGTTAGTCTGTTACTTTATTATATTTAAATGTTCTTCCTCAAAGTTTTGTTTTTCAACTTTTGTATGAGCCTTACTTAATAGTTTGCTTGAGATTCTTCAGCTTGAATAGTTTGCTTGAAATTCTTCAGTGTACTAAGTCAACATGTCAAATAACTTTTATACAATGTACATATTTGGTATGCTATTTTGCCACAAGAGGCTGGAAACTTGGGCAGCACTTACTATCATGCTTTTGAAAGGCAAAATATGCCCGAGTCAGTGTTGTGCAATGATTGTACTGTGTCGCTCTTCTTTTTCATTATTTTTTTAAAAAATTTATTTATTTTATTTTTTGGCTGTGTTGGGTCTTCATTGCTGTGTGTGGGCTTTCTCTAGTGGCAGCGAGCAGGGGCTACTCTTCCTTGAGGTGTGCAGGCTTCTCATCACGGTGGCTTCTCTTGTTGTGGAGCACGGGCTCTAGGCGTGCAGGCTTCAGTAGTTGTGGCACGTGAGTCCAGTAGTTGTGGCTCACGGGCTCTAGAGCGCAGGCTCAATAGTTGTGTCACACAGGCTTAGTTGCTCCTCGGCATGTGGGATCTTCCCAGACCAGGGCTCGAACCTGTGTCCCCTGCATTGGCAGGCGGATTCTTAACCGCTGCGGCACCAGGGAAGCCCTCGCTGTTTCTTTTTGTGAGAATTGGTACAGCCATAGGGACTCATAGAATAGACGTACAGCTTAGATATAGCAAATAACTTAGAATGCCTTTTCTACTGTACTTCTAACCTCCAGGTCCCATATAATGTTAGGGCATATTTAAAAATACTATGTATCAACTAGGGCTTCTTTCTCCCTATGATTTTTCTCTTGCCTAGGTGCTTTCATATAGCGAGATACAGGTGTACATGAAGATGAACCTTTTTAAATGCTGTTGTTATAGCATTGAAGGAGAGGAAAGAGGAAGAAGACAAAAATAGTATTTGCTTATAACTGTTTCCAAAAATAGTATTTCCTTATAACTGTTTCCAAAAGCAGTAGACCTGTACTAATTTGAAATCCCATTAAGAATATTATCCTACTGCTTAAGTTAAAGTGTTCCAATTGAAATGTGTTAGGAATGCAGATAGAAGCCAAATATTGTATAATAGGTTCCTTTACCTCTCAGAGTAGGGGCAGAGGAGTGTATAGAAAGCCATGTGCCTTTCTCCTTTGAAGACAGAAACTGTAGAAAATAAGCCCTCCACTCCTTCATATATATACTAAGTATAAGGCCCAGAGCTAGACATTGTGAAGAATAAAAATTATCTGTGGCTGGAGTTATGGGTATTCAAATGGCTTAAATCTGGTAGGACACATATGCAAATATATACAGTGCAGAGAGTTGTATTTGGGAGGGACTCTATGCGTGGTACAGAGTGCCATAGAGGAATGCATCATGTCTTTTGGAATGGAGAAGTCAGGGAAGACAAACTGGAGTGACTTTTGAGTCAAGCCATGAAGAATTGGTCAGTGTCTATTAAGAACAAATACAGATTCACACCTATAAGTATTAGTATTAGAAAGTAGTTTACAAAGTAGCCTTTTGA
The DNA here is from genome assembly GCF_951394435.1 of Stenella coeruleoalba. Taxonomy (NCBI): domain Eukaryota; kingdom Metazoa; phylum Chordata; class Mammalia; order Artiodactyla; family Delphinidae; genus Stenella; species Stenella coeruleoalba. The sequence goes on along the minus strand of NC_137169.1, from coordinate 148,325,994 downwards.
GAATTAAACTAATTACGTCGTCACAAAATAATAGGAGGCAAAATGTCTTGAGGCCCAAAGAAAGGAAGACCTACTTTACTGGTAATAGATATTTAACATAAATAGTATATTAGTATGTCTTTTTTAAAAAATAGTTCTCAACAGAAGAAGGTGGATTATTTTAAGAAATTGTATATTGTTTGGATCTAGCAATTCCCAGGGATAGAGAGAACTTCCAGGAACTTGAACTTCATGTTTATTAGAGATGTGTCCTGTGTTGTAGGGTAGAGATTCTTCACTGAGGTATACCACAGCTGGAGTGAAATATTCTTTAAGTTATTGATACTTTTACCCCATTGTCCATAAAGCATAATTGTTGAGAGTATGGCCTCAAGATCACAACTGATCCATGTTCTATTTCTGAACTTACTAGCTGACCCTTGATGAGATATGAGACTTGGTTTCTTCATTAGTATAATAGGACTAAAAATTACCCATCTGCTAGAGTAATTGTGAGAATTGAATAAGAGTATCGGTCTGAAGAGTTTAACTGGTACATGACACTCATTAAAGTTGCGAAGTGTGATCTGTAATTTTATACTCACCAAGGAGGCTTAATCACTAATTTTTTTTCTTAAATATTTATTTATTTATTTGGCTGGGCCGGGTCGTAGTTGCAACACATGGGATCTTCGTTGCGGCCTGTTTTGTTGTGGCATGAGGGCTTCTTCATTGCAGCATTCGGACTCTTAGTTGCAGCATGCGTGTGAGATCTGGTTCCCCGACCAGGGATGGAACCCGGGCCCCCTGCATTGGGAGCACGGAGTCTTACCCACTGGACCACCAGGGAAATCCCTTAATCACTAATTTCTAGACATCCTCATCATCTGAAATGGTGCACAGAACAGATCATTAAATATTCCAGGAACTTGCTGAGATATCCCTATCATAAATTAATACTTCAGCATTCTCAAATGATGCTGGTTAACATTAGTCTATCATCAGGAACCTAATTATTTCCAGGAGGTCTAGAAAAGCTCTGTTTCTGAACCTTCAGTAAGGCTACAGAGCTGCTTGAATAAACCTACTGGTGTTCAAGGCCAATCTGTAAGATTTCTTGGGCAATAATAATGGCTAACTTTTCTTGAGCATTTACTGTGGGCCAAGTACTCTGCTAACTGCTTTACCTGCCATATTGTCTAAGCCTCACAAATGACTCTTCGAGGTAAGCATTACAGTTCTCTATTTTCACAAAGAGAAAATTAAAGCTTGGAGATGCTAGGTAACTTGCCTAAGGTCACCACACAGTTTGTTAAATGGCAGAGCCAGAAGTTGACCCTTGGTCTGCCTGTGTTCTTGACTATTATGCTGAACTGCACAGGATTCAAATCAGGAAGACCTGGTTTCAGATCCAGTTCCACTTCTTTCCAAGAATATGATTTTAAACAAGTTATTTTTGCCTCTCCAAGCCTCAGAGTCTTCATCTAAAACACAGTATGAGCACCTCCCATGTAGGCTTGTTTGGAGAATTAGAAATAAGGTGTGTGAAGTGCCTGGCATGGCTTCTAATACATGACAGAGACTCAACAAGAGGCGACTCTTATTGTTTGGGGCTCTGTGGATTGCTTTCTTCCTTCCCCCTTGGCATGAGATCTCTGTGTCTCTTTCAGATAAAAGTAAAACCTTTATATTTTCAACTGCAAATACATGCTAGAAAATAATTTGGTTATTTAAATCAGAAAACAACCGAGGCTGTTGCCAGTTTTAAGGACTGACATTTTTCCTACATAGCCACATAAAATTTTCACTGTTTTTATTCTGATAAAAAATATGTGACAGAAAATATGCCATTTTAACCATTTTTAAGTATACAATTCAGTGGCATTGATTACATTGACACTGTTGTGTAACCGTCACCCCTGTCTCTTTCCAGATCTTTTCCATCACCCTAAGCAAAATCTCCGTAACCATTAAGCTGTAACTCCCTCCCCTGCCCTCAGCCCCTCTAATCTAGTTTCTATTTCTATGAATTTGGCTATTATAAAATTACACATAAGTAGAATCATACAGTATTTATCCGTTTGTGTCTGGCTTAATGTTTTCAAGGGTCATCCATGTTGTGGCATGTATCAGAACTTCATTCCTTTTTATGGCAGAATAATATTCCATTGTGTGAATATATCACATTTTGCTTCTCTCTTCATCCGTCAGTGAACATTTGGGGTGTTTCCACCATATTAGCCACATGCACTTTTAAAGTCTCATTTGAATTTGGATTCTCTCATGAGAGAGATCTTGAAGACACTTTATTAAAATAATAATTACTGGGACTTCCCTGGTGGCACAGTGGTTAAGAATCCTCCTGCCAATGCAGGGGACACGGGTTCGAGCCCTGGTCTGGGAAGATCTCACATGCCATGGAGCAACTAAGCCTGTGTGCCACAACTACTGAGCCAGCACTCTAGAGCCCATGAAACACACCTACTGAGCCTGTGTGCCACAACTACTGAAGCCCGTGCGCCTAGAGCCCGTGCTCCGCAACAAGAGAGGCCACCACAATGAGAAGCCTGCGCACCGCAATGAAGAGTAGCCCCTGCTCGCCGCAACTAGAGAAAGCCTGCGCGCAGCAACGAAGACCCAATGCAGCCAAAAATAAATTAAATAAATAAATTTATAAAAATAATAATAATTACTTTTCAATTAAAAATTATACTCTAGTTAGAATTCATTTAGGTCTAAACTAAGTTATTCTAGTCAAGTTAAATCATTTTACTTTTCATATTACATACTTCTTAGTGGAGCTATGTAGTATATATTTTAAGGAAAATGATACCAGCCAGATTTAGATATTTTTATATTTGACAAGCAGTACTTTTATGCCTGAATCAAATAAAATATTCCACTTGCAAAATAGTTGAAATCATGTGATACAATCAGTGTAGAGCTCATGTTTTGTTTTATACTTTGTTTTCCTGTTTTTAAAAAAATTTTACGGGCTTCCCTGGTGGCGCAGTGGTTGAGAGTCCGCCTGCCGATGCAGGGGACACAGGTTCGTGCCCCGGTCCGGGAAGATCCCACATGCCGCGGAGTGGCTGCGCCCGTGAGCCATGGACGCTGAGCCTGCGCGTCCGGAGCCTGTGCTCCACAACGGGAGAGGCCACAACAGTGAGAGGCCCGCGTACCGCAAAAAAAAAAAAAAAAAAAATTTTACTTTACTTAAATATATATTTATTTATATATATTTACTGACTTTCTAAAGAGCAAATAAACATTTCTTTTTATTAGTTTGAAGAATTTACAAAATTCTTTATCACTGAGTTTTTCTCAAAATTGCTGAAATATTATATTTCATTCAAATCCAAAGTAATACTTGGCAAGCATAAAAATATCTAAATCTGGCTGGCATGATTTTTCTTAAAATGTAATATACTTTTGGATGAGAAGAGGGGGTAAAACATGACTGATACAAGGCTTAAAATCTATTTTGTATATCTTTAAAATGTTAGAAGGATTCTTGGAGTAGACTGAGATTTTTTTCCAAGTCTTAAACTAAATAGCCTAGAGTTAACATGGCCCTCTTTTTTTTTTTTTTTTAATTGTATAAAAGGAATCTGTTGACAATCCTAAGGTACTTTTCAGGGCTTATTTTTAGGAAGGATGTAATGAGAATATAGTATAAATATATGCTACCTGAATTTTCCCCCATATACTTTTTAAAAAATTTATTTTAAAACTATTTTTAAATGTTTTCATATGTAAATATTGCTGCTGTTTGGCCATATAACGACTTACACAAGTAACTTTCACTTGTTTGTTAAGTGTCCAGGGATAACATGAGTGATTGGTTTTAGCAGACAACCTTTAATTTAGCAGATAACCATTAATTTCTTTCTTCAAGGCAGTGGTCCCAACGTGATGCACATTAGAATAATCTAGAGAACTTCAAAAAATATGTCAGGGTTTGGGCTTGATCCCCAGAGATTTAGATTTCAGAGGTCTATGATAGAAATTTGACAAACTCCATAGGCAATAAACATACAGCCAGGGTTTAGAACCATTGTATTCAAGCAAGAACTAGGTGAGGTGGGGTAGGGTTGTAAGTGGGATAGAAGTAGTAGAAAAGAGCCTTAGTCATTTCTCTCTTCCCTACTTACAGTAGAACAACCCAGGAGAAGAGGAAAATCAAAGATCCCCGAAAATCCAGAGTTTAAAAAATGAATGTTTTTTTCTTTTTGTCATTGTAGACATTGAAGGACTTTAATGAAACTTAAACGGTTCAACAAAAGATGCTCTAATGGATGACAGTGAAACTCCTACATATAATCTGCAGATAGAACCACAAGTTGGATGTCATCCTGGTGATGGCGTGGAAAGTACTGTAACATGCTTGCCCTCTGCATCAGATGAAAATGAAAATCAACTTGATGGTGATGGGCATGAGCTTCTGACCAGCAGTGACAGTGCAATGGGTAAACCTGAAGCGTTTGAGCCGGACAGTCTCAACAATAATGAAAGCTGCACATCAAGCTGTGAGGTGGCTGCAGGTGAGAACTTGGAAAACACTGCTTGTGAAGGCCCCAAAGATGGACAGGCCTTCTTGAGAAAGGACCAAAAAATACCTGGAAAAAGTTCAAGAAGCAAAAAAGGCACTGTTAAGAAGATACCACAAGGTATTTTTAAAAAATTATTTATACTATTGTTTAAGAATAAAGTCTTCCCATCCCATACTGTGTGTATTGTCCTGCTTCTTGCTTTTCTTCTCTTAATATATTCCAGAGCTAGTTCTGTGATAGCACATACAGATACATCTGTGTGGTATGCCATGCATGTGACGTATGTCTCTATAGTGTTCCATTATATGGGTGTACCATAAAGTATTTAACCACTTCTTTATGGCTGTTCCCAGCATTCTGATGTAATAAGTGTGCTGAAATTGACATTCTTTGTACCTGTCTTCTCACTAGGTGCTTTAAATATATATATATATAGAGCCTCCTTCCTTTATATATTAGACCATTTTCTACCAATATCAACCTTAAAAGTTTCCTTCTTTCATCACTTTGGCTTTGATTTCTACCCTGTGAGTTTATGGGCTAGTACAATCTTACTCAGCCTCTTTATAGGATCTTTCCATCTCACTTAGTAGGTGAGTGGTAAACATTAACATGTATTAATATACATCATCTAACAATGTTGAATAAGACATCTAGCTTTATATTACTTTGGTTACAAAGTAAATCAGAGTATTTCTCATCTGGCTTGTAAGTTGGCAGTTAAAATTTGGAGCTGTGGACTTTTTTGCCTGAGTCACAGGGCACGCTTGGGAAAAGGCAGCCTCTCGTTATTTTTGATCAAAACCATTTGTCTCTAGAGAGTTCTTGACACCCTAGACTGGGACTCTTTAGTGTAGCACCACTTTACCCACACAAACAGCTGCTCTGGTGAACAAAATGGAGTGTCTCCTCTCTTCTGCTTCTTTGGCTGATTAGAAACATAGCCAGTCTGTCCATATCCTATTTTTTATTTGTATTTGTTTATTTGGAGTAAAATATGAAACTTCCTGGTTTCTACAAATCAATCCTTGTTTATTCAATCGGGCAATTTGATAACTTTTTAATGTAACTCATTAAACTCATTTGGCTTTCCAATTAATGGATCCCTTTTTCTTTGCTTTTCCTTAGTAGACTCAAAGCAAATTAAAAAAATTTTTGACAAGAGAAGTGAAAGCATTTTCTTAAAAGAACTAATTGTAAACAGATGATATACACAGTGCTATCTGTATATAAATTGATTTATTCAGTAACCATAATTCAAGTGCTATTTGACTGTTCCTTTCTAATCTGATCTAGTGATGTTTTTAAGAACTGACACCTAGTTGCATATATATAAGGGTCAATCATAGCTTCAGGATTCATGGCTCCTTTTATTTCTTCTTTCCATGACCTATTCCAGTTACCCTAGGTGTGATTATATAATTTCAAGTTATTTAGTGATTATCAGTGAGCAGATATGTATAAAATTACTGTCCCCTTATGCATTTGAAATATATGACTTATAAAAGTTAGGGACAGCCTTTATACAGATTATTTAAAAAGTTATTTTATATATCTTTAATAAAATGAGTTTAAGAGTGTAAGAAAACTGAATTAGGAGTTGTACAACCTAAGTTCAAATCTTACTTCTGGTCCTGGGTCACTTGGTGAGACTTAACCATTCTGTACTTTAGTTTCCTCATCTGTGTAATGATGATGTTCATCTACATATATCTATAAAACTCCTTTCTGAGCTGTGAATTTCTCAGATTTCTGAATAGAGATGGTATAGTCTAAACTCAATTAAAATTTGGTGATTCCCCTCCATTGTATCTATAGAGTTTTTCATGTATAAGCGGTACGTTGGTACATTTTTGTTTTTAATCATCATCTTTAGCTGGAGTACTGAAAAAGCCCCCTAAAGATGTCTCCCATCTTGTTTCTTGCTAATCCATTCTTCATGTCAAAACTAAAAATGCACAGAGTTTATGGTTAGAGATCTATGGGCATATTTACTCTTTACTATTTAATTCTAAGATACTAAGTAAATAAAGTTTCACAAAATTAGCAGATAAGTACTTTTCTAATAATAGAGTAGCTTCTCAAATGTGAAATGAAATGACATATAAAACATGATATTCAATTCCAAACCAGAAATAAGTTTTTTGTAGGTGGGTGCCCTCTCAACAGTTTTTTGGAAACATACATTAAGGTGAATTTATTCACTGTTATGCTTACCTAGTTTAATTTGTAGTAATTTTTCATGTATCCAAAAGCTAGTACTAGGGGAAAAAAATTGGAGCAATAGTATTAGGGGACATCATTATTTACTGGTTTTCTGGAAGCAGCATTTCTGTAAACCTGCTAAAACCTGGAACTTGTCCCCAGGAAAAGTCCAGTTGTCATTATGTTACAAGAATTTTTTTTTCTTAAGAGAATGGAGCAGGGTTTCAAGCTGCATTGCATCAAGTTTTCACTGTGGTTAAATCTGGTGTAGCTTTAGGTAAATGTCCTAAAAACGAATGAAAATGAATCAATAATATTTTTAAATTTTTTATTGAAGTATAGTTGAAACCAATAAATTTTTAACAGCTTGATTGAGATATAATTCACATACTATATAATTCACTCATACATTTAAAGTATACGGCAGTTCAGTGATTTTTAGTATATTCACAAAGCCGTGTAATCATTGCCACAGTCAGTTTTAGAACATTTTCATCACCACAAAAAGAAATCCCTTACCTATTAGCAGTCACTCCCCATTTCTCAGACTCTGCCCTTAAAAAGCCTATGGGAGCTCTCACGGGCATGCGTTTGTTAAATTCCCTTGGAGTTTCGTGAGGTTCATTTCTTGAAATGCTTTTTCAGATCTGCTGTATATAAAATCTAAATATTGAGTTTAGGATACTCAGACAAATGTGTATCCTAACTAAGTGAGCCTTTTATATGAAAGGAGAAAATAAATAATGGTTTTTGAGTTCAGGACAGTCTGGCTGGAGGCAGAGGTGCTTAAATAATCAGGTAAGCTTGTAGAGCTAGACATTGGCTTAGTGTGGCTCATTAAATTTCCTAACGAATAATTAGAGCTCTGCTTCTTTAAGGGCTCAGCAAAGCAAACAAGGTGTAAGAAGTGCTGTTCTTTCCACTCAAGAAAAGTGCCCTTTGTGGCATATGAGAAGAAAATAAGGATAATCTTTTGAATGTTTATATGTCAGAGCCTCCTATGATGACACATTCCTACTAAAACGCTTAAAACATGAGTGATTTAGCTAGTGAAAGTAGTGGTCTTTCATCCTTGTTTGAGTCCCATCCCCCAAAACAGTCCTGAGGTATTAATAGTAATTTTCAAGACGCTGCCTAAAATAAAGTTGTGGCTATTTTGATGTCTTTCCTTCTTTATATTGACATTGAAAAAAATGCCTTCATTGCTGTAATTTCATATTATGATTCTTTGAGCCATTGCACAACTAAATTCCTCAAATCACCTGCATATGCTCATGCATATCTTGGCCATAAGTTTGGAAAATGGATCAGAAATAAATTTGAATACATGGTTATGTAGTTCCTATGCTAAGACTCTATGTGCTTTGTTCCTTTTATTTTCCTTCCAAAATTTCCTCTCTCAAAGGTTCAAGTTAGTGCCATGAAAATAGAGAGAAGAGTGCTCAACATTTAAATATCTTCAGTTGTTGGCTAAACACATTTAAGCAGTTAAAAGGAAATATTCCTTCCTTTTCCTCAACACTACATACTAGTATTATGAGAGATAAAGTTGAAAATGAGCCAGCTTCCTTCTGACCTGACCTGGGGTCAAAGGGATAACTTATGTAATTATAGCATAATTACCATTTGCTTTGCATGGCCCATTCCCCTCCTGTGCCCTCAGGTGGCAGCCTCTGCCTTTAGAGGGAGCAGCACAGGGGTCTGTGGTTAGGAGCTCAGGCCACAGTCAAGCTGCCCTGTGACCTAAGGCAAGTGACCTGACTCCTCTCAACCTGGCTCCTTATAAATTAATGGCTAAGGATAAAATGAAGCACTTAGTAGACATTCCAAGTGGTAGCACTGTTTTCTAGATTGGGCGTTATTGTCTGATAGGATAATTATCTTTGTCAACTGAAAAAAAGAAAAAAGCACAACCTAAAAGTTCAGAATTAAGTTTTATTTGGCGACAAAACTGAGAACTTAAGCCCAGGAGACAGCCTCTCAGATAGCTCTAAGGAACTGCTCCGAAGAGGTAAGGGAGGAGCCAGGATAGTAGGAGTTTTTGCAACAAAGGCCAGGTAGTTGGAACATCAAAAGATCACTGTTAACTAGAGAAAACCAGACATCTCAAGGAATTTAGCGCTTTTCTATGAATGGGAAGATGCAAGAGTCTGGGCTCATTGAAATCATTCCTTTGATATACACCTCAGCTTTCTGGGGCCAGTATCCTGTGCTTGCTTATGCTGAGTCTCCTCTGGGTGAATCATTGGGGTGGCTGCAGAGGCTGACTGTTAGAGGGTGGGCATCCTCTTTCTATCCTCAGTTCCCTCAGGGTTCACCTTCTGGGCAGCTGTACTGTGATGGCTTGATGGCTGCAGCATCCTTTGTTTACTGATATGGCAGGCAACATTTTTTCTTTAACATCTTACTAAGTTCACTGATTCTTTTTCCTGCTTGCTCAAGTCTGCTGTTGAATCCCCTAGTGAAGTTTTCATTTCAATCACTGTATTTTTAAGTTCCAGAGTTTTTGTTTCACTTCTGTTGATAATTACTATCTCTTTAATTGATATTCTTATTTTGTTCATAACATTGTTTTCCTGATTTCCTTTGTCCATGGTTTCCATTAGCTCTTTGGGCATATTTAAGACAGGTGATTTAAAGTGGTTTTCTAATCCAACATTTGGGCTTCCTCAAGGATGCTTCCGTCAGTTTATTTCCTCTGAATGGGCCATACTTTAGTGTTTCTTTGTATGCTGTGTGACTTTTTGTTGTTGAAAACTGGACACTTGAATATTATAATGTGGTAACTCTGGAAATTATATTCTCCCTCTTTCTCAAGGTTGGCTGTTCTTGATTGAAGTTATGGTTTGTATTCCTTTTCTATTCTTTATGGCTCTATGCTTAGGTCCTTCCTTAACACTTAGCCAGACCATTTACAATTCTGCCTCAGCCTTCACTTCCTGCTGCCACTGAGCTTATTCATCCAGTGGGAAAAGCTTAAGGTGTTCTCCCGTCCCTAATAAGCATGCTTCCTGGCCTGGGCATATGTGTAACTTTCTAAATTCCCTACTATATGCCAGCGCTTTTGAATGCTCTGATTTCCCAAAGAAACTCTATCCCTGGCCTTTGCTCCCTGGTTTTAAGCAGTCTATTGTATGCCTCAGTTGTGAATTTTTTGCCCCAGGTGGCTGCAGATTTTTTGATCGCTTGATAATGTAACAAAGCAAGGGCTTCTGTGCCCCCAGCAGAAACTCTGGCACAAACTCTGAGAGCTGGTGTTTGCAGCAAAATAAGGGTTTTTTGCAAGGCACCAAGTGAGGGAGTGGGAACCAAGTCTTAGATCCAATTCAACTTGGTCTTTAAGTTATGGGGTTTTTTGTTTTTGTTTTTTGTTTTTAGGGGAAGAAAGGCTGGCATTGTCATTTTGTGACATTTCTTAGTCAGTGTTTCAGGAGTCAGTATGTCTCTGGTTTACAATTTTCAGGCCAGGTGGTCCACAGCTTGGGGAAATCTATTAGCTTATCTTGCCATAGAGAAACAACTTGAGTTTGTATGTTAATGATGATATCTATAATAGTAATTTTAGTACATTAATGTTATCGACAACAGCAATTTTAGTCATCTGACTGGTATGTTTGTGTTCAGTTAGCACAGGATTGAGGTCAGAGAGGACAAGAAAGGGAATGAAGTTTTGCATAGAGAGATTGATCATAAACTCAGCAGGAGAACTTGGTTTTAGGGGCACTTGGTATAAGTAATGCTTGCCAGCAAAGCCTGCTGCTTTTCTGCTCTGAGGGGGTTCTGAGTTAGGTGAAACAGAGGTGAACACCTTGCATCAGTCCTTCAGGTAGTCCCAGACAGGTTCGAATAGAGAAACAATAATTTTCAAGTAAGATCTGCCCTGCTTCCTTTGGAACCAGGGACCAGTGTCCCATATAGGGAGGGTGCTGTTGTCTTCAAGACCGTTGCTGAGCTGGAGAGGGCAAGGGCTTTTAATATGCCACAAATCTCGCCTACCAGTTTTACAATGCCTTTTTCTTGATTCAGCATTCACTTTGTTCCTGTATATCTGTGACTGTTTTTCCAGAGTTCTGACAAAGTTGATTTCGGTAGTTCTAGTTTTTGTTTTTGTTTTTTTTTAATATTTCTATGAAGGGATGGGAGTTTGGAGCTGCCTACTCCATGATTTTGCTTATATCACTCAACACCTTTTAATTTTAGGGTTTCCAATAGCAAGAGCTATGCCCAGATGCATGGATTGAAAATGCTCTGAAGAATACTACTGTTCCGTATTTTTGTTTGATAGCACCTTTTTAGATAGGGATGCTGTTGATTAAGAAACATCACCTCAATCTTTGGGAAGTGATATTATCTTTGTTTTAGAGATGGAGGGCGCAAAAAGCTTAAATATTGAAGCCTCATAAGGATACAGTGGTTGAGAAGTTTAAATGCAGTAGAGCTCCAGGAAAACAGTTTGGTAGTTCCTCAAAGTTAAACATAGAATTACCATTTAATTCAGCAATTCTACTTCTAGACATGTACCCAAGGTAATTGAAAGTAAGGACTCAGATACCTGTACACCAGTGTTCATGGCAGCATTATTCACAGAAACCAAAAGGTATTAACAACCCAAATGTCCATTGACAAAATGTATGAAACAAACAAAATGTATGGAAAAAAACATATATATGGAAACATTATTCAGCCTTAAAAGGAGTGATAATCTGATATATGCTACAACATGGATGAACCTTGAAGACATTATGCTGAGTGAAACAAGCCAGACACAAAAGGACAAATATTGTTTGATTTCACTTACATGAGATATTTAGACTAGGCAAATTCTTGGAAACAGGAAGTAGAGTAGAGGTGTCGACTGAGAAAAAAGAAGGCAGAACCTAGAAGTTGAGAATGTTTAATTTGGCAGACTTTCTGAAGACCTAAACCCAGGAGGCAGCCTCTCAGATAGCTCTGAGTGGCTGTTCTTAAGAGGTAAAGTAAAAGCCAGGAGATACAGCAGTTTTTGCAACAAAAACCATCTAGTCAGAACATGGAAAGATGACTGTTAATTAAAGAAAACCAGACATCTCAAGTTAATGAATTTAGTGCTTTTCTATGTACAGGAAGATGTGAGAGTCTGGGCTCACTGAAATCATTCCTTTGATATGCATCATAATTATCTAGGGCCAGTATCCTGCTTTTTTCCATCCTGAATCCCATCAGGGTGCACCATTGGGGGGCAGCTGCAGTGGCTGATGATGGTGGCAGGCAGCCTGTTTGTCTCCATCCTGAGTTCCCTCAGGGCTCACCGTATGGGCAGCTGCAGTGGCTAATGGCTTGATGGCCGCAACCTCCTTTGTTTACTGATGTGGCAGAGGATTCCAGATGTGAAGCAGGAGGGGAATGGGGAGTTAATGTTGAATGGGTACAGAGTTTTGGGGGTGATGAGAAAGTTCTGGAAATGGTTAGTGGTGATGGCTGTACATCGTGAATGTAATTAATGTCACTGAATTGTACAGTTCAAAATGGTTAAAAAATGGTTTTATGTTACCTATAAAAAAAAAATCACCAAAAAAAGTTCATAGAGCTCCAGACTCACTGGTATGGACATATAGAGTTAATTTGATTGAAGCTTGCTGAGTTTTAAACAAAAGTTCTTGAGTATTTATTGAGCACTTACTGTATGACTGCCACCATGATGCATGCTTTGTATGAAATAGTTCATTTAATCTTCTCCAAAGCCTTACTAAGTACCACAATTAGCCTCAGTCTACAGATGAGGAATCTGAAAGCACAGAGATAAGTAAATTGCCCAATATCATATTGCTCACAAGTGACACTCTCAGGATTTGATCCCAGGCAGTCTGACTTCAGACTGAGCCTGATTGTTAGACCATGCTATTTGACTTTTTCTGAATTCTAATGTGTGTTTAAAGGAAAGTTGTTTCATGTTTGACTGACCATACTTTGCCTTTTCTCTGAGTATGTTGCCAGCCGTGCTTCTTCAGAACAATTCCTGCTTGCCAGCCTCAGCAAGATGAAACATAATCAGAGAAAGGGGTAATGGTTCACTCTGAAGGAAGTGGTGGAGTTTGGTTTGTTTCAGTAATTGTCTCTGAATCCTGGTATAACTTTTCCTCAGATTTCGTTATTAGATCTAGTCTCAATGTAGTGAAAGGGACCTTCGACAACTGGGTCAAGGAAAGTATTTTTATGAAAGCAGTGAATGTAGGTTTTTTCCCTAATACTTTTATTCAAAAAGCTCAGTGTTCTTAGTTGAAAGAAGAGAGGTCATGGAATTGTGGATAAATAGCAGTGTGTCTTACTTTATTTCTTATCTAAATGTAATTTCTGAGGAGAGTCTGTACAGGGCAGTATCCCCGTTTAACAGGTAGGAAAATTAAGAGGTTGACTTGCCTAGAGTTGCAGAACTAGAAAGCAGTCAATTTGGGATTCAAACCCAGGCACCTGACTTCAGAGTCAAGGCTCTCATTTAAGCTCTGATGAATTTCAATTGCTTTATCTATAATTTCTAATACCCACTTTATACTGTTGTGAGAGTCCAATGGCGTAGTGAATATGGGCTCGTAGTATACTCATACTCACATTTAACCAACTCACATTGGTTAAATGTGAGTATATACTCACATTTAACCAACTTTTTTCCCAAGAAGTATTTTAAGTACCTGCTCTGTGTTAGGCACTGTGCTCAGTATTGATGTCACAATGGTTAATCATACCCCTGCCCTTTAAAAGCTGACAGACCAGGCAGAGGGAACAGCATGAACAAAATGCAGATTGTTTTCTAAAGCCCCACAAACCTGCATATAAAATAGCTTCCTTATACTCTTGAGTAGTAGTATACAGTATATGAAATGCATTAAGCCTTCATTTTTTAAAATTGAAGTATAGTTGTCTTATAATGTTTTGTTAATTTCTGCTGTACAGCAAAGTGATTCACTTATACATATATATACATTCTTTTTTTAATACTCTTTCCCATTATGGTTTATCCCAGGATATTGAATATAATTCCCTGTACTATACAGTAGGACCTTGGTGTTTATCCATTCTGTATATAATAACCTACATCTGCTCACCCCAGCCTCCCACTCCATCCCTCCCCCAACCCCCTACCCCTTGGCAACCACAAGTCTGTTCTCTGTGAGTCTGTTTCTGTTTCATAGATAGGTTCATTTGTGTCATATTTTAGATTTCACATCTAAGTGATAGCGTGTGATATTTGTCTTTCTCTTTCTGACATACTTAGTATGATAATCTCTAGTTGCATCCATGTTGCAGCAAATGGCATTATTTCATTCTTGTTCATGGCTGAGTAGTGTGTGTGTGTGTTTGTGTGTGTGTGTATACATACACCATATCTTCTTTATCCATTCATCTGTCGATGGACATTTAGGTTGTTTCCATGTCTTGGCTATTGTGAATAGTGCAGCTATGAACATAGAGGTGAAATGCATTAAGCCTTTAAATAACCCTTCTCCCATCCCCAAACATCCCCATCAGCTTAGTTTACATTATAACTTTCACTATTTTATCCTAAGTATAGCCGTTGCTGCTATCTTTACCTAGGCCTTGATGTCTTCTATGTAGCATCTTTTCAACCCCCATTTTGCCTGTGATAATTTTTCATTATCTTGATTAATTACTACCTAAGGTATGAGATTTTTACCTTTAAATTATCTAGTCACATCATTCTCCCTGTCACGCAGAGAAACAGTTAATATCCCTTCGGTATATTAACAAATGGCAGATTTTAGATTATTAAAGAAGAATACTATGAGTAATTATGTCAGGGTACATTCCTGATGTTTCAGGGTAAAGGATACTGGTACTGTTCTTCCACAGGTGTGTCTCTTGACCACTATCAGAGACAGATTCTAAATTGAATAAAATAACTGTGTCAAAACTGACACAAAACTCAGGTGGTGTGATGAATTGAATACAATCTCTCAGTTAAGGTAATTCCTCTAATCTCTGGCCCAAGGCAGTTACAAGTAATTTTTTAAAAGAATGTGAAACCTCAATAGGTACATGTAAGCTATGATGTCTATTTTAGAACTTGATGAAGTTGACAGATATTAAATTAAATGAAGGCCTATGATTGACTGTCACCACCTACATATACTTATAAATAGAATCACCAAATTGCTTAATGAGGTGTTTTAACTATAGCCCATTTGACTTTCACAGATGAAGATAAATAGAATTTTTTGCTCCTATGTGGATGTGTAGATTCATACCTAGTAAAAGAAAGCTTCTTTTGTATTGAGTGACAATTTGTAATTAAGGTGAAATTATATGCGCTGATACATGTTTTGATTTGGCTTTTCTCAGTAACTATAAATACAGTTTTATCAGAAAAGTTTTAATATATTTAGAAGAAATTTTTGTATTAATTGATGATATATTCTTAATTTTTTCAAGCAAAACTTTGGTAAGACCATGTGACATGAGAAGTAATGACATAAAAATTATTTTGAACTCTACATGGAAAAATACTGAAACTTCCATGTTATGTCATAAATGCTTGATTACTATTACTTCAAAATGTTTTAGTACATTATAAAGGTATCAATTCACAATATGCTAATCTTTCTGAGTACTCATGGTTATGCTAGTGTTTATTTTCTTTATTGTCTTTATTAAAAATAAGTTTAATCATGTTCAAACTTACAATATTGGTGACTAATAGATAAGCAATTTAATACTCCAACGTAGTTTTTATAATTCCTATTATTCACCATGACATTAGCAATATGTGCTTCATTAGCTTTATTTACACTTTGCTCTGAATGTTTTCTTCAAAGTGAAAAAAGAAATGTAAAAGCACACTGTCTGAGAAGTGCTTTATGATTCCTGTGACCTTTTTAATTCAAGTGACAGTAAAACCTCTTTTTAGGATAAGCTTTGGGAGTACACCTACCTTTTGCATTCACTATCTCATTTAATTCTCACAATAATTTTATAAGTTGGTAGAGTGTCCAGATTACAGATCAGGAAACTGGGGGGTGAAGAGATTGACGGATGTGCTGCAGGTACAGCTAATACGTAGTGGAAGTAGGATGGGTACTTAGGGCTGCCCTGATTTCTGTCATTCTTCTTCCAACTCTTTGGGAATACATAGTTTTCTCAGTATGAGTTCTTTATCCTAGTAATGTGAAATTAATAAGGACGTATTTTAAGTAGTTTAAAAATCGATTATCCAGAATATGGCTAAATCCTGTTTTCCCATTGAATATTTTGTATGCCTAAGGCAAAGTATATCCTTGTCATTTAATAACATGTATAGTAACAATTTATATGTTTCTTTAAACCATGATAAAATTATTGTCCTTCAAGCTTGACAGCACTGGAAACAGAAACCTGCTTTTTAGTATGGAATGTGGCAGAATTCTTGCAAGGCCATGCACTTATTTTCTTGCATGAAACTCTGATATGCCACTGTTTATGCAATCTACATTTTATGCAAAGTTAGTCACAGTGGTTAAAAAAATACAATGTGTGTGGGGGAGGGCAGCTAGAAGATACTTGTATTAGACAGATACCCTTACCTTCAATTTTCTTAAATAATTGACAGCCTTGTTTACAGTGATATTTTACATTTCAATTCATTTATTTATTTAAATTGTACGTATTTAAGGTGTGCAACATGATGGTTTGATATACATAGTGAAATGATTACTACAGTCAAGCTAGTTAACATATCTCCTCACATAGTTACCATTTATTGTGTGATGACTGCAACTGAAATCTTCTCTCAGTATATTTTCAGTGTACAATACAGTATTATTAAGTATAGTCATCATGCCTGTACATTAGATTTCTAGATTTATGCATCCTACATAACTACAACTCTGTACCTTTTGATCAACATCTCCCCGTCTGCCCCCACCAGTCCCTGGGAACCATCATTATACTACTTTGCTTCTGAGTTTCATTTAAAAAAAAAATTTTTTTTTTTTAGATTGCACATGTAAGGTGAAATCATGCAGTGTTTGTCTTTCTCTGTCTAGCTTATTTCACTTAGCATAATGTCCTCCAAGTTCATCCAAGTTGTCACAACAGGCAGGATTTTCTTCTTTCTCATGGCTGAGTAATATTCCATTTTATATGTGTACCACCTCTTCTTCGGCTGTTTATCCATTGATAGACACTTGTATTATTTCCATATCTGGGCTATTATAAGTAATGCTGTAATGAACCTGGGGGAGCAGATATCTCTTTGAGTCTTGATTTCATTTCCTTTGGGTATATACCCAGAAGTAGGTTAGCTGGATAATATGGTAGTTGCAGTTTTACGTTTTTGAGGAATGTTTGTCCTGTTTTCCACAATAGTTGTACCAATTTGCATTTCCACCAACAGGGTACAATCAAATTGTTTTCTTGCTATTCATTTGTTTGAATTCCTTATATATTTCGGATGTTAGCCCCTTTTCAGATGGGATGGTTTGCAAATATTTTCTCCTATTTCATAGGTTGTCTCTTCACTTTGTTGATTGTTTCCTTTACTGTGCAGAAGCTTTTTAGTTTAATGAAATCCCATCTTCTACTTTTGCTTTTGTTGTCTGTGCTTTTGGTGTCATGTCTGAAACATTATTGCCTAGACCAATGTCAAGAAGATTTTCCCCTATGTTTTGTTCTAATTGTTGTATGGTTTCAGGTCTTACATTTAAATCTTCAGTTCATACTGAGTTGATTTTTTTTTTTTGATTTTTGTATATGTAGTGAGATAAGCGTCCAATTTCATTCTTCCGCATGTGGAAAACCAGTTTTCTCAGTACCATTTATTGAAGAAACTATCCTTTCTCCAATTATTTGTTTCTTGCATCTTTGATCAAGTTCATAATTGTGTGGATTTATTTCTGAGCTCTCTGTTGTGTTCCATTGGTCTGTATGTCTGTTATTATTGCCAACCATCTTATTTTGAATACTAAAACTTTGTAGTATTTTTTGAAATCAGGTACTGTGATGCCTCTAACTTTGTTCTTTTTACTCAAGACTGCTGTGGCTATATGTGATCTTTTGTGGTTCCATATACATTTTAGGACTTATTTCTTTGAAAACTGCCATTGAAATTTTGATAGGGATTCCATTGAATCTGTAGATTGCTGAGTATTATAGATATTTTAAAATTCTTCCAACCCATGAACATAGTATATCTTTCTACTTATTTGTGTCTTCTTAGTTCCTTTCATAAATATTTATTGTTTTCAGTGTACAGAGCTTTCCCCTACTTGGTTAAATTTATTCCTAAGTACTTGATCGTTTTAAAGCTATTGTAAATAGGATTTTTTTCTTTATTTCTTTTCCAGATGGCTCATTGTTAGTGTATAGCAACGCAACTGATTTTTGTATGTTGATTGTATATTCTGCAACTTTACTGAAATCATTTATTAGCTCTAACAGTTTTTTAGTGGCATCCTGAGGGTTTTCTATTTTATAAGATCATATCATCTGCAAACAGACAGTTTTACTTCTTCCTTTTTGAGTTTGATGCCTTATATTTCTTTTTCTTGCCTAATTGCTCTGGCTAGGACTTCCAGTACTGTGTTGAATAGGAGTGGTGAGAGTGGGCACCTTTGCCTTGTTCATGACCTTAGAGGAAACTATTTTAATATTTCACTGTTGAGTGTGATGTTATCTGTGGGTTTGTCATATATGGCTTTTATCATGTTGAGGTTTCCGTCTGTAACTTCTATGTCAAGAGTTTTATCAGGAAAGGATATTGAATTTTGTTAAGTAACTTTTCTCACATCTACTGAGATGATCATATGATATTTATCCTTCATTCAGTTAATGTGCTGTATCACATTGATTGATTTCTGTATGTTGAACCATCCTTGCATTCCAGAAATAAATCCTGCTTGATCATGGTGTCCAATCCCTTAAATGTGCTGTTGAATTCAATTTCCTAGTATTTTGTTGAGAGTTTTTACATCTTTATTCATCAGAGATATTGGTCTATAGTTTACTTTTCTTGTAGTATCTTTATTTGGCTTTACTATTGGGGGAAATGCTGGCTTTGTAAAAATGGGATTGGGACTGTTCCCTCTTCTTTGATTTTTGGAAGAATTTAAGAAGGATTGACATTAATTTTTCATTAAATATTTGGTAGAATTCACCAGTGAAACTATATGGGCTTGGGCTTTTCTTTTTTGGGAGGTTTTTGATTACTGATTCAATCTGCTTACTCATTACTGGTCTGTTCATATTTTCTATTCATGATTCATTCTTGGTATGGTGTATGTTTCTAGGAACTTATCCATTTCTTCTTGGTCATCCAATTTGTTGACATATAAATTGTTCATAATAGTCTCTTATGATCCTTTTTATTTCTGTGGTATTAGTTGTAATGTCTTCTTTTTCATTTCTGATTTTATTTATTTGAGACTTCTCTCTTTTTTTCTTATTGTAGCTAAAGATTTGTCAATTTTGTTTATCTTTCCAAAAAACCAACTCATTGTTTCATTGGTCTTTTCTTTTGTTTTTCTAGTCTCTATTTCATTTGTTTCTACTCTAATCTTTATTGTTTCTTTCCTTTTGCTAACTTTGGGCTTAGTTTGTTCTTTTTCTAGTTCCTTGAGGTATAAGGTTAGTTTAAACGTTTATTTGAGATTACTATATAGTTTCTTCTTATCGCGGCTTTTTCTGCATCACATAAGTTTCGATAAGTTGTGCTTTCATTTTCATTTTTCTCAAGATACTTTTTACTTCCCTTTTGATTTCTTTTTTGATCCATTGGTTGTTCTGGAGTGTGTTGTTTAATTTTCACTTACTTACGAATTTCCCAAATTTCCTCCTGCTATTGATTTCTAGTTTTATAACATGGTGGTCAGAAAAGACACTGGATATGATTTCAGACTTTTAAAATTTGTTAAGGCTTGTTTTGTGGCCTAACATATGATCTATCCCGGGGAATAAGTTGATAAGATCCTGTGCTCTATTGCCGTTAGATACAATGTTTTATATAGTTCTGTTAGGACCTTTTGATCTATAGTGTTGTTCAAGTCCACTTTTCATTATCAGCCTGTATGATCTATTCATAGCTGAAAGTGGGGTATTGAAGTCCTCTATTATTATTATATTGCTGTCTATTTCTCTCTTCAGTTTAGTTAATATGTGCTTATATATATTTATATATGTGCTTGGTTACATATCTGTTTACAATTATTATATCCTCTTGATAAACTGACCCCTTTATGTGACCTTTGTCTCTTTTGACAGTTTTTGACTTAATTTTGTCTGATATAAGTACAGCAACTCCTCCTCTCTCTGTTTATCATTTGCATATAATAATGTTTTTCATCCCTCACTTTCAGCCTATGTGTGCCTTAAAGCCAAAATGAGTCTCTTGAAACAATTGTTGGATCTTGTTTTTTAAATCACTCAGGCACCCTATGTTTTTTGATTAGAGAGTTTAATCCAGTTACACTTGAAGTAATTATCAGTAGGTGAGGATTTACTATTGCCATTTTATAAATTGTTTTCTGGCTGTTTTGTAGTTCCTCTCTTCCTTTCTTTCTGTCTTCATTATTTGATAATTTTTATAGTGGTATGCTTTGATATCTTTATCTTTTGTGTGTCTACTGCAGGATTTTTTTTTTTTTGGTTACCATGAGGCTTATATAAAACATCATATATATATATATATATATATATATACACACACACACACACACACACACACATATATATATATATATAAAATTGTATTTTTAGCTGATGACAGTTTAATTTTTACCATAATCAAAAAGTACAGTTTAGGGAATTCCCTGGAGGTCCAGTGCTTAGGACTCTGCACTTTCACTGCTGAGGCGGTTCAATCCCTGGTCAGGGAACTAAGATCCCACAGGCTGCAGAGCATGGCAAAAAAAAAAAAAAAAAAAGTAGTTTAACTTCTCCTCCCCTGACATTTTATGTTATTGATGTCACAGTTTACATTTTAAATATATGGTTTATCTATTAACACTTTATTGTAGCTATAGTTACTCACAATACTTCTGTCTTTTAACTTTTATACCAGAGTTAAAAGTGTTTACGTCAATCACGTGATACATTACATTAACAAAATGAAGAATAAAAATCATATGATCATCTCAATAGATGCAGAAAAAGCTTTTGACAAAATCCGACACCAATTAATGGTAAAAACTCTCCACAAATTGGGTATAGAGGGAATATACCTCAGCATAATAAAGGCCATACATGACAAGCCCACAGCTACTGTTATACTCAACTGTGAAAAGCTGAAAGCAGTCTCTCTGAGATCAAAAACAAGACAAGGATGCCCACCTTTGTCACTTTTATTCAACATAGTATTCGAAGTCTTCCATCAGACGAGAAAAAGAAAAGGAATCCAAATGGGAAAGGAAGAAATAAAACTGTCACTGTTTGCAGATGACATGATAACTAAGCATAGAAAATCCTAATGATGCCACCAAAAAACTATTAGAACTCATCAATGAATTTGGCAGAGTTGCAGGATGAAAAATTAGTACACAAAATCTGTTGTGTTTCTATATACTAACAACAAACTATCAGAAAGTGAAATTAAGAAAACAACCCCATTTACAATTTCCTCAAAAAGAATACAATAAGTAAATATAACTAAGGAGGTAAAAGACCTGCACTAAGAAAGCTACAACACTGATGAAAAAAACTACAGATAACACAGATTGAAAGATATACCATGCTCATGGATTGGAAGAATATTGTTAAAATGACTGTAGTACCCAAAGCAATCTACAGATTCAGTGCAATCCCTATCAAAATACCAATGGCATTTTTCATAGAAATACAGCAAATAAATCTACAATTTGTATGGAAGCACAAAAGACTGAATAGCCAAAACAATCTTATGAAAGAAGAAACAAGCTGGAGGTATCATGCTCACTCATTTCAAGCTGTTCTACAAATCTACAGTAATCAAAACAATATGCTACTGGCACAAAAATAGATGCATATACCACTGGAACAGAATAGAGAGCCCAGAAATGAGCCCACACTTATATGGACAATTAAAGACAAAGGAGGCAAGAGTATACAATGGGGAAAATTTAACCTCTTAAATAAATAGGGTTTGGAAAACGGGACAGCTACATGAAAGAATCAAACTGAGCCACTTCCTCACACCACAAAAATAAACTCAAAATGGATTAAAGACCTAAATGAAAGACCTGAAACCATAAAACTAGAAGAAAACATAGGCAGTACACTCTTTGTCATTGGTCTTAGCAGTAGTTCTTTGGATATGTTTCTGCAGGGAAGGGAAACAAAAGCAAAAATAAGTAAGTCAAACTAAAAAGCTTTTGCACAGTGAAGGAAACTGTCAACAAAACAAAAAGGCTGACTACTGAATGGGAGAAAATATTTCCAAATTATATATTTGAGAAGGGGTTAATATCCAAAATATACAAAGAACTCATACAATGTGATATCAAAAAACCAGACAACGCAGTTAAAAAATGGGCAGAGGACCTGAGTAGACATTTTTCCAAAGAAGATGTACAGATGGCCAACAGTCACATAAAAAGATGCTCAAGACTGAGCTCTGCCCACCAGAGCAACACCCAGCTCTACCCACTACCAGTCCCTCCCATCAGGAAACTTTCACAAGCCTCTTAGTTAGCCTAATCCACAGGAGGGCAGACAGCAGAAGCAAAAAGAACTACAATCCTGCAGCTTGTGGAACAAAAACCACATTCACAGAAAGATAGACAACATGAAAAGGCAGAGGGCTATGTACCAGATGAAGGAACAAGATAAAACCCCAGAAAAACAACTAAATTAAGTGGAGATAGGCAACCTTCCAGAAAAAGAATTCAGAATAATGATAGTGAAGATGATCCAGGACCTCAGAAAAACAATGGAGGCAGAGATCGAGAAGATGCAGGAAATGTTTAACAAAGACCTAGAAGAATTAAAGAACAAACACCTAGAAGAATTAAAGAACAAACAAACAGAGATGAACAATACAATAACTGAAATGAAAACTACACTAGAAGGAATCAAGAGCAGCATAATTGAGGCAGCAGAACGGATAAGAGACCTGAAAGACAGAATGGTGGAATTCACCGCCACGGAACAGAATAAAGAAGAAAGAATGAAAAGAAATGAAGAAAGCCAAAGAGACCTCTGGGACAACATTAAATGCAACAACATTCGCATTATAGGGGTCCCAGAAGGAGAAGAGAGAGAGAAAGGACCCGAGAAAATATTTGAAGAGATTAGAGTCAAAAACTTCCCTAACATGGGAAAGGAAATAGCCACCCAAGTCCAGGAAGCACAGCGAGTCCCATACAGGATAAACCCAAGGAGAAACAGGCCAAGACACATAGCAATCAAATTGACAAAAATTAAAGACAAAGAAAAATCATTGAAAGCAACAAGAGAAAAACGACAAATAACATACAAGGGAACACCCATAAGATTAACGGCAGATTTCTCAGCAGAAACTCTACAGGCCAGAGGGGAGTGGCATGATATATTTAAAGTGATGAAAGGGAAGAACCTACAACCAAGATTACTCTCCCTGACAAGGATCCCATTCAGATTAAATGGAGAAATCAAAACCTTTACAGACAAGCGAAAGCTAAGAGAATTCATCACCACCAAACCAGCTCTACAACAAATGCTAAAGGAACTTCTCTAAGTGAGAAACAAAAGAGAAGAAAAGGACCTACAAAAACAAACCCATAACAATTAAGAAAATGGTAATAGAAACATACATATCGATAATTACCTTAAATGTGAATGGATTAAATGCTCCAACCAAAGAACATAGACTTTCTGAATGGATACAAAAATAAGACCCATATATATGCTGTCTACAAGAGACCCACTTCAGACCTAGGGACACATACAGACTGAAAGTGAGGGGATGGAAAAAGATATTCCATGCAAATGGAAATCAAAAGAAAGCTGGAGAAGCAATACTCATGTCAGATAAAATAGACTTTAAAATAAAGAATGTTACAAGAGACAAGGAAGGACACTACATAATGATCTAGGGACCATTCCAAGAAGAAGATATGACCATTATAAATATATATACAACCAACATAGGAGCACCTCAATACATAAGGCAACTGCTAACAGCTATAAAAGAGGGAATCAACAGTAAGACAATAATAGCGGGGGACTTTAACACCTCACTTACACCAATGGACAGATCATCCAAAATGAAAATAAATAAGGAAACAGAAGCTTTAAATGACACAATAGACCAGATAGATTTAATTGATATTTATAGGACATTCCATCCAAAAACAGCAGATTACACTTTCTTCTCAAGTGCTCACAGAACATTCTCCAGGATGCGTCATGTCTTGGGTCACAAATCAAGCCTCAGTAAATTTAAGAAAATTGAAATCATCTCAAGCATCTTTTCCTGCCACAAAGTTGTGAGATTAGAAATCAATTACAGGAAAAAAAAAAGTTAAAAAAACAAACACATGGAGGCTAAACAGTACATTACTAAATAACCAAGAGATCACTGGAGAAATCAAAGAGTAAATCAAAAAATACCTAGAGACAAATGACAACGAAAACACAATGATGCAAAACCTGTGGGATGAAGCCAAAACAGTTCTAAGAGGGAAGTTTATAGCAATACAAGCCTACCTCAAGTAACAAGAAAACTCTCGAACAATCTAACCTTAAACCTAAAGGAACTAGAGAAAGAAGAACAAACAAAACCCAAAGTTAGTAGAAGGAAAGAAATCATAAAGATCAGAGCAGAAATAAATAAAATAGAAACAAAGAAAACAATAGCAAAGATCAATAAAACTAAAAGCCGGTTCTTTGAGAAAGTAAACAAAATTGATAAACCATTAGCCAGACTCATGAAGAAGAAGAGGGACAGGACTCAAATCAATAAAATTAGAAATGAAAAAGAAGTTACAACAGACACCGCAGGAATACAAAGCATTCTAAGAGACTACTACAAGCAACTCTATGCCAATAAAATGGACAACCTGGAAGAAATGGACAAATTCTTAGAAAGATATAACCTTCCAAGGCTGAGCCTGGAAGAAATAGAAAATATGAACAGACCAATACAAGTAATGAAATTGAAACTGTGATTAAAAATCTTCCAAAAAGCAAAAGTCCAGGACCAGATGACTTCACAGGTGAATTCTGTCAAACATTTAGAGAAGAGCTAACACCCATACTTCTCAAACTCTTCCAGAAAATTGCAGAGGAAGGAGCACTGTGAAACTCATTCAATGAGGCCACCATCACCCTTATAGCAAAACCAGACAAAGATACTACAGAAAAAGAAAATTACAGACCAATATCACTGATGAATATAGATGCAAAAATTCTCAACAAAATACTAGCAATCAGAATCCAACAGCACATTAAAAGGATCATACACCATGATCAAGTGAGATTTCTCCCAGGGATGCAAGGATTCTTCAATATATGCAAATCAATCAATGTGATACACAATATTAACAAATTGAATAATAAAAACCATTTGATCATCTCAATAGATGCAGAAAAAGCTTTTGACAAAATTCAACACCCATTTATAATAAAAACTCTTCAGAAAGTGGGCATGGAGGGATCCTACCTCAACGTAATAAAGGCCATATACGACAACCCCACAGCCAACATCATTCTCAGTGGTGAAAACCTGAAAGCATTTCCTCTAAGATCAGGAACAAAACAAGGATGTCCTCTCTCACCACTATTATTCAACATAGTTTTGGAAGTCCTAGCCACAGCAATCAGAGAAGAAAAAGAAATAAAAGGAATACAAATTGGAAAAGAAGAAGTAAAACTGTCACTGTTTGCAGATGACATGATACTATACATAGAGAGTCCTAAAGATGCCACCAGAAAACTACTAGAGCTAATCAATGAATTTGGTAAAGTTGCAGGATACAAAATTAATGCAGAGAAATATCTTGCATACCTATACACTAATGATGAAAAATCTGAAAGAGAAATTAAGGAAACACTCCCATTTACCATTGCAACAAAAAGAATAAAGTACCTAGGAATAAACCTACCTAGGGAGACAAAAGACCTGCATGCAGAAAACTAAAATACACTGATGAAAGAAATTAAAGATGATACAAACAGATGGAGAGATATACCACGTTCTTGGATTGGAAGAATCAATATTGCAAGAATGACTATACGACACAAAGTAATCTACAGATTCAATGCAATCCCTATCAAATTTCCAGTGGCATTTTTTACAGAACTAGAACAAAAAATCTGAAAATTGTATGGAGACACAAAAGACCCCGAATAGCCAATGCAGTCTTCAGGGAAGAAAACAGAGCTGGAGGAATCAGACTCCCTGACTTCAAACTATACTACAATGCTACAGTCATCGAGACAATATGGTACTGGCACAGAAACAGAAATATATAGATCAATGGAACAGGATAGAAAGCCCAGAGATAAACCCACGCACCTGTGGTCACCTAATCTATGACAAAGGATGCAAGGTTATACAATGGAGAAAAGACAGTTTCTTCAATAAGTGTTGCTGGGAAAACTGGACAACTACATGTAAAAGAATGAAATTAGAACGCTCCCTAACACCATACACAAAAATAAACTCAAAATGGATTCGAGACCTAAATGTAAGACTGGACACTATAAAACTCTTGGAGGAAAACAAGAACAACACTGTTTGACATAAGTCACAGCAAGATCTGTTTTGATCCACCTCCTAGAGTAATGGAAATAAAAACAAAAATAAACAAATGGGACCTAATGAAACTTAAAACCTTTTACAAAGCAATCTACAAACAAGATGAAAAGACAGCCCTCACTATGGGAGAAAATATTTGCAAGCGAATCAACAGACAAAGGGTTAATCTCCAAAATATACAAACAGCTCATACAGCTCAATATTAAAAAAAGAAACAAACCAATCTAAAAATGGGCAGAAGACCTAAATAGACATTTCTCCAAATTAGACATACAGATGGCCAAGAAGCACATGAAAAGCTGCTCAACATCACTAATTATTAGAGAAATGCAAATCAAAACTACAATGAGGGGCTTCCCTGGTGGCGCAGTGGTTGAGAATCTGCCTGCTAATGCAGGGGACACGCGCATTCGAGCCCTGGTCTGGGAAGATCCCACATGCCGCAGAGCGGCTGGGCCCGTGAGCCACAACTACTGAGCCTGCACGTCTGGAGCCTGTGCTCCGCAACAAGAGAGGCCGTGATAGTGAGAGGCCCGCGCACCGCGATGAAGAGTGGCCCCCCCCCAGCTTGCCACAACTAGAGAAAGCCCTCGCACAGAAATGAAGACCCAACACAGCCAAAAATAAATAAACAAAAACAAACAAACAAAAAAAGCCAAGCATTTAAAAAAAAATTACAATGAGGTATCATCACCTCACACCAGTTAGAATGGGCATCATCAGAAAATCTACAAACAGCAAATGCTGGAGAGGGTGTGGAGAAAAGGGGACCCTCTTGCACTGTGAGAATGTAAATTGATACAGCCACTATGGAGAACAGTATGGAGGTTCCTTAAAAAACTAAAAATAGAATTACCATATGACCCAGCAGTCCTACTACTGGGCATATACCCAGAGGAAACCATAATTCCAAAAGACACATGTGGGCTTCCCTGGTGGTACAGTGGTTGAGAGTCCACCTGCCAATGCAGGAGACACAGGTTCGTGCCCCGGTCCGGGAAGATCCCACATGCCGCGGAGCGGCTAGGCCCGTGAGCCATGGCCGCTGAGCCTGCGCGTCCGGAGCCTGTGCTCCGCAACAGGAGAGGCCACAACAGTGAGGCCCGCGTACTGCAAAAAATAAAAAACAAAAAACACATGCACCTGAATGTTCATTGCAGCACTATTTACAGTAGCCAGATCATGGAAGCAAGCTAAATGCCCATCTACAGATGAATGGGTAAAGAAGATGTTTTTTATATATATATATATACACAATGGAATATTACTCAACCATCAAATGGAGTGAAATTGGGTCATTTGTAGAGACGTGGATGTATCTAGAGACTGTCATACAGAGTGAAGTAAGTCAGAAGGAGAAAAACAAGTATATTAATGCATATATGTGGAACCTAGAAAAATGGTACAGATGAACCGGTTTGCAGGGCAGAAATAGAGACACAGATGTAGAGAACAAATGTATGGACACCAAGGGAGGAAAGTAGTGGTGGGGTGGTGGTGTTGGGATGAACTGGGAGATTGGGATTGACGTGTATACACTAATATGTATAAAATGGATAATAAGAACCTGCTGTATAAAAAAATAAATAAAATTCAAAAAAAACAAACAACTGAAATGTAAGTCCTCCTCCCTGACCAGAATCTTGATTCCTCAGTTCCCTTCTCTATAGGGGAATTTCTTGGATATCTTTCCAGAAATATTTTAAAGTTCTGGCACCGAGCACTAGCTCAGATCTTAGGGTATGATCTCCTTGCATTCTTTTTTCTGATACACAAATGTGGAGTATACAGTACTATTCTGCTTTTTTAAAAAAGAAAGAAAGAAAAGATGCTGAACGTCACTAATCGTCAGGGAAATGCAAATGAAGACCACAGCGAGATATCACTTCATACCCGTTTGAATGGCTTGTATCAAAAAGACAACAAATAGCAGGTGTTGGTGAGGACATGGAGAAACGGGAACCCTTCTGCTCTGTTGGTGGGAATGTAAATAGGAGCAATCACTATGTGAAAATAGTATGGAGAGTCCTCAAAAAAGCAAAAGTAGAACTACCATATGATCCAGCAGTTCCACTCCTGGGTATTTATCTGAAGGAAAGGTAAACAGTAATTCAAAATGATACATGCACCCCTGTGTCTATTGCAGCATTATTTATAATAGCCACGATATGGAAGCAAGCTAAGTGCCCATCAGTAGATGAATGGATAAAGATGATGTGTTCTATACACACAGACACACATGCACACAGATACATGCATATACAGTGGAATATTACTGAGCCATGAAAAAGATTGGCATCTTGCCATTTGTGATAACATGGATGGACCTGGAGAGTGTTATGCTTAGTGAAATAAGTCAGAGAAAGACAAATACTGTATGATTTCAGTTACATGTGTCATCTAAAAAAATAAGTGAACAAACATAACTAAAGAGAAACAGTCATAGAGAGAACAAACAGGTGGTTGACAGAGGGGAATGGGATGGGAGGAGGAGAGAAATCGGTGAGGGAGATTAAGAGGTACAAATTTTCAGTTACAAAATAAATGAGTCACAGGTATGAAATGTACAGTGTGGGGAATATAGTCAATAACTACGTGATATCTTTGTAATGATGACAGATGACAATGAGACGTATCATGGTGATCACTTTGAAATATATAGAAATATTGAATCACTAGGTTGTATACCAGGAACTAACAGTATTGCAGGTCAATTATACTTCATAAACAAACAAACTCATAGAGAAAGATCAGATTTATGGTTACCAGAGTTGTGGGGTGGTGGGAAGGGGAATTGGGTGAAGGTGGTCAAAAGGTACAAACTTCCAATTACAGGATAAGCAGTTACTAGGGATGTAGTATATAACATGATAAATATAATTAATGTTATGTGTGAAATTATGTTATGTGTTATGTATGTAATGTTATGTGTTATGTTATATGTGAAAGTTGTTAAGAGAGTAAATCCTAAGGGTTCTCATCACAAGAACATTTTTTTCTATTTCTTTAATGTTTTATCTATATGAAATAAACTTATTGTGGGATTCATTTCATGTTTTATGTAAGTCAAATTGTTAGGCTGTACACCTGAAAGTTATACAGTGCTGTATGTCAAGTACATCTCAATAAAACTGGAAGAAAAAAATTTTAATAAGTAAATAAAATAACTTAGAAAATGGATCTAGCAGGAACCGTGACCATTATGCATCTATACTGTCTAAATAACTGAGGTAATCATATGGCGTGATTTCATTTCCATTATTTAACAGGACCCTTTTTAGACTTCCTTTAGATAATGGAGTCATAAATTCTGTCCTTTATCCTTACTTTGGAAAATCCTGCCCTTCTTTGGCCATATCCTTCAAGGGTTTTATTTAAATTCCCTCTACAGAAAATGAGCATTATAAAATTCAATTTTTCAAAGAGGAAATATGGAGTAATATTTGATAATTATGTGGGAAGAATTTAATGAAAAGAAGTATAGAATTTGAGAGGTTAGCCTTATCACAGTCTATATGAAATTAAATAGCTTGGGCACAGTAGTGTGGCTGGAGAAAAAGGAAAGAAAACAGTATTTCTCTTAGTCTCTTTGTAGTTCTCTATACAAAGCTTATGTTCCTACATTGGCACTACTACCATTGTGGTTAGAAAATTAGAAGGCAGAAGAATCATCCATGTTTTCACAAATACTGTTCCTGCAAAATAAAATGGCAGGCCATCTCTAGGCCTTGTACTTCCAGAGTCCAAACGACATAAAATTTATAGAAGAGAATTTTCTAAAATATAAGGAATCACTGTAGGTGATTATCTGTAGAAAGCACAACACTTGGAATTTTAATGCTGAATACGCTACTGGATATAACTGCAATACTATAGTAAGTAAATTAATCCCTGTGCTGTAGGAGTTATGATCTAATAAAGATACGACCCTTCACCAGTCACTGTAATACGATCCTTCACCAGTCACTGTAATACACTATAATGCAAAGCCCTAGCGGACTTTCCATAGACCATATATAGGATTTAGAGGAAAGTAAGTTTACTTCAGGCTCATGTTATAGAGAAATATATGAATTTTTTTAGGGTAGAACTTAACCAGACAGATGGGAGGAAATTTTTTTTTTTTAATTTTCTTGGCCACACTGTGCGGCATGTGGGATCTTAGTTCCCTAACCAGGGATCGAAGCTGAGCCCCTTGCATTGGAAGTGCAGAGTCTCAACCACTGGACAGCCAGGGACGTCCAGGGAGGAAAATTTTTTAACTGTTAGGATTTGTAATTGCTCAGAAAGGTGCAGAGTATTAATACTAGGGAGATACAGAATTGGCCAGCTTGGCTAGAGCAGTGGATTTATTTAGAAGGCAGTAGAAGACAGGGTTCTGGGCAAACTCCCCAACCTTTTTGGCACCAGGGACCGGTTTCGTGGAAGACAGTTTTTCCAGGGTTGGGGGGGTGGTGTTTCAGGCAGTAACACGAGCGATGGGGAGCGATGGGGAGTGGAAGATGGAGCTTCGCTTGCTTGCCCATCACTCACCTCCTGCTGTGCGGCCCGGTTCCTAACAGGCCGCGGACTGCTATAGGTCTGCAGCTCACGGGTTAGGGACCCCTGCTCTAGAGGGCTGGCAGGAGGCAACTTCAGTCATGGTATGCACACGCTAAATTACTGAGAAAGATCCTTTCCAAGCCGGACTAGCTAAAGGTACGTACAGATGCAGACAGTCTATTCAATTTCAATATGAAAATTAGAACTGATGCTGAGATTTCAGTGAAGGGTGAAGTTATAATGTGTAACATTTAAAGTTTAAAACTTTGGTGTGTCATTTCAGGAGCTGTGGGCCAAGGATTTATTCACTGATTTTTTTCCCCCAAGTTTGTGTTACTTCTTTTTATTAGGAAAAAAGCTTCTGTGGCCATTAGCTCTGGACATCTGAATTCCTTCTGCTCTGCTGGGATCCAGAAGTAGTTCTAAAGTTATCAGACCAAGAGTTTAGAGAGGAAGGCTTAACTTCTTTAGCCTTTCATATGATAAACACATTTACCTTCCCATGTAGTTCTTTAATTTTGCATAAGACATGACTTCAGATTATAGTTAATTCGTTTTTCCTTTGGGAGAATCAAGTTTTTGGTCAGATTTTAACCTACTTTTCTTTAGATCTTTTTTTATATTCTTAATTATAATTCTTAATTAAGAATATAAATTATATTCTTAATTTATAATATAAATAAAAAAGTTATATAGATCTAATAGAATTGCTTCTATTAACTAATCGCTAATAGAAACAATCAGATGTCAGCACAATCTTAATTTATTGAGGAGAATAACTTGTGGTTTCTGTGGGTTTGGGGTTTTTTTTATGTGATTAGCTTTATTTGAAAATTTTATGATTAACAGGCATAATTGTTTTAAGGTGTTTACCATGATGGAAATTTATCCTAACATAGGCATTTTATTTACCTCTCAAAGGACTTTCTTCAGGAGATACCACACCCTTTATGCAAGAAAATATATTACATGCAGCCATACATGCTGTTAGTGATGAAGAATCTGCAGAAGTAAATGCTAATGATCAACTAGAAGCCCCGAAGCTGGTTCTGCAATCTCTGTTCTCACTTATACGGGGTGAAGTTGAGCAGTTGGATTCAAGAGCACTTCCCCTTTGCCTTCATCAGGTATCATGTTAAACACTTCACTTTCAGCCTCACTGAAATTCTGGGACCAATATTTGTAATAATCTAAAATCCTATTCTCTGTAATTGATTCTACCCCACCTGTCATTGGTGAGTCCAAGAGGAGGTGACCCTGGATCAGTGGCTGGTAGGAAATTTGGCATATCACTGACTCGTGGCCACACATTGGCTTGGATCATCAATCTATAGTTCATACTGTTGCTAACTTCTTTTGCTTAGTGAGTAAGCTGTGTACAAATAAGAGTGAATGTAGTGAGTGCTTAATTAAAGTACCAACAAGGTACCAAAAACTAAGCTAGACGCTAGGGAAACAGATTATGTAACATAGCATGTCCTTAAGAGAGGCACTGTGGAATAGGAGAAACAGTTTGTAGATAACTAATTGTAGAAGTCTGTACAAAGCATTAGAGTAGATACGTGTTTAAGGTTCAGCAGAAGCACAAAATGCATGATTAACTTTGTCCTTTGGACATCAAGGGAAAAAAAGGTGATTCTTGAGCTGGGTTTTGCAGGATGTTTAGGCTCTCACTAGATGAACAAAGTGAGCTGGTACAGAAAGAGAGAACAGTCCCTGCAAAGACAGGGATGTTGTTGAAGATTAAGATGTAAAAGAGACAGGAATTAAGACTGGGTAGCTTGTGCCATTAAGGGCTTACTTTTAGAGGCTGAGAGCCTTTTTTTTTTTAATTTATTTTATTTATTTATTTTTGGCTGCGTTGGGTCTTCGTTGCTGTGTGCGGGCTTTCTGTAGTTGTGGCGAGCCGGGGCTACTCTTCATTGCGGTGCATGGGCTTCTCATTGAGGTGGCTTCTCTTTGTTGGGGAGCATGGGCTCTAGGCACACGGGCTTCAGTAGTTGTGTCATGTGGGCTCGGTAGTTGTGGCGCACATGCTTAGTTGCTCCGCAGCATGTGGGATCTTCCTGGACCAGGGTTCGAACCCGTGTTCCCTGCATTGGCAGGCAGATTCTTAACCACTGTGCCACCAGGGAAGCCCGAGGCTGAGAGCTTTTAATTATGCAGGTGCCATAATTTGAATTTTAGAAAAATAACTCTTTTGATGATTGGGAGGGTAAGCTAGAAGATGGAGAGCCTGGAGACTGGGAGATCTATAGGACAGTGATGAGGAAGATACACAAGAGATAATTCCAAAAAGATTAAGATATTTATGAGCTGTGTTTTATTTTCTTTTAAAATGAAAATAATTTGTATATGGGTGTGGAAAAAGCTTCACTTTTTATTTCACTCCTCCTGTTTCATTTAACTTTTGCAGTGAGCAGTGAATAATTTTTAAGAAGTAAAACAGCTTTTGTCCTAAGGCAGGAAAACATATATTCTTACAACTTTATGTTACCTCCTCGGTGGACTTGAAGAATGCCTTTGAGAAAATGTGTACTACTTTTTGACCTCTAATGTGTTACTGACATATATGGTATATGTTTACCATAGTTGAGAACTGTAGTTGAGAACCACCAATATTAAGGCAGCTTTCTAATCTTTCAGCCTTCCTTGAATTTGTACAGTGGATTGAGTTTGTAAAGGGTATTTGCATTAACTGTTATTTCATTCTCCAAACAATCTAGAGAGGTAATTATTATCACCATCTTTACAAGTAGGGAGGCTGAGACTCCCTCACAAAGCAAGTTCCTTATAATTCTAGGGCTACAATTTGTTAGTTCCATTCAATGAATCTGTTTTGGGGACAACTTGGGAGAAATTTGAATATGGACTGTATATTAAATAATACTGTTGCATCAGTGTCAGGTTTCTTGAAATTGATAATGGAATTGAAGATCATGTAGGAGAGTATCTTTATTCTTGGGAGATACATGTGCAAGTAGTACTTAGGAGTGAAGTGATAGAATGCCTGCAGCTTAAGATATTTCAGTGGGAAAATACATGTAAGGGAGGGAAAGACAGAGAAAGCAAATTTGGCGAAATGTCAATAATTGACGAATCTAAATAAAAGGTATATGGCTGTTGATTTTACTGTTCTTTGAACTCTTCTGTAGAATTTCGATAAAAAGTTGGGGAAAAGGACATTTGGAGTAAATGGAAATAGCAAGTGTAGTCAAATCTTTTCAAGCAGTTTATGTCACTGGGCTATTACATTAAAGGTAGGAAGAATTCTCTTTTC
This sequence comes from Stenella coeruleoalba, assembly GCF_951394435.1. Classification (NCBI taxonomy): domain Eukaryota; kingdom Metazoa; phylum Chordata; class Mammalia; order Artiodactyla; family Delphinidae; genus Stenella; species Stenella coeruleoalba. The sequence goes on along the minus strand of NC_137169.1, from coordinate 148,291,760 downwards.
TACAGGCAGGTGATCCTACAGCTGAAGCAGATCTAGTAGAAAATCACATTTTTAGGCAGGAAGACGATAACAGTCTTGATCAGATGAAGATTATTTTTCTTATGTCTCAAAGTAAAATTCTACCTTCATCCCCCAGAAACATGTCAGTTTGCTGGGTCCCGTATGTTGTGCTTCTTATATATCTCAGCAATCTGTCCTCTCCTGGCAAAGGAGCTTAGAAAGTATAGTGAGTTTTTTTTTTTTAATGCCACTTTTAAAAAATTTATTTAATTTAAAAAAATATATTTACTTAGGCTGCGCTGGGTCTTAGTTGTGGCATGCGGGATCTTCGTGGTGGCATGCATGCGGGATCTAGTTCCCCAACCAGGGATCGAACCGGGGCCCACTGCATTGGGAATGCAGAGCCCTACCCACTGGACCACCAGGGAAGTCCCTATAGTGATGGTTTTAAAGTATGAGCTTTGGCTGTACCACTAACAAGCAAAGTAGCTTTTAGTTTCTTTTCCTGTAAAGTTGTAGAGGACTCAGTGAAATAATGCAGTAAAAGTACTTAACATAGTACTTGGTACACTTAACATAAAAGCTAAATAAATATTAAGCATTATAACTATATTTCTCTGTCACTACTTCAAACATTGCTTGTTGGAAAGAGATGCTGAAGCCTGCAGTAAGCTGAGACATCAGGGCAACAGGAGTCAGCTGATGGCTGCCTTCCTCAGCCCAAGAATAC